>NC_133534.1:17754612-18465862 GCF_048544455.1 Silene latifolia
TTAAGGGACATAGCAGGCACCACATTGCAAAACTGTGCATTAAAACTAAAAAAATTATTCAGTATCAGTGAAGAAACCCAGCTGTTCTTCATTCTCTTACACATTTATAGATAAAAGGCGGAAAGAAACTTAGAAAGATGACTGAAATGAGCATAACGGGAAGACAGCATATCTAGATTGCAGCTTCTCACCTCCCTAGTATCTTTTGCATTTTTTATGAGTCCATCAAGACAATCATTGATAACCTTTAGGTCATTCTGAAACTTCCTCTGTCTTGGAACAATCCAGCTGGCAAAAGGTAACTTCCAGTAAGGAATGTAGAAAGTTGATCGATGTTCTGCTTCAAAAAGTGTACCATAAACTGCCTGTAGCCAATACATGGAATAGTAAGTCTAGGTCATGAAGTCAAAATTTTAATCAAAATATTGATCCTTCTCACTTTTATAATGCATAAAGGAGGAGACATAACAAGTTCCCTTACTGAGAGTCTGAGGCCCTCGTCAATTAGTTAATTTGATGAAACCACTACTGGCATGAAAGTAAACTGTCAGGTACCTAAAACAGAGTCTCCACTAGAAAATTTAGAGCTATAGGCCCTATAGCCCTTGTGTAATGAATATGTAGTCTAGATGGTTCTAAGAGTCTTTTTAATTTGCACGCCTTCAATTGGAAAGAGTCTACATGTTATTGTAGGCAAAAGGTAACGCACGCCGGACAACTCCACCCTGCGATGTGGGATCTCTTTAGAGGCACTGGAATGATAATGATAACGAAGGCTCTTGTAAAGAAAAGTCCAAGTATAAAGAGTCTAGAGTATAGACTACAATTTCCCGCAGCCTATAAGTGTAAACCTTTCTTGCATCGTAGGACATAGCCAACCAAGAATATTTGACACTTGTTCTTTGCACAGGCCTAAGAAGAAGAGCTCTTACTGAAATGTGTTTAGTCTTGTGGAGTGTTGAGTTCAGTGGAGGACTTAAGTGGGTTATTACATTCCAGAATCCAAACGTACTTGTCACCTAACCTATAATGAACCGAGATTTAAGTCTTCATATGAAGCTCTCTGTATTTACAAGAATATGAAAGCGATGCACGGGGTTTTGCAATATTCACCAAGTTGCCCCAAGAAATGTGCGACAGAAACGCAAGCTAACTATTACTGACAAGCAAGGAGCATAAGATTCCCGCAAGTAATCGCTAATTAAAGCTATTAGTTAGCAGAATAGTTGTAAATGCAAACCTTTATAACAGGAGATTCTTTTGTTATTGAGCCAAAGTCATAGTTGAATACACCAAGTCCAATAATGTCAAGTGCCAAACTTGAAAATTCTGCTTCAAGATCCAACTCAATGTTTTCCTTAGCATGTACGTCTTCAAGCAGTTTTTCAAATTTAAAAGTTGTTTTCTCAGCACAGTCCGTGAAAACCCTAACCATGGCTTCCAAGTATAATGCATGAAAACCAGGCGCAATAACTGCAAAAAAGTTAAATGTAAGCATTACAATAATGCGGCAGCTCTTTCTTAGTCTCATCATTGATGTCAGCTCGGAAATGTTGAGTCCATGACAAAGACAGGTTACTGCTCTGCAAATATATGAATGAAAGTTAAGATATTAACTACTTGCCTCTTCTCCTTTGCTTCCATGTATCAAGGTCAGCAGGAATAAGTCCTTTACCCATTATTGGTTCCAGGATTTCAGCAAGAACTCCCTAGTAAACAAAATAGTTAAAGCACAAGAATCAGAACAATAACTTGAATGCTTCTACAAAATCAAGCTGAAAATATACTTTGGATTGACCAAATCCGTCCAGTCAATGAAATTCAATCAGTTTCCAAGTCGTCGTTATCTACTCTGTAACAATTTTGGATACAAGAGAAAAAAATAAATCATAATCAGAAATAGTTATGTGTGTTTTATATACAGCCAAGTAGCCAACCATATCCTTGGATCATTTCTAAAGCCAATACATAACACCATGGTCACCACCGGTATAAGTAACTGCACCCGACTTTATTAGTGTATGAATAGTACAAAAAGTCTATGGTTACTCACTCTCTTTCTCCTGTGGCATAAGAAAAAAGGCCATGGAAACAGAAACCCCTTTCTAAAGTAGTTACAGACCACAGTTCATACTAATTAGGATTTCAACAACAGTACCATAGTTCAACATTACGCCCGATATTAGATAGATCAAGAAAACTGCAGCAGTCACTGCAACCGAAGCTGAATACGGAACAGTAATCCAAGGACACATTCCATGACAGGCAAAAACTAAATTCCCACTCACGTATTGTTTCGCACGAGATGTATCATGTATAAGGATCGGAACAAGCCGATACAGGATACTGTGATATGTCAAGGCTAAAATATAAAAAGTAAAAAATTGTCCAAGTAGACCGAGTTATATCGCGAATTAGCCAACTTGGTCTGATACGGTCCAGAAAGGGCTGAGCTGGCCTATTTTTTTTTAAAGAACTGTCTATGGCCAAATATTTTTTTTAATAAAAGTACGAAACTGGCCAAAATAATATTTTACTAATTTAGTGATTAATATGATACGAAATTCAAAAGACGATAAAAGAACGGAGTAGCTATAATTTTTTTTGTTAAAAAAAAAAAAGTCATGTTCACTGCGACCAAGCCTGCAGCAACTGTATCACGACGACACCGTGACCCTGACCATTACCACAATATGGAACCTTGAATAGTACCCCTTGACAATATTTAGAACTCAATTTCAGCCATGATTTCACAATCAATCACCATTATCTGATCAGACTCATTGCAATGTAAATGCGGTCTTTAATTTACTCTTTACTACCAAAGAATATGGATGTGATACGGTAACCTCCAATTCTCCAAAGCCATTACCTAACTAGGTCGTGACTCATGATGCGGTGTCATGACTCATGACACATATTAATACCATTCACCTCATTTCCAATCTATGCTTTGTAATGGCAACATTCGAGCTGCACAAACTTCTTATGGCTATCATAACTAATTTTTGCTTACCAAAGAAACCATGAAATTTTGTATAGGTTATCAATTAGCTACATAAGGTATTGTCTTACCTTATCATAAGAAAACGCATTCTCTCTAAGGATATGTCTTGCCACGATAGGATCTGACACGACAACAAATGCTTTTGGCCCAAAAGCAAGTTTATAGACGGATCCATGCTGCATGATAATAAGACAACGATAAAACAAATATGATTAATACGGACACTCAGAAATACCTAAACTTCATAGAGAGTATGAAAAAAGAATCTTCCATAGTGGAAACAACAATCCAAGACACTTGCGGAAAGGAATACCAGATCATCTTAGTTTTCTAACTCTAATTTAGAACTAATAAGTGTTGCTCTGATTTCAACAACCAAGAATATAAAGGCAAACGTCCATTGAATTATTGAAAATTTCTCAGCAAAAGAAAACAGGAAGTATAAAAAACCGAGTGTTTCATCAGGTTGTAGTGGGATTCGAACCCAGGGCGCTAGATTGGAAACCAAAGCCTTTTAACATTGAACCACAATGTCTATTGTACATTTAATGAGATAACATTTACTTATCCGCTATTTAGCAATATTTGGGGTAGCAAAAATCCGTCTTTTAAACCAATTTTTTAAAGTTTGGGGTAGCGACCGCCACCCCTTGCTACTAGGTGGCTTCGCCCCTGTACACAAGCATTGTCAAAAAATTATTTGTGGGACAATTTTTTTTGTGGCAATTGAACAAAAATAAAAGATGATTATTGTGAAACAAAGGGAAGCACCTCCAAGAACCAATCATACAATGACAGGAAAAGAGGGCGACCGAACAGATCTGTGACTGCTCCTTCAGCTGTTGGCATAGAACCAAGGCTCCCTCCACTTAAGAAGTTTGTCAAGAGGTTGCTTGCATTGTCCAGAACATTCCTCGACTTTGGTTTTTCCGTACCAGTTGACTGGCATCTAAGTATAACAACACAGTTATACTTCAGCAAAACTCCATACATCAAGAGTTTATGCTCCAACGTTAAAAACGAGAAACCCTCACTACCATCACTCATTATTAATTAAGCTCGCACTCCCTCTATTCTAATCATTTGTTTACTTTGTTTAAAATCCCCACAAAACAAAATTAACAAAGGTAAACAATTGGCCGAGCACAAATTATTGCGTACACTGGTCTTACACAAGAGTTCGTGTAAAATCACTTATCATTTTACCTCAATACCCTCCCAAAAGAAGTTACAAATAACTACCATGATTCTCTTAAGGGTGTACGCCCAATTATTTGTTGTATTAAAGTAAATCAAACATTCGTTCATTCTTAGAAATCATTTTAACGGTTTTATACTCTAACACGCCCCCTCACACGAATGCCCTTTGGGCTTGAAGTGTGGATGCAACCTCCCCATACTGGTGCTAATATTTCACTTTAGAATTGAGGGGGGTGAGATTCGAACCCGTGACCTTTTGGTCACACTAGCTCTGATACCATGTCATGAAACCATCTCAACCAAAGCTAAAATGCTTAGCTGATGGTTGGAGTCCCAATATCGTTTTATACTCTAACATCGACTCCTACAATCATGGAAAGCAACCACCCATGATTCTCACCTTCCATCTCTTGCATATTTACTACTACATTTGCTTGTAATTATAGCTTGATTTACGTGCTAATTTAGATTATTACTGTCTATAGTTAACAACTTAACATTAGGGTCTAAGTTCATTACTTTGTACTATCTTATATTGTAACCCTTACACAATGAATAACATCATATGGGATCAGCTCGCTTGTTCTCGCCCCAGCAAATCCAACCTCACATCTCACCAAAAAAAAGTCCCCCCGTCTTCCTCACAACCGCTACCATGTCTCCCACACAACTCCAACTAGCTAACTTTACCGATCCATCCAACCCACTCAAGGATTTCAAAGCATATCGTCAATGGCACTTCCAAGTTCAAGCCATTATGAATGGACTCTAACTATTCTCTTACCATGATGGCACTGAACTCGCCCTCCTCAAACACTCAAAACTAAACCCTAAACCCATTCCTCTTGCGACTCTGACACCACGCAAATCCCGCCTACACCACTTAGTATAGGCAAGACCAACTCATCCTTGGAGCACTTGCTGGCACTCTCTCTTCCCATATTGTTGCTCTCATTATCAACGACAACATAAATTGAGGTCATTAAGTATTTTGCATATGATGTTGTCTTCATCCATGGGGTGCTCTAGTTGAATGAGATATTCGTGCATGCTTTAATGGCGGTCATATACTCGGTGATGGTCATATTAGTGTGAGTAATGTTATCAACACAATCTATTTGATTTAGAGACGATGACCCCTATGAGAAATTGGCGAAGGTCCCCAAAAGGGTACTCAAGGAGGAGTATGGTAAATATGGCAATAGGTGTCGTTGAAAATGAGAGCAGCAACAGGGGAGGAGTGAGTGCTCCAAGGATGAGTTGGTCTTGCCTATACCAAGTGGTGTAGGCAGGATTGGGCTTGGGCGTGGTGGCAGACTCGCAAGATGAAAGGGGTTTGGTTTTTGAGTGTTTGAGGACGGGCAAGTTGAGTACCATCAAGGGCAGAGAATAGTTCGAGTGCATTCGTGATGGCTCGAACTTGGAAGCGCCATTGACGATATGTTATGGTATCCTTTGAGTTGGATGCAACTGGCGAAGGTGGCGATGGTGAGTGGGTTAGATGGCTGGACAGAGTTAGCTAGTTGGAGTTGGGCGAGAGACATGGTGGCAGTTTGTGGGGAAGAGGAAGACGAGGGGTCGTTTTTAGTGAGATGTAAGGTCGGATTTGCAGGACAGGATCGTGGATAAGGGGTTGATACCATATGAAGGCTTGCATGCCTGACGTTATTCATTGTGAAAAGTTTACAGTATATAGAAAATACTCCCTCTGTCTCTGTCATTTGTTGTCCTATTCCATTTTGGGGTGTCTCGGTCAATTGTTGTCCTTTCTATTTTAGGATTGTATTTGATGAGCAATTTGATCTTTCACGCTCAATTTGGTCCACTTGTCATCTTATAATTGGTCCCCTCCTCTTTCCTTGGTCTTTGTGCCAAAACCAAAGGACAACAATTGACCGGGACGGAGGGAGTACAAAGTAATTCAGCTAGACACAATGCTAACTATAGACAGTAATCATCTAAATAATTACACAAGTCATGTTATAATTACAAGAAGCAAATGTTGTAGGAAATATGCAAGAGATGCAAGGTGTACGAGTTGATTGGGTAGATGAGATATTCTTGACATGATCAATACTTCAGACCAATAAAAAACACTCCATCCAAAAATATGGAGTAATGCAGAAACACAAATGTATTATCGTTCCATCCCAATCATTTGTTTACCTTCTAAAATACCGCTTACGATGAATATAAAAGGTAAACAACTGATTGAGACGGAAAGTGTACGAAACAACAAAATTGCCAACATTGTCATACAAAGAGGCAAACACCTAACTTTATCAATCAATCAAATAATCAATTGTTCAATTAACACAGCAAAAAATTTACACGATCAACTCAGAACTAAGTACAATTAATCTCACAAAACCTGCAACAAAGCAGAATTCTAGAAGTAGATTGAGTAGTATATATCTAAGAAACGCAATTAAAGAGAAAGGATGAGAAGCAATACATAATACGGCGTCGTATTGGAGGTGAAGAAAGTTGAGGAGCGAGAGGAGAGAGGAAGTGATGAGGTTTAATGGAGCAACCGCCATTGAAGAGGTGAACTGGTAACACTGAAGAAACTGAAGCTATAGTGGAAGCCATTTTTAAACCCGCCAGAAAAAAAAAACGGATAAGAATTTATTTGGACCGGCACAATAAATTGGATATTTATCTATACTCGAAATTGGATTTATTAAAAAACTTTTTCTTCAAAAAAAAAGAAATTGGATATATTAAAGGAAAATTTAGTGTTTTCATTAATGTTCTTTTTTTTTTAAATGAGTTTATTTGGATCGGCACATGCTTTTTTCAGAGTACATTAATATTCACAAAATCTCATTGAAGACAGACAATATTCGTCACAAGCTTGTGACGGATACCGTTTTCTCTCATAAAATACCCATTAAGGGGTGAGTAGGGAGGGTGGTGTTCCAACTTGTCCCATCTCCCTTTTTGTGAGAGGTCACAAGCAAGACTAGCTGATCTTCTTTAGCTTAATTTCAAGTCTCGTTCAATTTATTATTTCAACTCAATTTGAATTATTTTAGCATTATTTATCTCATCAAATTTCAGTTTAATTCAGATTCATTACGTTCAATTATTTTAGCCCGTCACAAGCAAGACTAGCTGCATTATATTAGCCCTTGTAATAATCATAATAATGGTGGTGAGTGGTGTCCAACAAATGTGGTGGCGGATAGTAATGGAGGGCGGTGGTGGGTGGTCAATAATCAATATGGGTGAGTGGCTAGTGATGGTGGCGGCATATGGGGACATGCAGTGGTGGTAGGTGATGGTGGGAGAGAGAAAATATGGGAAATTTAGAAGAGAAGAAATAAGGAGGAGGATGAGATGGAGTTACATCCTCCCCTTCCTTCACTCTTAAAATGTAAGAAGTTGCCCTTTTTTTCTTATGAATAGTGATGCTCTTATGAATAGTCCTTAGCAATAGTGCTTGGCCATTCAATCTAGGCCACTCATTCACCCTCTCACATGTAAATTGTGCACGATCCTAGCCGTACAAAGCACCTCTCATATGTAAATTGTTCACGATCCTACCCGTCCAAGACATTTCTTATCCTAATCTCAACCTCCCGGATCATTCATTGCCCCAAATTATAAAAACTTCACTCATCTTGGTAACCATTCTCGCAACTTCCGATTATTGTTGTCGATGGGTTTCGCGATTTTCAGTGATTATTGGGCTCCTCGATCCCTTAACAAGTGATTTGTGCAGTTTGTAAAAACGATTTGTAAAGCGAGCGCCTTTAGCATGTAGTTTAGAACAACGAAAGTATCTCTCGCACTCATAATTCAATGGCCAAGCCTATCTCGACGTAAAATTGTACCTTACCTATTGCTAAACTCTAACATTGCTTAGTCTAAACTCAAACGTATTTTGCTTCGTTGTTTCTATAGCTATCTAATATGGCGAAACGACCATTTACATGTATTTAGACGAGGATGAATACAAAAGAGATGTTTGTTTGAATGTTTCAAATTCTATTTGATTTTGGGTTATTTTTTATGTTATGAGAAAATTGATGTGGTCTATTAAATGGGAAAATTGAATTACAATTTACCCAAAATAGGCAATATGCTAAAGTCAACATAAGTCAATCTAAAAATTAGACAATTACAACTTTAATCTCGGAGATAAAGATCAAATTAACGTAATCGGATACCGCGACCGTTAGGTCGAGGGCAACCAACTAGTATCTAAAACCCTTATAAATGTGAGAAGTTTGGAAAACATTCCCTTGTGAACAGTAGGCCAGTGTTTTTCGTGCGCAGCTCGTGATGAGCAGTGTTCCAACTGTTCCCTCTCTCATTTACACTTCTTTATCCTTCTCTCATTCTCCTTCTTTCATTCTCCTTATTCCCTGCTTGCCTTTTCCTCTTTCATTCTCCTTTTATAGGTGTTCTGTGCTCTCCTTATTTCTGAGCCACTCATCACTCCTCTCTTCTGTTTTTTTGTAAGCCATTCCTGCATTCTATCACTGAAATACTGAAATATGCTCTGCCGAATTTTAAACAATGAAGCCTTCGGATCCATCAATTTTTTGGTTACTCAGGTATGATTAACTTGGTTTTTTTCAATTTAAGGTGGTTTTGTTCAGTTTTAGGGTTCTTTGTTTGAATGTTTGGAAAGTTATAGGCCTGATTTTGGGGTTTTGGGAGGTGGTTTATTCAATTTTAGGGTTGTTTGTTTGAATGCCCCTTATTTTGGGTGACTGATTTAGGCTCTTTACCCCTTTTGCTTCTTTTTTTCTTCCTCCAATTATCAAGTGTACCTCTCTTCTGTTTATTTAATTCTTCAATTTTATTTTCATATTATTATCACATTTTTCCACTTTTCTATGTTAATCGGGCAATAAAGTTGAAGTCTTTTGAATAATTTTAAAATTTGTTTATGGGTTTTAATTGTTAATTGCTAAATTGAATTGGGTTCCCTTCGATAATCATTATAGTGTATAATTTCTTACTTCCTTGCTTATTTCTTCGTTGTTACTGCACCTATGCCGATGAGCTGGGAATCGGCAAGTTAAGGAGCTAATGGCATCACCAGCGAGTCTTGGAATAGGGTTCTACCGATTTGACTCGGTTAAACCCCTTTTATTTCGATAGATTATTGGTATTATTTTCATGTCTGATTTAGAGTTTCAGTTAGTTGTAATGAATTCATTTGTCAAGGTTTTGTTTCTAATCTTGGTTCTTCATTTTCCGATTGATTTGTGCTCATTCCATTGCGCTTTTGGGTGGATGAATCTTATATTGCTGATGTGCATCTAAGCAAAATTTGGATATTAAGCTTTGATTAAATTGGATTCGTGAATTATAGGTCTGGGTAACTTATAGCGTCATGAATTTGTGTTTTATGGATTTCTTAAAAGGTGATTTTCTGTTATGTTGATCAGAATTGAGTTTCATAGTTGCTGTAGAAGGCGCCTGCATCAGCGCTCAAATGGCGTTGTTATCCCCTACGCATATTTAGCTCTATGTTTACTAAGTTGGATCAAGACCAATGATAGTTTAGAGTCAGCGTCGTCCTTTTATCCGGGACCAGTGTAATGCCTCATGCCTAAACATAATTGGGCTTCGAGATAGGGTACTTTAATTCAGTATTAAGTAGTTCATAAGTTTAAGAGAGTACGCAGTTTATAGCTCAGTTTATATTCTAAGTTCATATTAACTTAGAAGCTCTATGTTTACTAAGTTGGATCAAGACCAATGATTACTCAGCTTAGAGTCAGCGTCGTCCTTTTATCGGGGACCAGTGTAATGCCTCATGCCTAAACATAACAGGGCTTCGAGATAGGGTACTTTAATTCAGTATTAAGTAGTTCATAAGTTTCAGAGAGTACGCAGTTTATAGCTCAGTTTATATTCTAAGTTCATATTAACTTAGAAACACTGTTAACCTCCTCAGACCTATTTAAAAAATCATGTGGGTAGTTCAACTTGTGTACCTATCAAAATCATATTTTAGGTTAATAGCAAGACATTAGATTGTCCGAAGACAGAGGCACTTTTTTTTTTTTTTTTTTTTAACTTTTATGCAGCTTTGGAACGAAATTTTATCTATGTAAATAATTGATGCAGTTTTAGTTTTAGTTTCAAGAATATTAAATTTTGATTCATTCTTACCGTTTGTTTGCTGTATGTCTGGTAGGGGAGCGGGGGTTCATCTAGCTGCCCTGGGAGGATCCCTTGATTGTCCGAAGAGTATTGAGCGGATCGGCTGCAAAGATCAGGGCAATGGATATGTTTCGACTTTGCTCAGATTAATTATGATTGTAGGTTGTGCTTTATTTTTGTACTTTCAATTATGTTCCATGTTACAAGCAAAATTGAACATTCATACTGCTCATGTTGTAGCAAGAGTTTCCTTCCCCACAAATTCTCAATTGACAGATCTTTTTATACTAATTAAAAGTTAGCTTTCTCCTTTGAATCTTTTAAATAATATCACGCTATACATGAGTTGTGGAGTGTCTTTTGTCAGCAAAGCTCTTAAGGTTTATCAGTTCAGTAAATTTCTCACATTGTGGCCTGTGATGCAGGTGAGAATATACTTACCTTGTTATGAATTTTTGAGGAACTACTTGAAAGATTTTATAGAGCAACATGCCGACTCCATATTCTCATTAGTTGCTGGATCTTAATTAGTTTATTAATGTAAGATTTGTTTCATTTGATTCCTAAATATTGGTCTTTCATTTGTTCCATACATAATTAACTAAAACTCTCATATTTGAAATGGAGTTTTAAGTGTGCAATTTCACTGATATTTGATTAGCTGTGCTGGGATTTTAACTACATGTGATGGGTATTTACTTCATTTCACGCAGTTAGACAAAAAGAAAAGTTGAATAGAGAACATGGGTAGAGCACATGGCATACACACGTGGGTACAACTGCATTTTAAGGCCTATCGATCATCCTCCTGGGTGCTATTTACAAGGTTAGTATTGTTTCTTCTACTTTAAAGAACTTGCTTTTTTTTTTATGTCGCTTATAATTGTAACATTTACAGTATGGACAGTTTTAAGCCATAGCTGATTTTTGTGAAATACTTCATATGCCCAGTGGATTTATGACTGCCCTTGTTTTATAGCTTCTCATTTGTTTGCTTTTTGTTTACTCTCATTTAGGGAGAAGATGGTGAGCTCTAAGTCCCAATTTTCAGAGGAGCAAGCGACTATAGACGCTAAATTTCAAACGTTTTGTGGACCACTGTACATTGTATGAATCTGCTAATTTCTAGCCAGTTTTGTCGTAGTGTGGTGGGTAGAATGACTTCATCCTTTCCCCGTCTTGAATTTATACACACTTTCTAAAAAGTTAATTAAAAAGTTTTCACTACCGTCTATCAATATCCGCAATGGCTCTCATGGTCGATTTACTTAGTTTACTCACCTTTTTTTGAGTTGGCGTCATTTTATCGTTGGTCATTTACGTTGTTTATAATTTAAGGGGGGAATGATTCCGCTGGCAGTATGGGTTCACCCGATCAAATTCATATTTGGGAAAAAGAGTTAAATAACCTAAAATTGGAGTTCAAGGTAACTTGAATAAGCATTTTATCGAATTGCCCGCTTGTTACAAAGAGAGTTGAAGTTTTCAACCAAAATGTTCAGTTTGTGTGTGTGTGTGTGGTTTGGTAATTGCGCTGTTGATATAGACGATTAATCAAACAATTTCTAAAGAGGATAAAAGCAGTGAACTTCTTTGTATTAGTAACAGAATATGGAGGGTAGAGTGAATCAGGTAGATTTAGTAAGAAAGGGGTAATTTGCTCGATTTATATCATCTGTCAATTTTCTTTAAAAAAGGTAGATTGAAAATGTTATTTTTCCTAAATCATAGTAATATTGCTTTTCTAATGCTACTCCAAATCAGTCATATGGAGTTGTTTACTTTGACCTCCCCTTTTTCAATTTCAGTTTACTTTCCAACTTTAATCTTGTGTTTCCATGTCATCGAATTTTTATTGAAATTTAGACTGAACTTTGAAGGAAGTGTGTACCATTAGGTGAGGGGTGTGCTTGTAGTGCTTGTTACTATGTAAATACGGGGTAGTACTTATCAAAATTCCGATTTTTTTCCCTTTCTTTCATATTGTTTATGTATAGCAAATCTCTGACATGCTGTTGAGCATTTTGCAATGGGATTTGTAGATATTATAAGTGAAGAAATGTGTTTAGCATCATACTCTCAAGAGAAGGAGTGGTTCGAGAGTGGCTCAATCTAAAATTCAGCAACTGAAGCTTGTACTCCGTAGTTTTCAATTTGGAGAGCGAGGGAGCTTATCCATTGTAAGCAGTTTTTCATATATTCCGGCAATAACTTCTACTACATTCCAGATTGTTTAGTCTCTCACATGCTGCAGTTTTTCATGTATTCCAGCAAGCTTATCCTCCGCATCGACGAAGACGGTGTCGATTGGTCAAGGTGGTGCTGATAAGTTAGCTAATGAAGTTTAACACCTACTATTATCTAATCCTTCTTATACTAACTGCTCTAATCCGTTGTCAGTTTAGGAAATTTTCATCTTTTTTTTTTCTAGATCCGCTATATTTTTATTTTTTATTTTTTTTGACAACGATCTGCTATATTGATACTTCTACTATATTCGTTGATGGTGAATATTGAATGGTGAATATTAAGGTTACTACTGCTTATTTTACAAGTCAAGCATTAGATGTTCCACATTGAGAATGGGAAATAAATGTACCATATAATTGTTGCTTAGCTATATCGACTAGATGAACTTATAATTGTTGTTCGTCTTAAAGATGAATGTACTAACAATTTAGATTATGTAGACGAATAACTAAATTTTGTGGGGGGTTTTTTGTCCTGTTTCGGATTTTGTAATGAGCTTATAAAATTTGTGAGAGTTTCATGAGCTATCGTTACTAAACAACTTAAGTAAAAATTTCATGTCACTGATATTGATTGTTATAGTTGGAGAAATTTGTTGTATGCTTGTGTAACACTACGATTTTTCTTGCCGTGATTGGAGCTCATGTGCAGAAACTTTATTATTTGAGAATTCTAAATTTAGGAGTCCCATATCCTTTTCCGATTTATAGGACCTTGGACTTCGCTCAAAGCAAAACTCATATCCGATGAGTTGATGACTATTTTTCCTTTCAAACATTGCTTTTGAAGATTGCTCTTAAAGGGGATGATTTCAATATTCAGGAGGTGTTAACTCATTGACCGCAAAACAATTACGCTTGCATCTCTCACGAAAGCTTATATAGTTTGAAAAGAGACGGAGATGGACATTGGGGTTCCGAGCGCAACGCGCGCGGAGCAACAACTAGTAGTATATAAAAGAGGATAAGGGGGAGTTACTATTGTAAATTTGTAATGAATAGTAAAGTGAATAGTTGAAATTTATTCATAGTTTATTGCCTTGGGTTGGGTTTGTGTCTTGGGTTGTTGCATTTCTTTTCTTCTTGCGGACAGTTTGTTGAGCTTTGTTGTTTGTAGGTCTTTGTACTTTTGCTTTGCTGTTTTATTTATGTTAGCAAATTGTTGGGCTGGTACAATTTCTCGGAAGAGGCTGTCTATTTGTGCAGTTTCATTTCTTCTTTTCTATCCTCGCTTTTTCTTTTTTCCCTTTCTTCTTGCGTTTGGTTCTTTTAGGCCCATATTTCAGTTGGCCCTTATCATAGTAAACCCATTATACACGTAGCCTAATTGGATTTATGAGTTGGGCCTTTTTGGCATAGTTTATAATGACTGCTCCGCTTCTTCTATTCGAATCGAATAAGAACACCAATTCACCGAGAAGTCTCCTCCACAAATTTGCTCTCAATTATTTTCCTCATTTTCCTCCCTGCCATTCGTTCACCTCAATTATTTTCTCTCTCAAAACCTCCTTTTTCATGATCATCCTTCCTTCACCATCGCTTTTGATGAGACACCAGCTTCTTTTTCCATCCACAAATCACAGGCAAAGAATCTTGCTTTATTAATAATGGCCATTTGTTTTGTCTCAGGTACCCCTTTATTTAACCTGCTTCATGATTCGATTTTTGTAATAGTTTGTATTGATGTATTGATCTTCATTTGATTCAGATTTTCCCGAGCATCACAGTCGCCCATATCATTCCCGACTGCAAATGGTAATTCGTTCTTTCTCCAGTATTTAGTTTATTTGATTGTGTTTCTTTTGTAAATTGATTCAAGTTTTCATTTTTACTTAGTAATGATGGTGGGTTTTGCTAAGTGATATGGGTAGTTTGAGTTTATCTTCATACATTCATAGATCAGAATAGTATAATTTCAAACAAAATTGACATTCTGTGATTATCATCTCAAGTTGTTGCATTATTGTTTGTTATTTATTGCAGTTTGATAACTAAACAAATGTTATTTTTCCAAGCAATCTCATAGGGGAGATCGTAGGCATACATTTCTGTTTGGCTAACTAACCCACCTGGCACTCGCCGTTGAATAACGTTGAATAATTAGTAGTCGAGCAATTCACAAAGTTGGAAAGTAATCCCTCTGTCTCATTTGATATTTTAGTTAAGGGTAAACAAATGATTGGGATGAAGGGAGTATAATATTTGTTTTGGGCATGGTCACTCATGAGGAAAATTCTGTTTTACGATAACTGGTAGTTGATAGTCTTCAAAATCTTTATAAATCGGCAATATGTTGTAATCATTACAGATCAACACGACCCAAAATCATAGCGCCTAATGCCTTGATAGTACACGTTTAACAGTCTGTGCTGAAGTGGTTCTGTAGGTTTTCTCGGACTATCAATAGATACCGAATATTTGTCGGTTAGGAATTAGGACTGAAGAATTATTCATTTGCTTTCGCGGACTATATATTTGGCCTCACATTTTAATCCATAGGGATTGAAGCTGTTTTTAATGTTTAAGCTACAATGTGTCGTCCAAGCGCTATATTTCAGGATAATTAGAAAATGTTAGTGAAGGACCAGACCTGTGAATTGGTTTCATGTATCGGTACTTAGGCTTGCATCACCTGAAGTGTAAAGTGTATACTGATTAAATGCTGTTAATTAGAAGACGGCCCAGAAAATTTACAGCCTGAATGGCTGAATATATGTTTGTTGTATGAGTTGTATCAATACTGCATCAGTAGTGTTAGAGTGTTAAGAGTACGAAACCGATCTTGGGAATCCACCCATCAGTTTAAGCTAATCTAATTGCTTGCTTTTGGTTGGAGTACCAAGATCGGTTTTATTCAGCTAATTGTATACTTTATTCAATCTATTAACACTAACATCTCTTATTTTTTTATTCGGTTGACAAATTTTGTTAAGGGTTTTAGTTCTGGAAGTTTTTTATCAGAATATTTGATTGTAGAAATCGAGCTCAAGTCCATGAAAGTAGAGTTACTTATGTTTATGGCTTTATTGGGTGAACTTAATTCGAGTGTTAGTAGTTGACTGGCATGATCAGACGATGAATATAATGTTGAGATGATAAATTATTATTCACGAATTTGTTTAAGAAAGGCATGTCTGTTTTAACTTGAGGTGTCCCATTTCAATATGGTGAAGGTTTAGCCCTCTAATTGTTTGAAACCCCCGCTTTCGATGGCTCTATATTTTGCGTCTTTCATAGTTTTTAACTTTTCTCTCCATATCTCTCAATAGAAGCAGGTGAAATAAAGAGGGAAGAAACAAAACAAAAAGCAGGGAAAGGGAAGGAGAAAGCTGAGCTAAAGAGGAAAAAGGTTATCGTGAATATTCTTAAAAGCTTCTTCGAGGAGATGTTACTGTCATTTTGGTTGTTTACTCTCTTTTGGACCATCTTTACCTTATCTACTGGTAATTTATTAGCTAGGCCTCTGGGATACTTTCTGTTTTGATCAATGCCTCATTGTTTTTGGTGTTTTAAGTGTAAAGTTTGGTTATTTGGTTTGTTTATATTATTTGGGGTATTTTAAATTTTGTTCATCTTTTTTATCAATGACCAAAGTTTATCAATCCAAAAGTTTGGATTTTTACATTATGTACTCTTAATTTCATCAACTGTGTAGATTGTAGTTTTTAGGACTCTCTAAAAACATGGGAAATGTTACTACTTCCCTATGCTAAAAGTGTTCTTGTTTGTGAATTTAATATTGTTGTTCAGTCCCTCACTTATTATTTGTTTACTTGTCAGATAACCGAGCTCCTAGAACGGCGATTTTACAAGGATTTGCGAAATGAGCATGTCAGATCAGCAAAAGTTGTTCTCTGTATGTACAGGAAATTTATCACATCACGTAAGGAGCAGATCTAAGTTGTCATCTGTCAATGATTTGCGCCTTTTACTTTGATTTCCGCGCTTCCTAGACACACCTATTGCTTTGATCACATTCTTACACCATGAGCTTCGTTCCATGGAAATTGGGCTTATAGGTCGGCGTACATGGATTGTTTACTGGGTATGTTTCAGAATGTTGATTTTGAGATAGAGGAATTGAAATTTGGTAATTTTTCTCAATTTTCACTGGTTTAGGTCATGAATTGTTTACTGGATATATCTCATTAGGTTGATTATGAAATAGTGGAGTTGAAAATTGAAAATTTTGACAATTTCACTGGTTTAATAGTGGATTATTTACTGGGTATGTTTCACAATGTTGATTGTGAGATAGCTGATCTGGAAACTATGGTATGTACACAGCTAATTTAGGAATCTAGGATGAAATTTGATTAATCTGAGTGTGTCTATTTCGGAATAGGGCTCTAAAACTACTGTAAATTAGGGAGGTTCGAGGCCAGTGACTCGGTGAGTTAGGCGTAGGGCAAGTTGAGGACGGTCTGATGTTTCTCATATTGCGCAATGTGAAGACTTAAAGAAGCCTTATTGTTGGGTATATAGGCTGGAAAGTTTTAAACTTTGGGGTTATTTCTACCTCCAAGTTTCTAATGGGATAGTTTTACGGTTGCTTACAAGCTAGAATGTATCTGCTGATGATTGTTAGATTCAATGTGTTTTTGCGAGTTAATTTGCCTAAAGAAGCTCAATTTGATATTTGGATGTTCAACATAAAGTAGTTGTGTGTGATTCATAAAAAAGCAGACTTGGAAGCGGGTATGGGCACTCAGAATTGATAAAACTCGGTTATAATACATGTTAAGATATAACTGTTATTGGACTATATTTACATTTTGCAGGTAGAACTATTGGCAGACCTCAACTTAAGGAAAACTCCTCAACTGGTTGAGTTAGTAGGTAGTGCTGAGGTAAGGATCATTACTGATTTATGACCCTGCACAATGATGTTTTCCAATCTCTCTATTCTTTTATCCATTTGTTGAACCGTTGCCTGATGCTTTTCAGGATGCCGAAAAATTAATGAGTCTTCCACCAGATAAGATCTTGTTGAGATGGATGAACTTCCAACTTAGAAAAGCCGGATTTTAAAAAATCATCATGAACTTCTCTTCAGATATAAAGGTAAATTGTTCGTTTGTGTTTCTCCTTTAAAAAAAGTTTGTTTGTTTTGTGCCGATGACCGTGGTTAAACATCCATTTAACAACACTCTACGACAATGAATCTGCTAGCATGTCAAATTAATATACAACTACCTTTCTCTTATTACAAATGTATTTCTTGTTTACAAATGCGTTTGTGCATATGCTGGGTATCACAAATTGTTTCTAAAATAACTTTTTTATATATATATTCTCCTGCTTTATATTCTTTTATACTCCCTCCTATTCTAGATAAACCTCCCTATTCATGGGGGGCACTAGAATTAAGGAGAAGGATTAAAATAAGGTAAAGTATTGTAGTGGGGTTTGATAATTGGAGAGAGGGAAGGTATTGTGGGGTATTGTTGTGGGGTAAGTTGATTAAAATAAGTATTGTTGTGGGGTGAGGTGAGGTATTGTTGTGGGGTAAGGTGATTAAAATAAGTATAAAACTTTACTAAATAAGGAAATAGGGAAGGTATTGTGAATAGATGAAAAAGGAAAGAGGGAAGTTTATGTAGAATAGGAGGGAGTATCTTGATTGGGAGAAGCTACATATAGGGTGGGAGTGGGAGTGGGAGTGGGAGAGGGAATAAGATAATTTGTTCTTTTATGGTATATTGTTACTTTGAAATTAACTCTTAAATGACTGGAATACCAGCTTAGTTGCTACCATTAGATCTCAATTTTGTTAATATTCTTTTTGAAGGTAAAGGTCTTCTTACAACAGTGTTGTTATTTCAATTGTTCGCGCAACACAGTTTACTAACGTTCAATTACATTTATGAGAGATTTTATCATACAACTTGATGACTGTTTCGTAGCACTTTATATTTATTTGTCACTTCAGAATGTGAGTCTTCTTACAGCATAAAAATTTATAGCTCAACACATTTCAAAAAACACTAAATTACACTATCATATGTACTATTAACTTGGTGAGATAGAAGAATACGAAAAAAGTATAGGAGACAGTGAGTTTGGGGGTTGTAAAGTTGCAAATTAAGAGTTGAAGGCGAAAAAGTAGATGTGAGAACTTTGTGATTGTAAAGCTACAAATTAAGAGTTGAAGGCGAGAAGAGTAGGGGTGATGAAAGGTATTATTTACAAATGGAGTTTTGTTGGCTTTTCAACCTTTAACAATTCACTAGCAAAGTCCACGTAAAGCATATGCATATCAATCGTAATTCTTATACTGTCTCTCATCCAGACCAAAGGTAACATGAATCCACTTTTCTCCTCACAAAAAGTGGGCCCATGTTACCTTTGGTCTGGATGGGAGGGAGTATATAGTTGTGGACTTTGTTAACTATTATTATTTTTGTTTTAATTTGGGTGTGTTATTGGATGATTATGGAATGTCAGTGTAATCTCTTTTCTCTTCCTCTTTTGTGACTAATTTTATGTTTGGTATGTTTTGCAGGACATGAACATCCTTTCTTTTGGATGATAACTTTGCATTCTTTTCTACGGACCATCTTTCAACAAGCCAGTATGTGTTACTTCATTTTCTCTATTTTTTGTTAAAGCAAAATTTAACCATTTCAAGAATTTTATATTTCCATTTTTAAAACTGAGCTTCCCTTGGTACAGTAGTTATCACTTTGATCTATGACTTTCTAGGTCACGTTTGGATCCTCGATTTTTGATGTGATTGTTACTGTTAGTGTTGGTATTTATATGTGAGATATATTTCTTCGCTTTGGGTACAATTGGAAACTTGCCTTCCTCAAATCATATTGATTCACGTAATTAGCAGTTTGGCGACAGGACCATATGACGGAGGCGGAGAAAGAGGGTTCGAGGATAGAG
This sequence comes from Silene latifolia, assembly GCF_048544455.1. Lineage (NCBI taxonomy): Eukaryota > Viridiplantae > Streptophyta > Magnoliopsida > Caryophyllales > Caryophyllaceae > Silene > Silene latifolia. The sequence continues at coordinate 17,774,092 of NC_133534.1, forward strand.
GGAGGATAGACGAAGTAAGTAGGAGAAATATGGATGGAAAAACAGTTTGTGTTTATTTTTTCTCGGATTAAGAGGTATATGGGAAAAGGGAAAAAAATTGGTGTTTGGTTTTGTTTATATGGTGAGGGAGAGAGGAGAGCATTGAGAGGGGGGAAAGTAGAGGGCTGGTGAGCACATATGCTTTTCACACCATCTTCGCATGTGGTGTATCTGTATTGATTCTTACTTAAATTGCAACTAGCTGCATGCCTATCAAGAATAGATTGCCTTCACATGTGTGATGTACCCATAATTGATTCTACCTTATATAGGACTACCTGCATATCTATCATAACACCGAAATGACGTGCTTATATAGGACAAACTTCACACCCTTATTTAAAGAGTGAAGTTCATGTTTAAGAATTAATATATGGTCGACAAGGATGAACCTATTTAGAAAAATGCAATAGGATAAGACGATTGTCTGTTTGATATTTAACTTCCAAGTTCCAACGTCATGTTAGAGACCTCTATTGGTACCGTTTATGTTGGTATTTTTACTTCTCTTTTGAAAAACTTGGATATCGTCTTGCCTAAATCATGTAAATTCACGAAATTTGTAATTTAGTGTCAAACCTATGTGAGGAGGGAGGAGAGGAGAAGGAAGGGGGAGAACGATAGAGGCAAAAAGAGTTTATGCTTGCTTTAGCTAAGATTGAGAAGTAGAGGAGGAGATGAGACTCTATGTTTGGTTTCATTAGATAAGGAAGGAGGGAAGCAGTGGGAAAATGTCAAACTTGTTAGTAAGATCGATCGAAATAAAAAACTCTTGACTATTTTGTGTATAAGTCACGTGCTAAGGCTACTATAGCCTTCGAATTTGTTACTCACTTATTGCTCTATTTGCAAGCTCAGGTGGTGGTAGAACATCGTGGTTAAAGAAGTATTGTGGCTTTATCATAGTGTATACTTGGTTTCTACCTTGCTTACATTTTTTTTGGTTTTTTCTCGTTTTTGTATATTGCAGATTGATGTTATAACATGGATCGTTATAACATGGATCGCTGCATCCGTACGTCATGCATCCAGCCTTTTATCTTCCATAGGTTTAGGAATAGAAGATCATAGTGGTTGTCATTGATTTATTTTGTGAAAGATTAATAGGAATGATTATTTATTGATATTATGTAGAATCGTACTTACTCAGAATCATACTCTTACGGGACTCAAGGATAGTTTAATTTAATGCATCAATAGAAGCTGTGTTTTGTAAGGAAGTTTAGTGTTGTAGCAACTCCGACATACTTGGCCTTGTACTATTTTGCTTTAGCACAATGCTTAGTGCTAAACAAGTAAATACTGCTTTGATGGGCCACAATTAAACTTTGTGTTTACTGTCTTGTGGTGTCCTTGTAAATGATAGAGATCCAACCGTTTTGGACACATACTCCTATATTGTAAAGGTTTAAGCAGGAAATTGGCATACCCTTTTGCATTGGCACTTAATTGTCATTCTAGGCAGGGATGCAATGCAGCTTGCCAAGAGATACGGAGTGATGGCTACCCATTTGTACATGTTAGTATAAGCCTTGGGATTTGCTTTTATCTATGGTGGTTCTAGATTTAAATCTATGTGAAAACGTGCTTAAATGGATTAAGTACAATTTGTTTTGGAGCTACCATTGCTTTAACACAAATTCTTATTTAAGACTTTCTTAAATTTAAGAAGCCATTCACAACTTATTTAAATAATGTTAAACATGAAAAGAGGGTTGTGAGAGGTCTTAATTTAAGACACACATAAGCAAGATCTATAAGTTAATAGGAGGTAAGGAGAGGGAAGTGGAAGAATGTGAACGATAAGAGGAAGGGAGGGGGAGGAGTAGTACGAGAAAAAATTGGAGTAATAATATGAGAGCAAGTGGAGGAGGAGGGGAAATGAAAGGTATAAGGGAGGAGGAAGGGGAAATGGATGAAGGTCGAGAAAGAGAGTAAGGGTAAATAAGAGGAGGTAGAGAGGGGAGAATGAAAGGATGCGGACGATAAGAGAAAAGGGAAAGAGGAAGGAAGGGGGAGGAGAAAGTGAAAGATATGGAGGAGTACTTGGAAAAATGGGAGAAGTAATATGAGAGCAAGTGGGGGAGAAGGGAAACTAAAGAATACATAAGAGGAGGATATGGAACATAGAAGGTAAAGGGAAGGAGAAAGGGGAAAGGGAAGGAGGACTGCGAGGTTGAAGAAGAGAAGGTGGTTTAAGATGCGACGTCGTTGAAGAGAAAAGAGGGAGATAAAGAGGATGACGAAGTAGAGGGTGAGGAATGTTGGGGAAAAGGAGAAGGAAGAGGAGGAGTAAGAAGGGCAAAGGGGAAAATAGCGATTAGTATGAGGAAGAAAGGGAAGAGGAGATGTGATGTTTATGTTACTTCGCAGCAAAGTATAATATAATACTAATGTCTTTAGCATTCCATGTAATTGTGTTCTTTAACAATTAATCATCTAAGCAAAAAATATAGTTATATTCGGATATTCATGTTACCATCAAAGTTAAATACAAATTATTTACGAATGGTTATAATTTTGTTTGCAATTGATTCAACCATCAAAATAATATAACAACAAGAGTTTCATTGTGATCGACACTCAACATGTACAGACAACCGAACCAGATCGTATATTCATGTTACCAACAAAGTTAGATAAGAAATCTTTACGAATGTGATCTTGTTTGCAATTGATTTGAACAACCAAAAAAAATTAACGACGAGACTTTCATTGTGATATCCACTCAAAATATATAGAAAATCAAACCAAATCAAGAGTCGATACTACACATTTGAAAGTAAACGATTAAAATAACTTGGGGGACGGCGCGTATCACGCGCCGTGCAACCAACTAGTAATAAAAAAATGTATTACGGTGAATAAAATGAGTATTATGGTACATAACACTCTATAGTCTATCAATAGTGTCATGTGATTTGAAAAATGTTGAAAATTAATCGTACTTTACATGTTTATATTAGAAAAAATTATAAATGACCACGTATTTGCGTTTTTTTACAAATTATTACCACGTATTGCGTTTTCATAAATAAACCCTCGCCTTCAATGAATATTCCCTAATCACCAGATTCACCACCGCACCGGGTATCATTTTTCTTATTTTTCGACTTGTTAAGTGACAATTTAAGAGAAATTCCAAAATTACCCTAATTAGCCAAATAACATAACATTTCCCCTGTACTCCTCCATTTCCCTAAATCGTTTGGCAACAAGATTTTAATTTGAAATGCCTCATTTTAAATTTAGTAAAGTGAAATAAATATTTGGAAATGAGGGGGTTAGAGAGTGGATTTCAAATAGGTTTATTTTAGCCTTACTTGAATTTTGTAGAGACTAGTTGTTGCTCCGCGCCCTACCGGGCGCGGAACCCCAATTTCATTAAATCATTTAGACGACCTCATTAGTAAGCATCATAGCAATAGTAGACATTGCAACTTACGTTTCCTAAGATCTGGATAGAAGATGGTAAGCCCTATACCACGTACAGTATGCAAACAAAGGAATAAATAGTATTGTAAACGGATACGGTCTATCAGGTGGGAGACGGAAACAATTAACCCTATACAACTTAGATTTCACGTATTCAAAATAAGAGAAATTCAGTAATGCAAAGTATTTGTAGTAGGCGGTTATTACAATGAATAATGATAAACTTTACAACCGATGGCTTGAGTAGTTACTTAGTTACTAAGACGCAAACGACCTCCCCAATAGCTTCCAAATAACATGTAGGTCATTGTATACTCCGCCAATTGTTTATGGCTGATTTACGGGACCTAACTTGCTTAACGTCTTACATTGCCCTGTGCAATTTGAAAACATTAATAGTCAAATAGGATTATTTCACTCTAAAATAGCATGAGACAGGCTTCGAGACACTTCCTACCATTGTTAAACTCTCTCATAAAAAAAAAGAGAAAGTCATTAATAGATCTCATGGTAAACTATTAATCAAGACATTATGCTTAGAAAGTCTTAAAACGAGAAAGTCATTAATAGATCTCAAAGCAACTATTAATACAAGTTGTTTGTTCCCACACAGGACAAGCCCGAATTGAGTAGAAAAAGAGCCTCCTATTAAGCAAAGAATTCTCCCTAACCAAATGTATTTTTTTCCGCTATGAAATCAAAAACCATATTTCTTAGTGTCAACAAATATTTGAGGGAAATTGGAAATCATAAACAATGGTTCATAAAACTACATCGTTAATAATGTACATTTACTCAAACATAATCTACTATTCTCTTCTCTGGTTAAGGAAATGACATGATTAGAATGCAAGTAGTAGCATTGAGGAGTATTAACAATAACAACCACAATGGGACCGTGAACCCCGTAAGTAACCAAATCAGTCCTTCTAATAAGCCCGACATTGTTACACTCGTTGAAAACAATATATCCATAAACAAACATTTTCCTGACCAAGTATCTCTCTATCCCAAAAAGTTCCAGAAACAAACATTTTCCAAACCAAGTACCTCTCTAACCCAAAAAGCCAAGTTCAATTCTTGTGGCTATCACATATAACACAATTATTTACATATAACAAAACTAACAAGAACAAACCTTGGTTCGCCTCGTGTCAAAAGGAAAATTTACCCGGATACATATGTTATTCCCTACTTAAGGAAATGACATGTTTAAGAAGACAACCAGCGATAACCACGTATGACAAAGCGATAGGATCAAGAGCAGCTGTGATTTTTCCTTAAGAAGGCGTTTAAAAAAACGAAGACAAAAAGGCGTTTTAAAAAACTAAAAGGCCTAAACACAAGACATTAACGGAAGGAAACTAAAAGGCGTTTAAAAAAATGAAGAGGAGCTGTCGGATACCCATTGACTGGTAACCCAGGGGGAAAAATGAAAAAAAAAACGATGCCAAAGGACGCAGCACATAAATTCCGTCCCCAGGACCCTGACCAACGGCACGCGCAAGCCTCGTGAACACATATGCAGCAAAAGAATACAGACGGCAACGGAAATATCAAAACAAAAAAGAAACACATAAATGCAAAAAAAAAATGGTCAAAGTGTGGTTGAAAAAAGATGTGAAAACCAAAAAGAAATACTGAAGTTTATGGTAGAGTAGAATGCATAAGAATTTGAAAATTCTCCAACAGAATTGAAACAATGAATTATCTGAAAAGGATTAAACAGTAGAAAAATGCACAAGGTTGTAAACTTGTGATATTGCAAAATGCAGAATTGAAGTTTGTTAGAGCGATAAAAAGGACGTGTTGTGCATAAAAATCAAACGTGAAGGGTAACATGTATACAAACTTAAAATACTGTGTACTATGTGCAAAGTGGCAAAGTTTAGGGGTACCACGTGAATTTTCCGATTATAACATCCTTGTATTTCGGCCATTTTTGTATGTAAAAGTTAGTTTTAATTTAGCCGAAAATATGGGGTGTTACACAAAATCCAAAACGGCTTGTGCTCCAAGTAGTAACCACCCAAATAAGAACAAAATACAGTTTATAGTGAGGAAATACAAAGTGTAAACAATTGAATAGGCAGATGCTCACTATAAACTAAAGACGCGCAACAAAGACTAACGAAACTCATTAAAGTAAAACCCTAACTAAGTAGGAGAACTCACCGTCAACTGCCGAACAAACACCGTCTGCGGAACGAAACTCGTGAAAGCTGTATCTTCACAACCTACCCGCACCTTTTGATCCCGCAATTTAGGGTACAATCAGAATTTAGAGTGCTGTACCACAGAAAGAAACTCAAAGGTAGTTAAAATAAGCAGGTGACACAACGACGACTAATGAAACTCATTAAAGTAAAACCCTAACCAAGTGGACTGCCGAACAAACACCGTATGCCGAACGAAACCCATTGAAGTTGTATCTTCACAACATGTCTGCACCCCACCCTGCAATTAAGGGTACAATCAGAATTAAGAGAGCTCTACCACAACAAAGAAACTTAAAGGGAGTTATAATAAGCACGCGAAAGCTGTCGAACAACCGTTGAGTGGTACACTATGAAAAAAACAAAAAAGAAGCCGAAGAATGCAACACATAAATTCCAGTCCCGGGGCCTTCACCCACAGCACCCCCATCTCCCGTGAACATGTATCCACAGAATAGCACCGCAGGAAAAGCAGAAAGGCGACCAAGTAAATAACAAACCCGATCAGCACTCGTAAACTAAACCATTAAAAAAAATAGAATTTAGGACAATGAAACCACAGCCTATCTTGTTTAACCAAAAACCTAACTACACAAACTGAACACATGTCAGAACCCTAATTAAGTATTTGAAATCAAGAGTTTAGTAGAAAGAAAACTTAAACCATAGATCAAATTGACAACCACTTAAAGGGCATGGGGAAGGCAAAGGCCACCACAAATCACCAACAGTATAAATTAACACTACAATCATGAAAGATGAACATCAAGCCAAGAATAGGAAACACCTTTGAAAACCGACATAACAAAGCCTCCTAATCTGGAAGGGAACCAAAGGATAGTCAAAAATAAATGGTAAAGAGCTGTCGGATAGCCATCGAGTGGTAGCCCAATGGCGGTGCAGAAGAATGCAGTACACAAAATCCGCCGCCAGGTCTGCTTCAACGGCATCGGCCCCGTGAATACTACACGCAGGATATTGCTGCCTGGACAAGGTAAAAACTCCATGGATGCGCTAAAAGCTGCAATGGCCAGCGCCATAGAGTTCAAACCCAGGAGGTGGTGCCTGGACATGCAGGAAGCCGGCACGTGCACATCTTGCTAAACTGGAAAGGAACTGAAAGGTAGTTAAAATAAGCGATCAAAAGTCAGGGCCGGACCGCCAAGTGGTACTTTAGGGGAAAAAAAACTATGACGATGCCGAATAATGTGGCACATAGATTCCAGCCCCTGAACACGTATCCAATGAGTACAGTCAGCAACCCAACTAAAGAAACCACAAGTAAAAGTTCAGGTTTAAAATACTACAAACAAGAAAACATACGTAAACAGATTAGGAATAGCAACGAGAATCAGCAGAGACCTGAACGCGACACATAAATTCCAGCCTCAGGGCCTCACTCACAGCACCCCATAGCACTCCAAAGGTCCCTTAACACGTATCCAATCAGTACAGTCAGCCAGCAGCCTAAAGAAACCACAAGTAAAATTTCAGGTGTAAAATACAAGCAAGAAAACATATGTAAACAAATTAAGAATAGCAACGAGAATCAGCAGAAACCTGAATGCGGCACATAAATTCCAGCCCCAGGGCCCTTACCTGAGAACACCCATTGCCCCTTAACACGTATCCAACGAGTACAGTCAGCCAACAAACTAAAGAAACCACAAGTAAAAGTTAAGGTTTAAAATACTACAAGCAAGAAAACATACGTAAACAGATTAAGAATAGCAACGAGAATCACCAGAAACCTGTTAGTCTGCGCTGAAATCTGCAGCACTCAGAAGCAGAACATTCAAACCTAAGAGATGCCTCGAGAAGTCGTAAGCTGGCTAGAAGTCAGCCTATCAATTTGCAAGGTAAGCAAAAAAGTGTTAAAAAATAAGTGTAGAAGGCTGCCGGATAGCCTTTAAGCAGTAGCTTAGAGGAAAAGACGATGCAAGAGAAAGGCGGCAATGGAAATAACAAACCCAATCAACTCTCCCTAACTAAACCAATAGAAATAATGCCAGTGAAACGAGGGCCTATGCTCTATCAAAACCCTAAATAAGCAAACTAAAAACACATTAAAACTCAAACTAAGCAACCAAAATCAATAAATACGTTAAAAAGAAAGTCAAAACCCACAAAATGAACACAGAGATCAAATTGGACAATCACCCAACAACTAAATGCTCAGCTTGAATAAACCACAAATAAGATTAACCAGAAACCACCACCTATATATGCCTTGTCAGAACCCTAAAGAATCAAACTAAAACATATTGAAACCCTAAATAAGCCTGGCAAATTAAGAACCAATAAAAGCACATGCTTAAAGGCTAAACCCAACATCATCACCAATTATCAATTGTGTGAATTAACAAGCCTGGCAAATTAAGAACCAATAAAAGCACATGCCTAAATGCTAAACCGAACATCATCACCAATTATCGATTGTGTGAATTAACAAGCCAAACAAGCTTACTACCAAGCAGTAATATATCCCAGCCACTTGCCAAACCCAGTGCAGGGCATAAAAGCAGCCTGGTCACCTCTAGGTGCGGCAAGGCCAGAATGTAATATGTTGTAAAAAGTATTAAAAAAAGCTTAGGACACATAGTAGACATTAACACCGCCGCAGCAAAAGAAGTCCCCGGACATGGAAAAACCAAAGTAATTCAAATTTAACAGGGGCAAGATCATCATAATACTACCTTGAGGGCCCAGACGGGACGGAGAGGTTGGCCGAGGAATCCCCAGCCTCGATAATCCAGCAATAGTAATAAGCTGTAAACGTACTCTGAGGAGGTGTAGACAACGGCAAGGGAAAGCAAACTTAAGGATCGAATACATCAACAACCCAAGACAGACAGCCAAACGGTCGAACACACCACAGGTCAGTAGGCGGGCAGATCCTAGACACCATGAGCTCCTGAACATGCGATAAGAGCTATAAATGTATTCTGCGAAAGCTAAGCCAAAAGTAATACGAAAGCAAACTAAAAGATCGCATACATCAACGCCCCAACACAAACAGCCAGGGAGATGAATACATACAGGTCTATAGGCGCCAAAAGCTTAGGCACCACGAGTACCTGAAAGTATAATAACATATTAGGACGACCAGTCAGCGCATCAGTTTAAGATAAAATGACCACATTGCGAAGTCTTAATTGGTCAGCCATAACAACTATCCCAAGGGACAACTACCAATGAGTACACAACAATGTAAAACACCTGATCCAAAGCAAACCTGGGGCCAAAGCTCCAAATCAGCAAGGACAATAAAAAAGCTACGGTTATGAACTTATTAAAAACTCATTTTCAGGCAACATAGCCAAATGATAGGGTGGCCCAATCAACACCTCCAAAAGAATCAGCCAAAAAAAATTGATCACTCACACCAGCACTATTACTAAATAAAATGCAGTCAAACACAAAGCAGGAGCGGCATAGACCCCAAAACCGAACGTTTTGCTTTCGACAACAATAAGAACTAAAGTAATGCCAACAAACAATTCCGCCAACAATAAGGACAATAATAACAACAACATTAATAATAATAGCAACTAAAATAATAATCATAGTAACAACAATAATAACAGTAATAATACTCTTTTAATAACAGAAACAAACACAGGAGTAGCAGTACAAGCACTATTTGCACCAATAATAATAATAATAATAACGACAATAGCATCAACAGGACGCCGGTGGCGTCGATCACAGTACAACAACGCATACAGAAGACTAACAATGTTTACCACTTAACAATAAGTTAAAAAAGAGAAAGGAACCAAATTAATTCGAAAAAATCAACAAATAATAGGATTTAAGATTAGAATTAAATACCTAGATCTTGATTAGGAAACTGGATCGCGGCCGATAAAACAAGAGACGGATGAAGATGCGGAGAATGGAACAAAAGTAATCATAGATAAACTGTTGAAGCAAGGGTTGAGGATCGAAGAAGATGAAGTTTTGATTGACGCGCGCGGATTGAGAATAGGTTGTTGATGGTGAAGCCGTGAAGTAGGTTGGAGAGTGAGGAGCAAGATGAAAAGGCAGAATGAAAGATAGGTTAAGTTATTAGAAGGGAAGGATGAGATTGAAAGTGAGAGATCGACGGTGGACAATGGGCAAGCACTATTCATTGCTACAGTAATGCAAGTCCCCTCTTTTTAAAGAGTAAGGATTTGGAAATTCAAACCTAATAGGTTTGTCAAACATGCAAATTAGTCCAAATCTGATTGAGAATCATCATCATTAATCATAACATAACATTAATACTATTAAAACAAAAGCCAATATACCAATATAAGGCGACGTGTCAAGCTGACATGAATCCACCGTATACGATACACACGTATATACATACTAGTATTGGTGCCCGGCTTCGCCCGGGCTATCTCTACTTACCATTATTTTTTTTTTCATTAAATAAATTACTTAAAGTTGACTAACCCATAAATTTATCATTAATATATTTTTCTATAACATATCATAAAATTACGATGAAATAAATTTGAGACAAATTCACTACTCCCGCTATTAATATTTTACTCTTATTAATGAAACAATAGTAATAACATTTCACTACTTGCTCGTAATCATTGTTACTTTCACTACTCCCGCCGTAACTATTGTTACCGTCAATACTGCCGCATTAGTATTGATAATTTCAATACTCCCGCCGTAATTATCGTTACTTTCACTATTGCCGCATTAATATTGATTATTTCACTACTCTCGTTGTTTCTACCACGTTCACTAATGTTGTTGATAATATTGTTACTTTTACTATTCAAATGAGTGATTACTATCATATAACTATATCCAATAATTCTTTTCTTTATTGACGAAATTACTTTTATTACTTAGGCATGCAATTTTAAGAGGATTATATATTTATATAAATATATAAATATATGCATTAAATCAAATCGAAAGAATTATGCAATATTATATATTATGGAATCTAACTTGAATTATTTATAAACTACTTATTATATTTTTGTATGCTTAATAATTAACATCTCTATACATGTAATGAACTATAAAGTTTAATTAAATTGCATATATTTTAAATTTGATATATAATTTTATCATGATAATAATTAGTACCATAAGTGTGCATGTTTATACTAATTAATTATTTTATTTTAAGGAAATTGACCATCTTCTAGTCTTCTATAAATATTTAGCAAAATTACCAAGCATTTCCTTTCTTTTAGTCTCCTTGAAATTGACCATCTTAATTAATTATTTTATTTTAAGGAAATTTACCATCTTAATTAATTATTTTATTTTAAGGAAATTAACCATGTTTTAGTCTCTTACAAATGCTTAGGAAAATTACCAAGCTTCTATATAATTTAATTTTAACCCAAACTATATAATATTTGCATTGAGATCCCTTAATCAGGTCCATCACACGGTGTTATTGATTTAAAACTATATAGTATAATTAATTTGTATAACTTTCTTTAATTACATTGAAGTCCCTTGGTTTCTGGATTTAATATATAGTATTGATAGATATGTATTACGGAGCAGATACAAAATTAATAACTCAATTAACTACCCACTACTTCATTATCAAACTCCCCCAATTAACTACCCACTATCCACTATTCATTTTCTAAATAAACTCACCCCTTTTCCTGTCAAAATTAAGAAATCACATCCCTAATTCATTTTTACTTGCAATTGAATACAAACACTCAAATAAGGTTAGAACTTAATTTGGTTAACACAAAATCTCATTTGTGACGGCACGTATCCGTCACTTTGGAGTGACGGATACCATTTTCCCTCATAAATGACCCAAATAGAGGAGAGAGGGAAGCACATGAGGGTGCCCCCACCTTGTCCCCCCTATTCGTTTTGTGAGTGGCATTTTCCGTCACTTGCTCCGACCCGTCTTCAGCAAGACTAATTGGTTGGTTAATGATTACATTTGTTTGCCTGTTTTGAGTCAACTTTGTAGTAGTTTTTCTACATTGCTAAGTTAAAAATATCTACTCTATCTAGGATTTTATGAGAATTAGAATGGCGAGCTAGGCAAAACTATAATGAATTAGCGTCTCGATCTGATTGTAATTGTAATTTGCTCAAGCGAATGGATTGTTCACCTGGACCATTAATTAATAAAGGTTTTTCTCTGATTTTCATCTTCTAAAGGGTCGTTTGGTTGCATGTAGGAAGTTGCATTGCCTAGGAAGTGATAAATCACATGATTTTAGAATTCATATGAATTAGGAAATGTTGTTTGGTTGCATAAAGGAAATGCAATTCATGTAGGCATTCTCACTTACCAAGGGGACCTAGGTAAGCAACTTCCTCCCTCATGGAGGAATTAGAGTTCCAAGGTAATTCTATTTCATGTGAATTGAGGTAACCAAACAAGTTACCCATTTTACAATTCACATGAATTGGAATTCCTGTGTTATTTAATGAGTAACCAAACAACCCCGATATAATCTGACACTCACTCTAAAATATTTCACTATCACCCTGCTTCCCGTAAGAAAATAAAAATGACCTCATAATTGTTAGAGCTCTTTGTAGTGACACACAGGTTGATGAAGGAATCGATCAATGAACAAGCTAGAAAAAGAAGACTTGGCTATGAAGCTTTTTGTTCAATGATATGTAATCATATTAACAAAATATTATCATAGTTCAAATTTATTATTAGGGGATTTTTATACGAGATTGTCTCACGACCATCTTTTTATCTCGAGACCTCTCACACAAAGGTAGTTTGTTTTTATTTTGCTCAAGTAAAAAGACAATATAATAAAATATAACAATTTTACACTATTAACATTTGGGGTGTGTATATCAAGTAAGCAATAAGGAGGATCAAGCTCAATTTCAAACAAGCCCTTTATATTACTCTCAAGCAAGCTCCATGTATAAGTGTATAACTAATGTCTAACTCCTTTGATCCATCAAGGGCTTTTTGCCATCGTTTTATTTTTGTTTTATTTTTTATCTTGATAGGGCAAGTACACTTTAGTCTTTAACTTGTAAAGTATAGTATTTATTTTATTTTCTTTGCAGTGAACTACACATGTACACAAATTCTTCTTTTAAGACGGATATATCCGTCATAAGCTTAAGACAGGTGAAGTGATTAGAATAAGACAAAAGCAAAATACCTACGGAGAAACAACATATTTGTCTTTTATGCACAAGGGGATAATACTTGACCAATTTTAATGTTAATTAATAAGGGAGACTAATTGTTACATCTAAACATGTACTTAGTGATATATTTTGCCATTTTACAGAATATTTTAAAATTTGGTAAAATATGTCGTGTTATTTTCATAATGTTATTTATATTGGTTACACATCTAATTATTTATTTATGTACTCATCTAAATATTTCTACAAAAGTACTAATAATTTCCATAACTTATATTGTATGTAATCTTTTATACGTGCATTTATGCACGGGTTACACACTAGTACAATCTTTATTTTCAAACACACAATAAAGTTATTTCAAATTCTAAATCCTCAAATCTCTAAATCTTTTAATCCCCAAATCAATCGATCAATGTCTCCAATCCCTAAATCGTTATCGACATAATTGGCCGAATAAACCTTTCTCTTCCTTTATTACTTCAGTTTCGTCATACTCTAACATTCCATTTGCTAGGATTTTTTTAACTTGAATGTGAAAATGTTTGTATTTGTCCATTGATCTTTATGAAAACCTTTTAAGAATCATAAACAGGTCATGAGAAATTTTTACGGTTATCATCAATCAGTATATGCCATTTTTACCAGCTTATTTGTAATACCCTCATCTACCAAAATGTCTTTCCAAAGCCTACCTTAGCAATGGGAACATTATCATCTCAGTTGCCCGAGTTAGTATATATATCAAAGTTACCATAATGAAACATATATTGAATATAAATGAAGTTTAAATCAAAGTTACATAAACCAAATCTCGAATGTAAATACAACTCAACTAGATAATGAATGTCTAAACAACAGCGGAAGCTAAAATATAACTAGTCTCGACGGCATCCCATCCAAACCCGCAAGCAAGCTCAAACATCAACACCTGCTACACTCACTGCTCCCCATTTGCCGGAAATATCAAACGGTTCACCACAGTTTTGAAAACATTTAAAAGGTCAGTACAATTATACAATTAGTCACAATAAACACAAGAATATGCAACTCAAAACTACTCAAACAATACTCCACCACCAATTTATGGATTATACAACCAGTTGTATATGTTGTACGGTGTAGAATTTGAGCTTTGTGATAAAGTATTCGAGCTTTATGTTAAAGAATATGAGCTTTATTAGAAAGTATTGAACTCTTTCATTTACACATAAAAAACATGAACTTTAAATTAGCTCAAAAAAAAATACATATAAGCTCGGATTCTTATACTTTGATTGTACCATGCTTATGGTACAACTGGATGTATAATCCTATTTGTGCTCCACCACCCCCAAACTCCATAATCAACAATTGGCTCTCATCGCAACAAGTAGTCGGGTTCCCATCGCAACAAGTAACCGACCCCCGATGATTCCAGACTGCAACACTGGACATCCAAATCCCCGCTCATCGCAACGAGCGAACCCAAGCTCATTAATATACACATCCCCCTCACGACGGGAGTCACAAAGGGCGAAATAAGGGGTTAAACCATCTCCCGACATGGCTCACGATATACAATCCAGCACCTCCAACAACCACAATCACAATAACACAATACTATGATCAAACAATCACAACAACACCCGCAATTAACTATATAATCATACTGTGTAGGAAAACCATACCTTAGTTCACAAATTCCAAGGAAATAGCGCAACAGCGGTCTAGAACTACTCCTATACGAATTCATCACCTAAACAATGATATACATGCAAATATTAATCTAAATTAGACATGGCAAAATCAATCGGGCCCTAAAATGCTAACCCGAGACCCGAAATTGACCTGAACTGTCGCATCCGAATGACACTCGAAATCCGAATTGATCCGACTCAACCCGAAAATGACCCGAGCTTTCATAGACCCGTAACAGACCCGATCCAAAATTACCCGACCCGAAACTACACAACCCGTAAATGACCCGACATGATATAACTTTAATTGACATTAAAAGACTTGAAATGCCTTTTTTCTCTCTTAATAATTGACCCGAAAATGACCCGACCCGAAATAACCCAAAAATTTGAGAAACCTGAAATGACCCGACCCGAATTGGCCCGAGCCGAACCTGACCCATTGATCTGATTTACCAGGTGTGATCAAAATCTACAACTACATAATCCTATACCCCATAACACCCAACTTAGGGGTTAAGACGAATATATTTAAACTGAATAAAAGATAAGAACTAATATTTACAATCCGATTGACACAAGCAACGAGGAATCCGACTACAAATGCTAGATCTTTATTACTTGGATGGATGATGATTAGGGTGATTGGGGGGGAGTTTAAGAAATGATTTAGGGCTTAAAAATGATTAACGAAAACTGGCGAAGTGTTTAAATAATCCCCTAATCACTTTAATCAAAATACAACTCCAGATTGGGCACTCGGTCGAGTACCAGCAGAGGCACTCGACCGAGCACGCACTACTCGACCGAGTGTCTCACCAATTCGGTCGAGTGACACTAAACACACTGATCACTCGGTCAGTCATACTTGGTCGAGTACAACCCACTCGACCAAGTACCCAAAGCCCAGAAAAGCGTAGTATTACATTATCATCTCCAAGTACGGAGATGGTTTAATATTTATACACTATTCATTCTTTCGAATTTAATTTCAGCCTAATTCATTTTACTTTTATCCATTATTTTGACGGTCTTTTTAAAAAGACCTCTCACAACCTCTCCCCACTTGCCCTCCCACTTACCTCTTTGCCTCACGTCTCCTCAAAGTGACGAATTTTATCGCCACAAATAAGAATTTGTGATTATTTTAGTTTAGTTTAGATGAACATGTTTCTAGTAAGTATTTGAATATTACAATATTGGTCTAAGTGCATTTTACCAAACTAATGGTCATTAACGTAGTACATACTACGACGACTTCGTCAAGTCAAATACACACTTTAATTTTGATAGGAAATTGCCTTTCACTATCTAGTCTGCGGTTTTGGTCGTGAGCTTAAGTAATTTACATGCATTCCCCATTTCCATAACACACACATTTTAGAATCTTTGTTCTCCAGACAAATCACCATGCATGTGTTTCGCCAATAGAATAATTTTCCCACCGTCTCTAATTTGTTTACTTATTCTATTTTAGGTGTTTTATTAATTGTTTATCTTTTTATTTAGGTAATGTATTTGATAAATAATTTGATTTTATATACTCAATTTTGTCTATTTGTCATCTAATAATTCGCCCTCTTTTATTTCCTTATTTTTTGTGCCAAAACCAAAGATAAACAAATGACTGTCATATATGAAGTATATTTTCTCGGGTGTACTTTTTTTGTGTGATAATGAGAGATTGTTGCATACTAGGGAACTTTCAACAAGTAGTATTTCGTAGCACTATATCAAAGAATTAGAATGTAAAGTAATGATGAATGATGATGATAAACTTGAAATTAGTGTTTGATGTCAATATAATATATTTATATAAAAGAAATAGATAGTTGTCAATTTAAATTCAGCTCAATTTTATTGAATTCAGTTAAGCTTCAATCAATTATATTAAGCTTATCTCTTCATAAAATTAGCTCTTACTTCAGCTGCATTCAGTTCATTTATGCTCCATTCAATTCAGTTAAACTCCAATAATCAATTCATCACTTCAACTCGTTTCAGCCGAAAATAACAAGCCGTTAACCAAATTAAATATTGACAAACCTCTTAATAAGGCATAATAATTTATTTATTTTTTCGCGATATCTCCAAGTTGATCAACTAGCAATCAACCGAGTTAATATATAACGAAACCATCACGTTGAGGCCCCAGCAAAATAAGTTTTCTATTTTGGTAATTAGGATAAAAATAAATTTGTTTATCTTTGATTAAAATACTCCATTCCAGGAATTAAAAATAGGAAACAAATGAATAAATAAAACGGAAGAAGTAAAAATTTAATATTTAAATTTAGAACGAATTACTTAACCTAATACTATTACAAATCCACAATTAGGGATTTCAAACAACAACATTTGAAGCTAGTACACTAGCCTACTTATTTTACACTCTGGCGTTTATTACTATATTTGTTTACTCTATATATACATATAAACTAAATTAACGAAATTGTAAGATATAAGAAGCTTAAATGAGTTGGTCTTGTTTCAAATGTGGACCATTTCTATCTGAAATAATAAAACGGCATTTTGAAATAATTTTACAGTTAAATATTACTACTTTTGGAATAAAAAAATAACATAAACTGTAACACTAGTTAGACCATTATGGTAACATTTAACCATAAAATAATTTCAAAACTCCGTTTTATTGTTTCAGACGGAAATTACCTGTCTGAAACAAGAATTTATGGTAGCAGTTACTCCTTTATTTAGAAAGTGAGTACATGCATGATAATACAACCCAATGGGTTGTATTTAAGGAACTAAAAATGGAAATAAATAGTTTATATATGCATTAATTACATTGATTCATGTGTAATTTATTCACTAATTTTTAAATTAATGTCATATTTAAAAGGGTATTAAATACTTAAATAAAATCCATTGAGTTGTATTTATCATTTCCCTCTATTTATTCATTTGTAAGAGTAACTTAGTTAACTTTCACTAGTACCGCAAACCAAGTAAAAAAAAACCAAGTAATTTCATTAAAACATTCAACCTTTGTGAACTATACATAAAACAACATGCAAGTATGCAATTCAACTACTCTTTCTCTACTGCCGTCTAATATGCACTAAAAATACTTCAACATTACTCGTACTAGCTTAGCCTACTACTACTATTTTAAGTACAAATAAAGTTGCACTAGTCAAATGTTTCTAGATCCCTAGACTTTTCTAAATTGTCACCTCAACTTAGACGACCCGTCTTTGTGCATTTTTTGGTTGGTAATTGCTAATTAACTTCACCATCACCTTCTATCCGAAGATGTCTTAATCGAGTTAAAACGGAGATATTCTGAATAATAGGTTTCAGATCAAATCCCGAGTACGTAATAATTTCTCAATTAAAATTGGAAACTATTATTAGTACTGCCTCTATTTTCACTTGACGACGACCCTCCTCCGTTCACATGGTTATTATTATTGTTGATGTTGCTTCCTCCATTAAAATACCCGTCACAAATAATATTCTTATCTACCGTATCCCTTCGCATTAACATATTCTCATTAACGTTATTACGAGACGATGATGACACGGTAGCATTAGCATACTGCAGTTGTCCCGTGGGATACTGCAACCCGTAACCCAAACCCGGCCCAATATTAAACCCATGTGGGCCCAAGTTGGATACTTGAGGAGAAGAGTTGTTTGGGCCGCCAGTGAACTGTTGGACCATGGCCCGGAAGTTAGCCGTATCCGTATTGAAGAGCGTCGTGGGGGTCCGCCTAGAGGCCCGGGTTCGACGCCTGACGGGTTTTGTGACCCGGCCCGCCGGGCCCAACTGGTTTGGGCTGGGTTGGAGCGGAGTAGTTTGTGTTGACATCACCGTGGATTCGGATAATAAACCCGAGAAGAAGAGGTCAGGTGGGGACGTGGTGGCGTATGGTTGCGACATTTGTCCAATAATCGATGGAATATTATGGTTATTATTATTATTATTAGAAGTAGTAAGACTAGTAACAGTAGCAATAGTAGCGGCGGGAGTTATATTGTTGTTTTGGTGGAAGTGAAGCCATTCACTTGTGCTAGCCATATGATATGTGATATGTATGTGAAGTAGGAGAAAGAAGTAGTAAGAATAATGAGATAGTTTGAAGAGGTAAATGTAGGGAAGGAGAGGGAGATTATAAGTGATGGTTGGTGTATTTATTGGTGAAAATCCACCAATCTGGTCAAAGTCAGATTTTTTAGGTGAATTTTGATCGTGACTCAAGCCTCATGTAGTGTATTGTTTATGTCTTTATTATGAGATTATGAAATGGGTACATAAATTCGAAAATCTCTAGTTGATGGATTATATAGTAATATAGTTGTACGTTTGTGGTTTTATGTACGATTAATTTTACGCGCTTTAGCTAAGTTTTTGAACACTTTTACATAAATATCTTTATAAGCTTGCTTGGGTTAATGAGTTTAATGGGTTAATAAAACGAGTTAAAGTAAGTTGAAAATGAATTTTCCTATATAATTATATGCATTAAACAGGACAGTTTAGGTTATATAAAAAAAGCACTCTCTCCATTCGAAAATAATCTTCTTACTTTCCTTTTTAGTAATTGCAAACTAAACTTCCTACTTTCACCAAGCTTAGGGTTAAAACCCATGTTATTCGAGTAATTAACTTGGGTTCGAGTTAGACAGGTGATGGCGATTCATTTAAAGTTCGACTAATGTTGTTTGCCGTTATCCAATATTCACATCTTACCCATACTCCTTATTCGTACACAAATTCTAGAATAACCGTGAGACGGTCTATCTTTGTAAAATGGTTATTCATTTATTCCTAATAAATGTGCTATCTTTTTAAACAATGTGAGACCGTCTTACACAATAACCTAATGTTATTCGTATGTTGAGAAAAGTTTTCAAATGAGAAGGCAAGTGAGTTGAAAGGCGTATGGCATGGGTTTTCTCGATAGTCCAGTTTAAGGATGGTTCCCAATAGGCATTTTCCAATGCGTAATAGGTAGTGATTAGTGACGTCATTTACTTTAAGTCATTCTACATCATTCGTGACAACTCAAACCGTTCCCCGTCGTGGACTCCGGTGTCGAGTACTGTAGCCAATTAACCACATACTCTCTCCATTCAATTTCACAAGGCCCTTTTCTATTTTACACACTATTCACAAGTGAGTATTCACTATCAATTTTCGAAAATATATTCATGTGGGATCTTGTTTGATTCATCTTTACGAATACATTAAAAATATCTATCTTTTTATAATTTTTGCAAATACGTAACTAATACGTACCTAACGATATTTAGCGTTTAAAACACGCGTTGGCAAACGTGAAAAAAGAAAAGGGCCTTGTGGAGTTAAATGGAGTGAGTATTACGCAAATTAAGAGCATCCGAAATAAAAGACGGCCCTCCTCTAAGCACTCCCTCATTTCAGAGGATCTCCTCTATATTGTGGAACATATGTCAAGCAAGTAGGGATGGCAATTATGACCCAAACCGAACCGAACCCGAATCGAACCGAAGGAAAAAATTCGATCCAAACCCACTCTTTAAAAACCCGTTCCCGATCCACTATTTAAAAACCCATATCCATATCCACTATTGGAAAACCTGAACCAAATCCAAACCCGATCCATTCATACCCGAACCCGATCCAAGTGGATATTATTGAAAATTTAGGCTTTATTAACCTTGAAATTTAAATTTTCTTATATAAGATTAAATTTTTATGTAGTCAAATCAAGTTTCGTATTGGGTTTTGAACTATGTAGTGGATCGGGTATGGATTTGAGAAAAGTATAATGGATCGGGTATGGATTTTAAAATTTTGGATATGGATCGGGTATGGATAAGGATCTGTGATCCAATAAGTAAGTGGATCGGGTTTGGATCTTGCAAAACCCGATCCAACCCGACCCATTGCCATCCCTACAAGCAAGACTCCGGTTCGTTGCCAGGTCAAAAGTTGAAGCTATTTTTAGTAGTACAGACACCAGATAACAAGGCCCAAAGTTAAAAGTTCAACAACAAAGCTTAATGCCAAAAAGGGCTACCATGAATCATCATTTAAAACTGTCGATAACGGTTAAGATAAATGACATGTGTAAAGTCGTATAAATCAGACAATGGTTACACTGAATGAATCTGCCTAAAAGCAAATCATCCTACTAAAATCTACAGTACATATTTAAGATAAATAATTCTTCCAATCCACAATTTCTTCATATTGACTTCAACGACTTGCAATAGTAATGGTATTCTCATCTGGGAAGGCTTAAAACAGAAGATCACGACATCAGCTACCTGAACCTGTATCAAAATGGTCATTTGGAGAAGCGAGTTCCAAAAGTTGCGAACTTTGCAATTACTTGTGTAGGGAGTCCTGATAGAAGATAAGGTGGACTAAAAAGCCATTCTACCAGCAAGTCTGCCCTCCGATATTCTTCTGTCAATGGCGGCATCAATTGAATTCATCTGTGATCATTCAGAAGAAAATCAAAGGAAAAACACCTTGAGAACACTAGTTGTAATTGTGATGATTCTAATTCCTGAATTAGGAGTAGCTTCTACAGTTCTACTTATGAAAAAAGACGGAAGCTGACCTGGAAACATTGCAAAGTCACAACAGATATTCCCTTAATCCCATTTATATGTCCCAATTTGACCTACTTTGTATGTCAAATTGTCAAAACATGTAATATTTGGCCGATATTTTGTTTAGGAAATCAAACATCACTAACTTTGCCTCGTATCTCTAAAGTATATTAGGAGAAAAAATGGCCAAAGTTGACATACATTGACAATAATCAAAGTCAAATGGGATAATAAATTTGGGAAAGAGGTAGTATAACAACAAATGCAAGATAGGGCAAAACCTGTTGGTATGCTCGCCTTCCACCCAAAACCACACAATTGGCGATTGTGCACAAGAGAATGAAGTAATAAACCATGAATATATAAGTTAACCAGCAAAATAAATATATTTTTATGTCAAGGGTAGGTGATGCAGGACACCTTGAACCACCGACATGATGTCTGTCAAATATGTAAGACTAACCAATATAAAACACATTGATACCTACTTGGACCTTTTGATGCCCACAAAGCAGCAGAATTTCCATGGGAACTGGATAGAGGCGCTTAGATATAGTGCTAAACCCAAACAGAGCTCTTGCCAGGAAACAGTTATTTATATTTGAAATAAAAGCACATCCACATTGACAATTCTACACCTCTCCATCCAAGGAAGCCAAGAAATAAACAATACCTTTAATGATTTTTAAAGAGCGAGCTAGAACCACGCCCAGACTAACCAGTAAAAAACGGAGCTAGAATTTCAATCGAAGTTTAAACTTACCTGACTGGTTTCATCATGCACCTGGTGTTTTGGCAATGATGCTCTCCTTTCCTCCTGAACAAATTCACATGGCATCAGCAAAGTCACTCAATAACTTAATTTTGACAGACTATAAGATCAGAAAATACGACTCGAATCATCATAACATACCATTGACATAGCTTCATCATCCCAGACCAAGTAAACCTCATTTGTCGCTGATTGGTTTGCTGGTGCTTTGTTTGCAATTACTGGAGGAGGACCAATTGATGGGCCGCTAGTGTTTGGTCCAGAAGCGTATGTATGTGAATTAACTGGTGCTCCTAACCATGTAGAAAAAGTAACTTGGTCAGACTCATCTATCAACATACAAAGCTCAAAGGTAATTATGCCTCCCCTCAACAGACTTCTTAGATCAAAACACTTGACCAATGATGAAGACAACTAAAATACAAAAGATAAAACTTGGATGTTTGCTAAACATATTTATAGCTAAGTTCCTAGAGGTGGAAGAACTACTCCTTTAAGACGATCTTTAAACTTCCAACTTTCTTTTTTGGTTCACCATATTTAAACTTTCTATTTGAATCATTCCTTTTTTGTATGTAATTTGTGGTTATTCATCATTGTGATTAGTGACCCCACATCTTCCCAAGACTTGCAATTTCCTCCATATTCCTTAATTCTTATAACCAAGGTGGTATGAAACTAATAGGTGGTCGAAAGGAGTACTTGACAATAGAAAGAAACTGAAATACAAAGGGATGCATACCTAGGCCATTTGGTGTGTGGTAATTGTTCACCATATTTGGAGGCATACTGGAGTATGCAGGCATAGAAGATCTACCGTCTGATAGTCCTGGTGGAGGAATCGCTGCAATTTGATTCGGCAAACTAGTTGGAGCTCCAACGGGGAACAGAGGCTGTGATACAGGAACAGGAGCTGGAGAGGAATGCATCGCAGGTGGGTATGGAGGTTGTGATAGAGGAGCTACAGTAGACGACAATGGTGGGGCCACGTTTTGAATTGGGAAAAGAGGCTGCTGTGGAGGAACTGAGCCAACGGGTGGCATCGAAACTGCTGGAGGCACTGACACAGCTGGATGGGGAGGATACCACATTGGTGGACGAGGAACTTGCCACCCGGGTGGGCCCGCAACTCGCGGATTGTACCTGTATCAAGCATTCAAAGCAAGGTAAGAAATTATAGCAGGAGTCCACCACCTTTGAACAATATAGTTTCTACTACTGTGCCTGAAATCTGAAGTTGCCCTCTCCCTCCTTCCAAATTGATTTTAAAGCTCTTGCTAAAACAATTACAAACTAAACATGCAACATCAGGAAGGCCATTTCCAGCAGAAAAGGGCCGGAAACACAGCAATTGGAATTCACCTCCCCCGGAATTGTGACCTCATTCCTAACAATACCGGTATATCCAATATCTTTGTTTTTCTTTACAAAGAATAATCTATTTTACTTGTGAGATATTAACTTACCAAATAGCAAATAAACACTATTGTTAGTTGCACACATGTATGATGCATCTATTTTCTAACACAATATGCCTACAAGCTAGGTAGCACGGACACTCCTCCTAACTAACCGTTCCGTGTCCAACGCCGTGTCGGACACATGGACACCCGACACTCGTCGGACACTCGCCTAAACATGTTATAATTTAGATGAAAAATAAAATGTCAAAAGAGATTGATTAGAAGATTGGTTCGGGTGATAAATGAAAATTAGTTATAGTCAAGGTCAAATTTGACCTTCACTTATTTAAATTTAATATCAAATAAATTACAAAATTAAAATCATACGTTATTTATAACTATAAAATATATATTTTATTAAATTTAAATAGCGTGTCCCGTGTCCTAAATTTCATGGGATGCCGTATTACGTGTCCGTGTCGTGTCCGTGTCCGTGTCCGTTTTGGTGCTACCTAGCCTACAAGGCACCTACCTACACTAACTAGAGTAACCACCTGCAGATCACAGAAGTACAGAACAGCAATTTGAAAGGGCAACTGTTCATTTAAGAAATAACTATTCTCCAATAAGCAACAGACAGAGAAAATGCATAGACTACACGAATTAAGGACTAAAATGGAAATATTCCCACATTCGTGCCTTCACTAATTCACTTTGTTGATCAAATATTGGCGTTAATTTTCACTTCAATGACCCGTGTATTGAAAATTTTCCCACTTAAGGTGAATTCCACATACTGTTGCCAGAAAAAACTACTTTATTATGCTTCAAAGTACTTGTTAAATAAGTGAATTTTAGGTGTATATTACACTTTAGATTAAAACTCGAGTTTCAACGTGGAGTTAGCATAACCTGAGTCTCAGAATTAGTTCAAATATAGGGAACCAGAGTGAATATTATCCAATAACGATCTTCGAAATAAGCAAACAAGCAAACAGTACCTCTTATAGTCTTCTAGTATTATGGAAAAAGATAATGGAACAAAAAACACCCCTCACTACATCAAATTCCTGAATATCATTATCAAAGCAATAAGAATCATGAAGTTCACTTAACTACATATGTGCAGGGATAGGGGTGGATAATTGATATAGAGATGAAAATGAAGGAATAATCAGGTATGGGAAGCTTACATGGGTGGTGGTTGCATCATTCCATAGGGGACCTGCGGCCTGAACCCAGCAACCCCTGGCATCATGCCACCAACCATATTGGTTGCAGGAATATCAGCTTTTGCAGATTTTGATGGTGTCTCCTCTTCTGCAAGAAATCAATCAAAACAGAGTAATAAGTATAACATGCATGAGTTGCAAAAAAGGACAGTAAGCCTTTCCCAGTTAAAAGTGCCATACACTCTCTCCACAGCAAGGTTGCACAGTTTGTGGTTCAATTCAGAACGTGTTCGAGTTCGTAAACACTAACTATCATGAACTGAATTCAAATAGGGATACAATAGCCGATATTCCAATTCCCATTAATACCCATCCACCTGTCCCTACATTACTGACGAAAGGAGACAAAAATCCAAATGACCGTAACCAGTCCAGTTGCGTACTCGAAGGGAATAAAACAATAATTTCCTTCCCCATAAAACCTCTACCCAAAGGACTCCAGTGAGCTCCCCTAGCAAAAGTATATAACAATTAATTTCCTATTCCCATAAACCAAAACTCACAGTTTTTTCACTCCACACAACCATCCGACAAAGAAAAAAAAAATACCTATACGGTGACGTCCTAAACCAATGTTATACCTCATCCCACAAAAAATGAAAAAAAAAAAAAATCTACAATAGATATTATTTGTAAATCTTCTTTGGATAACATTATAAACCTTCCATGTACTTCAGCTGAAACATCAGGTATCCATCCAGTGTATGATAAAGGTTTTAAACCCAAGCTTACTTTTTGTGCAAAGACAAGAAATACCATCAAGGCACATAACTTTAGTGCTTTTAGAGTAAGTGTCCGCATGACCAAAAATAGTATCAATGCCAATTCTCTCCATATCACGCAGATTCGGCAAGAAGTTGCACAGGGGTACATATTCAAGTTTTCGATGCCATGATTCAAAAGTTGACACACAGAAATATGACCTCAAATTAGGGTAAGATAAGGAACACGTTTTCAAAAGAATATCTTAATCAAATATCAAAGATATGAATTATTTTGAATTATTAAAATTAAATTGAGAGATGTGCTTATATAAGGCCTAACATCATCCAAAATTCTATGGAGCACTATACTCTTCATGTACCCATCTCATACCATTAAAGAACGATATTGTCCCATTCCTCTTACCCTCCCTTACCCTGTGTCTTCCTTCCCTTCTTTCCCTCTTTTCGTATTCTAAACAAAACAGTTACTCTACTTTTGTCATGTAAGCCTCTTTCTCCGGCTTTGCTAGGAGAAGTGACAGTTTGGTAATGCTCACACATTCGCCTTATTTCTTTCCTAAGAGTTCAAAATGGCAAACCTAATCATAATACCAAACTCCTTTTGAACTCCATCAATACATCAAATCCAACATATCCAATGACTTTACTACAGCTTAAAAGGCTCATCAAACACGCATGTATAATAGAATCACTTCCTGTCATAGTTCCACAATCCACATACATTACCCTCACCAATCAACAGGAAATGTATTAACATTTTCAGTTCTTTCGGCACTAGAACCCATAAAATATCAAATTCTCTCAAAAGGTTCTAACGCCTGAGCAAACAAATTCAAATATCCTGCCAATGTTCCGCTTTACAGAAAACAGAAACATCCTGTAGCACATTGACACCATAACCCCCATCAATGCATCACAATTCGTCTAATGGAAATTTCAAAGTGTTTATTAACCAGTAGCAATTTGCTTAAACCTCAACGCTTTGACCACACAGATTCACCCAAAGCTACAAACTTTACAATACAGTTATACGTCAAACCCCCTATAACAAAACAATTTCACCCAAAATTCTACCATTTTCCGGCATAAAACTACAAGCTAAGTCTATCGAATGCCCTCCTATAATGGGGCACCCTGAGGTAGAAACAAAACCGGTAACTCCAAATCGAAGAAGCGTGATTAAACTTAAAATGTATCAGATCCCAACTTGTACCAAAATACACAATCCTAAAACCCTAATTACAAAATTAAACCAAAATTAAAACAGAAAATCAACCTGTCTCGCCATAATGTGCAGCCAAGACATCAGCCGGAATCCCTTGCATTCCATAAATCTCAATCTCGGTGGATTCTCTTCCTTCTTTAGCATTCGGAACCCTAATACAAACAAAACAAATTCATCAAATCACAACAATAATCAATCACCCCCAAAAAAACACAAAAACCAATCAAAAATCAAACAAAAACCCTAGAAAAAGCGAGAATTACTTGGTGACGGATTCCTTATGAACTTGAAGAACATGGATAACCATACCACCAGCAGTAGAAAGCTTCTTATTACAAGCATGACACTTAAAGTGCTTAGCTTTTTGATGTTGTACAAGAATCTTTTCATCGTCGAACTCTCTATCGCAGTAATAGCAGAATACTTTGTCGTTTTGACGCTTCTTCTTTCTCCCCATTGATTCTAAATTACTTGCTTAATTAATTAAATCAATGGCGGAAATTAGGGTTTCGGCAAGTTGTGTATGATTAATTTATTTATAACTAATTTGATTTTTTAAGAGTGGGAAATTTGTGAAGGATAAGAAGGTTTTGATCGAAAAAATTGGGGGTGATGAACGCAGGTTTTGTTTTGTTTTTGTGTTGGTTTATTTTCTGCTGCTGCCTTCGATGTTGAATTGTTACGAGGGTGAGTTTGTGAGATTATATATAGTAGTCGGTCTTCTTAGCCCAAGTGCAACACAGGTCCGGCCTGTTTGAAAATTAATACCCGCATTATTGTCAGAATCCCGATTCGATCCTACGATTCTACGAATTAGGATCTAAAAATGCTTGAACGATTCTGTATTCTACGATTCTATCACGGTTATTGAATCTTACGATCCTGTTCATTTGAAAATTTCTAGATATATGATCATAATATGATCCTACGATCTTACGCCGATTTCATAATAAAAAAAATAAATATATATATTTTTATATAATGACATCGAAGTGAAATTTCGTGCAAGTTGTAGAAATGTGTTAAATAATGATACTAAAATCATTAACTTATAATAATTTATGTGTAAATATTAATAAATAAGTGTGTTGATCATCAATGATACTCTTTCTCATCCAAACCAACGGCAACACTTGCTTTTTGACACTATTCATTATCGTAGAGAATCTTTGATATTATTCTTAATCTATAAGACAAAATATAGTTATGTAAAATCTTGTTTGATTTATCGTCATGAATGCTATAAGAATATCAAATTTTTATAATTTTTAATAATGTGTAACTAAAGATATTCACGAAAACAACCGTTACCTTTGGTTTGGATGGAGGGGGTATTTTTTAGCAAATAAAAAATTATATTTAGTGAGTTTGTAGGAGCTTACGATTCTACAATCTGATTCTACCGATCGGATCCGGTCCTACGCTTCCTATCAATCCAAAGTAGAATCCCGATCCTAACAACATTGGATAGCCAATAAAAGTAAAAGGGAACATAGTATAAGACGATACTAGTTTTGGTGTTCGACGTCCGAGCTACCTATATTTCTCTTTTAAATATTATTTTTCATGGAATAGAATTGCATTGACTCGTCTTATTTACAGAGTATTTACCATTTATGATAGTATATTTTTGTATGATATGTCTTAAATTTATAATTAAGCTAAAATTTATTAGTCAAATTATGAGACACATTTACTACTCATTATGATCAGATGGACGATTTCGTTAACAAAATTAGTGACTATGCGCAAAATTGAATAAATTTGATTGAATTGAGTGGTAAGGAGTGAGAGAATTAGGTTTAGAATTTTTTTAGCAAAACGTATACAAATGGAAAATAATGTGCAAAACGTATTGAGATGGGTAAAAAACATACTGTAAAAATAAATTATATTAAATTATAATCTTAAGAATTATGGTATAGTGTATCAAACACAACCTTAAACCTAAAATCAGCACGTCACAAGGTGATTTTGACATAGCTTAGATTCATGTAAAAAACGAGTCCACATGAACCAATTTGACAATTAGTTTCAATAAAATCCAGTTCAATAATTTAATTTTTTTTTCTTTACAAAAACATTACTTCCAAAAAACACAAATTCTCATTGAGATACATCCATGATCCATCATAACCTTGTGATATCTCACAACCGGTATAATAAATAAACCCATAATAAAAGCAGAAGGTGGTTATAAAATATGTTTATTTCATAACAATATTCCATCCTATTAGTGATCTGCAACAATTACTTTATCCTATCAATAATCTCAATTAAATCCAACCTAAACATCATACCTTCTAATAACGAACTGATATTTTTTTGAAGTTTATGTTGGAATATTTGATAGTTTTTGGACAACCTAGCTGGTACATGTGAAGTTTATGTGAAATATTTTCAAGTGATAAATCAAGAACTTGGTTTATTTGATACACATAAACATCACAAAATATCAGCTGGTTCGTTATTAGAAGGTATGATGTTTAGGTTGGATTTAATTGGGATTATTGATAGGATGGAATGATTATTACAGACCACCAATATCATGAATTATTGTTATAACCCTATGAAATATCACAAGTCACAAGAATCTTTTCGTAACTGGTAAAAATAGCTCGAAAGATAGTCCCTTTCCCAACCAATATACGTAGAAAACAAATACTCCTACTTCACATCTGTACTGAAGGGGAAATATGCATGGTTTGACGGAATGACGTACCAGCTGGTCGTCTCTACCAGTCAACTCCCAAACTCCTCAATTACATACTACTACTGAAAGATGTGATTTATCAACGCACTCTTTATTCACCTAATCCCAATCTTGATCTTTCTGCGACCGGCAGAGAATACTCTGAGGGAATCGGGAAATGCAGTTTCAGATGATTGCACAGAGCAACCAACACCTTACCGACATTTCCACATAAAAATCCAGCGAATTTGGAAGCTTTTTCTATGGTAATTTGCCCCTTCTCTTCCCCAATAATAACCACAGGAAACGAACCAGACTAGACAACTAAGGCGACAACCAGGACTTAAGATACATCGACAGTTCTCAGGTACGTTTGTAAATCTTAAGAATAATCCTGTAAACTTGGTTTGATGGGGCAAAGAAACTGATAAGCTCAACGAACTTAACCAAATTCACGTATCAAGGTTTCTAAGAAATCAACCACAAAATTCCGACTGAAATATAGTAGCAAAGAACAGTAAAGCAAGATAAACAAAAGAACTGAAACAATCCTAGAAAACATTTTTTTTTTTCTTTTTCTTTTTCGTTTGATAAATTCTGTGTAGTTTATTATGGCATGAAAAGCCAAGGAACTGTACCAAGGTACACGCAATCGGAAAATAACTACACAAAGGTGTCATTGGAGAAAAATTAACACCAAACGAACAAGGCAAGCATATGAACAAAGACTTGTTAAAACACATTTCTCATTAAAATTGTTTTTTTCTCAATCAACAAGCGTTTGGCAGACTGCGCGTAGGGAGAATTCACGGTTGGACTTGGGCAGTTTTCATTCCTCTCACTTGAGTCTTTTATAAGAGTAGCACGCAACATCATTTGAGCCTCGTATATACACTTTACCGAATTGGATGATATTGAGTGATGCCTCGCTTTGGGGGGAGTTTCCTTAATATGAAAAGGACCAGAGAAGACGGTAATATTTCCACCAACTGAGATAATGGGAACATACAATGTCAGAGGGGGAAATATTATCATTAAGCGAGAAAGTTTACACTGGCATATAAAATATTATCAACAAAGAGGATAAATGATTTCCTCCATTTCCCTCCAACCTAACTTACTGACCAAACAGTAAGGAAATCGTTCACAACAATTTCCCTCCGAATCCATCCATCTAAATGGGACGGAGGGCTAATAGACAATATGAATATTGCTCATCTAACCCTCCGTACTTCTTTTTTCATGGAGTACCAGATGGTCCTCAGGTTTTGGACTGAATCAATTGATATGGTTCCTTCGGAGACGGACTCTTTAATTTAAGGATGCCCTATCCTCTTACACAGTTACACTGCTTTCCAGAGGTAGGCATGTCATTACAAAAATCAATACATAGTGACTAAAATAAACAAAAACAAAAGGAAAAAAGAAAAAAAAGGTAAGGAACAACAGATATGTACTCTAAAATGGGGTAGAAGTGGGTATGGTAGGACGCCATTTCAAAAGACTTGCCGCATAATATATCCAAATTAAGATAGTTTAGGAGACTAGGAGGCCATTTTCAAAGACTTGCCCCATAATATATCCAAGGTAAGATAAGGATTACTTGGCATGCGACATGAAAATGTCGAGAAGTGACACAACATTATAGAGAGGCTAGTTAGTAGTCACTCACCAGGTAGTACGTAAAATTGAGAATTGGATGATCCAAGACATCAAGGTCAGCAGCTTTATCAAAAGCATTAAAGCACATCTGCAGGAGAAGTTGGTGTACAATAATGTTTTAATGATACACAACTTATTTGGAACTAAAACCGCTATTTGGTATTTGTCACTCTGAAAGAGCATGTCAAAAGAAAAAACTTGAGCATAAAACATACAGCATAAACTTTCAACATGAAATATTTCATCTATTTCTTCACTTATCCATGCTCCTATTAAGGTTAACTCAAATCACAAAGTTCACATCACGAAGAGTTTTTTTGTCAGATGCTACCTTTGTTTTACTTCATTTGTGAAAGAATGCTTTTTTTTTTTTTTTGCAAAACACTACCTAAGTCACTATTCCGGTCTTTTCTCCTTTCTACACAAAACTACCCAACTTTTCTGATTTTCTCCAAAAATTACCAAGCTCTTTTCCACCAAATTCAATTGTCCTTGTTTTTTACAGAACACATGTTAAAGTTCCTATTGCTCATTCCTCTTAAAATAATCTTTGGGCTCCCATGTGAAAGTTCATACTGCCAAAAATAGACAATATGTTTTGATTGGCCATTAAAAACCAAGTATTGTTATTTAAAAGATAAGCAGCACTTACCATAACACATCTTATGAGGAAACATGTGAAACATATTGTGGTGACGTAGCCAACCTGCAGGAAGTCACAACAAGAAAACAATCTGAATACAGAAAATGTTCGACGCCAAACAAAGAAGAGAGAGATAGAACACATAGGAGGGGGGAGGGGGTTGAGCAATATACCTCTTGGAGCTTCTTAAGCCTACCCTTTGATTCTTCCAGTCGTTGCAACATTAAGAAAAGCCTGCCAAGAAAACCATAAAAGAAGTTCCAAAGAATGAAAATATGATTGATTTTAAATGTAAAACAGAAACTAGGGGAAGTAACTGCAATAATGAGAAAAGACAGCAAACAATGAATTTGTTTTATAATATTGTTTTGTTAGGGGAGGGCAAAACAAGACAAACCATAGCACTTTGCACAAACGGTAATGTATAGAAAGAATAACAGCAAAACAGTGGTGTGATAAAACTAGGTTGCTTGCAAATGGGCATGAACATTAGAAGGGCATGAGTGACGGCAGCTTAAAAATATAGGACACCAGACAATTTTGACAAAGTTAGTGGGATATATGTTTGATGCCTATTAATAGTAGAACATACGTTAAAAAGGAGTACTATTTTAAACCTAAAAATACCAATTTGAATATATTTGAGGATGCTTAATTATTTCAAACTAACAGAATTACAGTTACTTGATAGTAATACCTACATTCAAATATACAAAAAAAGCAGTTTTGTTTAGTGAAATCAATTCTGTAATTTAAAGTGATACTACTACTTATGTTTATCTTTCAGTGTCCAATCTAAGAAAAACATCAATATAACAAGACAAAAATATTATTTTATAGGGCTCCTATCATGCCAACCGAAACATTAGCAATGGCTGTCAAAGGAGCCATACGAAAGAGGATAAATTGTACAGGTAAGCAAAGGCAGAGCCTTTTGATAACATTTGACCACAGACATGAAAATCATTGGCAAAATTCTTAATATCACTTCATAAACGTCACGTCAACCAACACTCTCAGAAATGTCAATAAACAATCATTAGAGTTTCTTTGTTCTTAGCGTTTCAGATTCTGCTTACAGGACAGCTTCACTTGATAGCTCCTCTTCCCCTATCTCCTCCTCAGTATCAAAAATTACTCTGTCAGCAACTACCCCTCACTATCTACATAATGTCTTTCAAAGTTTAAATGTGGCGGCACAAGCTCTGACACTCCAAATGGGTAATATGAACACAACTGCATAAATTTGGGAGCAACAGCAACTAGTATACTAACACAGCTAACCAAATTACAAATAACATGCAATATATTCAAGAAAAGTATAGACTGCGAGAATCAGACAGTTCATTAATCTTGGTTACAAAAACAGATTAAATAAATTGTTTGTTCTCACCTTCCTCCATAAAGAAGAAATCCAAAAGCAGCAAACAAAGACACGCCTGCCACAGAACATGTATGGTGAGTTTATAGTTATATATTAAAAAATCATTAACCTTGAAACTGTAAATGTATAGTGCACAAAGAACACACCTGCGAAAAACAACTTTGACAAAATAACCAGAACATGGATTGGCTTCCACCACAAGATCAACCATAAAACAATCTGACGTGGAAAAAGCAGAGTTAGTAGATCAAACAATAGTCATCAACATTAGTACACTAACCACCCCCTCGAACAAAAAAAAAAAGCAAACTAAAACAGCAAACACGAGAACATTGAAATCATGTCAATTCTAATGGGTCATTGATGCAACAGCTCCATAACAGTACCCTACAACTAAAGAAGAGTTATAATAAATTAACAATGAGGTTCCAAAACTCTTCAATCATATTTCATACAGATACGAGCAAATCATTAAATTAATCTCTCTCCAAAAAGCTCGCAATACCATAGTAGTGCAGCAAGACACATACTTAGGCACTTGAATAAAGCATTCAAACTTCAAAGAATCTCTAAGAAACCGTCAAACTCTATGACTAAGAGATTCGGGGAAAATGAACCCTATTTTCTTCTGAGTGGCGCAAAAGCATCAGATTTCATTAAGTCAATTGCCCAACAACCCAAGCGGCAGTAACACTAGAAATATTTATATACTTATTTACAATTTGTGAGCCTATTCGGGGAAAATGAACCCTATTTTCTTCTGAGTGGCGCAAAAGCATCAGATTTAAGTCAATTGCCCAACAACCCAAGCGGCAGTAACACTAGAAATATTTATATACTTATTTACAATTTGTGTCGTCAAAGCATTAAGGCCGATTAGCATTAAAGTCTTTCAGGTGAGATTAATCGCCTAAATCGAAGTATTTAAGTGTAACAGAGCCATCTTCCTGAATTAGACAGCACAGTACAACTGAAGTACTCATTTCACAAAGTAGGGGATTGATCTCATAAGAGAAGCGAAGTAACAGAAAACTAACTGCAGATAAGTGCATACTCCTCGTTATAGTGTTAGAACTTAGAAACAGAGGCCCTGCAATCTATTTAGACAACACAACAGGTGCCCAAGATTTTAATGTGAGCTAGAAGAGAGACATTGGATACTAAGTTAATTCAGACAGAGCACTAATTGTTTGATAACTCCGTACTCTGGAGACTTGGGCCTTGTTTGGATAGAAGGAATTGGAAGGAAAGGGAGGGGACGACTTGGATGGAGGCAATTTCCATTGTTTTGATAGCAAAATGGGAGTGGAGGGATTTGGAAGGGAGGGATAATGGATCCCTCCATTTCCCTCTTCCGAGCCAAAATGTTTCCCCTCCAACATAGGAAAAATTTGGAGGGAAAACTCCCACCCACCAATCTCTCTCCCCTTCCCTTCTCTTCCTTTCCCTTCCCTCTTCCCCCCTCCCCTCCATTTCCCTCCATTCTTGGTATCCACACAAGGCCTTAGGGTGTGTTTGGATGGGGGGATTTGGAGGGAAAGGGAGGGGAGGGATTTGAAGGGATGAGAAATCCATGATTTGGTTAGCAAAATGGGTGTGGACTGTGGAGGGATTTGGAGAGGAGGAAAAATGGATCCCTCAATTTCCCTCCTCCAAGCCAAATTATATCCCCTCCAACAAAGGAAAGATTTGGACGGAAAAGGATCTCCTCCATTTTCCCTCCCCTTCCCTTCCCTCCCTTTCCTTTCCCTCCTCCATTTGCCATCGAGGAGGGAAAATGGATCCCTCACCCTTCTTTGCTAGCCCAAAAAGAGACATAAATCCCTTACTCCCCCTCCCTTTCCTTTCCCTCCAAATCCTCCAATCCAACGAAGCCTTTAGTTTTCGAGTTATTAATACTCTGTAATTCTGTATAAAGCATGGAAACAATGTGACAGCATTCTTGGCATTCATCAAGAGGCTTGAGGATCACTAATGGTGTGTTTGAATAGCAAATGTAGAGGGAAAGGGAGGGGAGGGGGAAGGAGGGAAGAGAAAGGGAGGGAAGGGGAGGCGAAATGGGGTGTGGGTGTTTGGATACAATTTCCCTCTAAATCTTGCTTATTGTGGAGAGATTTTGATTTGCCTTGGAGGAGGGAAAATGGATCCCTCCAAATCTCTCCCCCTCCATTTCTCTCCATCCTTATTTGCTATCCAAACAAGGGATTTTAAATCTCCTACTCTCCCTCGGCCTCCCATTCTTTTCCCTCCAAATCCCTCAATCCAAACACACCCTAAGTGTGTCCAACGGTCGTTATTCCTTATAAGTCACCAAAAATATCTTGATAAAAACACCTAGTTTCATTAATGAACACAATTTCATAAAATAGCAATTTAAATTAGGCTTGAAACACCTCTCAACCTGGCCCAAACACTGAAGGTAAAAAAAGATAGCTAGAATTTTGCGTCAATTGACAAGTTAATATAAAAATCAACAAACAAAAGAAATATACGGAATATAATTTACAAAATTCTGTATACGGAATAGAAGTTCACCTGAATAATGTACACCACTGCATTAATTGTATAGAAACTAGGCCTGAGACCATCAGTTGATACTCCCCGTGCCTACAATAAGAAAATATCAACTGAGATAACTCAAGAAAGTACAAAACGCCTACACCTAACAATTAAAGGAGAAGACATTCATAAGACAAGTAAATGAACAATATAGCAAGTAAAACCTGATAGTATATCTCTGCCCAAAACAACACCAAAAGTGCGTAGGTGGTGAAGAATGCAAGGCTTGTGACATCAAGCAACACATGCTGAACAATCTATACCACATGCCAGAAAGAGTACCATAAGACACAAATCACACTAAGACAGCATACGCAATGTTCTTCAAAATGAAAGACAAGCATAAGATTGATGGCAAACCTCAGGACGCAAGTGTTCCAGATCACGTCGAAAAAAGAACACACCACACCTAACTGCAATCACGAAAAACACAGTCGAAACAATTAACCAATGCCCATGACAAACGAAACTGATAGCTAAAGAGCTAAGAGAATACAGTTAACTGACCTCCATTAACCAAGAAATTTAGAAAATGGAAAACCTTTTGTGTGGTCCAACCGTAGTCCGGAACTCTGAATTGTATTCTCACCAATTGGACCTACATCACCAACCTCACACAATTAAATTGGTCTTCTATGAGACAGGCAGATATACTTATCATATCATATGGCATCAAATCAAATACCCCATGTACCAATTTTATCAAAACTTCACCAAATCATATGGCACCAAATCGAATAACCCAGAATACCTATTTTAATAACACAAATTCTTGTTTAAGACGGACATATACGAGACCCTACATCATATCATATCACATGGCTACCAAATCAAAAACCCTAAAGTACCAATCTTACATCAAATCAATCAACATTTTAACTACCCAATACAATTTTAGCTCCAAAACCCACAACTACACTTCAAAAAACCCCAAACAATCAGAAACCCTAAAACCCTCATCGATAAAATCCAGCAAAAAAACACAAATTAATTAAATTAAACAAAAACCCAGAGATTATATAAGGTAAGAAATCATTACCAATGCAACAATTGAAACAATTCCATACAAAAGAGCAAGAACATGAAAGATTCGATCTTGCCAAATTGGGGATTCATTAACTTCATTCCACCAACTTGACCCATCTTTCAAAACATAAGCTTTTACAGCATTTAATGGGTCAAATGTCTCTTCCATCAATTTCCCAAATTGAATATCCAAAACCCAAATCAAAGAGCTAAAATCCCAGTTTCCTTAATTTCAGCTAGATTAAATAACAGTGAAATTAATGAGGAAAAATGGGAAATTTTCTGGATTACTTAAATTATCATGATCAATTAAAGTTTTAAACTTTTTGTTTGTTTTACAAAAGTAATAAAAAGTTGACAAGAAAATGAATGATTTGGAAAGGAATGATTAAGATAGATGAAGTGATGGATAATTAGGGATTTCGAATTTGGGGGAAATGGCAAAAGGAGGGAAATTACGTGAGGGAAGAGAGAAGAGAATGTTTGATTCTTTGATGGAAATGGAATAGATTAGCTAGATAGATGTTTGAATCCGATATGGACCCAGATCATCCTCGTCGGCTCCTTCTTTTGGATGATGCACATTAATCAATAGTATTTTATAGCTTATCAATCACGCAAAATTTATAAACTCGATTGCTAAATATCGTCGATAAAACGTGAAGAGATATTTTTTTTCGTTTAAATGAACGCATTTATATCACGGATTGAAATTAAACTCTAAATTTTATGGTCGGAGTAAGAGAGTTTTACCATTGACATGCATGTGGATGTTTCACATTCAAATCAATATTTTATAGCTTATCAATCACGCAAAATTTATAAACCCGGTTGTTAAATATCGTCGATAAAACGTGACGAGATTTTTTTTGTTTAAATGAACGCATTTATGTCGC
Organism: Silene latifolia; assembly: GCF_048544455.1. Lineage (NCBI taxonomy): Eukaryota > Viridiplantae > Streptophyta > Magnoliopsida > Caryophyllales > Caryophyllaceae > Silene > Silene latifolia. Next base: position 17,811,387 of record NC_133534.1, read on the forward strand.
CGATTGAAATTAAACTCTAAATTTCATGGTCTGAGTAAAAGAGTTTTACAACCTGAGCTAAACTCTTGCTCTCAGGATGTGAGAGATGTAGCATGTGGATGTTTCACATTCAAATCAAACAGGTCCTGAATATGAATAATGCACATCTTGAATCTTAATCTAGGCAGGGACGTATGTTTCGTCGAGGTAAGCTATTGGAAAAAAGTTGCTACAATCGAACATTAAAGTGTGACTTTATGGCAATTTAATTTTTTCACTCTTAATCATCGGTTTAACATTTTAAATCGATCACAAACTATTATTATTGCTAATTATTGTTGTTGTGTAAGTTTGCTTTGAATTTAAAGAAAATAAATTATGTCATTGTTGTTGTTTAAGTTAGTTTAAGGTAACCTTTTGAAGACAATAAATTGTTTTTAAAAATGTCACATTTGAAGTTGTTTGTTGGTAAGTACATTCGTATTTAGGTCGGGACATGAATATTAATTTTTTTGTGTGTGTGATTTGAAGTTCTTATCACTTTTTTTTGTTGATTAACCTTTTTGCTAGTACATGACAAAAATATGAGCGGGATAGTGAAACTGTGAAAGTGGATGAGAGGGCGGAGGGGGTGGGTGGGTATTGATGGTAAAATGGCGATGATGATAGTAATTTGCCAACGATGTACCTCAAGTTGAAATAAGTCGATTTTTCTATGTGTACAAGTGTACAACCGACTTATTTCAGATAACACCTTATTGTGTTCAATATTCTTACGTATGATCCGTAGTAGGACAAAAAACTGTACTATTTTATGAGACATCCCAAATTGATAGTGTAATTTTGTTCTCTTATTTATTTCTTTTTTATTTATTATTGTTGAATCATTTTTAATGGTTTGTCTCACAGTATTTGTAGTAGGAGACCTCTTAAAGAGTTTTATTTATTTTAGCATAAAATCGAAATTTCACCCTATTTTTAATGAGGTACGATATTTATGAAGACTTTTTTTTTCATATGATCTCCAATTTTGTATTGTAATCTGAAATATTGAATCCAAGAGATGTCTGGTTTGGAGGCCAAATGCATAAAGAAAGTATAGAAGGCGTGCATTGTACAGATAATGTATTTCACGTCTCCATTGCGAAAGAGAAGCATATCCAAAGTCTTGAAGAAGATTAACCTTACCTTAACGAAGGGAAGTCGCCTCGTACCAAACCTTCGAAAGCATGTTAGTTTGGATAGATTTATCATTCACAGATCTTTCATTATTGAGAACCAAGCACTTTGTGAAACATTGAGACAAATCGGTCACGAAAAAAGGCTAATTAACATAAGAGATCCAATATTCCTGCACTCAGTCAGTACATTACACTAGTTACAAAATTTGCAACAGATCAACGGGAAGCTAACCGAGAAGAGGACAACTTCAGCAGCAACAAGAAGAGCAAGAACATGTCCAGCACGTAAATTTGGAAGGTATCTGGCCCGTTTTTCTGATAAATTCAGCTTGCTGCTCTGTCTTTACTGCATTCTTATTCATCTTAGCTTCAGCGGCTGCTCGTTTCTCTTCAGCTTTGTGTCGTGCGGTGGCTAGATTTTTCATTAACTTGTCCTGTGCCTTAGCTCTCATCCTTTCCACCTCCACCTGAACATTTGAGGAGCAAAGAAAATTAGTGATGCATCAGGACTAGGCCTAATCAGACCCAAATGACCCGACCTAAAAACCCGAATTAGATCCAGAAACCAAAAATGCAGTGTACAGAAAATTGGAGAGAATTACTTTTGTTGTCGAAGACTAGTTGGAAACTGGAAGTAGATTTCTATATGATACACAACATAAGCCATGTGCTGCAAAGGCGAGGAAAGGGGGAAGGTGATTCGAATATACGCAACATTACCTCTGTGCTGAAATCAACGAGAGGAGGTTTCTAGATGACCTATATCATATTTTCGTAGACTTGAGTGCCACTTCCCAATTTAAGAAGCGCATTTTACCCATACAATCGAAGATCGATTTCCCAACATATTAGACAGACAACAATTTGGGCAAATATAAAAGTACGAGGGTAAAATGTCCACTAAATCGTACTCCTCTGTCCCGGTCATTTGTTGTCTTATTCCATTTTGGGGTGTCTCGGTCAATTGTTGTCCTTTCTATTTTAAGAATGAACTTGATGAGTAATTTGATCATTCACACTCAATTTGTTCCACTTGTCATTTAGTAATTGGCCCCCTCCTCTTTCCTTGGTCTTTGTGCCAAAACCAAAGGACAACAATTGACCAGGACGGAGGGAGTATATAATGGCAGTATTTCTTCTGTGATTGACGAACCAAAACTACCAAACACAATGACTGGGTTATCATGCCTCCAAACGACTAGTGGGTGAGGCTGTGCACATGTTGGATCTTTTGAAGCCCCATATAAGGTAGCCGTAACAATTTGTGTAAATGCTCACGAGCTATTCAAATAGGAAAAACCTAGCTTCACATAGTCACAATGATGCTGAGTTCAAAGTTCATGTAATGAAACTCTACTGCACTAGCTGAACCTCCATTTTTTCCTACTAGTTTTTATTTAGTCGTAAAAGCCACAAATGAATTTGCAAGAAGCCTAGAAGAGATCTCAAAAAGTGATAATCGAAGCTTCTTCCTATCAAAAGAGAAGGTACAAATAAAACCCTCCTACCCAAACCACAAGAGTAGCACTTACTACAATGCACAAACGATTTCACCCAGTAAATCAAGTGACAACGCATGGGATTTGAATTTCTTTAATAACACTTCATCAGCAAAAAATTCTCTGTTTTTGTTCATATTCAAGGGCAATATCACTTTACATGCACCATGTGTTCTTTACAACTGAATAACTCTGCAAGACACATTATTCAAAACAGAATAGAATTTGTGATGGCCGTTATTCGTATCCCTACTACCACAGACACTATTCACATATGCAACACTAGTACATATAGCATATAGGTGCCACAAAAAATGTTACCCTCTCCATTTTACTTGCGCCAGATGGTGCAACCGTGCAAGAACAAATTAAATGGTAAAGCATGGCAAGTATACCTCAGACTTTCTCAACTCGGCTTCAGATTTGGCCTTCTGGTGATTTTCCCATGCTTGAATCTTCATTTCTTCACGCTCAAACCTGAATATGTGATAGAAGTTAGTAAGTTCTGTTCAGGTACCGGAATAAAACAACATACTAACTAACCCAAAATCACTGTATTTACACGCAGGTTTTCCACAGTGTCAGCTGAATCATCTAACATAACTTGAGGAAATGAGCCAAAGAGGCAATGTTCTAAGGCAATTACTGGGTTTCAAACAGAAGGCCAGGTTCTTTATGCTCAACTTAGTCTCCTCCTACACTCCACACCCAAAAAAAATAGTCTTGATAGTTGATACACTAAAAAAGATTTCTCTCTACTTCATAAATGTTAAAATGTGTACCCGCTACTCCCATTGCATAAAATTTGGCCCACAACATCCCACTATGAGCACTTTAAAAGGTTTGACGATTACCCACGACCACAGCTTGTTGTGGTACTGATCTATGGCGCACGAATTGAGATCATGGCCAGGGTATTTAATGCCATGATACGGCTTACAACGATGACAAGTCTGTGAATTGAGTGTGCAAAGGTTTTGAAGGTTACCACGACCATAGTCCATATATATATTTTCAATTAGTCTCACTATAGACGGATATATCTGTCTATAGTTATAGACAGGTCAAATATGCTTAAAGTGGTGATATTTTTGGGCCCCACCATGCAACTTGTTACTTGTCTTATGCTTAAAGTGTGTGGATATTTGGCCTATCTATAACTATAGACGGATATCTCCCGTCTATAATGAGAATTTGTGTATATATTTATGGTTCAAGAATCGAGAATCTGAGATCAGGTAAACAGTATTTAATATCATGACTACAGCTCAGAAATTTTATTCAATAACAAGTCAATGAACTAAAAGCAGAAGGTCGACATGGTTCACAAACTTTTGACTAAGTGTACTGAAAAGATGAGGTTCAGTGTGCTGTAACAGTGAGAAGCTCAACCTTTTCAAAGTTTCAATGTAATTCAAAGCTAGTGTTAAGTTTGTACCATAAAATTTGTGTTTGGAGTTGAATGGCTTTTAGAATTCCAAAAATGCATCAAAAGTTTTAGAGTTCCGTTAATTTTAGGAGAGGAGGCCCATGAGGGAATACCTGGCCGTGTATTTTGCTTTCTCAGCCTCCTCCCAAACTTCCGCCCTTGTCTCGATAACACTTTTACGCATCTGTTCTACTGCAGCTGTGCTCGATGAACTCAGTCCTGACGCTCTTGACATATCCTCTTCTTCTTTACTAGCCCAAGCAGCTATGTTCATTTTACCAAGCTGTACACCAAGTTCCATTATTTCTTTTCTTGTTTTTGTTTGCTTGTCCTTCTCAGAGATCTGTAGGTCGAAGTTCTCGCTTTCTAGGCCTATATGTGCTTCTACAAGATGAGCTCTTCTAGGAGACATCTGCCTAGAAGAAGTAGGACTATGTGCCGGTGATTTCACCTTGACAGGAGTTCCATTTCTAGAAGGTTCTTGACTTGCTATAGGAGTCATTTCTGTCCCCATATCCCTCATAGAAACTGATCTGGCAGTTGATAGTGGTGGAATATTATCTGTTGCAGTATGAACGGATAAAGATAAATCATGGTCAAACTACAAAGATAATAAACATGTATATTCATCCATAAAAACTGTCACTTCCAATGATCACAATGTCACATCCACGATACTATGTGCAACATTCGTGTAACTTAACCCAAGTAGAAATCAACTCTAGCTGTGGAGGAGAGCTAATTGAAGGAGAGAGAGCCCACTTCATAAGCCCAGGGAGGTTCCATCCTCAAACCAATTGGGTTATAGGAGGAGTAGTCCCTTAGTTTATAAAGTAGTGATTTAGCTATCTCCCTCCTCATTTTACTAATGAGGGACACTCACATGTACGTAAACCACAAATAAGAGCTCTTAAACCAGATAAAATGTAAAACTTGTCATATTTGAGTTATTGTAACATCTTCACATTACTAACTTTTTAAAAAAAAAAAAAAAAAACTTGTAGCTATTGTGAATTGTGAAATAATATAGGTCAAAGTTGACATCAATTGACAATTGCCGTCAAACAAGTTCAATATAAATGGAATGGAGAGAGCACATCATAATGACACTTCATAATGGACTCTCACTAGTAGGCTCACCAATAGATGTTTCGGTACCACGTGCTGTTTTCCCATATACATCAGCCTGTAGGTACGAATCTGCCTCCCAGCCCACCAATTTTTGAGCTGAAAATTCTTGATTAGCTAAACTCGAATCCATCATTTTCGTATCAGGTTCTTCAAAAGCAACTAATTTTTCTTCCGGAACTTCGACAACAACTTTTGTAGCAGGTCTCTTATTTCCATGGTTAGAGATAGTTTTCCTAGACCCTAGTACACCCTGTGACTGCCCTCCCATCTTAGGTCTATTTGAAGTAGGGCTAGCAATCCACTTTTGCGCATCATCCCATTTTGACGGAGCTGTCTTTGAAAATGGTGTGGCAGGGACTCTCTGTGTTCCTCGTTCTGCCTTCTGAAATTCAAAGGCAGGTGATATAATACTTCTGCTGTCATGGCCACTTCCGTAATCTGCCTCAAACTCTTCATTTGACTTGATCCTCGAACTAAACAATGAAGGGTCTTTAAATTTATGTTCTGACGTAATATCAGAGTCTCCCATCGAGGTTGAGCATTCCACAAATTCGCGGACAACGTCCACATCTTTGCAGTTTTCAGAAAAATTGCTATCTGAATCAATATAGTATGCAGAAATATTCACTATGTCAGCCAACATACAAATGACAGTGGTGTCCATGTAGGATTCAATTTGCCTCAGCAAGGAATATAATAACACTGCCAGTTCGTGTGGCGGTTTTGAGCTGAAACCACCATTTTGCATGGCGTTCTAAGCTTAAATAGCCATGCAAAATGGCAGGCTAGGACTTTTACAAACAGTAACAAAAATAATTGAAAAATATTGAAGTTTGTAAGAACTGCCATGCCAAATGGCGGCTTTATTATACAAAAGATGTCATTAGCATGGCGGTTTTAAGAGCTTTATGTTTTCATATACTAAAAGTTGTCCAAAAAGAAGTGAAAGGAACATAGAACCACCATGGCGTGACAGTTTTATTACATTAATAAAAAAAAATTGCAAAAATGGCCTACGAATAGGGGGATATTACGATATATATTACATTTGCTTAGTTACGAGAACCTGCTTCAAGGGCATCATTTTGACAAATTAGTTTGCTAAATTTTTTTTTCTTATTATTTTGCAGGCACTATTTGGAAACAAATACAGAAAACTACACCTTTCACCTTTGCATATTCTTTAGACAAGGACAGACCTAAAGAAATAAGTGATGATTAAGGCTGGTAAATTAAGAAGATAAGTTTCCAAGTTCTAACTATCACCTTGAGCGGTAAAAAGTATGCACTAAGGAATTATAGGATCACTAGACCACACTTTTATTAATTTGATTCAGACAATACCCCACAATTATAAAAATTGGATTTGCAGAACTGTTCCACTTCCGCGCAGCGGCATGACCAAGTTTACTGTTTAACCTCTCCCAAAAGCAGCAAGCCCTAGAACAAGAAAAAGGTGAACAGTCCCACTTGCTTGTAGGATTCAAACAGTCTTAGGATTTTTTTCAAAACTTGGTTCAACTGAAGAAATTAATCTCTGGAAGGAAAGTAGGAAACTAGAGTTATACTCCTATAGTCCTATACTCCTATGTGTCACACACTGATCAATTTCCTTTATATATCTAATAAGAAACGTATTGACGACAAAGCATCTAGAACCGCCCAAACATCTTTTGAGCATGATTACAAACCAATCACAATCCATGATGTAAATCCTAGAGGTCTACAGTTCTGATAAAAAACGAGTCTCCCATAAGATGTCGCTCAATTCCGGAAGCTTGTTTTGGCATAATTTTATAGCATAAGCTAGACAGTTTTCATGTCTACATCACGAGATCATAACCTATAGCAATGTCCACCCATAACACACTACCTAATAGCAAATTCTGACTTCAGAACATCAAATCTTCATATTTTTGAATAATCCAAATCTTGAATCACATACTTATACGCTTTATGGGTTGCTACAGCCCTACAAATATCACCTATACACATTGCAGAGCAAAGGGGCTACCCAGGATCTCTCAAATCTCTAAAGCGATGAAGAAGATGAACTTTTTAAGTCAGATTCCCCCCCCTAAATTACTCTATCATGTTACTATTTCGGCCCCTTACATTTTTCAATCTATGTTTAGCCTCCCTAACTTCAAATAATCGCTTCACAACAGGCAGGTTTAAACTCGAGTTCAAGGGACAATACACAAATAATACTCCTAGTAAAGTCCATATAATCTAAAATAGCAGTTAGCTCATGAAAATTCTATACAAAATAGTCGAAATATTACTTCAATCAAAGGTAAACAAATGATTGGGACAGAGGGAGTATCTTATCGAAAAATTAAACAAAATGTGAAGCAAAATACCTCTATGATCCTCAATGCCAGAGAACTGAGATCTTAATGTGCAAGAAGAATCAACTTCCTCAACTTCCCTCCTTTTCTTCTCCACCCCCATCAACATACTCCTTAGCTTAGCTGGCGACAACCCACCACCACCTCTCTGAACCCAAAAAAACTCAACATTACTAATTAATTTCAAGAACCCGGAAATTAAAAACTCGTCTCAATCATTTGTTTACTTTTTTATTCTCTGTGACGGATATTTTAACATAAACATTATAGCATCAAATACAACAGCAACACCAATAAATCCTTAGAACCAAAACATGATTTGAGATCAAACTACTACAAACTATAAAATCATGGAAATTATGAAATTAAGTAAAATGTGAAAATCAAAGTGGATTTCTACCTGAGGTCTTTCAATCCTAGCATAATCCATTGAAGCAATGTGAATAATAATATCAAAGATTCAAACTTTGATATGAATTTCTGAAGTTTTTAGGAAACAAAATGTACCCTTTGCTTTGATTGTCAGAAATAATGTATGTAACGGATAAATTATCAGGAAAAATGGGGAAAAGGAGAGGACATTTTCAGATTTAAGTAATCAGCAGGGCAGTTTTTTGTGGGTTTTCTGTGTCTTGTAGTGTGTATTGTGCAGGAGTAAGTCTTGCTTAAAACGGGTTGGATTTTAAGACGGGTTGTTGTGTGAGAGGAAATGGGTAGAGGGGACAAAGGTGGGACCTCCCATGTGCTCTCCACTCACCCTAAATGGGTATTTTGTGAGAGAATATGGTATCCGTCTTATTAATAAGACGGATACCTTGGTCTGAAATAAGAATTGGTGATTGTGCAGTAGTGATTGAGTAAACTGTAGACTATAATTTTGTTGTTTTTTGTGCTCCATTTTTTCTATTAAAAATTCAAATCTTTTTGGGTAATTATTACTAAGAATATTTTTTATGTTAAAATATTTAAATGAGATCGGTATTAGGGGTGTAGCCGAGTTTAGTCGATCTTAAGTTCGGGTAAATTCGAGATTAGCTCGTATAGTAAAAAACAAACTCGTTTTTGGGATCGAGTTTTTGAAATCAATGCTCGATCACCTTGTATACTTTTCCTCAAGTACAAGCTTGAGCTTTTCCCTAATGGTATGTTTGGGAACCATGAATTAGAATTGAATTCCGTAATTGAAACATTTCAAGTGTTTGGGAACTCCTAGAATTTGGAATTGGAATTGACTCAATTCCTTATCAATTCCAAGCTAGTTAAAATTTGGGGTTCTCAAATACCTACCATATACTAGTCATTTCAATTCCATGACTTCTTACGTTATTTTGTGACGCAAATTTTGTCACAATAATTTTATTTATGATATTTTTTCCGATCGCAATATTTTTCGAGGCAATATTTAATTTTTTCAAATATAAAACATCCAATGGTCTCGACCCATATCCGTCTAGCCCAAATTCAATTCCAATTCCAATTCCAATTCCACGGATTTCCCAAACGCAATTTTGGAATTGGATTTGGAATTGAATTCAAACATTTCAAATTCTACAATTGAAATCATGAAAATGAAATCAATTCCGTATTTCCAAACACTACCTAAGAGTAATTCTACCGTCTTCCCGGAGGACGGTACTCCTCACACACAAGCCATTATAATATTCCACTTGGATGGATTGTGTATGTGTGTGAGGAGTACCGTCCTCCGGGAGGACGGTAGAATTTTTGTTTCCCTAATACGAGTACTTTGTATATCTAGTGTGATTAGGGATTTATTAACCGAGCTAATCTCAACTCAAACTCTGATATGCTTGACGTTGACTCGCATTTGAGCATGAACTCTCACTTAACTCTCAGCTCAATGAGTCTTACAAATTGAAGCTCATGCTCATCTTGTCATTATATTCTTTACATTTTCCTAATTTACAAATAAAAAATCATAATTATAAAATACTACGGTAAGACAAAACAGGATGGCGTATTATTTAAAATAAGTATATTTATAAAAATATCGAAAGCTACACAAACATAATAGTTACGAGCTTTTGTTCCGTCTCATTGAGCTAACAATTGCCTCATATTTGTTCAGAGTTGGCTCGAGCTTAGACTCAAGTCTTTTCAAACCCGAACTCGAGACAAGCTTTGACAAAACCGTCTCCTAGGGATTGTCAAGCAAGCTAAGCTCATTCACAACCCTAATTCTGGGTATGAATTATGATATATACTCCCTCTCATCTAAACCAAAGGTAACATTTGCTTTTTGCACTTGTTCCGGGTGTAATTTCGGAGCAGTGTTGTGACCACGTGAGCTTGTTGAATGACGTCGTTGCTCGTCTCTTCCTTGTATTCTCTCCTGTAAAGATAAACAAACTGAGGACTCGGCTTGGGGCCAAGTGTACTCACTCCGACGCTCAAGTCAGTAAACTTAGAGAGATAAGTTGTATGTTACTTGGCAAAGTATATTGTAGAGAGATAAGGGAGTTTATACCAGATTATGTGATTGTGAGTTTATTAGATAGTTTTCGGATCCTTTTCTCAATGAGAGAAGTGGAGTATTTATAGACTTTCACCTTTTGTCACGTAGTGGCCAAGTGGACAAGTGGCAAAGCAGGTGGAAAGACCGTTCTACCCTCGGCCGGGTGACCCATGGCAGGTCGGCAGGCCTGGTTGTCTTCATGCCGAGGGAGCTGGAAGTGAGTACACAAATATGTCTCTCGGCTGGCTAGTTGCCGAGACCGAGACCCAAGTGACAGGCCGACATGCTTCGTCGACTAGGCCGTCCTTCTTGTTGGCTTGTTGTCTTTTGGCTTTGACCTTGGTCAATATGTTGACTCAGTCAGCGGGTGCAGAATATGCCCCATCAATTTGCCCCCAGCGTAGTCTATGCCGTGGTATGGACCTTCGATGAGTGTGCGTATATTCTGCGCATGTTGAACTTCTCCATCGGCTTCTTCTTAATCGGCTTGGTTCTGTTCCCTTGGTTTTGTTCAGGCCGTACCATATCCCCCCTCCACATGGTTGTGTAGTGGACATCCAATGTGGAAAAGGAAACGGCGCTGGCCGAGACCAAGGTTTGAGAGTGCCGCGTGCTTTTGGTTGCCCCCGGCCGGTGCTACCAAGCTTGGTTGATCAGCTGGCCGTTGGCAAGTACATACCAAGGAGCGTGTCAAAGAAGTTTGGTAACTGTTATGTCGATTGACATTCCGTGACTGCATGCTTGACACGTGTCCTGGTGTCGGTTGGTGGACGCTTCATGGGCTTTGCCCTGATTGGTCAATTGAATGGGCTTTGCTCTATAAATAGAGCAGTGTGCCCCTCAATTTTCCGCACAATCTTCATTTCTTCAAAAAATTTCTTCTTTCTAGTTTTTTCAGAGTTTACTTTCTCTCTAACTTTCGAAGCGTTACTCGACGTAACACTTTCTTCCAAGGTAAACAATCAAATTTTTCCTCAATCTTTTATTTGTTAAGTTTTTGTTGCTACCATGTCTTCTGCGGATGCTGAACCCAGTACCTCTGCGCCGGGGGGCGAACCGTCGCGTCCTGTTGAGCAGGAGCCACTGGTTGTCACCCCGATAGGGTTTGGGGGTCCCAAGTCGCCGTCTCCTGAAATTGATGAGCAATTTTTGGAGGGTTTTTCTGATGAAGAAGATGATGATGATAATGATGATGAGGCGACCCCATCTGGTTCGAAGAGGCCGCATTTCTTGGATCACGGCGACGCCTGCTCGATCAATCCTGATCGTGTTTGGACAAATAAGTTCGCCTCTTGTTCCGGGCCTGATCTTTTTGAAAACCATTACTCCTTCGGCAGGGAGTATAGAATAGTTGTCCCTGAGGGTGATCAGGCCGTCTGTTGCCCTCCTGAAGGCTGTATCGGCGTGTACGTCAGACACCTGGAGTATGGGCTCCGGTTTCCTCTTAATGTACACGTTGCTGCCATAATTAAACCTATGAACGTCGCCGTGGCGCAACTGCATCCGTTGGTCATCAGGACGATTGTGAGCTTCGTATGGCTCTGTCTCTTTAAAGGGGAGGCTCCAACGGTTAACCTGTTCCACCGGCTTCATCATATGCGGCAGACTATCCTAGGCGGCCCGAGGTGGTACAGTGTGCAGACGGAGCCGGGTTACGTTACCGTTTCGAAGTTGTCATCTTGCAAGGACTGTAAGGGGCGGTGGGTATACGTCGAGGTGCCGGAGGACTATCCACTGCCTCGGTCATTCCAGAGCCGCGTCAATTTGCGGTGCGAGAGTAAGGGGGAGCATGTGTGGACAGCGGGGGCCCACGGGGGCGCTTGGGACGGAAAAGAGAAACAAGCGTTTGCATTTTTGTATGGAGTCGCCACCAATTTTTATGGGAAATTGGAACCGTTCGAATACCTCATGTCATGTCAAGACATAAAGTAAAGACATGAACACTAAGCAATCGTTACCCTTAGCATTCTATGTCTAGAATGACTCTCGTGGATGTCAATGAACACGGGTGCTCACGGAGATCTGGAGTAAGGGGTGAGGGAAGCTCTTTTGATCGAACACCTAATCCCGCCCGCCTCGATAGCGGCCTCTACTAATGATTAGGGAAGTTATTCGTACTTGATATATCGTCGATTATATGCATGCAATGCAACATCCATAGATTAATCCTAATATGTGAAGATTAAACTAAGTCGGTGAGACAAGTAGTTTATCATGCAATTAGGTCGAAGTAGGATTTAATGCTCAATTACATGTGAAAACATTCAAGCAATAAAAGAAATACAATAATTATAAATTACAATAATGAAAATTACAATAATTACAATGGAATAGGCGATTTATGTCGAAAATACCTTTAAAACGGATAATTTGAGAAAAAGAATAAAAGAAAGGATTAACGAACAGATCAGAAGGTGATAATACGAATAATAGTCAATTATACGTAAGCTAATTAATTAAGTCAAGGCAGAAACGGAGTTCAGGGACAGAACTTAGCCAGGAACAGGCGCAACAGAGCTGCGTCCTTTGGAATAGGCGCAGCAGACGCTGCGTCTGTTCCTTGGCTCAGTTCTGGCTGTGAAGCCGTAATTGCAAGCCGTTAATACAATTTGGTGATTTTAGGGATTGATTAAATTATGTACTCGGATGGAAGTGATTAGCATGTTATTCAACATATGAATGAGTCATAAAAGCAATAAAATATGAATGAGGCGGATACAAACGAATTAATACAAGATGGAATAATGACAGAAGTGAAAAATATTAATGAGTCAAACAAATCAATTCAATTGATTAGGTTAGATATGGTGGATTAATGACGAATATGCAATGAACATGTGAATAAACAGATGAAAACTATATCAAAGACGAATTCCAGAAACTCAACATTGATGAATTGAATCTCTACAACCCGGAATTGAATTTAATGACGAAAACCCGCAAATATTGGTTTATTAGGGATTTAAGTCGAATGAAAATAATTAAAACATATTAATGATGATGATTACAATATACATGTGAATTTATTATGCTATCATGGCGAAGAATTAACAAACAAACAATCGAAATCAAATAAAACAAGACGAATTACAGAGGACGAGGAAGAAGAAAGGAAGCAGGAACTGCGGCAGCCTCACGAAGAGGCGCAGCAGGCTGGCTTCAAGAGGCGTAGCGATTCTTTGCGTCCTTTCTCGACGCCTGTCTACTGGAAATCCGTAAAAAGAGGTTTTAAACAAAGGGTTTTAGAAATCGGTTTTAAGAGGTATTTTCGACGTAAACCTTACAATGATGATACAATAATTAAAATACAATAAATAAAAGAGAGATTTACACCCTCAGACTTACATGTTGACGAAACGAGAAGGACTAAGATATCGATTAGTGATGCTCGACGCGAATGCAAAGAAAGTGCCCTCGTAAGAGGAAAACGATTAAGCTGATTGATTAAGTTGATTAATTAATTGTGGAGTTGGTCAAATTGGTCGGTCATGCAACGGAAAGGCTGGTACTCAGAAAGATCCGAGCTTACGTGGTCGAATGTTCAAGCACGTAGGCGCCAAAAAGTAAGAACAAAGTCTAGAATGCAAAGGGAGAAGAGAAGGGCGGACACTCGCGTGAGAAATATGAGGAGCGAAGGCTCCTATTTATACTAATCACGTGAAGGAATTAGGGTTTCGGAGACTCTTTGGAAGTGAATCTCGGAAAGATATGAAAAAGATACGAGAAACATGCGAAAAGGGCTCTGGGAAGAGGCGCAGAGCCCATGCGTCTCTTGGAAGAGGCGCGGCAGACTGCTTTGCGTCTGTTTCCAAGGGGTTTCCTCCTGCGGAAGAAAGATTTCCGTGTTTGAGTTATGGTAGGACGGAAATAATCTTGTTTTCCTTAATATATTATGTGAATATTACGGGAAATTGCTTACTAAAAGATAAAATTTATGAAATATGGAATAGAAATATCCGGAACATTCCAGAACATTTCGACTCGGGATTTAATGGTTATCAGAAAATGGAGACGGTTTTAGGCCCGGACTCCGAATGTACTCTAATTACTGCCAAAACGACCGTATCGGGACGTAGATGACAACTAAGAGGTAGACATTAATATTTGAGCAATCACTTGACGATAATCTTACGAATTGTCACAAATCGTTCCGCGAATCAAACATGCGGCCCAATCATCACCGGGTGGTTTGCGAGAGGTGCAGAAACGAGGTATCTACAGAGCCCCCACTTTGACCGAGGCTTGGAAAAGGCGAAAGTCAAAGTATAGCCATCAGGTCAATCGAAGATTACAACCTGACGACTATGGCGACGTGAGGCGGCTCAAGGGGTCTGAGCCAAGGACCTGTCGTCGGGAACATTTTAGAGTCTGCCGACTATCGGGAGGGTCGTTTAAAGTCCATTAGACTACGTAAGGAGGCTCGCCAGCCATAGGAAGAGACCATACCTGAGGTACCCCTGGGTGAAACGGAATTGAAGACGCTTCGGCGAAACACTTTGGTCTGAAGATAACTTGGTGTCTGAAGACATTAGGGGTCACAGGGATTCTGAAGAAACTTCTTAACGCTTCTGAAGGCTAAAATCTGAAGGCTAATCCTCTCTAAAGGGAAGGCTGAAAGATAATTCTCTCTAGAGGGATAAAATGATGGCTTCGGGAAAGGCTGCAGGACACGGCCGAGAACTGCTGAGAGAAAACTGCTTGGGTAGTCTTCGAGAAATAATTGCGAGTAGCAGGACACAGGCGGGAACTGCTGAGGAGAAATCTGCTTAGGTAGATGTTAACCTTATGTCATGAGAGGGACAGTACGTCCGCTTACTCTCGCTGGAGACATAATTTGGGAGGTATTTTTCTTGTCATGAGAGGGAAAGTATATCCGCTTACTCTCGCTGGAGACATAATGAAGGTGTGTCGAAGTTCTGTGAAGGAACAAATGCTCGTTGCGACAAGCAAAAGGTCTTGGAAGGAATAAATGACGTGCGATAGTCTGCTGCTGGCTTGGAAATGCGAGCCGGAACGGAAGAAAATCGTCGACGGACCAAAAGAACAAAAGTATCATCGGGGAAGAGGCGCACCAAAGATGGGCCCAAATTGGTTTTCCTGCGTAAAAACGCGATAATCAGAGGCTTTGTATTCATTATTTCGAAACACAAATCACTCATTTCTCTCTCAAATCTTTACCATCTTTGCCAAGGTTTGATCCAAAAGCTTGCATTAATCATGACTAATCGAGGTATGTGTCTCAATCTTGCATTAATCGTCTATATTTGTCTAATTTTGAGCCGAAAAATCTAGGGTTTATGACCCTTTTGATCGAAAATTTGGGGCTTTTCCCCCAAATGCATTTGCCTTGTCAAATTGACATTAGAAATGGATAGTAGGTAATATTAGAAACATAACCATGTATTTGTCTTGAATTTTCGTTGAGTTTTGAGCCTTTGAGCGAATTTTGAGACGGTTTTACAGCTAAACCGTAGATTGCTTCGAAAATAGCCTTAGGAATGCCCATTTGCGACGAAACTTGGTATTTGGGCTCCTTGAGTGATGGGTAAACTTTCTATCATCTCGTAATTTTGGTTTGTGACAGATTTTTCAGGGCACCTTTCTGGGGTATAATCACTATTATAGCGAAATGCTGCCGAAATTTCGACTCGAACCCGGAACTAGGCTTCCAACTGGACTTTACTTGACCCAAATTACCACATGAGTGATCGGGTTGGCGAGAAATAGGGCCAAAGATGGCGAGAAAGAGCGATTTCAGGGCTTCCGAAGGCTCGAAAATCCCTAACCAAGGCTTGTCGTCACGTGACGCGGCCTAAATTTGCTTTAACGCTGCAGGTGATGAGGTTCTACTTCTGGGAGGACTCCCATAGAGATAGATGCTACTGAGGTCGAGGAGGCTTTGGAGCAGGCTTTCACCACTGCGGTGATGGCTGCTGGAGACGAGGCTCACGAGAAGGAGGTCGTTGAGGAGGAGGCCCCGAGACGGGCCAACGTCGGACGCGGAGGTCGTCAGCTGATAGGGGCTCCCGAGTGGGCTGAGACCTGGGAGAGTAGGCACCTGCTGTGGGTTGCAGAGGGTCACCTGTCCTACAGGACGGTGAAGAGTCTGGTAAATAGGAATTCACTACTCATTACTCATCCTCTTTCATTCTTTCATTCAAATTTATTTCAAACTTCATTCAAAACTAAAGATAGCTTTGTTTCAAATCCTAATAGGAGGCCGGGAACATCAGGTCGTTCTCGGGTTACACGACAGCGATGGAGCACTACGAGCGGCTGTCGGCGGAGGAGAGGGTCATGATCGAGCGCGGAGCGTTCGGTCCTTTGGTTCAGGTTTGGAGGGATATCGCGAAGAGGAAGCTGCGGGCTAACCTTAGCCTGGTCGCGCTTTCTTGGACCGATTCTGGGATACGACTTCCACGTTTCACATGCCTTTTGGTGAGGTGGGAGTCACTTTGGAGGATTACGGCATGATTTTCAGTGTCCGTGTGGGGACCGAGGAGATGGTGTGGCCGGAGACTGCCATGAGAGCGGACTCGGCCGAGGCGAGGAGATTGATCGGCTGGAACTTGTCGCCGAAGGCTGTTGCAGTGACGGGTTTGATACCCAGTTCTTACGTTCGAGACTACTTTGCGGGGAAGACCCCGGCGCTGGTGACGATTGATGGGAGGGAGACGGCTCCTCCTCCTGTCTGGTGAGCGAGAGGGCTCGCTTTGTGGGTTTGGTGGTTTCTGTCTTCGATTTACCTCGGAGACAAGGGCGAGAGGCTGTCGACGAAGCTTCTTCCCTTCCTTTCTGACCTGAGTTCCCTAGGGCGTTGGGACTGGGTCACTGCTGGTTTTGCGGTCCTCATCCGCTTTATGAGGGCCATGGTACGTCCGGAGTTGATGGAGAAGGGGACTTCTCCTGGTGCTGTCGGACCTGGACTACTGTTGGAGGTATGAACCTACCTTTAGATCAAAGTAAATTCCTTTCTTTATCAAATCCCGAAAGATCGTCATTGATTATCTTGCTTTGCAGGCATGGGTGTACTCCTACTTCCCGAGCCTCGCGCCCAAGAGGACGGAGCCGCTGGAGAAGGCCTATCCCGTGGTGAGGGATTGGGTGATGTGCCGGACGAAGAGCAAGCATTCTTCTCACAACGTCTACCGGCGGGACGTGAACGCTCTTCAGCTGAGCAGCGTAAGCATTTCATATATATTAACTTGCTTCTTATATTGTCTTTTAATTGATCATAGGAATGATCCTTGTTTATCCTGTCACAGTGGGTGCCCAGACCTTGGGTGGAGTACGCTGGAGCGCCTCCTTTTGTGGCTGAGGTCCTTCGACCTAGGAGCTCGAGCCGGCTGTTGTTGAGGACGCCGATGGGTCATGTATGGTACTTGGGCGAGCGCTTGGCTCGTCAGAGCTCTCAGGATGCGTTAACGGTTCCCATCGACCCTCCGAGGACGATGTTCAGGGAGCCTACTGAGGCGGAGAGGGAGGCGGACTTGGCTGGTGCCAGTGGTGACGACCTTCTTCTCCTTGGCGAGGACTACTCGGCGTTCCTTTACGGGAGGTTGGCGTATTGTCCAGTAGTGGTGCGTATCTTTGTTTTGTTTTGATTTCATTTTCTTTTGAGAGCTGTGATGAATGATCATCGGTGGATGAGAACCATTTGTCTTTGTAGGAGGTCGAGGTGGCGGGCATCGAGCCCCCAGAGTAACCCGAGACCCTCGAGTACACTGACACGACCGGGAGGACGACGATCTCTGAGCTGTGTGACTTTGACGTAGCTGTGATGGATCCTAGCCTAGACGACTGGCAGCATCTGATTCGGAGGGTGAGCCTCTAACTTGTATAATTTTTGTGTAAGAAGACATTTGATTGAGTTTGTTCAATTATTGAGAACTTCTTTTTGAAAATGCAGGTTGCGCCGTCTCGGTTCGTGGCGTTGTGGAGGGTGGCCAACCGGCTGCGAGCTACTGCCGTCGAGGCACTTGTCGGCGGTCGAGGTCGTCAGGTATGAACCTCACGCCTAGTTCATTTTTGATTTTTGACTTTTCCGATTTTGCTTGAAACAATTGACATGAGCCAATTTATTGTTTACAGGGTGACCGCGAGTCGGAGCGAGAGTTGGCCCAGTCTCGGGAGGAGACGGCTCGCTTGTTGAGGGAGCTCGAGTTTCGGGATGCCGAGATTGCCGCTCTTACGACGAGGGTTGCAGAGTTGGAGGGCGTCCAGCAGTAGTTTTGTGTAGCTTTTGTCGTATTTTGCTCATTTGTATATTGATTTTGAACACACATTTTTTGGGCTTTGTTTGGGGCTCGAGCCCCCAGTTTGTACATTTCCTTCATTTGGTATATATACGATGGCCTGAGCGCCTTTGCTGCTGGATTGTGTTGCTTGTGCCTGCAGGTTAGTTTTGAACCGGTTTGGTAGGTGACGGTTTACGCCGTCATGCTGCCGAAGATTACATAGAAAACATGCAAGACACACATTCATATACACATACGGCCTTAAATTAGCGCAAAATGAGAGACTCAAGAGAATGCAAAAATGCAAAAATTTTGCCGGAAATGACCGGACGGTAGGGAGGGTTACCCCCTAAAAAAAAGAAAAAAAAGGAAATTTATAAGTTAGAAATGTAGAAATGAATTTAAGAAATTGAAATAAACGAATTAAAATGAAAATTATTTCCTAAAAACGAAAATGAAATTTATATAGAAAAATGAAAATGAAATGTATTTCCTAAAAAAATGAAAGTGTGCACATGTGGTAAAATGGCGAAATGTCGATGTCGTCTCGAAATGCGTGCCCACGGAATTTAGGAAACTTGAAACATGGTAATCTTCCCGTATTTACCAAAATAATAACCCGTAGGAATAGGAAATTATTCGTCATGGGATTAGGAAAGATCCAACACGGAAAATCACAGAAGTGCTGAGGAAGAGGTGTAGCATGAGCTGCGTCCCTTTGAAGAAGCGCAGCGGGTGCTGCGCCTGTTCCCAAGCTGCCTTGTTCTGACGGATTTTTGGAAACATCAATTAGTATAAATAGAAACGTCGATAGAGCTTTTATTCACATAAATCTTCCGTCTCTTCTTCGTCTAAATACATAAAATTCTCAAAATAATTTCTTCATCATGAATACTTTGGAGATCCGTTTGAAGGAATGGACCAACGAGTTTTCAAATATAGAGAAGCCTGATATGGGCTCTTATAATTTTGGGTCGTTGTTGAGTTTGAAACTCATCAAGGTTGTGAAACCGTTCTTGGATGCTTGCCTTGACTACTGGGACCCGAACTACCATGTTTTTGCGTTCCCTGGGGGTGATATTTGCCCCTTTCCTGAAGAAATTGCTGCTATTGGTGGATGGAACCCCGAACATTTACCTGCTATTCCCTCTACTTCTCAAGGGTATAAAAGCGAATTTAGAGATTTGCTCGGATTGACTAGACTTGAGGTTGACCGTCTAGTTACCTCAAAAGGCATGAGAATGTTGGACTTCATAGATCGATTTATCAACAGGGCCGACCCCACCGTTTCTCATGTTGCTAGGCGGAGGGCATTTGGCTTTTGCTTGTTGCATGTGTATGTCTTCCAAGGGCATGTCGATGAAGACTTGAGAGGTGATCCCTGTCTTCTGGGCCTTGTTGAGCAGATGGAGCTGAGCAGGAGCCCAGCTTGCTTATGATTAGGAGAGATTATTTTGGGCTTGGATAATAGGAAATCCAATCACGATCTGCCATACTTGGGGAGTCCCGTCATTCTACAGGTAAAAGACACCTTTTTCTTTTCTGTTTTCGTTTTTTCGTTTTTTTTTTTTTTTTTGATTGGTGTCTAATACCTGCCTTTGGTAGGTTTGGCTTATGGAACGGCTCCGATTGATCGAGCCCGCAGTTCATGCGCTTTCCTATCATGCTCGTTTGATCGGAATGAGGACGAGGTTGTATATGGTGGACTTCACCCGGGTTTGTGATTATTGGAAGAACAAACTAAAGAGTGATGATGGCCCGTTGATCAGGTGGGTCGTTCCGTGGTGGCATCTTAAGTCCGTCACTGGAGTGTCTTCTTTGGATCCCACTAGGTCCATTCGCATTCCTCGATTGGAGTTTATGGTGTGCATCTTCCCGGAGAGGTTGATGAGACAAGTTGGGCTGAAACAGACGATCCCTGGGCTTGATACCATCCCGCAGACTGCTATGGCGCTTACTACAGAGAGCCGAAGGGAATGGGCCCAAAGAAACATGTGGTTCTTGAATTTCTCCGCCAATGCTTTATGGGTGTCGGATTCTTATCTGAAATGGAGAAAGGCTAACACTTTGGAAGAGCGCGAGAAGCTGAGGAAACGCGAGCCCATCGACTACAAGGTGCGCGAGGGAGAGAAAGAGAAAGAGAAGCATCTGACAGAGGGAGAAGAAGAAGTCGGGTTTCAAGTCATTCGTCCTTCGAAGAAACCAAAGACTGCTCCTGTCGCAGAAATGGTGATTGGCAAGAGTGGAAAAGCTAGGCCTCGAGAAAGACCGTTGGTGATTAGGTCTGAAGTGGCGCAAGAGCGTCCGGCTCGAGGTCGTGACAAGAGGTATGACAAGAATGACAAGGGCAAGGGGAAGATGGAGGAATAGCCCGAGTCTCTTTATTTATTATTTGTTTATTATTACTATTATTGTTGTAATAAAAGGTGGGGTTTTTAGAATCCTAGCCTATTTTTATTATGTAGCGTACTATTATTATTAGAAAATTAATGAAATAAAAAAGGTTAAATGGTTATGAAACCGTTGTGATTTTCTTTTATTATTCTTGTCGAATTTCAAATGCAATGCAAATGTCCTTCTATTTACATTTTAGACATGATGGGTTGAATCCCGTGAAGGATTGCCTACGTATTCACTTAAAAAGCGAAATCAAACCCCTGCGCGTAGTTCGAATAAATGTAAAAGAATAATTGTTCTAAGCAAGAGCTTGTAATGAACTTAGAAAATAAGCATGAGCTTTTTGCCTGTTCTCAAGGTGCGAATTTAGTTTATTTGAAGATATGAGGATGACGAATTTGTCAAAATGCAAGAGCAAAGTGCCATTAGCTTATTTCAGCTTTGGCCAGGGGCCGTTTATTTAGTGCCACAAGAGCGACACGTGGGGTTACGCGAGGCGCGTTTTTGGTCCTATTCTAGGCATAGTATCGTTTCAGTTGGTCAAGGTTTGTTGGGTTCGAAAACTCATTCCCGTCTAGGTCTGTGATCCTAACCGCACCCCCTGGGAGTATGGATTTGACTAGAAATGGTCCGGCCCAATTAGGTTTGAATTTTCCCCGTGGGTCGACAGGTAAAAGAGCTCTAACCGATTTAAACACTAAGTCTCCTTCTTTGATGTTCCTTGGCCTAACCCTTTTGTTGAAAGCTCGTTTGATACGTGCTTGATATGTTTGGACATTATGCAAGGCGCGCAGCCTACGTTCATCCAGGAGGATGAGTTCTTCATATCTATCCCTCTTCCAATCGGCTTCCGGGATTTGACTTTCGAGTAAAATACGCAAGGATGGTATTTCTAGCTCGACTGGTTGTACAGCTTCCATGCCGTAGGTCAAATAGAAAGGAGTAGCCCCAGTGGGCGTCCTAACAGATGTGCGATACCCCCATAAAGCAAAGGGTATCTTGCTTGGCCAATCTCTATAGTTGTCAATCATTTTCTTGAGAATTGTGACAACGTTCTTGTTTACCGCCTCTACCGCACCGTTAGTCTGTGGTCTATAGGGCGAAGAGTGGTGATGCTTAATCTTATATTTGGCTAGCAATTGCTCGGTCTCAGCTTGGAAATGTGATCCATTATCACTAATGATCTCATGTGGGCAACCATATCGACAGATGATGTTGTTTTGTATGAACTTTGCCACATTTTTAGCTGTAAGGCCAGTGTAGGAAGCCGCTTCTACCCATTTGGTAAAATAGTCAATTGCTACTAGAATGAAACAGTGTCCTCCTGTTCCGGATGGGGTTATCTTCCCGATTATGTCAATTCCCCATGCAGAAAATGGCCAAGGAGATGTCATTGTATAGAGCAATGAAGGAGGGACATGTTGTACATTCCCGAAGATTTGGCAGTTGTGGCAATGTCTTACGTATTTGATGCAATCGGATTCCATTGTGGTCCAATAATATCCCAAACGTGTGATTTTCTTTGCCATCATGGGTCCACTCATGTGAGGACCGCATTCTCCGTCGTGGACTTCTTCCATCACCTTTCGTGCCTGTGAATGATCAAGGCAACGTAGGACTACACCAAGAGGTGTTCTTTTGTATAATTCCCCTTGCATGAGAATGTATTGGGAAGCGAGTAGGTGTATAGCACGCTGTCCCCTCTTATCCATATCGGGTGGATAGGTACCATTAAGCTTAAAATTTAGGATTGCTTGGAACCAGGGTTCCTGTGCGATTTCCTCTTCATCGGTGATTTGGTGGACGTAGGCCGGCTCTGACCGTCGTTCGATGCACAAAGGCATTTCCACCATGTGATCTGGCATGTTGATCAAAGATGCGAGTTTCGCAAGAGCGTCTGCAAATTGATTTTCCTCCCGAGGTAGGTGTAGGTAGGTTACGTGATCAAAGAATTGGGCAACTTGGTCTATCCTATCCTGATAAGGTGCGAGGCTTTCGCTTCGGATTTTCCATGATCCTGTAACTTGGTTGATGATCAGTGATGAATCTCCATGCACTCGGAGGTTCTTAATGCCTAAGCTCACTGCTGCTTGTAGTCCAATGAGATAAGCTTCGTATTCTGCTGCATTGTTTGTCACCTCGAAGTCGAGTTTGACAGCAATTGGCCGGTGTATGCTCGCCTTCAGGAGAAATGAGCAACACTCCTATTCCGAATCCTCTTAATTAAGTTTGATGCTCCATCGAAATACAGGTCCCAGGAGTCTACATCAGTTTGGAGTATATCCTCGTCTGGAAATGACCAAGTATCTATTGTTTGTGCGTCATTGATAGGATTTTCTGCGAAGAATTCGGCGACGGCGCGACCTTTTATAACTTTCAGTGGCACGTATTTGAGGTCGAATTCTGAGAGCATCAAGGTCCATCTTGCTAGACGTCCGTTGAGGACGGGTTTCTCGAAGAGGTATTTGACTGGATCCATTTTAGAATATATTTTGACGGAGTAGCTAAGCATGTAATGGCGTAGCTTCTTCGTTGCCCACACAAGAGCGAGGCATGTCTTTTCGAGTTGTGAATATTTGCACTCGTATTCCAAGAACTTCTTACTAAGGTAGTAGATAGCTCTTTCTTCACTTCCTACAGTTTGAGCCAGCATGGCACCCATGGCGGTTTCGGTTACTGTGAGATATAAACCAAGAGGTTGATCTCTTTGTGGCGGCATGAGCACTGGTGGTTTAGCCAATATTTCTTTGATTCGGTCGAACGCTTTCTGACAATCATCGTCCCACATGGTGTGATCTGTTTTCTTGAGTTTCTTGAAGATAGGCTCACAAATCATCGTAAGTTTCGATATGAATCGACTTATGTACTGTACTTTTCCCAGGAATCCTCTGACTTCTTTTTCTGTTTGAGGTTGTGGCATTTCGATCAAAGCTTTGATTTTAGAGGGATCTATTTCTATACCTCGTTGACTAACGACGTATCCCAGGAGTTTGCCATATGTTACCCCGAATGTGCATTTCTGAGGATTGAGTCTCATGTTGTACTTTCGTAGCCTAGCGAAGAACTTGCGAAGGTTCGCAATATGTCCTTCTCTTTCCTTGGATTTGACAATCATGTCGTCTACGTATACCTCAACTTCTTTGTGCATCATGTGTAACGCCCCGTAAATTTCGGACCGTTAATATGTTTCGAAAATAATTAATTAATCAAGTAAAATTTGACAATAATGTATTTAAAGTAAAAATAATTCAAAAAAATATAATTTTATTATATTTTGAAGAAAAGTATTTATTTTGATAGTTTTGAAATGTTTAAAAATAGTTTAAACCGTATAAAATCTTTTATTTCGAAATAAGGGCGTATCGGGGGGAAAATGACAATTCGTTTGAACGTTGGGTAAACGAATTTGGAAATGGGTCTTATGAATACTCAATTTTATTGTAATCTCGTGTTTAAAGACTTTGGACTTGACGGAATTTGCGTTTGACTTACGGATTTAATTATTATTGAAACGAGTCAAAACCGACTCGTAAAAATCCCGACTAAAAATCCCGCACTCCCTTTTCCTCTTTTCTTTCTCCCTTACGCGGACCACACTCCCTCTTTTCTTTCTTTTTTCTGGTTTTGTTCATATCATCATCATCATCAACATTTCACTAAAACACCATTTATATAAAATCAAGCCAAAAATCGACATAACTCACTCGTTTCTTGTCCGTTTTTCGCATAATTTACCTTTCCGGAATCCTCTCGTCGCGATCTACAACTTAGTATGTTCTAATTTCAATTTTCATTAAGTTGTTTTAAGACCAATTTTCGGTATTTTCGGTTTTATATGCTTATTATTGTGTTTTAATTGTTTATTTAGATGAAGGATTGGAAGACGAGTTCGGGGACTCGTATATTGTAGAGGATAGCGGCTAGTGTCGTTAGGGTTTGAGTTTTCAAGGTGTTAATTGCTCTTTTTCTAGCTTAAGGTAACATATTTCGAGTTACTCGACGAATTATCGTCACAATCTTTGTTGTTTTGGATGTTTTGTGATTTTTGGTTTAAGTAATAATTTTCACATGTTAAAATATGGTTGCATGCATGCTTAATTTAAGCCTTTTGGTTAGTTTAAGTTAGGATATTAGTAATGGAACGATTAATTAATGATTGGATGATGTTAAAACGAGTTAAAATGAAGAAAAAACGGAAAATTAAGAGGAATAGGGTGACGGGCAGCAGGCCGGCAGACCGTGGCAGGCCCACGGCTAGCCCATGGTTGGCCCGGGTCGGTCCGTGCTTGTTTCGCGGGTTTTCGTGCAATCTTGGTCTTTTCGGGCTAATTAATATTAGAATAGAATAAGTAACAAAAGGGTAGTAATTTGAATTGAATCAATCTAGTAATAAAAAAAATATGATAATGGTAAAATTGTGTTTATATTAATAGTTATCACATGTTAGGATAGTTTACAAAATGAATTCTATAGCGATAATTGTAATGTTTTGTTGATTGTGCCGAAAACTGAGCCTTAGTCCCTTTAACTGATGCGATGTCAGTTAATTGAGTGATTGGTCAGCCGCAATTTGACCCGTACCTGTCGCAGGGTTGGGGTTGCGAGTAAAAATTCGGTTGAATGATTTAGATAATCGGCCTTTTTCTTGTTTTAGGCCATTTATCAAGCTTTAGTTCACATGTATAGCTTATTGAATTTAAATAGCTTCTTATTTTGTAGTAATGACCCTAGATTCCCCTAAAGCCTTTAATATGGTTACTATTGTTAGATTTAGAAATTAGTATTGAATACTTATTGAGGATTCTGTTGGGATTGTATGCTGTAAATAGACATTTATATAGCCTCTCACATGATTGAATGTTAGCATTTAGGTTGGTAAGTAGGACTTTTGCCCTCTTATGGCTAAGTGGGTGTCGTAATTGACTTGTGTGGTGAGTCGTGTGTGGTGTGGGCTAAAGTATTCAAGCTGGGACTAGGTCCTAGATGAGTATTTCGGCCTTCATCATAGATAGGTCTTTATAGTCTTTGACGAGTATATGTTCACTGCTTGATAGCCTTTGTGTTCCTGACTAGTGGATTTATATCCAAGTTGGGGCATGACCTCAGGTACTTATTTTGATAGTATGGGGTCAGCTTAAGTACTAGCCAACCCTTCGGTGGTGTCCTTAGGGTACTCACTTCACTTTGTTTTAAAAAAAGTTGTGGGTCTTGGGTGCGGTGGTGTGTATCCGCATGTCTAGGTCTGCGCAGATTTTAGGCTAGGGTTGTGTTGTCTCTTGGCCATGTTTTCTTAATAGTAACCGCTGAGCCAAGATACCGGTTCGATTACCTTCCCTACCTCGTGGTATAGACTCGAGTTACAAAGTGACTATTGACCGTGCTAAGAACTTATGCCTGTCTTTGATATATTGCCCTTTCTTGTATGGTGATTTTATGAACTGTAATAGGTGAGATGTAAGCCTGTTACAGTTGATAAAGTTTGGATTACTATTTGTTATATGATTCACATGATAGTTTAGTTTGGTCAGTTTAGGGGTCATTTGTTAGAATACATGATAAGTAGATGGTTTATCAAATTGTTTACATGTTACATTACATGTTACATTAATTTTGACGATTCGTGGCTGGGAGGACTCGAAGTTACTCCCCACTGAATTGTGGCTTTCGTGTTTGTATAAAATGCGATTGACAGGTTGTTGATGCTTTGTTGGGGGTCACAGACGAGCTAGTGAGCAAGGAACCTTGGACCTAGTTTTGGCTATTCTATTAGTAAACCCTTTACACTTTTGATTTGTATATAATTTGAAGGGACATATGTCTCCCTTTTCTATTTTGGGTTTGTATCACTATATTTCCGCGTCTTAAGTTAGGTATGTAAATTAGTTTATCAGTTGTTGCAGGGTTTTTGACACTCTTCTTGAGTTGGAATTGGTTATGAATGGTTTAGTTAGAAATTTTTTGAAATTGCAGGTTTTTGGACTAGTTGAACCATTTACAAACATATCCTACCAGTTTTTCTGTAGAATTTACGTATATAATTAAGGCTAGATTTAAGGGTGTCACCGTTGGTATCAGAGCTTATTGCTCTAAACGCACGTTTGTGCACCCCACTTAGAAATCACTTGACCTTTAAATAATAAACTTGAGAGAAGGGTAGGATGGGTAGAATTAGGATTTTATGTGGTAGTCTGTTTGTGATTGCTAATTGATAGGTACTAATCAAATTTTTCCCTTTTGAAAGATGGCTCCGCCAAGAAGAGACATTGATGATGCTATTTTATTAGTTCTTACTCAAATTCTCCAAAATCAACAAAATCAACCAGCTCCTCCTCCGCCTGCTGAGGGTACTCCAGGCACCTATACTTGGGTGGCTAATCAGCTGACCCGAATCAACACTCCCACTTATGGTGGAGAGATTGATCCAGCTGCTCTTACAGAGTGGTTTAGGGAGTTGGAGAAAAGCTTTACTCTATATGATGTCAAGGAGGAACATAAAGTGAAGCTAGCCTCTCATTTCCTTGTACGAGAAGCAGACCGGTGGTGGTCCATGACCGGGCCTACCGTTTCAGCTGAACCAGGATTTGACTGGATACGTTTCAAGGAGTTAGTGGAGGCCCGTTTCTATCCTCAAGAGTGAAACAAAGACAAAAGTTGAAAGGATTCATGGAGTTGAAGCAAGGAAGCCTTCCGATTCGGACCTTCACCGATAAATTCAATGAGTTGGCTCATTATGCCACTAGATTAGTGAAGGATGACAATGAAAAAGCCTTCTTCTATCTTGAAAAGCTCTCCCCTAAGATCAAAAGCATGGTCCGTCGGGATTCCACTAGCTTTGTTTCAATTTATAATGATGCTTTGTGGGCCGAGAATTCATTGAAAGAAATTGAAAATGAAGCTCGTGCAACTAGTTCTAGTCTTGGCAAGAGGCCTTTATATCCCTCTTCTAGGCCCTTTACTCCTTCACCTAGGTTCATTTCATCTCCTCGACCCAAACAAGAGGAGATTTGTTTCTAATGTGCAAGCTAACCGGGGTGGTCAATCTTCAGCTGTTAGTGATAATAAAGGTACTAGAGACCGACTGTGCTATAACTGCAAGAAACCAGCACACCCTGGTAAATGCTTCATTGACCCTGTCATATGCTTTTCTTGCAACAAACCGGGCCACAAGGCCAATGTTTGCCCGGAGAGGAAGGTGACAGCTCCTACTGCTCCTATCACCCCAGTGAGGCCTGTGAGGCCGAAGGGTCGGATCTTTGTTATGAGCCGAGCTGAAGCTGAGGCACATCCTGATATCATTACCGGTACATTTTCTATTTTTGATGCTCCTTGTTTGGTACTATTTGATACGGGTGCCTCTTTATCTTTTATTTCAATAAAACTTTCCAATAAATTATCACTTGAATCATCACAAGAAGAAAGCACATCTATATCCTTACCCTCTGGTGATATCTTTTCCTGTTCTAAAATCTATCCGGAAGTCCCTATTTCTATTATGGGATCAATATTTCCAGCAAATCTTTTCCAATTTCCGCTTGAAGAATTTGATGTCATTTTGGGCATGGATTGGTTACATACTTATCATGCTCGATTTGAATGTAGAGACCAGAAAATAATTCTTACAAGCCCTTCTGGTCACCGTGTGTCTTATCAAATGGTAAAAAGACAAACCGGTACTAAACTAATTTCTGCTATGAAGTTTGTCAATGCAATGAAAAAGGGTCATCAAGCCTTTTTGTGTATGGTGACTACTTCTGATTCTTCTTCTCTGCCTCCTAAAGAGAACGTTCTAGTAGTATGTGAATTTCCCGATGTTTTTCCTGATGAGCTACCGGGAATTCCTCCTGAAAGGAAAGTTGAATTTGTTATTGATCTTATTCCTGGTACCGGCCCTATTGCAAAAGCTCCTTATAGGCTGGCACCGTCTCGAAATGAAAGAGTCAAGACTCACTGGATGATTTGATTGCCAAAGGTTTTATTCAACCTAGCTTTTCACCTTGGGGTGCTCCTGTTCTCTTTGTAAGAAAGAAGGATGGATCTATGCGATTATGCATAGATTATCGTGAACTTAACTGAGTTACTATCAAGAATAAATATCCTCTTCCTAGAATTGATGATCTTTTCGATCAGCTCCGTGGTGCTTCTACTTTTTCCAAAATTGATCTTCGTTCGGGCTATCATCAAATTCCAGTCCGAGAAGCTGACATTCCTAAAACTGCTTTCAGTACGAGATATGGTCATTTCGAGTTTACGATGATGCCATTCGGTTTGACCAATGCTCCAGCTGTATTCATGGATCAGATGAACCGTACTTTCAGATAACACCTTGACAAATGCGTTGTAGTGTTCATTGATGACATCTTGATCTATTCTAAATCTGAAGAAGAACATGTCCAACACCTTCGTGCTATTTTGGAGATTTTGCGCCGTGAAAAATGGTATGCTAAATTCTATAAATGTGAATTCTGGTTACCTAAAGTGACCTTCCTTGGGCATGTCATTTCAAAAGAGGGTGTTATGGTAGATCCTGCCAAAATTGAAGCCGTTGTTGATTGGAAAAGTCCAACCAATGTTTCTGAAATCCGTAGTTTCCTTGGCTTGGCGGGTTACTATCGGCGATTTGTGAAGGATTTTTCAAAGATTGCTAGGCCGATGACTCAGCTGTTGAAGAAAGAGTCTAAGTTTGTGTGGTCTGAAGAATGTGAAAATGCCTTCCAGGAATTGAAAAAGAGGTTGACTACCGCTCCGGTGTTGACCTTACCTGAAGAAGGAGTGGACTTTGATGTTTACTGTGAT
This sequence comes from Silene latifolia, assembly GCF_048544455.1. Classification (NCBI taxonomy): domain Eukaryota; kingdom Viridiplantae; phylum Streptophyta; class Magnoliopsida; order Caryophyllales; family Caryophyllaceae; genus Silene; species Silene latifolia. The sequence goes on from NC_133534.1 coordinate 17,840,860, forward strand.
GCTTCTAAGCATGGTTTAGGTTGTGTCTTGATGCAAAAAGGGAAAGTCATTGCTTATGCCTCTCGTGACTTAGAGTTCATGAAGTTAACTACCCGACTCATGATCTTGAATTAGCTGCGGTAGTACATGCTTTGAAGATTTGGAGACACTACCTCATTGGAGTCCATTGCAACATCTACAACGACCACAAGAGCCTGAAATATCTCTTTACCCAAAAAGATCTGAACATGAGACAAAGGAGATGGTTAGAATTGGTGAATGACTATGATGCCAATCTAATTTATCACGAAGGAAAAGCTAATGTGGTGGCTGATGCTCTTAGCAGAAAATCCTGTCATTCTTTGAATTCTTTTCAGGAATTACCTCCTGAACTTGCTCTGGAACTTCAAAAACTAGGAGTAAGCCTTGTAAAAAGGGGCGCTCATCATCTTGATGCCATGTCAGCTGAACCTGACTTCCACCGTGAGATCCGTACTTGCCTTCCTAATGATCCTACTTTCATATCCATTCGAGCTAAAATTCAACTTGGGCAAGCTAAGGATTGTAAGATTGATGATGATGGGTATCTCCGTTATCATGGTAGAATCTATGTTCCGAGTGCAGCTGATTTGAGAAAAAGAGTTCTTGATGAAGCACACCTTTCTCCTTACTCCATTCATCCGGGAGGTACCAAAATGTATAAAGATTTTAGATTGCAATTCTGGTGGCCTAGGATGAAAATTGAAGTTATGGAGTATGTCAGTAAATGCCTCACCTGCCAGAAAGTAAAGATAGAACATCAAAAGCCCGGGGGTTTGCTTCAACCCTTGGATGTTCCTCTTTGAAAATGGGAGTCTATTTCCATGGACTTTGTGATGGCCTTACCCAGGACTTCCACTGGGAAGAATGCTATTTGGGTGGTTGTGGACCGATTGACTAAGTGTGCTCGGTTTATTCCCATTAGAGAGACCTGGAGATTAGAAGTTCTAGCTCGTACCTATGTGGATGAGATAGTGCGCTATCATGGGGTTCCTAAAGATATAGTTTCAGATCGAGACCCTCGATTTTGTTCTCGTTTCTGGACTGCATTACAGGAGGCCTTGGGTAGTAAACTATTAATGAGCACTGCTTTTCATGCCGCCACTGATGGTCAAACTGAGAGGACAATTCAAACTTTAGAGGATCTTCTTCGTGCCTGTGCTTTAGATTTCCAAACTTCTGGGAGAAATGTTTACCTTTGGTTGAATTCTCTTATAATAACAGCTATCAAGCTTCCATTAAAATGGCACCATATGAAGCTCTGTATGGTAGAAAATGCCGTACTCCTGTCTGTTGGGATCAAACCCAAAATGTTCCAATGTTAGGACCTGATTTGGTGACCGAGTCCATTGAACAAGTTAAGATCGTTCGGGAGCGGATGAAAGCCGCTCAGGACCGTCAAAAGTCATATGCTGATGTCCGTCGTCGACCACTTTCCTTTGAGGTTGATGATCAAGTATTCCTTAAAGTGTCACCTATGAAAGGGGTGAAACGGTTTGGCGTTAAAGGAAGCCGAGCCCTAAATATATTGGACCTTTTCGGGTGATTGAAAAGATTGGTCCGATTGCTTACCGTTTAGAATTGCCCCCAAATCTGAGCAAGGTTCATAATGTCTTCCATGTTTCTCAGTTGAGGAAGTACATTAGTGACCCTAGCCATATCATCCAAGAAGAGATTCTTGAATTGGAGCCTAACTTGGTGGTTGAAGAAAGGCCAATTCGGATTCTTGACAAAGCCAACAAGCAACTTAGGAGCAAAGTTGTACCTCTAGTCCGAGTTCTTTGGCGTTGTGGAAATGTCGAAGAAGAGACTTGGGAGACTGAAGCTTCTATGTTAGCTAAATATCCTGAATTATTCTCGTAAGGTATTCTTTTTCTTACTCTTTTTCCGAGTTTCTAAGCCTTGTATAATCATATTGGTAAAGATAGTATTCTTACTATAGAATTTTAAACTAAAAGTTTGAAAATGCTTTTATGATTTTCAATGGTTTTAACATTAGTGAATGTTGAATCTCGTTGTTGGTGACGTCCCAATAATGGGTTTTCTCATTTATTGGTGTAGAAATATTTTTATATCTTGATATGAATATGGATGTTCTTGTCTGATCAACAAGAGTATCACCGTTTCATTGAAAAGATACCTATATTTTCTTATAACTATAATTTCTCCTTCTAAGTTTCGAGGGCGAAACTTTTTAAAAGGAGGGTGATTGTAACGCCCGTAAATTTTGGACCGTTAATATGTTTGAAAATAATTAATTAATCAAGTAAAATTTGACAATAATGTATTTAAAGTAAAAATAATTCAAAGAAATATAATTTTATTATATTTTGAAGAAAAGTATTTATTTTGATAGTTTTGAAATGTTTAAAAATAGTTTAAACCGTATAAAATCTTTTATTTCGAAATAAGGGCGTATCGGGGGGAAAATGACAATTCGTTTGAACGTTGGGTAAACGAATTTGGAAATGGGTCGTATGAATACTCAATTTTATTGTAATCTCGTGTTTAAAGACTTTGGACTTGACGGAATTTGCGTTTGACTTACGGATTTAATTATTATTGAAACGAGTCAAAACCGACTCGTAAAAATCCCGACTAAAAATCCCGCACTCCCTTTTCCTCCTTTCTTTCTCCCTTACGCGGACCACACTCCCTCTTTTCTTTCTTTTTTCTGGTTTTGTTCATATCATCATCATCAACATTTCACTAAAACACCATTTATATAAAATCAAGCCAAAAATCGACATAACTCACTCGTTTCTTGTCCGTTTTTCGCATAATTTACCTTTCCGGAATCCTCTCGTCGCGATCTACAACTTAGTATGTTCTAATTTCAATTTTCATTAAGTTGTTTTAAGACCAATTTTCGGTATTTTCGGTTTTATATGCTTATTATTGTGTTTTAATTGTTTATTTAGGTGAAGGATTGGAAGACGAGTTCGGGGACTCGTATATTGTAGAGGATAGCGGCTAGTGTCGTTAGAGTTTGAGTTTTCAAGGTGTTAATTGCTCTTTTTCTAGCTTAAGGTAACATATTTCGAGTTACTCGACGAATTATCGTCACAATCTTTGTTGTTTTGGATGTTTTGTGATTTTTGGTTTAAGTAATAATTTTCACATGTTAAAATATGGTTGCATGCATGCTTAATTTAAGCCTTTTGGTTAGTTTAAGTTAGGATATTAGTAATGGAACGATTAATTAATGATTGGATGATGTTAAAACGAGTTAAAATGAAGAAAAAACGGAAAATTAAGAGGAATAGGGTGACGGGCAGCAGGCCGGCAGGCCGTGGCAGGCCCACGGCTAGCCCATGGTTGGCCCGGGTCGGTCCGTGCTTGTTTCGCGGGTTTTCGTGCAATCTTGGTCTTTTCGGGCTAATTAATATTAGAATAGAATAAGTAACAAAAGGGTAGTAATTTGAATTGAATCAATCTAGTAATAAAAAAAATATGTTAATGGTAAAATTGTGCTTATATTAATAGTTATCACATGTTAGGATAGTTTACAAAATGAATTCTATAGCGATAATTGTAATGTTTTGTTGATTGTGCCGAAAACTGAGCCTTAGTCCCTTTAACTGATGCGCTGTCAGTTAATTGAGTGATTGGTCAGCCGCAATTTGACCCGTACCTGTCGCAGGGTTGGGGTTGCGGGTAAAAATTCGGTTGAATGATTTAGATAATCGGCCTTTTTCTTGTTTTAGGCCATTTATCAAGCTTTAGTTCACATGTATAGCTTATTGAATTTAAATAGCTTCTTATTTTGTAGTAATGGCCCTAGATTCCCCTAAAGCCTTTAATATGGTTACTATTGTTAGATTTAGAAATTAGTATTGAATACTTATTGAGGATTCTGTTGGGATTGTATGCTGTAAATAGACATTTATATAGCCTCTCACATGATAGAATGTTAGCATTTAGGTTGGTAAGTAGGACTTTTGCCCTCTTATGGCTAAGTGGGTGTCGTAATTGACTTGTGTGGTGAGTCGTGTGTGGTGTGGGCTAAAGTATTCAAGCTGGGACTAGGTCCTAGGTGAGTATTTCGGCCTTCATCATAGATAGGTCTTTATAGTCTCTGACGAGTATATGTTCACTGCTTGATAGCCTTTGTGTTCCTGACTAGTGGATTTATATCCAAGTTGGGGCATGACCTCAGGTACTTATTTTGATAGTATGGGGTCAGCTTAAGTACTAGCCAACCCTTCGGTGGTGTCCTTAGGGTACTCACTTCACTTTGTTTTAAAAAAAGTTGTGGGTCTTGGGTGCGGTGGTGTGTATCCGTATGTCTAGGTCTGCGCAGATTTTAGGCTAGGGTTGTGTTGTCTCTTGGCCATGTTTTCTTAATAGTAACCGCTGAGCCAAGATACCGGTTCGATTACCTTCCCTACCTCGTGGTATAGACTCGAGTTACAAAGTGACTATTAACCGTGCTAAGAACTTATGCCTGTCTTTGATATATTGCCCTTTCTTGTATGGTGATTTTATGAACTGTAATAGGTGAGATGTAAGCGATTCTGATTGATAAAGTTTGGATTACTATTTGTTATATGATTCACATGATAGTTTAGTTTGGTCAGTTTAGGGGTCATTTGTTAGAATACATGATAAGTAGATGGTTTATCAAATTGTTTACATGTTACATTACATGTTACATTAATTTTGACGATTCGTATCGGGAGGACTCGAAGTTACTCCCCATTTGAATTGTGGCTTTCGTGTTTGTATAAAATGCGATTGACAGGTTGTTGATGCTTTGTTGGGGGTCACAGACGAGCTAGTGAGCAAGGAACCTTGGACCTAGTTTTGGCTATTCTATTAGTAAACCCTTTACACTTTTGATTTGTATATAATTTGAAGGGACATATGTCTCCCTTTTCTATTTTGGGTTTGTATCACTATATTTCCGCGTCTTAAGTTAGGTATGTAAATTAGTTTATCAGTTGTTGCAGGGTTTTTGACACTCTTCTTGAGTTGGAATTGGTTGTGAATGGTTTAGTTAGAAAATTTTTGAAATTGCAGGTTTTTGGACTAGTTGAATCATTTACAAACATATCCTACCAGTTTTTCTGTAGAATTTACGTATATAATTAAGGCTAGATTTAAGGGTGTCACATCATGTCATGTAAGAGTGTGGTTGCGGTGCGTTGGTATGTAGCTCCGGCGTTGATCAACCCAAACGGCATGACCGTATAGCAATAGGTTCCCCATTGGGTGACGAATGCGGTCTTATGCATATCTTCAATGGCCATCTTGATTTGATTATAACCCGCATACCCGTCCATGAAGGATAGTAATGCGTGGTCTGCAGTATTGTCCACCAATATGTCGATATGAGGTAGAGGGAAGTCATCTTTTGGACTTGCTTTGTTTAAGTCCCTAAAGTCAACACAAACACGGATTCTCCCATCCTTTTTGGGTACGGGTACTATGTTAGCTACCCAGTCAGAATACTCGGAAACTTTGATGAACCCGGCTTTGAATTGCTTGTCAACTTCTTCCTTAATCTTTAGAGCCCATTCTGTTCTCATTCGTCGAAGTTTCTGTTTTACAGGCTTGAAACCTGGCTTAATCGGAATCCTATGTTCGGCGATATCCCTGTCGATCCCTGGCATGTCCTTGTAGGACCAAGCGAAAATGTCCTTGAATTCATTTAGGAGATCTATGAAATCGGCCTTTTCGGTAGAGCTCAAGGTAGTCCCTATCCTAAGTTCTTGGGGTTCTAGTTCGGTTCCTACGTTGATGGGTTCGGTGTCCTCTATTACTGGTCCCCCTTCCCCTTCCTGTAATATTTCTTTGGCTACGTAGGGAGGTATTTCGGTCAAGTCTGGGTCTTGGTCATCCTCAGTATCATCATAAACAGAATTGCACTCGAAAGAACACAGAGAGTAAGCAGAACCTGATTTATTCATATTAAAATTTGAGTAGAGTTGAAACAAAGAAGCCAACTGATCCATGGTCAGTGGCGGCAAAGGGACAGTGGTTGGGGCATTTCCCGAACTACTGTGACTACTCGAGACTAAGCTAGGAGAAACAAAGGGAGTGGGGATGACGACAGGAGTAGACTCTCTAATGACTTCTCTAGACTCCGACTCTGACTCCGACTCCGACTCGAACTCGTCGTCTTCTGGTTCTCCTTTGAACATCTCTCCTTCTCCAGTGGTGAGCTTGAAGAGTCTTCCTTGATTGTTGGTCCATTTGATTGATTTTCTCCATCCTTTCTGTTGACTCACGCCGGTCTCTGTGATTAGCGCGGTAGGGTTGAAGTGATCGTCCTGAAGTATCATGGTAATGATCTCATCTTGCGCGGCCCTAACAAATCGATCTTCTCCGAATAATAGGCTAACAGCTTGTTCGTCTAAGCAAGGTGCTTGACGGGTTTTGAGGGTAGGAACCGTTTCTGGAGGGATAAAGTAGCAATCGTGAAAGATCTCGATTCCGGCTAGCTTCCTCTCGAGATAATGCCAAGGTTCGGGAAATCCGTGGAAGAGTTCTAGACTTCTTTCTTGAACAAAGTACCCATTTAAAGTAGGGAGATAGGGCCTCATTTGGACTCCTACATGTTTGCGGTTTTGAACTTGGGCAAGCATTTTTAGAACCTCCTCTTTTGTGGGTTTGTACCCTAGTCCAAGTGGTATCCTCTTTGAGTTGCCTTCCTTGTATGGTGCGAAGGTGTTCTTCCGAATAGGGTTCAAAGGCATTCCAGGGAAGTATCTCTGGGATTTGAGTATGTGGTTGACCACCAAGTTGGAGTAGGGATTATAGTATAAGGGTGCCAGCTCACTTTCTATGACGCTTACACTTTGGAAGCCCCCAAGTTCGTATACGGGATCCGCAAGGACTTGATTGTTCGACTGTTTTTCGATTATTGCCTTGATGGGTGACGAAGTGATCGTCACTACTTTGCCATTTAGTGGGATTTTGATCTTTTGATGAAGGGTGGATGTTACCGCTTTGGAAGCGTGAATCCAAGGCCTTCCTAGAAGTATGTTAAATGAAGCTTCAATGTCCACTATTTGGAAGTTAACCTTTCGTTTGATTGGCCCTGTGGCTATGGTTAGGTTAGCAAGTCCTACTACCTTTCGTCGTGTACCGTCGTACGCACGCACACCTTGATTGGTAGGGGTCCAATTCGACTCTTTTATGCCTAGCTTGTATGCCGTTTTGAGGAGTTTGACGTTGACCGCGGAGCCATCATCCACCAAGGTCATTGGCACATTTTTCTTTAGACAAATGACAGTGATGTATAGAGCAAGGTTGTGACTAGCGCCAAAAGGTGGCAAATCTTCGTCTGAGAAAGTAATAGGATTACTTAGCTTTGGTGATTCTTGGAAGACCAAGTTGACTACATCTTCAGGAATGGAGTTATGTGCTACGTTTAGCTTGGCCAAAGCTTGCAGTAAAGCTTGGCGATGTGGGAATGAGCTTGCTACTAATTGCCAGACTGAAAGATCAGCCTTTGTTTTCTGTAATTGCTTGAGCAAATGATCGGTGGGGTCATCTTCGTTGTCATTTGGTGTGACAACGTTAGTTGGACCGTTTTGAGTAGTGCTTTGATATGGACGACCCGAACGAGTTAGGTGGTCCACATCTTGGTCTTCACCATTTTGGACTATTTCTTTGACTACAGAGTTTTCAATGAGATACTCGTCCTCATCATCGTCGGCCCAAACTCCATTGATTGTATCTAGTTCCCTTATTCGCATGATATCATCTTCTAGTCGTATGATTTGGTCGACTAGTCTATCAACCACGGTGATTATTTCTTGCATGGTGGCATTTTGAGAGAAGATTAATGGCACACGTTCTTCGGGTATTGCGTTGGGATTGCGTACGGTTGTCACCACATTCTCTAATTCCCAAACTTGTCTATCCACACTCCTTGCCCATGTGATAAAGTCGGAAATGGTAGGGGAGATAGTAGAGTAGAACCCTTCATTCTGAATTGCATGGATTTCATTTTCGATGGGAGAAATGAGGTGTGAGCAATCTAAGGTAGATTCATCACTTGTGATCACTAGAACTCCAAGAGGATTCTGAGTGTTGTTGGGCTTACCTCCCGGTGGTATTGGCAATCGACCATCTTCAATCATGTCTTGAAGCACGTTTTTCAACTTGTAGCATTTTTATGTGTCATGCCCCTTGCCCCTATGGTATTCACAGTACGAATTTTCGTCCCAGAACTTGGATTTCCTTTCGGGTTCGGGAGTAGGTCAAATGGGTTGAAGTTTACCTTGCTTCATTAGCCTTTTTAGAGCGTTGGAGTAAGTGTCCCCAAGATTTGTGAATTTCCTTGGTGGGGTAGTTTTCTTGGATGGCTCGAGAAGGTTAATTTCATCGGTCTTGCTAGTAGAGCCGTATGAACGACTTGTGGACCCTTGATATCCTCGACCTACCGTTTTGGACAAGAGTCCTTTGCGGATGTCGTCTTCAATCCTTGTCCCTAGTACGGTTAAGTCCTTGAAACTTTTGATGTTTTGATATCTCAGATGGTTGGCATAGATTGGCTTGAGATTATCCACGAACTTCTCCACAAGAGTGGCCTCATCCGGGCGTTCAACTAGTTGAGTGCTAGTCTTCCTCCACCTACTTAGGAAGTCGGTGAATCCTTCTTTGTCATTTTGGGTAAGAACCTCTAGAGTGCGCATGTTGACATGGATTTCGGCATTATCCGCATATTGTTTAGAAAACTCGATTGCGGCATCCTCCCAAGTAGCGACCTTCTTATGATCCAAGGAGTAGAACCATTGCTTTGGGATAGTGTCAAGAGATGAAGGAAAGATCCTTAAGAACATCTCGGGTTTGATGCCTTTGATAGACATGTAATCCTTGAAGGCACGGATGTGGTTCAAAGGGTTCTCGTGCCCCTTGAATTTAGGAATATCCATCATATTGAAGTTAGTTGGCAATTTGGAATTGACGGCCTCATATTTGCGATTGTTCTCCCTGTAAATGTCATCCCCCTTAAGGTACATCAATTGCTCCTCTAAGTATTGGAGTCTTTTTTCAGCCACAGTCATCCCCATGAAAGGATTTTCATCCCTGGATTCCTCATCGGAGTTACGTAGTACTTCATCTTCCTGAGGAGGTAGTCTTCCTTCTACGGCATAGATACGGCCCTCGATGGCCTCAAGGCGGTCATAGGTTTGTTCTTGGGTAACTTGCATTTGGGCTAGCGCGGCCAGGATTCGATCATTACCATCTTGAAGTTGGTGGAGGTCTGTTTCATCACTGGATCTAGGCATCTTGCGAACTGGATAAGAGATCGAGGACGAATCAAAACGCGATCGACCATTCTACACACTTGCTAAAAGGAGAAATGTTTTGACTCGTGAAGTGGGTGTGTGCCACTTGTGTTGAGTGAGCTTTGAAGAAAGACAAGGTTTTTGAAAATGTGTGTCCTAGCCAACTGTAGTGTAGTTGTAGGAGTGGACTTGAAGTGAGGTTTTGAAATGGGCTTGTGGCCCGAATTTTGACACGACAAACGGACAGAGTTTGGACCGGATTTTGCGCTAATCTAGGCCTATTTCGAAATTTTGATTAAGAAAAGGTTTTGATTTTTTTGAAAAATCGTCATGGTTTTGTTTAGAAATGGTGATCACGTAAGGTATACATATTTATACAAGCATTATAACGGGATGCTGAGTGCATTTAAAAGGGATTTGGTTTAAGGGGTGGGTTGCCATACCGAACCATCAAACCCGAAGTCTGTGGAGAGGCTCGTGCCAAACAAGAGTAAGGCCGATTCCTAGTCCATTTCCTCAAGTAGTGAAGGCCCTTGATACAAACAAGAGTAAGCACCATGGTATGGATGACGTCAATCGCTATTCATCCTTAGGCCCAAATAAGAATTAGGACCGTTTAGACGGGACGATTGGTCGAATGGGTTGGGTTGGGCCTAGGAAGGCCGAATAAAACGATCTAGGAAGACCGAGTTATGAAAACCGACAATTGTCTTGTACAAACTTATTCCCTAACCTTGTTCAAGTTTCACCCTTAGCTACACGTAAGTGTATCCCCAGCGGAGTCGCCAAACTGTAGACAGCGGGGGCCCACGGGGGCGCTTGGGACGGAAAAGAGAAACAAGCGTTTGCATTTTTGTATGGAGTCGCCACCAATTTTTATGGGAAATTGGAACCGTTCGAATACCTCATGTCATGTCAAGACATAAAGTAAAGACATGAACACTAAGCAATCGTTACCCTTAGCATTCTATGTCTAGAATGACTCTCGTGGATGCCAATGAACACGGGTGCTCACGGAGATCTGGAGTAAGGGGTGAGGGTACGTATTAGGAAGCTCTTTTGATCGAACACCTAATCCCGCCCGCCTCGATAGCGGCCTCTACTAATGATTAGGGAAGTTATTCGTACTTGATATATCGTCGATTATATGCATGCAATGCAACATCCATAGATTAATCCTAACATGTGAAGATTAAACTAAGTCGGTGAGACAAGTAGTTTATCATGCAATTAGGTCGAAGTAGGATTTAATGCTCAATTACATGTGAAAACATTCAAGCAATAAAAGAAATACAATAATTATAAATTACAATAATGAAAATTACAATAATTACAATGGAATAGGCGATTTATGTCGAAAATACCTTTAAAACGGATAATTTGAGAAAAAGAATAAAAGAAAGGATTAACGAACAGATCAGAAGGTGATAATACGAATAATAGTCAATTATACGTAAGCTAATTAATTAAGTCAAGGCAGAAACGGAGTTCAGGGACAGAACTTAGCCAGGAACATGCGCAACAGAGCTGCGTCCTTTGGAATAGGCGCAGCAGACGCTGCGTCTGTTCCTTGGCTCAGTTCTGGCTGTGAAGCCGTAATTGCAAGCCGTTAATACAATTTGGTGATTTTAGGGATTGATTAAATTATGTACTCGGATGGAAGTGATTAGCATGTTATTCAACATATGAATGAGTCATAAAAGCAATAAAATATGAATGAGGCGGATACAAACGAATTAATACAAGATGGAATAATGACAGAAGTGAAAAATATTAATGAGTCAAACAAATCAATTCAATTGATTAGGTTAGATATGGTGGATTAATGACGAATATGCAATGAACATGTGAATAAACAGATGAAAACTATATCAAAGACGAATTCCAGAAACTCAACATTGATGAATTGAATCTCTACAACCCGGAATTGAATTTAATGACGAAAACCCGCAAATATTGGTTTATTAGGGATTTAAGCCGAATGAAAATAATTAAAACATATTAATGATGATGATTACAATATACATGTGAATTTATTATGCTATCATGGCGAAGAATTAACAAACAAACAATCGAAATCAAATAAAACAAGACGAATTACAGAGGACGAGGAAGAAGAAAGGAAGCAGGAACTGCGGCAGCCTCACGAAGAGGCGCATCAGGAACTGCGCTTCTTCGAAGAGGCGCAGCGATTCTTGTCGCGCTTCTTCAAGAGGCGCGGCGATTCTTCGCGTCCTTTCTCGACGCCCGCATCTCACTGGAAATCCGTAAAAAGAGGTTTTAAACAAAGGGTTTTAGAAATCGGTTTTAAGAGGTATTTTCGACGTAAACCTTACAATGATGATACAATAATTAAAATATAATAAATAAAAGAGAGATTTACACCCTCAGACTTACATGTTGACGAAACGAGAAGGACTAAGATATCGATTAGTGATGCTCGACGCGAATGCAAAGAAAGTGCCCTCGTAAGAGGAAAACGATTAAGTTGATTGATTAAGTTGATTAATTAATTGTGGAGTTGGTCAAATTGGTCGGTCATGCAACGGAAAGGCTGGTACTCAGAAAGATCCGAGCTTACGTGGTCGAATGTTCAAGCACGTAGGCGCCAAAAAGTAAGAACAAAGTCTAGAATGCAAAGGGAGAAGAGAAGGGCGGACACTCGCGTGAGAAATATGAGGAGCGAAGGCTCCTATTTATACTAATCACGTGAAGGAATTAGGGTTTCGGAGATTCTTTGGAAGTGAATCTCGGAAAGATATGAAAAAGATACGAGAAACATGCAGAAAAGGGCCTGGGAAGAGGCGCAGCAGCCACTGCGTCTCTTGGAAGAGGCGCAAAGACCTGCGCGTTTCCCAAGGGGTTTCCTCCTGCGGAAGAAAGATTTCCGTGTTTGAGTTATGGTAGGACGGAAATAATCTTGTTTTCCTTAATATATTATGTGAATATTACGGGAAATTGCTTACTAAAAGATAAAATTTATGAAATATGGAATAGAAATATCCGGAACATTCCAGAACATTCCGACTCGGGATTTAATGGTTATCAGAAAATGGAGACGGTTTTAGGCCCGGACTCCGAATGTACTCTAATTACTGCCAAAACGACCGTATCGGGACGTAGATGACAACTAAGAGGTAGACATTAATATTTGAGCAATCACTTGACGATAATCTTACGAATTGTCACAAATCGTTCCGCGAATCAAACATGCGGCCCAATCATCACCGGGTGGTTTGCGAGGGGTGCAGAAATGAGGTATCTACAGCATGATAAATACGTCTCCCGGAATAAGCTTAAGATGGATGCCGCGAAGGTCTATCTTAAGGAGGACGAAACGCGGGCAATGGGGCTGTTTGAGGCTGAGAAGGATGGCACGCCGAAGGGATGGATGCCCCCGACGCAGATCGTTCTTCAGGACGAGCCGCTTTGCCACGTCGGCCTCATACCGGCCCTCAGCCAGGGTGAGTAGGGTCGGTGTGAGGTCCACCTTTGCTTTTATGCTTCTGTATTTGAGCTTTGTTTTACTTCTTTTGTTTAACTCTTGCTTTGTTTCTTGCAGACCGGTTTGGCCAGGATCTGTCTGTGGAGATCCTCAAGAAGTTGGGACTTGACAAGGACGGGGAAGTTGTTGAGCTGCATCCCAAGGTTGAGCCGCGTGATCGTAAGCAGGCCCCTCACAAACTAATGGAGCAGGCGTTGAAGGCTATGGATGTGACGGTAACTCGGGCGGAGATTGGCGGACGTGTGCCGCGCCGAAGATAAAAGACAACGTCTACGGCGGCCACGGCGTCAACTCCAGCTCCATCTTCAATCCCCGTGGTCCAAAAGGAGCAGGTGGTCATCAATGTTGAAGAAGAGGAGGTCACCGTTGTGGAGGGTCCTCCTCCTTCAAAGAAAAGGAAAGAAGCAATGCCTGTTACCGCTGCTACCGAGGCAGGGGAAAGAAGGACTCAGCCGGCCCTCCATCCAAGAAGGTCCAGACTGGTACGGATCTAACCCATGGCTCGGATTTAGCCGGTTCTTTAGGAATTCCTGATGATAGGCTCTCTGACATGTCAATGAATGTTGACATGAATGCTTTGTCTGAGTTTTTTGTAGATCCGCCGTCGTCGGCCGTCGTTCTCACTGAACGACAATTGGAGAAGCGGCCTAAGCAGACGGGTGGTAAAAACGTCACCGTCGACTCCTCATCCCAGAAGGTTTCCCCCGCCCAGCTTGTGGCGGAAGGCACGAGGTTGTCCAAGAGGCTGGCGAAGTGGAATGAACTGGCCGGCGCTCACATTATGGAGCAAGAAAAGGTCATGGCTCAGGCTGCCCCTGCGCTTGAACGGCTTAGGCTTGAGCTTGCCGCTGCTAAGAAGGAGGCCGAGAAGACGAAGAAGGACTTCCTTGCTGAGCAAAAGCTTAAGAAGGAGGCTGAGAAGCTGGTCCTGGCCGAGAGGGCCAAGGTTGAGGCTGCGTTGGCCGATGCCGCTAAGCAGCGGGAGGAGAAGACCAAATTCCAGGGTGGTTATAATACCATGGTTGAGCAGAGGGATAAATGGAAGTCTCTGCATGGCACCGAGGCGAAGGAGCATAAGAACACAAAGGCTATCCTTGCTCTGAGGGAGAAGGATATTGAGACGCTTAAAACCGTCATCATTCCTGACATGTGTGCCCAGTACCGGGACCAAGCTGAGGATGCTGCCAGGGATGCGATCAAAGTGCTCCTTCCTGAGGGTAACTTCCCGTGGAAAGATTTTGACCGGCTTCTTGATGAGAGGGCGACTGCTGTAGAGGCCAAGGCGGCGAAGGCTGCTAAGGAAGCTGAGGCCAAGGCGGCCCATGCTGCAAAGGTGAAGGAGGCCAGGGAGGAAGCTGAGAGGGTTAAGGCAGATGAAGCTGCCAAGTTGGCTTCTGGGCCGCCCAACGCTGGTGATCTTTGCCCTCTGCCGCCGGTGGCGGCGAAGCAGAAGGCATAGGGAGACGGGCGGTCGTCACCGGATTCACCCGGCATTTCGGACAGCTTCAGCTGTTCGGGGGCCAACTATTGAGTCTTTCCTCCTTGCCATCCTTTTGGCGCTTCAAGTCTTATGTCTGTAACCTTTTGTTGTACCTTTTGTTTTTATTAAACTTTGGTAGGTTGTGTTTAGGCTATCCCTTGTGGGGACGGCCGTCATCTTTGTTTTGCCTCACCTGTAAACATTTTTCAATAAAGTCTGTTTCTTTGCCCCCGGCTTGGCCGGGGTATTACGTTTCAACATATCGAGTGCTATTTCGTTTTTACTTCCGGCTTAGCCGAGGCAGTTAGAAGGCGCATCTCAATTGTACTTAAACGTTTATCAACATGTTGACATGTTGGTCGCTTCCTCCTCCGCGCACGGTTTTAGCCGAGGCGGTCAGATTTGCGCTTCACAACCGACGTTGTGAACATGTTAGCGTATCGGTCGTTGTGTTCCCGTTGGGGTTACGGCGCGACAGCGTTCGTATCTGTAGACTATATTGATCGCTTCCTCTGTCAGGCCCTCGGTTGGACGAGGCGGCTAGATTTGCGTCTCAACTGTACTTATACGTTCCTATTAGCGTATCGGTCGTTTTGTCCCCGTTGGGGTTACGGCGCGACAGCGTTCGTATCTGTAGACATATTGGTCGCTTCCTCTGCCGGGCCTTCGGTTGGCCGAGGCGTCTAGATTTGCGTCTCAACTGTACTTATACGTTCCTATTAGCGTATCGGTCGTTGTGTCCCCGTTGGGGTTACGGCGCGACAGCGTTCGTATCTGTAGACATATTGATCGCTTCCTCTGCCGGGCCTTCAGTTGGCCGAGGCGGCTAGATTTGCGTCTCAACTGTACTTATACGTTCCTAAGCATGTTGGTCGCTTTCGCGAGTATCAACTGCACTTTTAGTGACTGCACGGGCTTGGCCGTGGCGTCTGCTTTGGCATGACTTATGGAGGGGACAAGTACTTTGATGGAAAACTTGGATCATTCTTCATAAGGTAAAAATCATGCGTTGGGGTGCCCACAACGGTTTTGGACACCTCCGCCGCTATACGAAGTATTTCCTTAGGTTGTCCGTGTTCCAATGGCTCATTAGAGGAACACCCTCCATGTCTGTCAGCCGGTATGTACCCGGCCTCATTTCTTCAACCACTTTGTAGGGTCCTTCCCAGTTGGCCGTCATTTTTCCATGGATGTTTCCTTTAATGGTTGCGGCCGACTTTCTAAGGACTAGATCTCCCACTCTTAAGTCCCTTTTGTGGACCCTACGGCTGTATGCTCTTCTTATTCGGTTTTGATACACTGCCAAGTTGAGCCGTGCCGTGTCTCGACTTTCTTCGACCAGGTCTAGGGAGGCTCTCAGGCCTTCCTCATTTTCGGCTGGGTCAAAGGTTTGCGTTCTGAATGTCGGCACCGATGCTTCAATTGGCAGGACGTCTTCAGACCCATAGACTAGGTGGAATGGACTGTATCCCGTTGCCTCTTTCTCCGTGGTTCGAAGTGACCACAGGACGTCGGGTAGTTCATCAGTCCACCTTCCTTTTAGATCTTCAACCTTCTTCTTTAGCCCGTTGAGTATCGTTTTATTGGCTGCTTCTGCCTGCCCGTTGCTCTGAGGGTGGAAGACAGAGGAGTATGCGAATTTGACGCCGAGTTCTTCCAACCAATTCATCACCATGTCGCTCCAAAATTCTCGGCCGTGGTCAAATACCATGACTTGGGGTAGCCCAAAACGAGTTATAACGTTCTCCCAAATCACTTTTATTACGGCCGTCGTGGTCTTGGCAGGTACCGCGACAGCTTCGACCCATTTGGTGAAGTAGTCAACGGCGACAATTAGGTACTTTCTTCATCCGGAGGCCGTCGGAAATGGCCCTAGTAAATCCATCCCCCACTGTGCGAAAGGAAGGGGACTAAGCACCGGTTGCAGGTCTCGGGAAGGAGCATGTATTATCGGAGCATGCATTTGACAGTTCTTGCACTTCTTGGTCTTAGTTCTGGAATCCTCAAGCATGGTGGGCCAGAAGTAGCCGGCTCGGAGAGCTTTGTGGGCTAGCGTTCTTGCCCCCATGTGATGTCCACAGATGCCTTCGTGAATCTCTGTCAGTATTAGCTCCGCGTCGGCTGGGCCGACACATTTCAAGAGTGGTCTTATTACGGACCTTCTGTATAATTCTCCTTCGAACACTGAGTACCTTGCGGCGATCCTTCTTATCTTCTGGGAGAGATTGCGGTCCTCCGGTAACTCATTTGTGAGTTTGTATTTCATTATCGGAGTCATCCACGTCGTCTCGGCTTCGATGTCGCCCACCATGCCGACGGTCTCAGTGATGCTTTTAGCATTCCTGATATCCACCAGCACGGTTCGACTGACATTCTTGATGCTTGAACCGACAAGTTTTGAGAGAGCGTCGGCTCGGTTGTTCTCAGACCTGGGGATGCACTGAATTTGGAAAGATTTCAATTTTGAGGTGTCAGCTTTTACCTTTTCCAGGTACCTCACCATCCCGTCGTCTCGAAACTCATACTCTCCTCTGATTTGATTAGCCACTAAGAGTGAATCTGTCTTCACCACAACATGCTCCGCCCCGGCAGCTCTAGCTAACTCGACTCCAGTTATCACCGCCTCGTATTCGGATTCATTATTTGAGGCCGAGAAGGTAAACTTCAAGGCGTACTCAAACTCGTCCCCGTTTGGGCTGATGATAAGGATGCCGGCTCCTGAGCTGTTCGCCGTGGAGGAACCGTCGGTGTATACTTCCCACACACCGGGGTGTGATTCTTCTTGATATGTGCACTCGGCCAGGAAGTCTGCAAGCGCTTGCCCCTTTATCGAAGGCCTTGGTTTGTACTGAATGCCGAAGCCGGATAGCTCCACCGCCCATTTGATAAGTCTGCCTGATTTTTCGAATTTTTCTAAGGCTTTCTCCAATGGCTGGTCGGTTAAGACCATCACGGGATGTGCGTCGAAGTAAGGTTTGAACTTCCTTGCGGCAACGACGACGGCAAAGGTCGCTTTTTCAATCAGTGGGTAGTTCCTTTCGGCGGCCAGCAGTGTATGGCTGATAAATTAAATTGGGAGTTGCTGCTTGTTTTCTTCTCTGACGATTACGGCACTAACCGTGGCCGAGGTAACTGCTAGATATAGGTATAGCGTCTCCCCCAGCATTGGCCTGGACAGGGTCGACAGTGTCAGAAGGTGAGCTTTCAGTTGCCTGAAAGATGTGCTCTGTTGCTCGCCCCACATAAAGTCTTTATTTCCTTTCAGCACTGTAAAGAACGGTGTGCTCTTATCGGCCGACCGAGAGATGAAGCGGGCTAGTGCCGCCATTCTCCCGGTCAGCGTCATAACCTCTTTTCGATTCCTCGGCTCTGGTAGGTCCAGTATTGCTTGGACTTTCTCCGGATTGGCATCAATTCCCCTGGCACTGACAAGTACGCCGAGGAACTTGCCGGCCCGGACACCGAAGTTGCATTTCTTTGGGTTGAGCTTCATTCTATATTTCCTTAGTGAACAAAATGTCTCGCTCAAATCGGCCAAGTGCTCGCTGTCAGACTTGCTTTTTACAATAGCATCGTCGACGTAAGCCTCGATGTTTCGCCCTTTTTGATCTTGAAACACTTTGTCCACCAGCCTAGTGTAAGTTGCGCCAGCGTTTTTCAAACCGAACGGCATCATTTTATACATGTATGTGCCGTGTATGGTGATGAATGCGCACTTAGGCATGTCTTCTTCGACCATGAATACCTGATGGTACCCTGAGAAGGCGTCTAGCAGGCTCAGCATAGTGTAGCCTGCCGTTGCGTCTATTAAGCTATCTATTCGAGGCAAGGGATAACAATCTTTAGGGCATGCTTTATTAAGATTTGTAAAATCAACACACATCCTCCACGCCCCTGATGACTTCCTCACCATTTCACCATTTGCTAGCCACTCAGGGTAGGTACAAGGCATGATAAAGCCCGCCTCTAGTAATTTGTCTACTTCGGCTTTGATGGCTTTATCCTTCTCGGCTGAGGAGTTCCTGATCTTCTGCTTGACAGGGCGAGCGGTGGAGAGTACGTTCAGCTTGTGAACGATCACCTCTCGGCTCACGCCTGACATCTCGGCTGCTGAGTATGCGAAGACATCTTTGTTCTTCCTCAGCAGGTCTAGGAGACCGGCTCTGAATTTTGGCTCCAAGTCGGCACCGATAGTCACGGTGCGCCCTGGGTCAATTTCCACTTCTTCGGTCTGGGCTCCTTCGACCATGCCGATGTTGGTATCCATTCGTTCGCCCTCCTGTTGTAAGGATGGGCTCTTCCCTTTTTCTTACTTCTTTGCCACTTTGAGGGATTGCATCTTGCACCCTCTGGCAGATACTTGGATGTTGACGATTTCATCTCTTTCGTCCTTTGAGACGAGCTTTTGTGCATCCCCCCGGTCCGAGACATACATTAATGTCAGGGCCCGGATGGACATCACAGCATCGGCCTCGCTCAAAGTGACCCGGCCTATAAGAACATTGTAGGCGGACGAACCGTCGATCACCACGAACTTAGATAAAACATTCTTAGCCGCATCGGCTTGGCCGAACATCACCGGCAGTTTGATTGACCCTGTGGGTACAGCCGGCCGGAGAAGTCTGACTGCGGGTTGGTGCAGGGGCTTAGGTCTTCAATCTTCAGACCGAGATTGAGAAAGCATTCCCTGAACATGATGTTCGTGTAGGCGCCTGTGTCAATTAGGCACCTCTTGACCAAGTGGTTGACTATGTCCAGGTGGACTACCAGCGGGTCGCTGTGTGGGGCTACGACTCCTTCGTAGTCCTTGTTGCCGATGGTTATATCGGGGACGGTGGAAGCGGGGATCGCTGTGGTGGGCACAAAGTTGATGGCTTGGTAAAGCTCATTTAGGTGCCGTTTGTGCCCATTAGCTGACCCACCGTTCTCGTTTCCTCCGATGACAACCTGGATCACTCCCATTCTCTGGAATACTGATTTTCTGTTCGCCACGTCGGAGCTTGTTTCTCGGCCTCCAGCTACATACTTGCTGAGGGCCCCCTTTCAGATCAGCTCCTCGATGGCGTTCTTCAGATGCCGACAGTTGTCGGTCTTATGGACGGGTTGGCCGTGGTAGTCGCAAAACTGGCTAAGGTCGCCGTCCCCCCTCGTCTTGGGGGGCTTTGCCCATTTCTGCCCTTCATTCTTGCTCAGGGCAAAGACCTCGGCCGGTGATTTGACCAGGGGGGTGAGACCGTTGTACCGCTTCGGGGTGTATGGTCCCGAACTCCCCCCGGCGCCCGCCGAGTTCTGTTTCCTGTTGAATATCTCTGGCCGTGACCTATTAACGTCACGGCGTCCTTCATCCACGTTGTCCCGGCGGCTCCTCCTCTCTGGGTGCCCAGCTTCACTGTGGCCTACCCAGGTCTTGTGATAGTCCTCCACCTTTACGGCTCGGTCGGCCATCTTCCTGGCGGAGTCTAGGTTGAGATCCTCGCACTTGATGAGCTCGTTTTTGAAATCGCCTTTCGGTAGGCCTTTCATCAGTGCGAAGGCCGCCAGTTCAGTGTTCAGCTCTCGGATCTGCTGAACCTTAGCATCGAATCTCTTGACGTAGCTCCGGAGGGACTCGTCCTCCCCCTGTCGGATAGTCAGGAGATCTGATGTCTCCACAGCCCTTCGCTTGTTGCAAGCGTACTGGGCTATGAAGTTGTCCCTTAGGTCGGCATAACAGTATACCCAGCCATTGGGGAGCCCCTTGTACCAACTCTGTGACATGCCATGGAGAGTCGTTGGGAAGACTCGGCACCACACCTCATCGGGTTGCTCCCACACCGACATGTATGACTCGAAAGCCTCGGCATGGTCGGTGGGGTCGCTATCCCCTTTGTATGATAGGGGCGGCAGCTTCAGTTTAGTCGGCACAGGGACGTCGAGGACATAGGTACTGGGGGGCTGTCTGACCACGTGTCGAATGACACGCGGCGATCGAATCCTCGCACCCTTAGTCCGGCTTGCCTCCCTCTGTCGGGAAGGGCTTCTCATTGTCCGACTTTGGTGAGTCGGACTTCTCTCTTCATTTCTTCGGGGGTGGCCTCGTTGGTGCCGCGACGACGCTGTCCTCCCGCGAAGGGGGGAAGGACTTTGGTCTGCCACTGGCAACACGGGCACCGCTGGCGTTTTAGTACGCCCAACTTCTTGCATCGCTTCGGTCAGGTTGTTCGGAGTCACTTTCGGGGTCCTGGTCAGCTTTGGATGCGTGGCCGTCACCGTCGTCGTGACGGGGGTGATCGGCGTGCTACCCATCAGGTCCAGGAATAGCTTCAGTTTGGCTGCATCGACCACATGTCCCATGACAGTGACTTGGTCGGCGGGCAGCGGTGTTTCTGGCTCTCTTGGCATCCCGTACTTCACCGGCTCAGTGACTCGGCCGGCGGGGGACTGCCCGATCTCAGAATTGGGGAACGTTTCATCCTGGTAGAATTCAGTTTCTACACTCACAAGTTCTGGCTGTTTTGACATCTTTTTAGCTCTTTGAATGGGTTTTGGGTTTTTGTAAGGGAAATGACTAGCTTTTAGTATTGTCTCCACAGACGGCGCCAATTGTTCCGCGTGTAATTTCGGAGCAGTGTTGTGACCATGTGAGCTTGTTGAATGACGTCGTTGCTCGTCTCTTCCTTGTATTCTATCCTGTAAAGATAAACAAACTGAGGACTCGGCTTGGGGCCAAGTGTACTCACTCCGACGCTCAAGTTAGTAAACTTAGAGAGATAAGTTGTATGTTACTTGGCAAAGTATATTGTAGAGAGATAAGGGAGTTTATACCAGATTATGCGATTGTGAGTTTATTAAATAGTTTTCGGATCCTTTTCTCAATGAGAGAAGTGGAGTATTTATAGACTTTCACCTTTTGTCACGTAGTGGCCAAGTGGCCAAGTGGCTGAGCAGGTGGAAAGACCGTTCTACCCTCGGCCGGGTGACCTATGGCAGGCCGGCAGGCCTGGTTGTCTTCATGCCGAGGGAGCTGGAAGTGAGTACACAGATATGTCTCTCGGCTGGCTAGTTGCCGAGACCGAGACCCAAGTGACAGGCCGGCATGCTTCGTCGGCTAGGCCGTCCTTCTTGTTGGCTTGTTGTCTTTTGGCTTTGACCTTGGTCAATATATTGACTCGGTCAGCGGGTGCAGAATATGCCCCATCAGCACTATTTATGGTCGTATGGAATTTGATATTATTCTTCATCTATAAGACAAAATATAGTCATGTAAGATCTTGTTTGATAGATCTTGTTTGATTTATCTAAAAAATGCTATAAGGATATCAATTTTTTATAATTTTTAATAATGTGTAACTAAATATATTCACGTTGCAAAACGTGTATCCATAAGTGTGATAAAACAACTGTTACCTTTGGTTTAGGGGATGTACTTTTTCACATACGGATTTTACTCTTTCACATACGTCTTTTACGATATTACCCTTGTCATTTTTTTTTGTCTTCTTTGCCCAATTCATTTTTTTTCATCTCCCTCCCCTTCACCTCCGACAACCTAACACCCGTTAACCCACCCTCCGACATCTGGTCGACCCTTACTCCGGCCGGCCTTGCCCCTTCCCCGGCTACAATTCCACTTCCAGTTTACACCTTTTTAGTCAAATTACAAGTGCTTCTCAATGGTTTAACAAGAAACAGATCGAAAGACAAATCAAAATCCCCATTGTTCATGTATGCCATTTGTGTTACTGCAATTGGTGCTTTTTCATTGAAAATAATTGATTATCACGTGGAACACTATAGAAATAAAAGGCCTACTATTGGAATCTACGCTAAATAATTCTCAAAGTAGAAACCGGTTACAATTGACTCACAGACAGGCAGCCTCTCGATCTATTAATAATTGATAAGCAACACGATGTTTCACTAATTGAAAATTTATGATCCATTGTTGAAATCTTTGGAGTAATTAGATTCGATTTTACGGAAAAATGTAAATTTTAGGGTTAATTCATTTAGGTTTAGTAGAAAGGGTATGATATGGAAAGTTAATGAAAAAATGTATGTGAAAGAGTAAAGTTCGTATGATATGGAAAGTTAATATAAAATGATTAAATAAAATGTGATGAGGAGTAACATTAAATCATTGTTGGAGAAACATTTTTGTAGTAAATTGAAAAGTTGAGGAATTGTGAGTTGGATGTGTGAGAAGTGACAAGAGAGAGTGGGATGGAGAAATGAACTACTCATAGTTGGAGATGGTCTAATTTACCCTTATCATTTTAATTTACAAAGAGCTTTAGTAAGAGCTAGGAGCAATTGTATGGCAAGTGTGTACTTTGATACAGAGTATTTGATTTACTTTTACACACTTCTCTTTATTTCAACACAAATTCTCATTGAAGACATGGCATATCCGTAACAAGCTTGTGACGGATACCACTTTACCTCACAATGTACCCATTTTTTCTCTCTCTGCAACACTATTCATGTGGTCCCCTTTCTCCACTAACCCATTTTGTTACCATTTTATCTCACAAAATATCCGCCACAAATGGTAACCCGTCACAAGGGAGACCAATTATTATTTCAATCACTTCTTATTTTTTTCATATGAGAATTATCTTGGTTAAAATTCTCGAATAAATGACAAGCATATATAAGTATGACTTCGCCTAAGCAATTCATAAGTTAAACTCAACAACATCAAACCATTAAGAATTTTAAAAACAAAACTACACTATGTAGGGAAGCCCTAATAATACTATTCGATAAGCCTTAAACTCATTCTAAATTTGAATACAATAAGCCTCGATTAGGATAACAATATATGTGTTAACATGGAAATAGGTCAAATATGCTCCCTTACACATATAGAACAAAAATTTTGATTAATTCCTAAACAAGCAGACGTCTTCATTTTATCACTTACCCCGTTTTAAGTTTAAAATAAATATTACAAAGTACTGTCTTAACTCTTGAATAAGAATACGTGTATTTTTTTTTGTGGAAAAGGTGCTACACCTACAAGCTCACAAGAACAATTTTAATGCAAACGAGATGTAAACCCAAATTATCAATACAACTTCTCATATGTACACCAACTAACTAGTTAACGTAATTGGAATTTCGTGTTTTGACTCAAATCGGAGACTAAACACGGTCTTCTTATTAGAGTCGGGCTCACCAACTCCCGGTCACCCTAAAGAGTAACTACACAAACGAACCTCGTAAAATCATCCACAGATCTACAAATCCGAAAAAAAAAACTCCTACTTCTCTCTCCTCTCATCCCAAAAAAAAGCATAACAATGGATGCCCTAGACACTGTATTCGATCCTTTGAGGGATTTCGCTAAGGACAGCGTTCGTCTCGTCAAGCGCTGCCACAAGCCCGATCAAAAAGGTACTTCCTTTTTTTTTTAAAATTTGATTTGATTTGATTTTCTGCATTTTTTCTCGAGAAATTGTGTTCTTTGTTTGGTAATTTGTAATTGATGATCTTATTTATGAAATTGTAGAGTTTACGAAGGTGGCGTTTCGTACGGCAGTTGGATTCGTAGTGATGGGATTCGTCGGATTCTTCGTCAAGCTCATTTTCATCCCAATTAACAACATCATTGTTGGATCTACTTGATTCGGTAATTACTCCCTCCGTCTCCGTCAATTGTGTAATTTTTATTATTATTTGCGACGGATATTTTAATTAAAGGTAAATAAATGATTGGATCGAGATGGTGGGAGTGCTACTGTGGAGTCTATTAGAGGGATACTGTTTTGTTATAGTATGATACGGAGAATTATTGTTGTTGGAAGACATTTTGTTTTTGGTCTTTGATGCTTTGGGTTGATTATGCATCGTGAGTGGGCGTGTAAACGTTGGTGATACTCCGTATTTGTTAGTGTTTGTGTATAAGATACGACAGTCCCATCTGTGTTGTTGAGGGTGCTAGAATGATTTATCTCGTAACTGTCGTAGATCCCATCGTTAGTTGGATTGGAGTTGGACACAGTAATTGTTCAAAATCTTAAGCATTTTGTTTCCATTTTTGTCATTCCCTCATATTCCTTACGTTTTGCCCTCATCCTAATGTTTTATTAACTTCGCTCCCCACCAAACAATTTCGCCCTATTAAATTGGTAAAGGTCGTATAGTTGATACTTAGTAGTGACTAGTGAGTTAACTGGACAATTCTTACTCTCTTTTTTGAGGTTTGTGCATGTAGAAGCTTATGTTAGCTTCTTTAATCTAAGTGTTTCGGGTATGAAAACGGGGTTCTTGTGGTTGGGGTGTGCTGTCCATCTCAACCTCTAGACATACACCAGATGGCACCGACGATGGGCTGCAGGGCGAAACCTCCAACGCCCAAGTCAGTATCATGTACATGGCTATATATTTATGTATATATTGGAGAGAAATAGTGAAGATTGACATATGAATTACCCTCCTTTACCTTTACTCTAAGCGGAGTATATAAAGCGGTAAGATAATGAGTGACATCATTAGGATGATGTCATTTGTGTGACATCGTTAGGGTGATGTCATTAGTATAGTGGTTCATTTGTCTTATAGAAAGAGGTCTAGGAGGGATCATCTGTGGGTCGCTCAGACCCATATGAATTGTTCGGGCTTCGGGAGCCATGCGGTTATGCTTGGAGGATTTATCTCCCATCAATTTGCCCTAGCGGAGTATCTGGTATGGTATGAGTGTCCGAGTGTCCGGTGACATTCACCGTCGAACTCGTTAACATAATAGTATCATGTGCGCATAAACTTGGTGCATAAATCCGAAAGGAATTGAGGCGATTGTTTTCCACATGAATGAACAAATAATCATAAGTAATCTTCTACTTTCCCAAACAAAGAGCTCCGACCGTTGATTAAATAATCTTCGGCTCATCAAGGACGAGAACCTCGTTAGGGTTGGACCCCTAGACGAGGATAAATAACATAACCTTCGGAGGGATGTGACCCAAGCCCGGTAAGCAATAGTTAGGTCCTGAGTAGGGAGTAAGAACTAATAGCGGTTGGAGGGATGTGACCCTTGCCCGATGGATAGGAATATGACTTGGAGAGGGCGGGCCTCATACCACGATCGTCCTGCCCTATCGAAGGGAATCAAAGGGACTTGGAGAGGGCGGACCTCGTGCACCAAAATCATTCATGTCGGAGGGATGTAACCCGTTCCCGACGGATACATAATAGCTGGAGGGATAACCCGTACCCGGTCAGAGGAACATAACCACAAGGCCCCCAAATCCTGAGCGGTCTATATGGGTTCTGCGAGCCTAGGATGTCAAGTGGCTCCTCTTAGACATCCGTCTTTAACTAGTTATAGACGGATGACACATACACACTATACTAATGACATCATTGTAATGATGTGATACAAATGACATCTGCCTAATGATGTCACCAATTATCTTACGCCTTTATTATATACCCCACTTAGAGTAAAGGTAAAGGATGACAATTCATATGCCAACCTCCACATTCTCTCTAGGTCATATATCTTTCCAACATATACATAGTCATACACCTAATACTTTGTAATAAGGTATCTCCCTTATCTCTCCAATTTATACATAGTCCGGAGTTCACCTTCAGCACGCATGCGGTACCCCGTTTTCATACTCGAAACACTAAGTATGCACGTTTAAGATGATAATGTTTGGGCTGTTGAAAGAGCTCAAGTAATTGGTTAAGTCAGAAGTGGTGAAATGTACCTATTAGGACCCTCTTGGCATGTTTGTGTTATGTTTTCTACAGTAGTAGGATTTGCTGTTGATTATGTCATTATAGCCCGATTGCAGTTATGCATTCTGATTATGGTGAAAAATGAGGATAATTATAATTTAGATCGCTGGATTTTTCTTTTTATGTCGAGAGCTGGTTGTGGCCAATCTTAATATTCCGTTATTTATTCTGATGTGTAAATATGTCAGGATTTGACCAGATGCGCCAATGTGCTTGACTTTTCAGATGTGGCTGTGTAAAGAACTTTAAGACCGTAGGATTTTTGTTAGGCTCTTTTTCAAAAGGATTGAAGTTTCTAGATTTCCTCATTTTCATGACTTGCTAGTAATTAGTAAAAAGATGGTTGCGAATCACGTGTCTCTTCATTTTACCCTTTCACTAACCCATAACTGGAATTGATACTACTGTTGCCTTTTAATTTCGCATCACACAGATGACAGAACAAAAAGAAAGATGCACACTTGCTGAGCTAATGTTACTGTGTCTTAGTTCCAGATAAAACCCCTTCCCAATCCAATAAATTTTATGATTATGTGGTAAAAGTTCTTTCGAGTTTCTGCTTGTTGATGTGCTTATGCTATAGCATCATGTGAAGATGATTCTATAAATTTATATATATTTGGGATTTGGCTATGATTAATTGATTATGATGTTTTGCTCAAACAAGTGAAGGTTATCTATGATAGCGAGTCATGGTCTCATGGAGATGCCCATGGGAATTTGCTCTTTGCTGATTTGAGTTATATGTAACCTAAACTTTTTACATACCCTTGTTTCTTGACTGCAAATATAGGCTTTTCTTTCCTTTATAAAATGGAGTGGAGTCACAGACTCACAGTAGTTTTCTTGTGTGTGCTCAAGATTAGCAAATAGGAGCCTGGGTGTTATTAATACGGAAGTATGTAAATAAAATCTACGGAGTATGTTTTTTAAAGCCATGCTGCCATGTCATTAAGATGATATCAAAATTAAAAGAATACATCATTATAAGACATGAACATGATTCAACCTTTTTAGAACAAATCGCTCACATTTAAATAAGACGCCTCTTGCATACCTTTATTATATGGCCTTTTTAAATACTCGTACTACCCTTCGCGAGGGGTCTATCAATAGCAGAATGAATTGGTGATAGCATGTGTTTGATGATGAAGTTAGTTTTTTTTTTTTTTTTTTTTTTTTTGTGTTGAGACAGCAGTGGTGGAATAGCTGCTAGATAGTTAAGTCTCTATGTTAACTTTTTCATGGCGTATCTCTCGTCTTAGTTATTAGAAAATTGAAATTCATTTTTCTTCTTGGTGCAGATGATCGATTGCTTATCAGTAACGTAGAAAGGCACAACTGCAGAGAAGATTGGTAGTGAAAATCGAAATTCACATCTTCGAGATGACTTTGAAATAGACATTACAGGATGTATTATTCGCCTTTTCACGAAAGACTAGTGTTCTTGCGGAAAATTTGTACTGTTGTTTTTTAGATTTCATATCAGACCAATACTTTGTTACTTCGACATCCCTTGTAGTTTATTGTCCTATTCTTATTTCTTAGTGGGTTTCTCCTTGCAAATCTCTTACTAACAAAAAATTTGCATGATTCGCCTTGCTAGCGTTCGATTGACAATCTAATACAATCTAATACTCCAACACAGGTTTTCTCCTTGCCAAAATTACTCCGGCGCTCATGATTTAAACAATGAACACTCACATTGAGAACCTAATACTATACTTCTCACTTCTATAGAGGGCTCAAAGGACAGTCAAAACTTTACATTCCCTGAAGAGTGAAGACGGACAGATTTTACAGCTCTACAATACATGATTACCACAATTAGCAGTAATCCGGAAGATAATCATACACTTTGAAGTTTCTATATAGCAATTCCCCATCTTTTGAGTAATGAAGGAGGAAATAGCAAGTATCACAAAAGTAACAAGGGTTTTCCGCAGCCAACTTATCATCCAACGTCACCTTTGTGGCTTTGAAGATATTGCAGACATTGCACTTTTTCAGTATCCTTTTACGCTGATATACAAGCAACGGGTATGCTGCGCGGTTCTGAACGTCTTCGGGGTCAATCAGTCTCATATCTCTGATCACGACCACATGTTTACAGTCTCCCTGAAAAAAATAGCTTTTCATTAATAATGTGGTAGATCCTAGATGCACTCTGGTTTGTGGAAGTCGAGACAACAATGTAACAGACTCACAGTAGGAATGGCAGTGAGTCCTAGATCATGGTTTGCACCCAATACTGGAGTGGCAAATCTGGATACTATTGTTTAGACCCCGGTGGATCCGGATCCTATGGCCGTTGAACTCACTTCTAATTTTGCGATCAAAACGTGACGAACATATACACATTCTGGATCCAGGGGTCCAGATCCAGGCCGGGAGTCACAGATCCAGATCTGGATGCAAATATCCAATGGGTTAGTGTCTTAACCCTGAACCCTTGTACTCTCTACATTACAAGATGAGAAATAAATTTGTTCGGTTGAAACAATCCACTATGTATGACCAACATTTACCTGATGACAGTATAGATATCCAGCACCAAGACGAAATCCCAAGTCACAAAATCGAGTCTTATCCATGTCAACTGATTTAAAATTAGGTAATTTTGATAAAGGCTTTTTCTCCAAAAGAACTTTACGAGCCTTTCCTCTACCAGATAGTATACACTCCCATTTTGCAAGTGCCTCTCCTTTGGAATTTTTAAGCCAGTCTAAGATTGGCTCGCTGTAGTCAATAGCTTTGGGATCTCTCATATCGTTGCAGAAAAGCTCCTACAACCACAGTAACTTTTTAGTTTTCACAAAGAACCAATAATTCTTGAAATTATACAAACAAGAAGAATCGCCACTTACTTCTATGAGAAAATATCCGGATGGGTCATACATAATGTCGGGATGTTCATCCTCGTTCTCCTCTCATCGCCTTTTGCATAACCACATCATCAAACAACGAATCTTATCCCTCGATTCGATTAGGGCTCGACACCCAAGAACAAGAAATTCCTGTGTCTGCAAAATCACAGAAATGTAACATGGCATTTAAAAAAGTTCCGAAACGATAATTCAAAAACCAAGGTTGTATCGTACCCCCTACGAATAAAACTCAGTTTTAAAAGTAAAAGGCTTGGCAGTAAATCTAGGAATCGGTTGTTGCTGCTTGCTTGATCTCAGTTTTAAAGGTAACCTTGAAAACTCAGCTTCTAGCGCCAAGCAATGTTGATAACAACATTATGTCATGCTAAAAATAACCCAACCAAATATTTTCTTTTTTCTTTTGTTGAAAAGATCGGGGTTGGGTAATAATGATTTGTCCATGAGTAGTAGTCATTCTTTAAAGAAGGCAGAAACGAACATTTTCAACATTGAACTCGCAAGTTTCAAATGATATCCGTAGGCTAAAAAAAACTAATCAAAAAAGAATTACGCATTAACCTTTTTCCAAGATTGTTGGTGATGATAAATCTCGACGCACAGAACTACTTCGGATACTGAATTGGTATATCTCTAGTTGTCTTTGAACACTTGAACTGCAAAGATATTGGGATAAAACACATTATTGACACAAAACTGTCCCAGCTTACTCAAATATGCCATGATTGCCATCAAAGTGAAGTTAACAAATTAGTTAATCAAAAATTCCACATAATTC
The DNA here is from genome assembly GCF_048544455.1 of Silene latifolia. NCBI lineage: Eukaryota > Viridiplantae > Streptophyta > Magnoliopsida > Caryophyllales > Caryophyllaceae > Silene > Silene latifolia. Next base: position 17,870,501 of record NC_133534.1, read on the forward strand.
AGGAAACACAGATTTTTCAAAAACTATTTAAAATACTCCATATAAATTCGAAAACTCCACATAAAATTCAAAAACTAATTCAAAAAATCCATATAAAATTCAAAAACTCCACAAAATTTCTCTTTTGTGCACACCTGGACTGGCCACGAAGATGACTCAACACATTTCAGAGTTTCCACTTTTCCGGAGGTTACGGCTGCATTGCCCTTTTTCCTATAACTATAATTTCACCAACCAGCAAACATATCAACAACAGATTAGATTACATACAAAGAAATATTGATTTATAGGTAGTTAAGTTTTCAGTAGATCAGATCAATCACATGACATACTTGAAGGAATGAAGTTCCACTGATGCTTTATCCTCGTCCCTTCTCGCCTTATTTTAACAAGATGATCCACTTTTTTAAGATAGGACTCCTATCATTACAAACATCAACATGAGAAACAAGAATAAGAATGAAAAAAGCGCCGATTTGAATGATATACGTGACATATTAAAGCTACATCCTTCAAAATTGAAAACATCATTTGAAAATGCAGTGACTCAAGCAAATAGTAGAAGCTTTACTCCAATCAACCAATATGAGTCGTGAACCATATAGATTAACAAACCTACCCAAGCATACTAAGAATACTAAAAGGTACCACACAGAAATTACCCTAGTCACAAACGAAAGGAGATTGGTATGCCTCCAATACACAGATTAAGAGATGAAGACCAGAATTAGACTCTTGCAGGCAATTTTATGTTAAATTAGAGGAGCAAAAACAAGGGAGAGAAGAAAAGAAGAGTTGAAATGGTAGCTAGAGTGTGAAATACAAGGAATTATACATCAACAGGTTTGTCTTTTTTAGAAGCATTCATTGTACTCAATCTCTTATTCTTTGATTTAGGCTTTTTTTCATCCCTTTTTTTCCTTTTCTTCAAGTTGGCAACAGTGCTCTCTAAGCCATCTGAGGACTCACATGAATCTAACGTATCAGAATCCGGCATCCTTTGATCGTCTTCAGTACTGATAAATAAAACAAGAAGATTAGTCCAAAAAAACATTACTCACAGAGTCACAGGGGCGATCATTAGCTATAAGATTTTCACAACTAATTTCACCAGGCACTAAATCAGAATATGACAATACTCATTTTAATTAACCTTTCTTACTTGACAACAGAAAACGTTATTTAAAATATTTGGTAATTAAATATGGAGAATTACGAGGATAGCAACTACATGGCCTCCAAACTAATAATGCTCTGGCTGATTCACTGAAAAATTTCATTTGATCATTTGGAGTTGATTCACAAGACGCTTCGAGTCTTCGATTTGCCTTCTTAGTTTTTAGAAAACTTATCATTGCAACTACACTGCCCCACTTCCCCCTCACTTAATACGATACACCCATCAATAGCACTATGTTATATATAAGGCCATGGGGTAATATTGTAGTTCTTTTGCTTATAATAAAATCTTGATTTCCCTCTTTACTCAACATAGTCAACAATAAATCTGTTTATTCTCTTCTCTCAACTCTCTCATTCTTCTCCATTTTATCTGCATTTTTAAAATTTTTATAAAATTGCTTGTCATAGATCAGGTTAACCAGTCCTGAAATTTTTGGACCTAGTTTAACTTTTCACTAATTGCTCCTAATCAAAACATCTACCAATTACTTCTATTAGAGAATTGAATATTTCAGAAGACAAAAGAGCAATATTTACGTTGGAATTCTTGGTGGGGAGGGGGGAAAAAGCATCCAGGTATATAAGCATCAGAAATCTACTAACCCTGAAGGGCAAAGGTTTTCTGGTATGTCCGATGTTCCAGCCTCCTCACCACCCTGCCAGGAACGAGTCAAAAAAATAGTCACAAAAGATAATATCTTCAAGAGTAACCAGTTCTTACAAAAGAAGATTAGTGTTGAATCACAGAAAAATTTCAAAAGAGCATACGTCGAATGCAATCTTCATAGCCTCAATGACCAAATCTTCATCGGTACGAAGTTTAAGCTCATCCACTCTGAATAGAAGACATCCAATAATTAAAAAACAACACCAGCGACCATGTGAGCATAATCGAAGAAGTAAAAAAATAGAGAGCTCGAGCCATTTATCTAAAAAGACATACGATATATCTTCTTCGAGATCAAGAAAACCAGAAACCAGTTCAGCCTTCAAACACTCCAATTCATGGAACACTTGAGACTCAAAGACAGGAACCCTAGTGAGTGGGCTCACAAGATCCGGCACAAAAATGGGTCCTCCACGAGGAAGCGCGGATGAAAACTCTTCATCTGTAGCTCGCTGAGAAGGTTCTCCCTCCTCCATTTTCTACAAGCAAATTTCTCGGCAATAAGACGCCACTTCCCAGCTGGAGCACCTTAAAATTGCTGATTGCAGCTAAATTTAAAGAGTTACAGGGCGTCAACAAACATATGCACATTTCCTTCTTGTCTAATTTGAGAGTAAGGTTGCGTATTGTTTAACATTGTGGTCACCAAATCTCCCTGAGCTACAAAGCAAAGGACACAATTATGGTTCAAGCTAAATAGACCTCAAAATTCACCAAACTACTATGTGTATATATTTTATCATCCTGTAATCACAATTCATATAGAAATGTAAGATGACAACGTCTGCACACGAACTTTATAATTTTGCACTTGGAGGACAAATTCATATCCAACGTTCCTCATGTTTAGTCATGAGCTAAGGCTGCACTATTGAACAAGAAGAATCGACTGCCACGTAAAAAATAGGAAAATATCAAGCACCCACACAAAAGCTAATACTTCAAAAAGCACTCCCTCCTTCCGACTCACAAACACCTTCCCTTTTGAATTAAGAAGTATGAGTAAAAAAAACCAACACTTGTGTTTCGGTTCTTTTTTGGCACCTCAAGGACGAATACTTTACAGTCTTCCTTCCGACGCAAAAAAAAAAAAAAGTATTCACATTTCAAAACCCACTTCGTAATTCTTGTACATATAGTATAAACTCGTAAAGGGAATTTGTGAATCAAACGGAGTAATTGATACAATATGACAATAGCAGCAAAGAACAAATCAAACGACACATCGTCTTCATGAAAGCGGGAATGTTAAACATGAGTCCCACATTGATAGAACGGAGTACAATGGGGAAGGCGGGGGGGGGGGGGGGGGGGGGGGGGGGGCGGGGCGGATCCAGGATTTGACTAAAGGGGTGGCACACTAAAAAAAAAATTGCGGACAACATTTATACATTAAAATTCTAACATCGTCAATACATAGTAATATAGTCATAAAGAAAAAATATACCAAGGAACTCTAAACCAAATACCAACAAACCCAAGTGCATTATTCTAGAGTAAATATCCATTTTCGGCGATATATATAATGTACCTCACATCAGCGTAGAATTATAAAGTTGTAGCGGACAAGAACAGTTAAAACTTGAACACAACCATATAATTCACATTAATCTTAGATAATAAATAAACCACAACAAAATTAATGCAATGAAGAGGCGAAATACCAAAGACGATGTGAGTATTATACAAACTAGAGGAAATCATTCAAGTCCTTTGAATCATTAACTCAGCCCGATTGTTACCATACCAATCAAACATAGACTAATAGCACAAAGTTAGATGCAAAGGGGTTGTTGTTTGAATCTCTTGGTTTGGTGGGTAGTTGAATAAATCAAAAGAAAAACCAGAAAAATACAGCATCATTAGCTAAATCTTAATAAAATCACACGACCAAAATCAATACATATAAATTACTTATTAAGTACACCTGTCAAGTCTTAGCCTTCATCAACCATATGCTCGCAAAAATTACAATGGAGAAGATAACGATGTGATTTTTTGTGACTTCCGAGTTCGGACTCCCAAAAGACTAGGAGCTTAATAGGTAATTTACTAATTGACTATCTGCCTACAATAGCTAGCAAAAGACGAGGAGCTAAATATGTACAACATTTTTTTACTATAGTTAGCAAAAGACTAGGAGCTAAATCATTGAATAAGAGTATAAGACCCGAGGGAGGCCCTTTGTGAAAATATCAGCACATTGGTAGCGAGACGGGACGTGTCGGACATGAACTTCACCGAGGGCTACCTTCTCGCGGACAAAGTAAATGTCGAGTTCAATATGTTTGGTACGTTGGTGATTGACAGGATTCCCGGAAAGATATATGACACTTATATTGTCGCAATACACAATATAAGCTTCTATAATTACCCAATGTACAGAAATTGAACTCAAACAAAGTATCCTACAAATCGAAATTAATTGCTAAGTGAGTGATTGATTTAGGGTTTGAGAAAAATGAGATAATTAACCAATCATCTAATCTAAACTAACCCAAATCTACAATTACACAAATAGATAAATAGATTAACAAACTAATAAGAACAATTAACAAATTAATCAATTAATCAAATGCTCAAGAATCGAATTTGGGGAAAAAAAATTACTTACCCACTATCCAGGGCGGCACTACACTACTACAGCAGGTGGAAGGCTAGAGGTGAGGAGTAAGCCGGCGGTAAGGTGGGAGGCGGAGGTGAGGAGGTGGCCGGCGGTAAGGTGGTTGTATTTTGGATTTGTTTTATTTGTAGAATGTTTGTTTCTGTGGTATTCTATCAATATTCTATGCGCCTTTCCTTTTTTTTTTCAGATTTTCAGTTTTTTTTTTTTTCTTTTTTTTCACCCGCAAATCCGGGCCCTGGGGGAGGGGGATACTATATACCTAGCTAGGCCTAATATGTTAGTTTGTGTATGAGATTTGAAAAATATACGAGAAGGGTGGATTTGGATGCCAGAAAACCAACACAATAACCTACGATTATTGATTTATGCATCCATCTTTCCATTGTCTTTAATTCAAGTATTGATGATGGTGAAACTATAATGTAGAATAGTTAATTCAAGTATTGTTAGGGGTGATTATGACTATAATGTAGGAAGTATGTGGTACTTCCTCGGTGTCTATATATGTGTATGTGGTTTTGAGTTACGGTATTGGTGTTACGCTACAAATTCAACAATTTGGTATTGTGAGGAAAATAATTTAACTCGTACAACTAGATTCGAAGGAGAAATATGCATTAATAAGAGTTCTAGATTACTCGGTTTATTTTGAATTTAAGCGAACTTTTGGGGATGTGATAACGATGTATATGACAAAAAAACGAAATGTGCCATTATTCCGGTTTAAAAAGATGAAAAAATCCGGACCATTTCTTGATTTATGCATATCATCCTTAAGCAGAAGTCAGTCTATAGTTCCAATTTTATTAGATGTCCTTGCAAACTTGACAACCTTATGATACACGGTAACGCGGGCGATGCCTCAGCACGCTCATAGTTAATTTTCGTTGAAATTACTTGAAAATGTTCTTGTTTTCTACGAGATATTTTCCTTGTAAGTTTGTATACTGTTTTTGAGCATCCGAAATATTCCCTCTTTGCTGTTTCTGCACATTGTTTCCGAGCATCCGAAAGATGTCGTTGGCTGGCCTTTGGGGATGCATTGTCCTATCCTTCGACCTTCGCAGGTCTCTCTTCTGTATCATCTGGTTTACAAATCTACTAACCGACACAAAATAGCTTACAAAGTGAAACTTGAACTTGTTGCCAAACTTACTTCACTGCTCATGATGGTACCTAGCTAAGCGTATTATGCTGTTTCGTGTATGAGATTTGAAGAACGTTCGAGAAGACTGATTAAAATACCAGAAAATCAACACAATTTTGCACAATTCTCGATTTACTAACAGTTTATTTGAACTCGTCGCAATTCAACGAAAGTTGATTAACACAAGCACCTTGAAGATTCCAAGGTAAAAACGTTTGTCGATTATTTGGATTACTCGTAAGAAAAAAGGAATACACATGATTCTGGAAATACCAGTATCTTCTTGCATCAGTGATAAATCTAAACACCAAAACAAGTTCCATCGACAACGAATATAAAGCTACAATAATCGAATATAACAGCAACTACTAATGAAATAGGAGAAAACCATTGGACATCATCTAAGCCAAGAAAAACTCGTCAAAATAGCTTTAATATAGCCCATGTATAGTTCCCAATGAACATCGGCCATCATCTCCGATCATGTGTAGAACTCCCCGCATGTATGGGGATTACATTGGAGGTTGAGGTGGCATATTGTTCTTCGCAAATCCTATCCATACCACAATACCAACGGCAAGACACATCCATCCCATCACATCATAGGCGAAATCACTTATTTCGTTCTTGTTTGTCGACTTCTGAAAAATAAAATCAGAAGCGTGTCAGGTTATAGACAGTTACCCAAAATGAGTCCAGCACGAATAATACACATCAGATTAAGATATTTGGTGTACATCTAAGAAAAAAAATTAGAAAGAAAAATTAACATACTGACATACATATCCAAAATTTGATGTATCTTCCGAATTTCAGATAGTCCATAAGTTTTGAAGGTATTTCCGAAAATGGATCAAAACAATACCATTAATTTTTTGTTAAATAAAGTAATTCCTTAGTCCCAATCATTTTTAAAGCTTTTTTTTTCAAGTAATTTAATCAAAGGTAAACAAATTATTGGGAGAGTGTACTCCTTAACGCCATAAATACTTTTAATACTGGTTAACACTTGTATTTTGTACTACCATTGCCACTCAGAAAACTTGATCTCCATGGCCACAAAATCCTACAAAGTACAACCCTAGACCACTTTGATATACCGTTCCAGAAAACACCCTCTAACTTGTCTCATTTACTCCCTCAGACTTTGTTTGGATAGGGGATTTGGAGGGAAAGGGAGGAGAGGGATTTGGAAGGGAGAGAAAACGGATCCCTCCATTGCCCTCCTTCAAGGCAAATTATTTCCCCTCTAACAAATGAATTCCATTCCCCCTCTGCTTCCCTTCCCTCTTTCCCCCTCACCTTCCCTTCCCTCCATTTTTATATCGAAACAAAGGGTCAATACCTGGCCCTATTCCTACTAAAATAAAACGAGAACTTCTCATACTATCTCAAGATCCCTAGTTTAATAACATACTTTAGTGGGAAGAAAATTGCAAGGGCAATGTGGTACTTAAAGTTGAGGGTAACAATGATGTTTTGACATTGTTTCTTAAATGGGGACTAAATGGCAATATATATCTTTAATGAAAACACAACTAACATGCACACTTCCCGGAAGTGACGGAACCCACAAACCCTTGGAACGGGAGGGATCAGCCAGCCCTGGCCTCAGCAATATGGTAATCCATAATCATTACAACAACAACATTACCCCAGTGCCTCAATGGCTCCCGCAAATTGCGGGGTAAGGGGGGGTCAGATGTACGCAGCCTTACAGAGGCTGTTTCCGAATGACCCAAGATGAAAATTGCATCGAGAACTGCTACTTCACAAGAGAAAGAACCGCAACCACTTTAGTAGGCCATTTTGCTTTACTCCATCATGTAATCCATAATCATTAAATCATTAATATTTTAACAGAGATTTAAGAGTAAAGAAATACCGTAGTGGGGTTAAAAGATGAAGGTTCACCCATGCCCAAATGTGGGCCGCCCCTATGGATCTCAGCATGCAGTTGTGGGGCCTACAAACAAGGTAAACAACTCCATTAGCAACTTATTTAGTTATTTAATCAACATAACAAAAGAATAAGTGAATCACGCAAGAAATTTAGTTGAGATCAACTTCAAGCCCAACACCCATTACACCAAGGAATCAAAAGATTGTAAAAGATAAATAATTTGCCCATGACCATGAAACATCGAACATACAAGTATACAACTTTGTTGGTTTTATTTGATAATGAGCTATTAAAGAGATAAGAATTATAAATGGCTATTAATATCCTTGGAGCTTATACAATTAAGATACGATTCCCATTTCCGGTTAAGGGTCAACGAAAAGAGCCTCTTGACTATTGTAAGGGAAAGGAATTATAAGTCTGACATCCTTACTCCGCAAGCTGCAAGAGTGCAAGATACAAGACCCAAGTTTCAGGATATATGTGATGGATTGTTTCTAGTTAATTAATAATAATAATAATAAATGACAATCATCGAAGAACGCAATGCATCTACTTCATCAGAGCATCTGGTACTTCCTATAAAAGTGCCACCCATTTTTATGACCACGTATGTTTGCTCAAAGGCTCAATATATCTTTTACTTGCCATGTTATTGTAAGGTTTGTTAAAGAAATAAAACAAAAGAGATAGAACGATTTAGCTTCCGCCAATAACCATCAACCATTATCTCTGCTTATCGAACATAGCCACCATGCTCCATTCCTCCACCTTAACCACCAGTCCGTTCACAAATATGAAGACACTGATAGTTGGATCCAAGTAACATATGTTTATCCAAAAAAAGAAAGAGAGGGGGCAAAGGGATAGAATCTATCTATGCCGTGCATTTTCGTGAATAACTAATGTCATGATCTTAACTAGGAAATCCATAACAATGGGAATTTCGCACTTTGGTAGTGATAAACTGACGTTAGTGAACTATAACTATGAAACACAGATGTTCGAAACAAGTATCACCACATTAGAAAAACGTCAATTATTGTTAGACATAAATCAGTATTGTGAGTAGGGAACTCGCAAAACATATGATAGGTGCAGTTACTTAATCACAGGAACTCAGCCACGGTTTTTTCGTAGACCTAATAAGATATAGGCACGTGGTCAAGTGTCAAGCTCAACTAATTTTCGAGAAAAAAAATTCTATGGCCCAACTAGGAGTGTATAGTGACTATACACATCCTGTGCCATATGTGAAAAAAAAAATCAAGAGACTGAGCACCATAGTTCAAAGCCAATACACTAGAATCAAGAAGCTCTTCTCATCTTGGCATTGCCTGCTAAAATTAAAAATCAATGGCTTACCTCGAAAAACGACAAACAATTACTTAAATAATCAGTGATTCTTAGTCACGAGATGGTTGTGTACCTTTGATGAAACTTCCAGGGACTTCATATACAATTCGTTAGTCGGATCCTACAATCAGAAAGACAAATCAAGCTAAATCATATAAATCCAAAATTATCAATGAAATAAAAACAGACACAAGGTCAAAGATTTGCATAAATATTACCTCCTCACTAGCTTGTTGAAAGTAGATAGCCGCTTTCTGAAAGTAAGGTCTAGCGGCTTCTTCATCAGGAGTTATGAACCCATGAGTAGTAAGTGCATTCCCCAAACACCACATTGCATCATGTTTTTTGGGATTAATCTCTAATGCTTCCTCCAGCTTTGACTCCGCCTCTTAATTTAGTCAATCACATCATCATTCCATGAAATCATTACAAAATTAACATAGAAGACAAAATCGAAAAATCACATTAAAAATCATGGTAGTATGAAACTTCACCCAATAAATCACAGTCTTAAATCAAAATAGCCCAAATTCAAACAATGGTCAGTAAGTGCAACCCCAAACACCACAATGCATCATGTTTTATTTCGGGAAGAATCTCTAATGATTCCCCCAACTTCGACACCGCCCTTCATTTATTTAGCGAATCACATCATAGTCATGAAATCATTACAAAGTTAACATACAACCCCATATCGAAAAATCACATCAAGAATCATACTAGTATACTTAACTTCATCCAACAAAATCACATATCTTTAATCAAAACAAACCAAAACCCAGAAAACCCATAACAAAAACTAATCTTTTTATCCATATAACCAATCATATCACCAAAATCAAACAAACCCAGAAAAATAATCACACTAAATCTACTAAAGATCCTACCTTTTTCTTTCAAAATCGAAATATCTCAACAAATTCCCTCAAAAACAGCAAGTCTTTCTTAAAACCGACCGTAAACCGTTCCAAAAACATGTGTCTAGCTCTAATTAATGCTCATTACTAACCGGATATATGACCTAATTCCTAAATAACAATAAATTCCCTAAAAATTAAGCAAAAATAAGATGAAAGTTAGGAAAGAAACCTGAAAGCATATTTTTGGATTCAGAAGGGGACTGGAACTGGGATAACTCAATCAAAGCACCTCCCCATCTTGTCAAATTCTATGCACCAATCAATCAATCAATCAATCAATCAGTCATTAAACAAACATAAAAATCAGTAAAAAAAACATAGAAAGAAAAAAGAAAAAGAGAGATATACATCGGCATCAAGAGGGTTTTTGTTATAGGCAGCTTCAGCAGTTTTGCGAGCATGTTCATAGAACATAACACGATCTAATTCATTACCCATACCCATGTCCATCTTTTTTTGACTGTAAATTAGGGTTTTTTTTTGTTGATTTTGGAGGTTTTTGAGGTGAAAATATGAATGAATGAATATATGAATGGAATTAGGAAGACGGCTCAAGGTTTAGTAGGCAGCCAACACCTCGTTTGTCTTTACAAACAAGCCAACAAGGTTTATTCGTAGACTTTGAGGAGTTGGGAGGCTTGAGAGGTTTAGGAAAGTTTGGGTTTGGAACGGGTTTGTTATTCGAGTGGATTCTTTGACTTAATTTAACTCACAATAAAACATACTATTGACATTCTCTTCTCGTAATAAACTCAGGTTATTTTTAACCTGTAAAACCAGGTTAAAAACCAAGGGCTTCCCATTACCACCACTGCACCACCCTTCCAACCACCACACTCTATCTTTCTCCGTCTACATTTACCAGCCATACACACCACCTAGCTCGCATTTACACCCTTCTCAACAACAATTCACCACCACGGCCTACCACAACTCGTCGCCATCATCTACTCATAAAACAAAAACACCACCATTTACGCAACCACCACCACTATCGAGAGCCAGGATCGATTCGTGCATCCTGATCGACGTGCCTTGCGGCCTTGCCTCATCGTTGTCATCTTTGTTCCCCTCCATCAATGGTCCATGTAATTTCCCAGAACCCTAAACCCCCAAATCAATTTAGGGATTAAGATTAATTTGGAGTTTTGGAATTTGTGCATTTTCATGGTCAAAGAAGAGTAATTACAAAATGGAAGAAAAAGAGAAGATATATTGACTAGTAAAGAAGGAATTGAAGTTCAGGCAATCAGGCCCTTCTAATTATGCCTTGAAAACCAGGAGAAATATTTGAAGGATCACAAGATAACACAATAGCAGTAGAAAATTACAAACGCCTATAATCTCCTTTTTGGATCAACATTCGTGCAATATTCCTCATAAAGGGGCATGTCTTTTTGTTCAAAGTTGAGGTAAACGACTGGGTTAATAATCAGCCTGTTGGTTTTTCAATTAGAACCAGAATAGATCTTGGGCGAGGTGGTGGTGGTTGTGGTGTTGGTAATTGGGTGACGATAAGGGTTGGGTGGTTCATGGGTGGGTTTGTAAGGAAAATGAGGGGAAGTGACTTGCTAAGTAGGTAGCCGGTCACCGATAATATTATGAGAAGAGGGGGTCGATAGTGTGATTTATTGTGAGTTAAATTAAAGTTCGGAGTATTTTGAGAAGGTCATCAATAGTTTGGAGTATTCACGTTAAATAACCCTTTTTTTTATTTTGTGTATATCTTTTGATTTTATTCAGATTCAAGTTGGGTGATAGGACTGTAGGGTTTATAGGGCGGTAAAGTTCTGTACAGGGGTGGACCAACCTGATAGCAAGGGGTGGCGGCCGCTACCCCAAACATAAAAAAATCGCTTAAGTGTATGAATTTCTGTTGTCCCAAATATTGTTGAATAATAGATAAGTATATATATGCGCATTATATATGCAAGAGACATCAAGTGCCGCCATTGATTTGCGAGCTGATGGTGTAATACCCCGTATTTTATATAATATAATTAATTAAACGGATATTAGTATATATTAATTATTATATATATTATTTTACTAATTATGTCGGGATAATAGTTGAGTCGAGTTAATTGTTTAGTCGTGTTGATATCGTAAGACCAAGTTACTCGTGAACTTGTTGAGACGGGTCTAATTGAATGATAACTTACCCATACCCATGACCCATATCACGTTACCCATACCCATGACCCATTTACCATCTAACTTAACCTTTTAACCTAAGTTTAACCTAATTCTACCCTAACACAAAACACCACTCCCTCAAACCGTCACCCTCCTTTCAGCAACACCAATCCCCATCTTCACGCAATTCGAGAGGGAGTGAGAGGGCGTGGACATTAACGGCGCAGCAGGGAAGAGATAGGGGTGGTTGTCGACACTCATAGGCGGCTCCGGCGGCGGTGGTGGTGGCAGGAAAAGGTAAGAACACAACCCTTCTTCTCGGTTTTCACTTTCTGGCAGTTTTGTTGGTTGTTTCGTGCCCTAGAGAGGTGAGGCTGGTGGTTGTTGATAGGGTAAGGGAATTGGGTGGAAAGGGACGAGTGTATTGGTGGTGGTTAGGGAGGTTTTGGGTGGTGGTGGTGGTTGTGAGAGGCGGCAGCGACAGGGGTAACCAAAACAGGTTTGGGTTACGGTTTCAAAGCGAGTTTTAGGATTAGTGGGTTTAGGGTGGCACCACCGTGGACTCGGGGAGGTCGAAATGGTGGTGCCACGGTGTTTAGGTTCGTGGGATGACGGCGAGTTGGATGGTGGTTATGTGGCAGGGTATGGTTGTTGGTTGCGGTGGTGGTAAAAAGGAAAACAGTGGGTGTTGGTGGTGATGCGCGGTGAACCAGGCCAAATGCCAGCCCTGGTTCGACTCGCCGGCGGATCGATCGACCAGGTGGTGGTGGTTCTTGGTGGTGGGGACGAAGTGGGGTCAGGTCTGGTGGTTGTCGTGGTGGCTAGGTGGTGCGTGAGGGGTGTGTGAGTGTGTGAAGGGACGGTGGTGCGTGAGGGGTTATTCGAGTTGTTGTTGAAACGGGTTTTCATAGTTAATCGTTATAATTCGTTAATGGGTCGTATGTTTAACTAATTAATTTAATTCCGAGTTATTTAATTAATGAAAGACGGGTTTAAGTCGGGTTATTGAATTGTTTTATGTTCGAGTCGGGTTTTCTTAAAATGTTTAATTAGATTCAATATTTTATCTATCATAGTAGTTATTTAATTTAATTCCTGAGTCGGTTAAATAATTCAAGTCGGGTTTTGAGTCGGGATGATTTAAGTGGGAAGTTACTATTTCGGGAAAGTTTCTATTTTGGGAAATTCTGTATTTAGTAGTTAGTAATTATAAATATTATAATTGTTTTAGGTGACGGATTTGTGAAGGATCGATAATCAAATGCATTGCTTTGTTTTCTGGACTGCTTTAACTGCGTAATTGGATTTGCTGGCACTTTGAGGTAGGGAAATACACTTGTCCTATTATCATCATTGATCGAATTGTGTTGACTTGATTTCTGGATGTTGACTTATGTTATGATTTATATATACGGGAAAGTGATTGACTGAATTGATCGTATTGAGTATGATATCACAACATTGATGAGTGGCATGATTTCATTCATTTGATATACCTATTGTGTTGCATAATTACTGTTGAGCATCTCATATGCATCGGAGTTGGAGGATGGTGTGGTGGTGACGAGGTTGTGATACGATGTGATGTTGTGATAAGGCCCAGGCGGGTTCTGCAGGACTTGCCCTGGTGTCCTCAGCTGCGAGCTGGCAGATCGACTTCGGTCGATATATAGTCTACCGGGGATCGGTATGGTGGGCGTTCGGGATGTGTGTGATGAGTTGAGATGGAGATGGAGGTGAAGGAGGAGCATGCATATCATATTTTATTGTTTCATTGTTTTCCCTACTCAACCTCGTGGTTGACCCTGTGTATTCGTGAACACCTGTGATGAACCATAATGGGGAGCAGATTTGACAGGTACTAAAGATTAGCTGACTTGGGAGCTATGGGATGCGTGGGGACTTGGTCAATCTACCTAGAAGTCTAGACCACATAGAAGATTTTATCACTTAATTTATTTTCCGCTGCGAGTTGTATTTATCTTATATTGAGTTTAGTTGGATAATTTGTAATAAACATGTAATCGTTAAGTTTTAATTTAAAGTACTTTGGTATTGTTGTACTTTGTTATTCACTACCTCGGGAAACCGAGATGGTAACAGTCCGGTTTATTAGGGAATGTCTTGCTAAAGGCTCCTTCATAAACCGGGGTGTTACAAAGTGGTATCAGAGCGAACGATCCTCAGGCCTAAACCAATGAACCCAATGAACGTAGGATGCGTCTAAATAAAATGAACCCCTGGGAATAAACTGCTAGGAGCTCACAGTGCGGTTAAGAAGGCGCCCTTAATGCGTGCTCTTTTGCCCTCTCAGTTTTGAACCAGGCAACCCAAGAGAAAACGAGTGAATGGGGTAGTTAGAAGGAAAACCTTGGATATAAGCTAGTTGATGTATACCTTGAGACCTAGTACTGAAATTATGATATTTATCTGGATGGATAATCAATGAAGCGTTGGATTGTGGTAATCGTGAGCGTGAGAATAATTGCGAATTTATGATATTTATCTGGATGGATGTGAATGACGTGTTGATAGTGCTATTATGTCTAGTAATATGTGGTTATGTGATCCCGAAGCCATGCTAGTATAGTATCGTGATAGTAATGAGCGACACCATTGAATTGCTTGTTTCTCGTCGTAGCAAACTTGATTAGATGTAAGGGGTAGGTCGGGATGCGAAAGGATTTCTATGGGGTAGATGTTTACGTATATACAAAAGTGCGAGATTTAAGTTAGGATGAGTTAGTGTCGATAGTATGGTTGTAAGAGGGTGGAACATGGAAAATGAATGATTTAGTGTTGAGATCCGTTTTGTTTGATTATACTCTGTAATTGATCTTGCTGTCATTTCCTTTCTGTTAATTTCCTATGGATGAAAATTTTATGAGAAATAACCTCGTGAGTTAGTGTTCTTTTGGCGTAGGTTTCATGCTTATAGGGTATACGGATTAAGAGTAATAAATGTTTTAGTGGGCTGTGGTCGGGAAGTTCCTGTGCAGTGATGTGTTGACCAACGGTTTTGTAAAAATCCTCATTTAATTTGTGTAAATGATTTTTGCATAATTCCAACTCCATCGACTAGAGGTTTCGCATACGTTTCCAAATTGATAAGCCACGAAAATTCTTGATGTCTCTATATTAAATGGTAAGCTTTGCAAACTGACCCAAGTTTCGGACCAATTGCTGTCACATACTTGTTTGGACCAACTGAGTTGTAAAATTCTTTAAAAATTGAGTTCTTAAACTTTCGACCTCATTCTTTTTATCACAAATTATTAACTCTCTGTATGTTATGAAAAGTAATCTAACTCAAGTATTCGTTGGACGGTTATTCAAGTGTGATTTTTGAAAGTTACAACGTGAATCATGACCTGTAAAATGTGCGTTCTATGCTAAGTTTTCACACAGTTGTTTGATTAATTCATGAGCCTTAGTAAGGAGGAATTATAATGTTTTATATGATGATAGTAGCACGCATGTTCAGTAGTCATATATCTTAACAAGTGATAAAATTAAAACTTAGTTGATAACATTGTCGGCATGATAGCATGAGTAAAATTGAATAGCTTAATTTGATTCTTAATCGAGGGTGAAATGTTTATACGAGTCCAGTTGTTTGCATACTTTGTATACATTTGGCATGATGTAATGTCTCTGGGTGTGCATCTTATTCGTATAGTGGTCGGGTATACATAAACATAAAACCATATTATCATATCTTGGTAAATTTGGTGGCGTTAAATGTCCTAATGTACTCGCATGAATATTTACAATAATGATGTTAAATATTTTACGGGGACGATAGTAATGGTTATGTCTAAATGTTCCCACATGTAGGATGTCATCTGGGTCCTAAGGTCCTTTATGTGAGTCTGTGTGCCTATAGTTATACTTATTGCCTTCATTGTATTAAATTATTTCAAATCGAACCTAAAACCTATAACATGATAATAAACAGTGTTGTTATTTTTGTTATTGAATATGTTCGTTATTACAATGTCGTAAAGCACTAAAGTGATTCTTGCAAATGCATGGGTATGATATAAAGGAAAACTGTTTGATATAACACGACAATTGGCATATTTATATTCTCGTGTCGTTACTATCAATTATATTAACATGAAGATTGTTATGATAACTATGTTGACAATTATAATAGGACAACCCTTTGATGATTCACATGATATGCATTGGTTTAAATGATAGTCGTTATAGTTACATTTAATTGAGTCTACGGGTTGCCTAAGTATTTAAGTCGTGCAAATCAGTGAAGTTTCCAAGTTGCTAATCTTCTACTATAGCTAGAATTCTACAAAGTATACGATGGTGAATGAATGTGAAACTATTTATGCGATATCGGTTGTTTCTTTGAAAATGAGTGGTACTAAGTTGCTGGACACAATTGAACGATATGGTTGCTATGATGTCAAACACATGTGTGATATGGAAGTAATGTTTTGTTGCTATGAATCATATGTTGTTACTTTTATTAGCAAATACGTTTCAGAATTTATATCAAACAAATTGACTAATTCGTGTTGTATGTCTGACGAGTCAAAAGGTTTTGATTACGTGTTATGTCTTCTAGGGTTTCAAGGTGTTAAGTAGTGCTTATGTACCGCATGTTTTAATACTCCTGGTGATTTATTAGTGGTAGGGCGGGTCAATTGTTCGAAATTAGTAATGGTTTTGACTTGGGAGAGGAATTTGGTGGAGTCAATGTTAGATTGTATGTTGGTTTACGTGTATTCTGCGGTTGATATTCCTAAAGTGGTTGTTTCCTGGTAGATAATGCGAATCGTGATGATCCTGAGTTGACCAAAACCCTGGTATTACAACGATTACCACGAAAACTTGTTATATATCTTTCGCACACTTAAACCTCGAGGATGAATCCCTTGTCTTAACACCCTTGTGTCTAAATTTGTTAACCTTCCATTTTGTAGGATGGATCCCTACAATGTACACCCGCAAGACTGTTACATGTCACTTGATGCTGACTTTAATGAGCATTGTGAGAGACTTTGCACTGCCATGGACATGTATGGCCATAATGGGCACCCTGAGTATTTAACTAATACTCAGTTAAGAGCGTATACCCTTATCGATTCTATCCCTGACTCTGGCATACTAAAGGACAGCAAACGCTTCTATATGAGAGAGTTGACCACCCATTGCATGAGGCTATTCCGTGACCCCAATTACTGCGGCGGGGCCAAATACCCGCCCGAGCATACCTTCGACTTTATAGAAAGCGACCGAGATACGAATTTTACGCTAATGTACCGATGCCGAAAGTACGTTGAACCACCCATGCCGGACTTCGGGGAAGAGGTGAACCAGAAAGGGAATGACATAGAAGTCACCAGAAACAGAGGAAGCGCGACCTAAGGATCGTTAGGTTAGGGCTAGTAACCCCATGATCGGTCTGTTGTGAAACCGTGTAAACCTTTGGTTCCTTCTTGTTGTTCTTTTAGTTTGATGTTGTGTTTTAAGTCAAGCATGAACTAAGTAATAAGTATTACTTGTTGACAATCAGTTAATTTCATAATAAAACCTTGTTTTCAACTCTAATGTTACTGTGCAATCTTTTGGTCATGTGTTCTTTTCTGTTACATGTTGTTGACAGTGTTTTGTTACGTTGGAATATGAAAGTTGAGAAGAGGTTACGAGGACGTAACCATGTTTTTAGTTGGGTAGGATTGTAAAATCTTAAGGGTTATGTTCCACTTGTGTATAGATTGTGGTTTTGATCAAGTTGTAGATCGTAGTTTGTTCAAGCTGATGTTTCGCTGATGTTTCGTTGCGGGGTACCCATACAAATGAGTCCTCTATGTTGTGTAATTAAAACGCTCTTTGTTATGGTGCTCGATAGTTTGCATGAGTTTATGAGTGGTGTTAGGTTTGCATGAAGTAAGTTCCGGGACGTAACTTTCTTTTTAGGAGGGAAGAATGTAACATTCCGTTCCAACCGCTTGAGTCCATGAATCCTTGTACTAGAAAATCTGTTTGGTAGTTGAGCGAACTTCGGGACGAGGTTCATTTTAAGGGGGGAAGACTGTAATACCCCGTATTTTATATAATATAATTAATTAAACGGATATTAGTATATATTAATTATTATATATATTATTTTACTAATTATGTCGGGATAATAGTTGAGTCGAGTTAATTGTTTAGTCGTGTTGATATCGTAAGACCAAGTTACTCGTGAACTTGTTGAGACGGGTCTAATTGAATGATAACTTACCCATACCCATGACCCATATCACGTTACCCATACCCATGACCCATTTACCATCTAACTTAACCTTTTAACCTAAGTTTAACCTAATTCTACCCTAACACAAAACACCACTCCCTCAAACCGTCACCCTCCTTTCAGCAACACCAATCCCCATCTTCACGCAATTCGAGAGGGAGTGAGAGGGCGTGGACATTAACGCGCAGCGAGGGAAGAGATAGGGGTGGTTGTCGACACTCATAGGCGGCTCCGGCGGCGGTGGTGGTGGCAGGAAAAGGTAAGAACACAACCCTTCTTCTCGGTTTTCACTTTACGGCGTTTTGTTGGTTGTTTCGTGCCCTAGAGAGGTGAGGTGGTGGTTGTTGATAGGGTAAGGGAATTGGGTGGAAAGGGACGAGTGTATTGGTGGTGGTTAGGGAGGTTTTGGGTGGTGGTGGTGGTTGTGAGAGGCGGCAATGACAGGGGGTAACCAAAACAGGTTTGGGTTACGGTTTCAAAGCGAGTTTTAGACGGTGGGTTTAGGGTGGCACCACCGTGGACTCGGGGGGAGGTCGAAATGGTGGTGCCACGGTGTTTAGGTTCGTGGGATGACGGCGAGTTGGATGGTGGTTATGTGGCAGGGTATGGTTGTTGGTTGCGGTGGTGGTAAAAAGGAAAACAGTGGGTGTTGGTGGTGATGCGCGGTGAACCAGGCCAAATCACTGCGACACTGGTTCGACTCCACGGGCAACGATCGCCGGTGGTGGTGGTTCTTGGTGGTGGGGACGAAGTGGGGGTCAGGTCTGGTGGTTGTCGTGGTGGCTAGGTGGTGCGTGAGGGGGTGTGTGAGTGTGCGAAGGGACGGTGGTGCGTGAGGGGTTATTCGAGTTGTTGTTGAAACGGGTTTTCATAGTTAATCGTTATAATTCGTTAATGGGTCGTATGTTTAACTAATTAATTTAATTCCGAGTTATTTAATTAATGAAAGACGGGTTTAAGTCGGGTTATTGAATTGTTTTATGTTCGAGTCGGGTTTTCTTAAAATGTTTAATTCGTTCAATATTTTATCTATCATAGTAGTTATTTAATTTAATTCCCGAGTCGGTTAAATAATTCAAGTCGGGTTTTGAGTCGGGACTGATTTAAGTGGGAAGTTACTATTTCGGGAAAGTTTCTATTTTGGGAAATTCTGTATTTAGTAGTTAGTAATTATAAATATTATAATTGTTTTAGGTGACGGATTTGTGAAGGATCGATAATCAAATGCATTGCTTTGTTTTCTGGACTGCTTTAACTGCGTAATTGGATTTGCTGGCACTTTGAGGTAGGGAAATACACTTGTCCTATTATCATCATTAATCGAATTGTGTTGACTTGATTTCTGGATGTTGACTTATGTTATGATTTATATATACGGGAAAGTGATTGACTGAATTGATCGTATTGAGTATGATATCACAACATTCAGTAGCTGGCATGATTTCATTCATTTGATATACCTATTGTGTTGCATAATTACTGTTGAGCATCTCATATGCATCGGAGTTGGAGGATGGTGTGGTGGTGACGAGGTTGTGATACGATGTGATGTTGTGATAAGGCCCAGGCGGGTTCTGCAGGACTTGCCCTGGTGTCCTCAACGCGAGCGGTGGCGAGATCGACTTCGGTCGATATATAGTCCACGGGGATCGGTATGGTGGGCGTTCGGGGATGTGTGTGATGAGTTGAGATGGAGATGGAGGTGAAGAAGGAGCATGCATATCATATTTTATTGTTTCATTGTTTTCCCTACTCAACCTCGTGGTTGACCCTGTGTATTCGTGAACACCGTGATGAACCATAATGGGGAGCAGTTTGACAGTACTAAAGATTAGCCGACTTGGGAGCTATGGGATGCGTGAGGACTTGGCCAATCTACCTAGAAGTCTAGACCACATAGAAGATTTTATCACTTAATTTATTTTCCGCTGCGAGTTGTATTTATCTTATATTGAGTTTAGTTGGATAATTTGTAATAAACATGTAATCGTTAAGTTTTAATTTAAAGTACTTTGGTATTGTTGTACTTTGTTATTCACTACCTCGGGAAACCGAGATGGTAACAGTCCGGTTTATTAGGGAATGTCTTGCTAAAGGCTCCTTCATAAACCGGGGTGTTACAGATGGCTAGGAAATCTAGCCAGCAAAGACAGCGTGAGATGAACTTGAGAGGACGGAGTATCCCTGCTACGTCTAAAGAGTTGTCTATCACGGTAGAGGATGAAGAAAATATGGAAACATGTAACCCTAATGAGGTTTGCTCAGGACCAGATGTTGATGAGGAAGGAAAAACCAAAAAGATTAATGATATTGTGGGCATCCCATAACTTGTAGTGGAGACTGATGAGGAGGATGAAACAGAAGAGGAAATGGACGCAAGCGAGGAGGAGGAAGAGATCGTATGTGACAGCGTGAAACAGGGGACTGAAAACCCTGAACATGACAAGAAAACAGAGTCTGATGAAATGTTGCAGATTCAACTAGAGGATGTTGAGGACGAAATTGAGTACTGGAAACAGGCTGTTATATGTTTTATTTTAGGTGCCAATCTTCCCTGGGAGATTGTTGAGGGTTTCATAAGGAGGATATGGACAAAATTCAATATTGACAAGATTTCATTTATGCCAAATGGGATATTTTTGGTTAGGTTTAAAACCATGGAAATGAAAGAAAACGTGCTAAATTCTGGTCATTACTTATTTGATATTAAACCTATGATTGTTAAATCATGGGAGAAAGACTTGGAAATGAAGAAGGACGATGTGAAATCAGTACCAGCATGGATTAAGATTCATAAGCTTCCACTTAAGTTCTGGGGCAAAGGTTTGCCTAAGGTTACAAGCATTGTTGGCAAATTTGTCAAGTGTGATGTGGCAACGGAGGAAAGAACCAGACTAGGGTATGCTCGGGTAATGGTTGAGTTGTTGGTGGATCAACAACTGCCATCTAATGTTTCATTTAAGATGAAAATAGAGGTGTGGTTCAGGTGGACATTGAATATGAATGGAGACCTCTAAAGTGTAAGACTTGTCAAGGTATGGGTCATGAAATAGAGCAGTACAGGAAGGGAGAACAAAAGAAGACTAGTCATCAACCTGTAAAGTAGGTTTGGAGACCAGTTACTAAGAAAGCTGTGACTGCCATTGAACCTGTACCAGTGAGGCAAGTCCCTCAGAACCAAGTCAGACAAACACGAGTGGATGTGAGCTCTTCTGCAGGCTTCCACACACCAATCAAGAGACTGGTTAAGCTAAACACTCGTGAGGTGGTAAAGGATGGCTACAGTACAAAAGCATTTGGAGCATTCTCATATAAGGAGGTAGCTGCTTCTCCACCTAAAAAGAGTGCTGGTGAAAATGGTAATGCTGTATCCCCTATATTGTCTAATGGATAGGATAGGCTTTTGGAACGTGAGAGGGATGAATAGAGTAGGAAAGCAAAGAGATATTAATTGTTTTTTGCAGAATAATAATATAGGTTTATTTGGTTTACTAGAATCAAAAATAAAGAATAAAGCTTTTAATAAGGCTGCTAGTAGTTTTTCTAATTGGTGCATCACAACTAATAATGGTTATCACTTTAGTGGACGCATTTGGGTGATTTGGAACCCCAATCTTTTTAGAGTACAAGTTTTGGAGTATAATGCTCAGTATGTTCACTTGAAAGTTGAATCTCTGGTGGATAGGAGGGTTTTCTGGTTAACTATGGTTTATGCCTTCAATGGTATTCATGATAGAGATTCTCTGTGGGATAATTTGAGAAGGCTTGCTAGTCTTGTTTCTAGACCATGGGCAGTCGCAGGTGACTTCAATTGTGTTCTATCTGCTACAGAGAGAGTGGGTGGGAATACTCTCTCTGGTGAGATGGAACCATTCAGAAGGTGTGTGGCAGACTGTGGAGTGGTGGACATTGCTGCAGTAGGGGCATTGTACACATGGAATAACAAGCAAAAACCTGAAGAAAGAATATATAGTAGGATTGATAGGTTTTTAGTTAATAAGGCCTGGTGTGACAGTTTCACTGATTTATATGCACACTTCCTGCCAGAGGGGCTTTTTGATCATACACCATGTATAATAAAGAGTACTAATCAAGGTCAAGGCAAGAGATGTTTTAAGTACTACAATATGTGAGGTGGATCCAAGAAGTTTCTACCACTTGTGAGAGGACATTGGGATACTGGTTTGATTGGTACGCCTATGTTCAGGTTGGCTAAAAATTTGAAGAATCTGAAGCCTGTTTTAAAGAGTTTGAACAAGGAGGGTTTTAGTGACATTGAGAATGCAACAAATATTCTGCAGAAACAGGTGGAGGAGATGCAAGGAAAAATTAATCAAGATCCAACTAATCTGCAGGTAATCTCTGATGAGTATGAAGCTACTCTGAAGCTACAGGAGCTAATCAAAGCCAATGAAAGCTTCCTATCTCAGAAAACCAAGCACCAGTGGATTAAGGAGGGGGATGCTAACATTGCTTATTTTCATGGCATGCTAAAAAGAAGGAGGAATATGAATAAGGTTGTTATGGTAGAGGATATGAATGGTAAGATGTGTGATAATCAAGAACAAATCCAGGAAGCTTTTATTGAATACTATCAAAATTTGCTAGGATCAAGTCAGGAAACAAAGAAGATTCATAAGAGAATTATAGGTCAAGGACCTATCTGCAATGATGAGCATTGGAATAGCCTTCTGAAACCAGTAACAGGATTGGAAATAAAAGAGGCTTTATTTAGCATCCCTGATATTAAGTCTCTTGGACCAGATGGCTATACAAGCAAGTTTTTTAAAGATGCTTTGGGTGAGATAGGAGGTGATGTTAATGCAGTTCAAGATTTTTTCCAACACAAGCAGCTCCTTAAACAACTCAATGCTACTAATCTTACTCTCATTCCTAAGAGTATTGCCACATATAGTAGGACCTATTGCTTGTTGTAATGTAGTGTACAAGGTCATATCAAAGTTACTATGTGCTAGGCTTGCTGAAGTATTGCCACATATAGTAGGACAAAACCAAGGAGCTTTCATACAACACAGAAGTATTCAGGAAAACATTCTTATTTGTCAGGACTTGATTAGGTTGTATGAAAGAACTCATGCTTCCTCAAGGTGTATCAAGATTGACTTGCAGAAGGCACAAGACTATGCTTATGCAATGCATTACTAGTGTTACTTTTTCCCTGTCTGTAAATGGTGAGATGTTTGGGTATTTTCATGGCAAGATGGGTTTAAGGCAGGGGGACCCTTTTTCCCCCCTGATCTTTACATTATGCATGGAATACCTTACTCGTACTCTGCAATATGCTGCCTCCAAGTATGATTTCAAGTACCATCATTTATGCAAAAAACAAAAATTAACAAGTTTGATGTTTGCTGATGATGTTCTCCTTTTTAGTAAAGGGGATGCCACTTCAATGATGTTACTGCTACAGTCTTTTGCCACATTCTCTAAAGCATCTGGGCTGAAAGTAAGTGCGCCTAAGTCTAATACGTATTTCAGAAATGTACTTGAGCAGGTTAAGCAAGATATCCTACAGGTTTTAGGATTTATTGAAGGGAGAATTCCATTCAAATATCTTGGTATGCCAATACAAACAACGAGACTTAAAAAACAAGACTGTGAATGTCTAGTGGACAAAATTTGTTATCGTATTCATGGTTATGGAGTAAGAAAGTTTTCTTATGCAGGGAGATTGGTCATTGTGAGGAGTGTGCTCAATTCATTGCATTCATACTGGGCTTCAATGTTCATTATTCCCAAGGGAATTATCAATAGAATTGAGGCAATATGTAGGAATTTTCTATGGGATAATAGTGCAGACTACAGAAGGACACCTTTTGTGGGATGGGATACCATCTGCAGACCAAAAGATGAAGGAGGACTAGGTCTCAAAGATCAGGAAACTTGGAACAAGGCCATGGTTGGTAGGCTTGTTGACTGGGTAGCTGCAAAAAGGGATTCAATATGGGTGCATTGGGTACAACATAACTACCTTAAGGGTCAAGAATGGATGGACTACAAACCTAGTACGAATTCAAGTTGGGTCTGGAGGAGAATCTGCATGGTCAAGGAGGATATGGTTGCTGGTTACATCAATGGCAAATGGGATGTTCAACCAGATGGCTATACACCAGCTGGTTGTTATGAATGGTTTAAAGGAAATAGGCCTCGAGTTAATTGGTGCAAAGCAATCTGGAATGGGTGGGTAATACCAAAGCATCAATTCCTGGGGTGGCTCATTGCCCATGAAGCTCTGAACACCACAGCTAGGCTAGCAAGCTTTGGGTTGGCCATTGAGGATAAATGTTATTTGTGTGGTTTATCTGAAGAAACCATTGAACATTTATTTTATGATTGTGTTTACAACAAAGGGGTCATCAGGGAGTTGAACAAGCAGGCTAGGTGGGATTATCCTATGAGGGATGTGCTGAATTGGTGTGTGCAGAGGACGGGAACAGAGCTGCAAATGGGAGTACAATCAGCTATGATGATGGGTACCACTACTACAAAAACAGGCAACCACAACGGCCCTTTAACAACGCTTATTCACGAAAATCATCAAAACACGTTGTAGAATTTTTTCCGCGAATTTTACCAAACTTAATGACAACGGTTATGCGTTGTTAACCGTTGTTATTTCTTTTAACAACGGGTCATACTTAAACAACCGTTGTTAATAAAAAAACTAATAACAACGGTTAAATTTTAACCGTTGTTAATGGTTTGGCGCCAAATTAGTGAAAAGTAATCACAACGGTTATATTAGAACCCGTTTTTAATACGTTTTAACAACGGTTGTAGTCTCAATAACCGTTGTTATTAATATTATGAAAATCTTAAGAACAACATATTGCTTTATTCTGCTATACGCTACAAACACAAACACAAGCTAATACTGCTACTATATCATCCTCCATTCCTCCCTGATCGTCTCTCTGTCTTCATCTCCGTCTTTGTTGTCACGTCTTCTCTCCTCATCGCGTGTTTATCAATCGGTATATATATGTTTCTTAGCAACGCTTATTTCGTTTATTTGTTTGCCTATTATTGTATTTTCCGAATTAGTTGCCTATTATTACGAATGTAGAATAATGACTCGAACTTGGATGATTGATGCAAATATGAGTGACCGCACCTATAAGGATGGTTTAGCTGAATTTTATGAATTCGTTTCGAACAATTTGAAAGGTTCTTCTAGTATTGCATGTCCTTGTGAAAGATGCGGTAATATTAGCTATATGGCTTTTCAGGACGTTAAAATACACCTAGAAAAGTGGAGATTTAGTCGATCCTATACACTTTGGATTTTTCATGGGGAATCATTAGAGGAAGAGAATAACTCGGAAGAAGATGATGTTGAGGTACACGAAAGGCTAACTGATGATCCTGAGTTTGCCGAGTTTTTGAGTTGGAAGAGTTGGAAGTAGAGAAGTTGAATGTTGGGTCTATAGATAATGAAGAGAATGATGATGATTCCATTGCTTTTGAAGATGTAGGTGATGACACTAGTAATTGGGATGACCTTATTAACAACATGTATGAGAAGTTGTGTGAGTCTGAAGCACCTCTTTATCCTGGTTGTAAGTTCACAAAAATGTCGGCTGTGGTGAAGTTGTATAATATCAAGGGGGCAAATGGGGTGAGTGACACGTGTTTCACTAGTTTTTTAGCCTTGATAAAGGAGTTGCTTCCAGATGGTAATGTTCTACCTGTTAAGACATATGAGGCGAAAAAACTAATAAGAGGAGTGGGTATGAAATATGAGAAAATACATGCATGTCCAAATGATTGCATATTGTATCGGAAATTATATCAAAACTTAACCAATTGCCCTAAATGTTTGGAGTGGCGTTATAAGGATAAGGAAGGGATCCCGGCTAAGGTGTTGTGGTATTTTCCATTGATACCAAGAGTCATAAGGATTTATGCGAATCCCGATGATGCAAAAATGTTAACTTGGCATGAAACAGGAAGAATAAATGATGGAAAGCTAAGACACCCTGCAGATGGTATGCAATGGAAATCGTTCGACGCTAAGTATCCCGAGTTCGGCAATGAACCTAGAAACTTACGTCTAGCGCTGTCCCACGATGGAATGAACCCACACGGAAACATGAGTAGCCAACATAGTACTTGGCCAGTAGTGTTGGCTATTTATAACTTACCTCCATATGTGTGCATGAAAAGAAAGTATTTGATGTTGTCGTTGTTAATTTCCGGCCCTAAACAACCTGGAAATGATATAGATGTATATTTGGAACCTCTTCTAGATGATTTGCGATTGTTGTGGGATAGTGGGATAGAAGTATTTGATGCATATAAGAACGAAACTTTCAATTTGAGAGCGATGTTATTGTGTACAATAACTGACTATCCGGCTTATGGCGACCTTTCGGGCACACAGTTCATGGGAAAGAGGCTTGTCCATTGTGTGGGGAGGATATCGAGTCCGAATACTTGAAGTCTTCTCGTAAGTATGTGTATATGGGAAATAGGAGGTTCTTGTCTCATGACCATTGTTATCGCAAGATGCAGAAAGCATTCAATGGAAGACAAGAACTTCGTCAACCTCCTAGAATTTTGAGTGGGCATGAAGTTTATCAGAAAGTAAAGCATATTGAGATAGATTATGGGAAGAAGAGCGGCTCTAAATTGTCTACTCGTGGGTATAAGAAAAGATCCATATTTTTTGATAAACTTCCATATTGGCCGACGGAGGTCGGCATTGCCTCGATTTCATGCACATTGAGAAAAATGTCTGTGATAATATTATCAATACCCTTCTGAATGTTCCTGGTAAAACAAAGGATAACGCCGCAGCTAGGGAAGATATGAAAATGATGGGTATTAGGCTAGAGTTGGCACCACAGAAGAGAGGTAATCGTACATTTTTACCGCCAAAGAACTTTTACCCTTTCACGGAATGAGAGAAAAGAGTTTCGTGCATGCTTGAATGGAATTAAAGTGCCACATGGTTATTCGTCGAACATCAAAAGCCTAGTGTCGATGCAAGACCTAAAACTCACCGGTTTAAAGTCACATGATTGTCACACTTTGATGCAACAATTACTACTTGTGGCTATTCGTTCCATTTTACCCGAAAAGGTAAGATATGCTATAACTAGATTCTGTCTCTTCTTCCAGTCCATATGCGAGAAAGTCATCGATCCCGATGACGCGGATTCATTGCGGGACCTCGTTGTAACCTCTCTTTGTCGGTTGGAAATGTATTTTCCACCCTCTTTCTTCACTATCATGATTCATCTGACCATTCACTTGGTTAGGGAGATTTTGTACCTTGGGCCCGTGTACTTGAGATACCAATATCCTTTCGAAAGATTGATGAAAGTCTACAAGGACTATACATCTAATCGGTATCGTCCAGGAAGGTTGTATTCTTTGAACGCGCTATTTTAGACGAAGCTCTTTCATATTGTTACGCTCATCTCTCCCCGAAGGAGTTGATTGGCGTTCCTAAGAATCGTCATAGTGAGTGGATGACCGGAAAAGGTATTAGGGGCCGGGTTGAAAAAATTGTGACACGTGAAATGTTGCATTTAGCACACATGTATGTGCTAAACAACGAAGATGAGGTGCAACCTTATATTCAACAACACAAAGATGAGCTCAAATACGATCACCAAAACAAGACCGAGAAGTGGATTGCGAACGAGCATACGAAGACGTTTCGAGAGTGGTTTAGGAATATTGTCTTACGAGTGTCTCGATCAAACTGGTGATGACATCTCTCCTAGGTTACTACGTCTTGGTTTAGGTCCAAATGCCAGGGTCACCTTTTACAACAGTTTTGCCATTAATGGATATACTTTTTACACCGGCGAGCAAGATGAGTTGAGCACAATGCAAAATAGTGGTGTGAGTTCGGAATTTGAGGCAATGCACTTTGCTACTTCAAAAGATAAAAAGCCTATTTGGGGAAAATGCCTTTATTATGGTGTTATTCAAGAAATATTGGTACTAGATTACATTGATTTCACAATGCCTTTGTTTCGATGTAATTGGGTTGATAACAACATCCATTGTGTCCGAAAGGATAAGATGGGATTTACGTTGGTCAATCTGGGTAAGGTTGGCAATAATAAGGATGATCCTTTCATAATGGCATCCCAAGCTAAACAAGTGTTCTATGTCACCGATCCTATGGATAAGAAGTGGTCTGTTGTACTGTCTATAAGGAAAAGAAGGAGTAGTCCATCCGATAATGATGATGATGATCGGGATGTCGTTTTTGAGGGAATGGATCAGTCTACCACCGTATCTTATTTCGACGATGTTGACACTGATCATGAGGACACCGAAAGCATCTATATGCGTGATGACCATGGTGAAGGTATTTGGGTTAACGAAGAAACTATGACATCCAAGAAACGTCCCCGATCCCGAGATAGTTCATCGGGACACATACAAAGATATATGCATGCATTTGGTGTAAGTTGTCTTATTTTCTTGATCTTATTATTAGATGTGGATGGTGTTGAAATTCTTGAATAATGTATTGTTACAGAGTTTTGACTGTAATGGAATTACTGATAATTTTTAAAAAAAAAGAGGTTCAACAATAACAACGGTTATATTTAAATTACCCGTTGTTAATACTTTCAACAACGGGTGTAGTACCTCTACCCGTTGTCAATTATTTTTTGACATATTTCATTTTGGCGCAAATTTGGTGAAAATATATTACAACGGGTATATGTTACCCGTTGTAATAAACTTTTGACAACGGTTGACTTTTATTGACCCGTTGTTATTAACATATAACAACGGTTCTTCTTTGAGCACCCGTTGTTAATAGTTTGTCTTAATAAAAAACTAATATAGAAACCCATCCAGCATGCCATACACAAACTAACACACACAACATTATTACTCCAACCGTTGGTATCCTGTGTTAATCCTTCTCTCTTCCTCGCTTTTTACATTCTCGTCGCGCCGTCGCTTGATTTCCGACGCCTTGATTCCGTTGCCTTCCCTTATCATCCCGCTCGTTCTCTTTATCATCATCATCAACAGGTATGTTCACTTTAATTTTGTGTTTCGTCATTAGGGTTTTAAGACGATCATCTTGTTTCTTTTTTCATGCATTTGTTTGTTTTTCGTCTTCTTTGTTATCTTTATCATCCCGCATCATCTACTTTACTCCTCTTATCGGGGTTTAGGATTTTAGAAGCTCAATCTGTTGTTTTAAGTTTTCATTCCTATTAGGGTTTAGGGTTTTAGATAATACTCTGCATGTACGTTGTTAAGTTGTTCATATCCAGCTATATCATTCATATTTGGTTTTTAGGATTATCATGGGTGAAAAACGTAAAAGAAGTCAAAAGAATAATGAGCCTGGTGATAATAAGCCTGGTGAGAGGGATGCTACGAAGTGCAAGAAAGTCCTTGCAGCTATAGCCGCTAAACAGCCGTTCGAAATAACATGGAGTGAGAAGGGTTTCCCTCTTTGGTCCAAATGCGGGTCTTTTCTCCGTTGGATTGGTGCTTGCACAAGACAGTTTGTGCCTATCCATTTAGAGGATGTTAAAAGTTTGAATCCAAAATTGGCGGAGTTATACTTGGCTCGTATAAAGGAAGGCTTTATTATACCCGATGAAAGTCATGATGAGTATTTAATGCATAAGGCAAAATTTGAGGTCCATAGGCGGTGGAAGTGTGGCGTTGCTAGGGATTGGTTGTATGTGGACAAGGCAACGGGGAGATGCGTAAGAGCCCACCGGAAAACAAGTGTCCCACCATCAAGCAGGAAGAATGGGATCTTTTCAAAAGATGAGAACTACGAGAAGTTTCGGGTTAAATATTCTCGCCTTTTAACGATTTACCTATCATTTTTTAATTAATGAGTCCTTTATATAATGTTTTTATTATCTCATCTACTTGCGCTTTTATATAATTATTTGAAGGCCGTTAGCAAAAGAAATCGTGCTAACATTTCATGCAAGAAGGGGAAATTCTATGGTTCTCGAGGCGGATTCTGAGAAAGATAGAAGAGGACCTCGTAAGTAGCATGCATTATTGCCCTGTGAGACTTTATTTTTTAATCACACTTGGACTTGCATTGATACACATTTACGTGTATAAATGTTACCATGTTAATGTGTAGGTGGCAAAGGGAGTGAAAGAGGTGGATCGGCATGTAACTTATAAACATGGGCACACGCCTAAAGGATCCCGGTCGTCGCATGACAAATACGATGTGGAAGTTTTGGCCAACATAGTAAGCATTATTTTATTAAGACGAGTTCATTACTAACTTTATTATTTTAGTCACAAATATAATTTGAAGTTTATTTAATATATTATAGGATAACGTATTGAAAGAGGTAGAAGAAGGGAAATTCACTCCCAGTGGTCGTAATGACGTTCTTGCTAGAGCGATCGGCCGACCCGAACATCCAGGTCGTTTGAGGGGCGTCCGTTACAGGTTGGAGTAACGAAATATTATGGGAAAAACGCCCAGATAAAGAAGAAAAGGAAGACTAAGTCCGAGAACTTTGACATGGTAACATTTATTCTATTATTTTCATTTAAGTTCAATTCACATGTTATTGTTGGGATAAAAATTGCGGACACATTACATTCTTGGCAAGCGACTTGATTAATGGCATCCGTAGTACTAAAGTGAATCTTTGGAGGTAAGCTTTCCGAAGAAGAAGTGAAGATGATGGAGGATGTCATTTCTAAAGGGGGTAATAATAATAAGGTACAACAGATTGGTGAAGAGGCCGCTACTACCTTGGCAATACATGAGAAGGAAGTATCGGTCAACGAGATTCGAGAAAGATCGGTACCTAATAATGCTTCGAAGTTGTAACAACTAAAGCCGATCAGGTACCTAATATACTTCCTTATTTTTCTTTTGTTTTTTTTTTTTGGGTAAGATCGGGGTGTGTTCCGCCAACCCGACATGGTGCCATTGAATTGGTTAATTTTATTAGGTAAATAATGGGTGTGAAAAGGAGATGCAACTTGATGAGAAGACGGTGATGGAAAACAAAGATACATCCCCTTCAAGTCGGTTCCTGTTTTGTTTTAAGGTATGCATGAAGTGTTTAATTAGTTAAATTTATATGAATGCTGAAGTTTGTGCAAAAATCGGCCCGAGACAGAAAGCGTTTTTGCAAAATCTTTTGAATTTTGAAGCGTTTTTGCAAAGATATAATAATAATGTATGTATGTGTATATTCTTCAGGCCGTAAACAAGAGGCCAGTTATTCTTGTTGACCCTAATAGAATCGAAAAGCCACATGTGCGTGTTGGCGGGGGTCTCGTAGAAAACAAATCTCAGCAGTGAAAGCGTAGTTCATGGCGAAAAACTTTTGCCGAATCATAGAATAGTAGAGATAACTACAGTCAATCCAGGCCATGAAAAATTTCCATTACTGTCCCGATTCGTGACGACATTACCATTACGGGAGATGCGCTTGGAAGTTTCATCCAATGGCACGATACTCACATCTACTTGGCGAAGATATCTCCGCCGCCTCACTTTGAGCAAATGAAAGCGATTGGGGTTAGAAGAAATACCTTTATATATATATATATATATATATATGTGTTACATTTTTAATTGTTGAATGTTTTTATATGTTAAATTTATATGTTATTTTTTTTTTGTAGGGAACAAAAAAGGCGGCTTTGGCGGATAAGCCTAAGTCCACAGACATGCCAACAACCTCGACTTCACAACAACTTGATGAGGTATGTATTTAATTAACTTCTCCATTTTTTTAAAAATTAACTTCGCCCCTTTATTTATATTTTATCTGTATTTATAAAAAGCATGGTAATTTTGTGTAGGGGACAAAAAAGACCGATAAGCCTAAGTCCCCGGTCTTACTGCTACTACTACCTCATCATTGAAAGAGCAGTTGACGAGGTATTTAATTAAGTACGCTTTTATTTTTATTACTCCAACTAGGATATGTTACCTTTGGATTTTTTATTATTTTAATTATCTATACTACATGTGTAGGATGGTGGTAGTAGCACCACATCAAAGACTCATTCTTTCCGTAGTGAAAGTTAGGAGTATAAACTCCACAAAATATAAAGGGAAGGATTACATGCAAAAAGTAAGAACGGGGACGATGATGAGACTGTATGAGGAGGTTGGCCATCGCATAGCCTCCGAGCAATCGATAATTATTCCGCTCGAGGAGGATATTCTAGGGGCTGAGCGCCAAGCATGCATATCATGGGATCTGCTAGCCGTATGGATTTGGACTAGACCAGATTGATGTCCAACACATATTTGTTTGGATGAAGTAAGTTTCTTAATAAATAATTTCATAGTCTAATATTCGACTACTAGGTAGATAGTGTTTTAAATACCGGAATTAATACCGTAATAATGTAGGATATTGCAAACCAGAGTGATCCCCGAGAAGAATATTCCATCTGATCAATACGGATTCTTGTGCCCCTATGTTTTATCTTTATTTATTGCGGATTTCTCGTTCGAACAACGGGTAGATTATATTGCTCAGCAATTGGCGACAACCAAGAAGCTGATTTTTGGCGTTTATAATGAAAAAGGGTAATAAACAAATTAATATTACGTTTCCCCCTACAATTGCATTTTCATAACTAATATATGTACTTGTTAATAATGATGATGTCTCTTGATGTAGGACTCATTGGGTGCTAGCAGCCATCATGCCGACAAAGAAAAAAGTTTTCTGGTTGGACTCTTTACATAATCAACCAAGCGAGACTTTTAAGCACTTGATTAAAATGTAAGTTTATAATACTGATTTATTTATAATAACATTTTCAATTTTTATTTATAGAAAAAAGCTCGTTCATATTTTTTGCCCCTAAAAAAATTAGTTTCTGCCTCCTTTTTTATTTTTTAAAAAAAGGGCCTTTAAGAAGAAAAGAGCAAACGAGGAGGATCAACCCACGAACGATTCTGATGTTGGCCCCGATTTTTTTACGATAACGAGGGGTACGTGCTCAAATACAATAACATTAAGTGCAAAAAATGTGTTTAATACTAATACAATACCTAAAGTTCAAGATTCGGATGTGAGCCTTCTCTCGTCTGCTTTTTTTTTATGTAATAATAGGCCCCTGACGGATAGCATACAATGTGGATACTACGCTTGTCGGTTCATGTTGGAGATTATTAGGCGAAGATATCTCGTTATTCCAGAAAGGGTTAGTAATAATTTAAACATGTGTTTATTACTTTTTTTAAATTAGAGCTAATGTTGTCTTGCAAATTGTTATATATACCATGATGTTGCTAATGTTGTCTTGCTTGCTTCTATATATACCATAATGTCTTCTCTTTGTTTTTTTTCCGAGTATGTAATCAACCAGTCACAACAGATTGAGCAATACTCAAGTATAGATATAGACGAGGTAAGAGACATGTGGGGCAACTACGTCTTAGAATATATATAGATAGAAATTTTTTTGTTGAAGTTAGGGAATGATTAATTAGTTCATGTAAATTCAACTCCTTGTAATTATATATATATATATATGATCTTCTCATTGTATGTGGTTGAATTGAATCTATTGAGTTTGATGAACCCTTGACTATGATTTATCTTTGGTCTTTGGTATATGGTCTTTCTTTGATATATGCAGGTTTTGAATGGCATGAAACAAATTTAATTTTTCAGAACATTAGGTGTACGTAATAAAAACGGTTACTAAAAAAAACCGTTGTGAATACCTTTCACAACGGTTAATAAAACTAACACCGTTGTGAATGACATTTACAAATACCCGCGCATAATATTCAACAACAGGTTTTAATCAAAGAACCGTTGTTAAAAGTATTCACAATTTTGGAGGTAAAATTACAACAACGGGTATTAAACAAAGAACCGTTGTTACTAATAATTTCAACAACGAGTATGTAACATAAACCCGTTGTCAAAAGACTTCATAATTTTGGAGGGAAAGTTACAACAACGGTTATACATACGACAACCGTTGTTATTTTATTCCCTCCAAAATTTTGAAACACTTTCCACAACGGAGAACACCCAACAACAACGGCTTTTAACCGTGGTGAATACTTTAGACAACGGTTTCACTAAATAAGCAAACCGTTGTAAATACCTTCTACAACGGCCGCTTTAACAACGTCCGCTTTTTTATTTTACAACGGTTTTTACCCGTTGTTAAAGGCTGTATCTGTAGTAGTGTACGTTGTATCAGATATGGCATCAGAGAAACAAAAACAAGAATGAGAATGTTTTGCTACGTCCTGAGTGTGTGGCAAAGCATATTATGGAGGAGATGAGATCACGAGTTCGAGGCCGGGATAGTTCACTAATGACGATTGCTGAGAGAGATTGGCTAAAAGGAATGCGTCTAGTAGAGTGATAATTTGTTGTTGTTTGTTTGCCATATATAGTCCAATGTAATTATTCGATTTTTGATATATATAATTTCTCACATTTCACCAAAAAAAAAAAAAAAAAAACATCAAGTTATTCAGTAGTAAAGGCTTTGATATTTTACCTATGGATCCAGATTTGATTTCAATTATATGCATATTCATTATTTTTACTTATACTCCTTCAGTTCTACGTTTTTGTTTTTTTAGGTGAATATTTGATTTTAATTTTATGAAAAAAAATAATTATTCGGATTTTTTTTATATGAAAAAATATTCTATATTATTTATTCGTAATTTATTTTGAAGAATATTGGAGAGAGAAAGATAAAAATGATATTCTACATAAAAGAACACACTTGGAGTTAGGTAACACAACACTCCTCTTAACTAGCATACCCGTGTCCGACACCGACACTCATAGGACACCCGCCAAAATGTGTCGGACACCTGTAAAGCCGTGTCTAACTTTCTTCATTTATTTGGATACGTGTCCATGGTATTTGGACACGTCTCAGACATGTGTCCACGGTATTTGGACACACCTTCAAAAGGAATCAAGTTGATTAATGTGTGTTGTTTTATGGTGGAACTTAGTGGGTAAATGAGTTGAATTGGAGGTGAATGATGTTAATTTAGACGAGAAATGAGATGTCGAAAGAAATTGATAGTTTTCGGTGAAAAATAAGAATGAATTTTTAATGCGAAGTTTCACCTTCACTTCTTTAAATTTAACACAAGTATGAAATACATTTTTTTTGGCAGCTAAGTATGAAATACTTGGTTTTGTGTTAA
Source organism: Silene latifolia (assembly GCF_048544455.1). Lineage (NCBI taxonomy): Eukaryota > Viridiplantae > Streptophyta > Magnoliopsida > Caryophyllales > Caryophyllaceae > Silene > Silene latifolia. The sequence goes on from NC_133534.1 coordinate 17,905,876, forward strand.
GCATTGTTTTACAGACTTGGGAGTTACTCGACCTCTGTGAAAAAGCTCTGTTGCCAATATGATCCATTTGTGTAAAACAAACTAGTCAATCCAGTAAGTCTTGTGATTAAGTAAGCTATGATTCAGTTTGCTTTTGGTTCAGAAAAATGCAAATTCCGGCCATAGTGACCGAGCTAGGAATTGGCCCCAGCGGAAAGCGCGGGCAAATGGGTAATGGGTTAAGGCAAACTCGAGAAAAGTTGGAATATTTTCACTATTTTTTTTGAAATTTCCAACCGCCAACGGGGGGGCCTCCACCACTGATTCCGGGTAGCATATTTTTCGGAGTTTCTTCCGGTTTTTGCCTCTTTCTCCATTGAATCAACCTTCTGTTTTAGATCTTGCTTAGTTTCAGATGTAAATCACAGAAAACGTTAAACAATGCTAATTCACACCAGGGTTCAGTTCCAGCCAGAACTATTCATAGATACAAGACCAGAGCGATGTTATGTCACTCATGGGTTCGAACATGCGGTGGTCATAAGCACCAACCTTCAATGACAATCAGAAGCACTGGCTTTTATAAGGCCTAGACTGACACGTGCGAGCTTTTATTCCTTAAAAATTTGTACTATGTCGGAGACCAAGTTTCACAAAACTAATCTGAAAAAGGATGAGCTTTCACGAAACTGCAACAACATTAGCAGTATAGCACCCATAACACGACTTTTTGTTTGCGAACCTAATCAAGCAACCATGATTTTCCCCTTGATCTTATATGTGCTATGGTGCAATGTGCTCTTTTTGAATGAATTCTTCATTAACATAAGAACTTCATGCGCGTAATTGTGCAGAACTTGATCCATATGGAGGAAGTTTCCATAAGAAATTCAGTTCATGTCTAACCAGTTATGGAGTACCCATTGTCTGATGTCTGACTAACAGACTAAGCACAGCGGAAAAGGATTTGAAGTTAAAACAAGTATCATCACAATAAGGAATTGAAATTTACGCATGCCCAGTCTTTAACAGGAACAACGGCTAAGGGTATCACTAGCATCAAGGCAGACAATACATGACACTGATGACGGTCGCAAACCTAGATACAGAATGTAGCCCTAAACTAAGAATAGTATACATTGCCTATACCCATCGGCTTAAGAACCTCCATTGAGGTTATCTGTTGACTAACATTCATCATTTACTACCTCCTAATGTCGGAATTCCTTGATTTAGATTGCGGCTGCGTTCAGAAAGCTCCAAATTCTCTTCAACAGCTCAGCTTTCACAGAATCAGGAACAGATGCTGCATCAAGAAAAGATTCCACAAGGTTAAGTAAAAAATTGAAGCAAAAGAAACAAGCAAGCCCTGCTCCACAAGCTTTCACAAAATATGAGCAACAACAACATACGTCGTGCCCAAGTCAGGGTACATGGGTCGGACCAACATGGCCCAGCCCTTGTGTTGAAAACAGAGAGAATTTGTCTTAGACATTGAGCAACAACTACAACAAAAGGCGTGATAAGGGAATTTGGATGATCCCATGTATCATGTATGGTATACACAAACGGGGAGAAGTCACCTAGTTAAGTACTCAAGGGATTATGGTAAAGTGGAGGTATAACTTCCTAGAAGACTAGAATGTAGAGGCATAAATCTTAATACCCAAAAGAACTGAATCAAGAACTAAAAAGAAGTTGTTCCCTAGTTTCACGAGTAATGGAGACAACAGCACACCATGACGCCGTATATATATCTCTTCAAAGCTTGTCAGGGTGATATGATTTTGTCATGTTGATATCAAAACAAATTCTTCGGAAAACTGTCTTCTATAAATGGGAGGTATTAGTTTTCAGGCACTAGGGAGGGGTAATGTTATATTGTTGCTGTTGCTGTAAATGTCTGCTACACTACACTAAGATCAGAAGGCGATGAAGTGCTTTGCACTATACCACTTGCTACTCGCTAGGGGAACATAGAAAAGCAAAGAACGACATGGGGGCAAGAAAGTAGAGTAAAAAGGCCAAAACTAAGCATCCTCTTTCCTAACTTACCATCCTAAGGTTAGCAAAAGCTCAAACATTATACATCTCATTACCGGGATACCATGTACTCCCTCTGTCCCGGTCATTTGTTGTCTTTTTCCATTTGAGGGTGTCTCAGTCAATTGTTGTCCTTTCTATTTTAGGATTGCATTTGATAAACAATTTGGTCATTCACACTCAATTTCATGCACACGTCATTCAGTAATTGGTCCTCTCCTCTTTCCTTGGTTTTTGTGCCAAAACCAAAGGACAACAAATGACCGGGACGGAGGGAGTAATTTAGATTATCATAATTAAGCTTATTTAGTCAATTAAACCCTCCAATTTTAGACATAGTTTAAAAATTAAAACAGGATTTGCCAGAGGACGGACAGACAGACAGAGAACACAATAACTTTACCATGCAACAACTAGAACAGTGATGACGTCGATTAAAAACAAAAATCTAAAAGCAGCAGCAAAGAGTATGAAATAACCATGTCCATACCTCTGCCTTTCGGTGTTATAACATGCACCAGATCATCTACCGTCACATTGTTCCTTCCTTTCTTCTTTATAAGTTGCCTTGAAGGATAGCAAATCATAATCAAAATAGACTCAAGCCCATAAAGATGTGGCGAGAATACAACAAAGCAAACTACCAACAACCAAACCACATTAGGCAGCACAATAAACCGTATGAAGGTCAGTTGTCAGCTAAACTATGCTGAACACCAACGATCACTGCTGGATTGATGACCTATATTTGATTTTTTTTTTTATCTTGCTTATAATACTTGGAGATGAACAAAAACTTTATTCAAAGTGTCCCTAGCCAGAGATTTTCATCAGACCTATGGCGTGCGCACACACGCTTTTAAGTGTGAGATGCTTGTCATTCATTCATGCACTGCCTTGACCGATATAATTTTAAATAATACGGATTACCGTATTACAAGAATATTAAAGCAATGTACAAACAATGAAATACTTCCTTCGTCCCAATCATTTGTTTACCTTTGATTAAAATACCTCTCATAAAAGGTAAACAAATGAATGGGACGGAGGGAGTGGAAGTCTGGAAAGGCGGGAGAAAAACACCTGCAAAGGTCTTTCATATCATCCTTCCACCCACACTCGACGAGCCTTTCCCTCAAAAGTTCCATCAATCTCTCCTTTTCTCCACTCTCTATAAGCTGTATGTTCAATTAACAAAGTACCCATCTCAGTATTGTGCCCATATACATTAATGAAATAAACTGAATAGATTACGAAAACAACTAATCCTCCTCGTCTCAGTCGCTTGTTTACCTTTGTTTTAAAAAGTAAAGGTAAACAACTGACCAGACCGAGGGAGAAAAATCCCTTTTATCTGTTCTCAATCATATACATGTTCAATCAACCTAGTACCCATCTCAGTAAATAGCACGCAACAAAAACAACAACAACAAAATGATTTGGGGTCGGATAACATGAATCATTCTTTAGAACCGTCCCTAGGTGGTCACACAACTCAAAAAGCGAAAAGATAGAAACAAAGTCAACAAATTACATAAAACCCAATAAATTACAGATGTCAGGAACTTAAATTAGCTCAATTTAAACATAAAGGTCCAATTTTGAGGCATACCCATTAATAATTTAACAAAAAGCAACAATTTTTCCAAAAAATAAATTGAAAAAGAAGGGAAATAATACCTTAATATTGATTTTTTCTTGAAGAGTGAGTTCTTTTTCTTGATCATCATCACCTGCATCTGGTGTAGGTGGCCGATTTACCGAGTGCCTCCTGGTAAAACAATAAAATTAATCAGAATTTAAGAGTAAAAACAATGAAACAATTGTAATTGTACTCGGGTATTGTAATTGTAATCATACATTGGTGAGAAAAGTGTGTAGAAAAGCAACGAGTTTTGACAACAACGGTTATGTGATTGTGATTGTGATTGTGTTTGGTCTTAAATTGCTAGATGTTTCTGAATTCTGAGCTTCGGGGGGGAACGGAACAAGTAGGACTAGTTCGGGTTTTATGAAGGTGGAAAGCGTGGTGATAAAGCTTATTGCTGCATCCTGGCTCGGGCCCGGTGTCGAGAGACGAGACCTATCAAATGGGTTAGAAGGACGGGTTTCGGTGGGATTATTTGAGATTACTGTCTAATTAGCCAAGCTAATTAGCCTGTTCCGCTCGACCCGGCCCGATTGACCTCACGATCAAATTCTCTCCGGGCCGCCCAACACGTCTATAGCTTGCTAAATCATCGGCCAGTTCAAGGATAAAAGAGTTTGGCCCGATCCGCCTAAAGCCGGATAAAAAACAAAATAAAAATAAGGCATAAAGGCCTATTTAGGGTCAATAATGGCTCTGTGTGACCCGACCGATTTATCAAGGTTTTGAGTAAAATATACTACTCCCTCCGTTCTGTTGTTAGTATTGAACAAGTAGGTTAGTGTGTGTAAGTGAATGAATATTCTTTATTTCATTGGTTTATTATTGCACATACCTTTTTTTTCTTGGTCTTTATACCAGATGGAATAAATAAAAATTTACCGAATGGAAGGAATGCAAAATTAGGCGCAATTTTACGTTGTAGTGTTTTAGATGGAAAAATTTCCATCGAGGCGAGAGTTGATAAACTGAGCCACCAATATCTTTGATTAGCTACAGTTCTTTCAAACACACAATTATATTAGTATTTTCATGTTGATAATGAGCTACAAATCTTCAATTTTCCGAAATCCAGATTTGAAATCGGGCTAAACACTCCAATTACCAAACATATCTCGTCGAAATGGCTTCAATAGTTCAACCTCCTCTAAGCACTGGCTATTCAAAACTTCAAAGTTATCTCACAATCTCGCTTCATTGTTCTAACAGGTACCATAAATAGAACAGAATTCACTCACTCTAACAAAACACGAATTCGATTCACATCACTATGGATGACCATAATTGATAGCAGAGAATCGTCGTATATAGTAATTTGTAATGTTTGCGAGACAAACTATCTCTAACATTAAACCCGAATACAATCTATGCCTTCAGCACGTAGTTTCGATTGGATAAAATTATGTCAACCTAAAAAACCAATCGTCACTAGTTTGAATGTTCATCTCTCAAATAAATCAGCTCATAAATAGCTACAAAGTCACCTTAGCCATACAAGAAGATAATGTATCACAACTCTCATGGAGCTCTATTAGAGGGCTTTGTGTCGTAGTAGCAAACACTAACATCCCACACGTGACACGGCCTTCATCACATCTCGAGGTGTTAAATTTTGACCCGACCTGAAAACCCGACATGGTTAATTTGCTTTTTCCAAGGTCAAGACCCATAAAATCTCAACCCCGAGACCCGTTTAACCCAATTTTGAAATGACCCGTTAATTTAAGGTCGAAATCCTACACGAAATGACCCGTTTATTCTAAACCCAAAATGACTCGTTAACTTAGGGTCCAAACCCAACCCGAACGGATCGACCTGTTAGATTTAAAATGATTCAATATATATATATATATTGTATTTGAAATAATAATAATAAAACATTAGTTTTTATACATTTCTCAACCTGAGAGTCCGGGACCCGTTTAATCCAAATCCGAAATGACCCGTTAATTTAGGCTCCAAAACAACCCCGAACGGGTCGACCTGTTAGATTATTGATGATTCAAGAATTTTATTAAAATATTAAAATTTATATATTACTAGTTGGTTGCACCGCGCGCAAAAGCGCGCGGTCCCCCAAGATATTTTAACCTTTAACGTTTCATTTCTTGTGTATGCCAGCAGATCTTTATTTGGTTCGGCGTCTGTAAAATGTTGTACATGCTGAGAGTCGAACACAATAAAACCTTTTTTGTTATATTGTTTTGATGGTCCGCATATAACCACGCCTTTTGCTTAGATGATTATTTGCTAAAGAACACAATTAGATGAAATATATAGAACATTAGTATTATGTTGTGGCTTGCGAAGTAACGTAAACATATATACCTGTAGACACCTCGTTTCTGCACTCCTCGCAAACCACCCGGTGATGATTGGGCCACATGTTTGATTCGCGGAACGATTTGTGACAGTTCGTAAGATTATCGTCAAGTGTTTGCTCAAATATTAATGTCGACCTCTTAGTTGTCATCTACGTGCCGATACGGTCGTTTTGGCAGTAATTAGAGTACATTGAGTCCGGTCAAAACCGTCTCCATTTTCTGATAACTGTTGAATCCCGAGTCGGAATGTTCTGGAATGTTCCGGATATTTCTATTCCATATTTCGCAAATTTTATCTTTTGGCAAATAATATCCCGTAATATTCACAAGATAATCGAATTATTTCCGTCCTACCATAACTCAAACGCGGAAATCTTTCTTCAGCAGGAGGAAACCTCCGGGAATAGACGCAGCAGTCTTTGCGCCTCTTCCAAGGGACGCAGTGGCTGCTGCGCCTCTTCCCAGGCCCTTCTTTGCATGATTTACGTATCTTTTTTATATCTTTCCGAGATTCACTTCCAAAGAGTCTCCGAAACCCTATTCCGTCGCGTGGTTAGTATAAATAGGAGCTTTCGTTCCTCATATTTCTCACGCGAGTGTCCGCCCTTCTCTTCTCCCTTTGCATTCTAGACTTCGTTCTTACTAATTGGCGCCTACGTGCTTGGACTTCTGACCACGTAAGCTCGGATCCTTCCGGGTACCAGCCTCTCCGTTGCATGACCGACCAATTTGACCAACTACACTTAATCAACTTAATTAATCAATCGTTTTCCTCTTACGAGGGCACTTTCCTTGCATTCGCGTCGAGCATTCACTAATCGATATTCTTAGTTCATCTCGTTTCGTCAACATGTAAGTCTGAGGGTGTGTAATTCCTCTTTTATTTATTGTTTGTATTTTATTCATCGTATCACCATTGTAAGATTTATGTCGAAGACACCATTAAAATCGATTTCTAAAACCGTCTTTAAAAACCTGTTTTTGCGGATTTCAGAGAGAGAGATGACGTCGAGAAAAAGACGCGCAAGAATCGCTGCGCCTCTTGAAGGAGCGCAGATTCTGCTGCGCCTCTTCGTGAGGCCGCGCAGATTCTCGCTTCTTTTCTTCTTCTTAAATCTCGTAATTCGTTTCGTTGTTCTTATTTGATTGTTTGTTCTTTAATTCGTTCACATGATAGCATAATAATCACATGTATATTATTTATCATCATTAACATGTTTAGTTCATCCTTAAATCCGACTTAAATCCCTTATAATTCATATTCGCGGGTTTTCGTCATTAAACTCAATTCGGGTTTTAGAGATTCAATTTCATCAATATTGAGTTTCTGGAATTCGCCTTTGATATATTTTCATCTGTTTGTTTGTCACATATTCGTTGTATATTCATCGTATTTAACCTAGTTAATTGATTTCAATAGAGGATTCATTCATTAACATCGCTCCTTCATGTAAATAATTCGTTTGCATCCGTATCATCCATGTTTTATCGCTTTTATGACCATCCGTCACATGTAATTAACCTGTTAATCACTTTCATCCGAGTAATTATTATCAATCAACCATTAAAATCACCAATCGACATTAACGGTTTGCAGTTCCGGCTTCACAACCAGAACTCACCCTTGGGAACGCACGCAAAGAATCGATGCGCCTCTTCCCAGGGCGATCTCTTCGCGCTGTTCGAGATGAGTTCGTCCTCGAACTCCTTTTACGCCTTGACGTAATTAATTAGGCTACGTATTAATTAACTAATATCCGTATTATCACGCTAATTCCTGTTCGTTTAATTTTATTCTTTTATTCCTTTTTATCAAATTATCCGTTTTAAAGGTATCTTCGACATAAATCGCCCAATCCATTGTATTTATTGTAATTTTCATTATTGTAGTTTATATTTATTGTATTCATTGTATTTCATATTGTTTGTATGTTTTCACATGTAAATGAGCATTAAATCCAACTTCGACATTAATTGTATGATTAATTAATTGTCAACCGACTTAGTTAATTCTTCACATGTTAGGATTAATCTATGGATGTTGCATTGCATGCATATAGCCGACGATATATCGAGTATAGATAACTTCCCTAATCATTAGTAGAGGCCGCTATCGAGGCGGGCGGGATTAGGTGTTCGATCAAAAGAGCTTCCTAATACGTACCCTCACCCCTTACTCCAGATCTCCGTGAGCACCCGTGTTCATTGGCATCCACGAGAGTCATTCTAGACATAGAATGCTAAGGGTAACGATTGCTTAGTGTTCATGTCACTACTTTGTGTCTTGACATGACACGAGGTATTCGAACGGTTCCAATTTCCCATAAAAATTGGTGGCGACTCCATACAAAATGCAAACGCTTGTCCCCGTTTCTCACCAAGCGCCCCCGTGAGCGGCCCGCTGTCCACAGTTTGGCGACTCCGCTGGGGATATACACTTACGTGTAGCTAGGGTGAAACTCGAACAAGGTTAGGGAATAAGTTTGTACAAGACAATTGTCGGTTTTCATAACTCGGTCTTCCTAGACCGTTTTATTCGGCCTTCCTAGGCCCAACCCAACCCATTCGACCAATCGTCCCGTCTAAACGGTCCTAATTCTTATTTGGGCCTAAGGATGGATAGCGATTGACGTCATCCATACCATGGTACTTACTCTTGTTTGTATCAAGGGCCTTCACTACTTGAGGAAATGGACTAGGAATCGGCCTTACTCTTGTTTGGCACGAGCCTCTCCACAGACTTCGGGTTTGATGGTTCGGTATGGCAACCCACCCTTTTAAACCAAAACCCTTTTAAATGCACTCAGCATCCCGTTATAATGCTTGTATAAATGTGTAAACCTTACGTGATCACCACTTCTAAACAAAACCATGACGAATTTTCAAAAAAATCAAAACTCATTTTCAAACAAGAATTTCGAAAAATAGGCCTTTAATTAGCGCAAAATCCGGTCAAAACTCTGTCCGTTTGTCAAGTCAAAATTCGGGCCATAAGCCCATTTCAAAACCTCACTTCGAGTCCACTCCTACAACTACACTACAGTTGACTAGGACACACATTTTCAAAGACCTTGTCTTTCTTCAAAACTCACTCAACACAAGTGGCACACACCCACTTCACGAGTCAAAACTTTTCCTCTTTTAGCAAGTGTGATAGAATGGTCGATCGTGTTTTGATTCGTCGCCGATGTCTTATCCAGTTTCCAAGATGCCTGGGTCAAGTGATGAAACAAACCTCCAGCAAATTCAAGAAAGTAATGATCGAATCCTAGCCGCGATAACCCAAATGCAAATCACTCAGGAACAAACCTATGACCGCCTTGAACTTATCGAAGGCCGCATCTTTGATGTAGAGGGAAAGTTGTCTCCCCCTAAAAGTGAAGTACTACGTTTCTCCGATGACGAATCTAAAGATGAGAATCCAATCATAGGGACAACCGCAGCTGAGAAAAGACTCCAATACCTAGAGGAGCAATTGATGTACCTTAAGGGGGATGACATTTATAGGGAAAACAATCGCAAATATGAAGCCGTCAATTCCAAATTGCCCACTAACTTTAGCATGACGGATATCCCTAAGTTTAAAGGACATGAGAACCCTTTGAACCACATCCGCGCCTTCAAGGACTAAATGTCTATCAAAGGCATCAAACCCGAGATGTTCTTAAGGATCTTTCCTTCATCTCTTGACACCATTCCGAAGCAATGGTTCTACACTTTAGATCACAAAAAGGTCGCTACTTGGGAAGACGCCGCAATCGAGTTCTCGAAACAATACGCGGATAATGCCGAGATCCAAGTCAACATGCGTACTCTAGAGGTTCTTACCCAAAATGACAAAGAAGGATTCACCGACTTCCTAAGTAGGTGGAGGAAGACTAGTACTCAACTAGTTGAACGCCCGGATGAGGCTACTCTTGTGGAAAAGTTCGTGGATAATCTCAAGCCCATATATGCCAACCATTCGAGATATCAAAACATGACTTTCAAAGACTTAACTGTACTAGGGACACGAATTGAAGATGACATCCGCAAAGGACTCTTGTCCAAAACGGTAGGTAGAGGATATCAAGGGTCCACAATTCGTTCATACGGCTCTACTAGCAAGACCGACGAAGTTAACCTTCTCGAGCCATCCAAGAAAACTAGCCCACCAAGGAAGTTCACAAACCTTGGGGATACGTACTCCAACGCTCTAAAAAGGCTAATGAAGCAAGGTAAACTCCAACCCATTGGACCTACTCCCGAACCCGAAAAGAAGTCCAAATTCTGGGATGAAAACTCCTACTGTGAATACCATAGGGGCAAAGGGCACGACATAGAAAAATGCTACAAGTTGAAACACGTGCTTCAAGATATGATCGAAGATGGTCGACTTCCAATTCCACCAGGAGGTAAGCCCAACAACACTCAGAATCCTCTTGGAGTTCTAGTGATTACAAGTGACGAATCTACCTTAGATTGCTCACATCTCATTTCTCCCACCGAAAATGAAATTCATGCAATTGAGAAAGAAAGGCTCTACTCTACTATCTCCCCTACCATTTCCGACTTCATCGCATGGGCAAGGAGTGTAGATAGACAAGTGTGGGAACTAGAAAACATGGTAACGACCTTACGCAATCCCAATGCAATGCCTAAAGAACGTGTACCATTGATCTTCTCTCAAAATGCCACTATGCAAGAAGTAGTCACCGTGGTCGATAAACTAGTCAATCAAATCATACGACTAGAAAGTGATATCATGAGAATGAAGGAACTAGCTGCAATCAATGGGGTTTGGGCCGATGACGATGAAGACGAATACCTCATTGAAAACTCCTTGGTCAAGGAAATAGTCCAAAATGGTGAAGACCAAGATGTGGATCACCTAACTCGTTCGGGTCGCCCATATCAAAGCACTACTCAAAACGGTCCAACCAACGTCGTCACACCAAATGACAACGAAGATGACCCCACTGACCATTTGCTCAAGCAATTACAGAAAACCAAGGCTGATATTTTTCACCGGCAACTAGTGGCAAGCTCATTTCCGCATCGCCAAGCTTTACTGCAAGCTTTGGCCAAATTGAATGTAGCACATAACTCCACTCCCGAAGACGTAGTCAACTTGGTCTTCCAAGAATCACCAAGGCTAAGTAATCCTATTACTTTCTCAGATGAAGACTTGCCACCTTTTGGCGCTAGTCACAACCTTGCTCTATACATCACTGTCATTTGTCTAAAGAAGAATGTGCCAATGACTTTGGTAGATGATGGATCCGCAGTCAACGTCATACCTCTCAAAACGGCGTACAAGCTAGGCATGAAAGAGTCGGATTGGACTCCCACCAACCAAGGTGTACGTGCATATGATGGTACACGACGAAAAGTGGTTGGACTTGCTAGCCTAACCATAGCCACGGGACCAATCGAACGAAAAGTTAACTTCCAAATAGTGGACATCGAAGCTTCATTCAACATACTTCTGGGAAGGCCTTGGATTCACGCTTCCAAAGCAGTAACATCCACCCTTCATCAAAAGATCAAGATCCCACTAAATGGCAAAGTTGTGACGATCACTTCGTCACCCATCAAGGCAATAATTGAGAAGCAATCAAACAATCAAGTCCTTGCGGATCCCATATACGAACTTGGGGGCTTCCAAAGTGTGAACGTCATAGAAAGTGAGTTGGCACCCTTATACTACAATCCCTACTCTAACTTGGTGGTCAACCACATACTCAAATCCCAGGGATACTTCCCTGGAATGCCTTTAAACCCAATTCGGAAGAACACCTTCGCACCATACAAGAAAGGCAACTCGACAAGAATACCACTTGGACTAGGGTACAAACCCACAACAGAAGAAGTTCTCGAAATGCTCGCTCAAGTCCAAAATCGCAAGCACGTGGGAGTCCAAATGAGACCGTATCTCCCCACTCTAAATGGGTACTTCGTTCAAGAAGGAAGCTCAGAACTCTTCCATGGATTTCCCGAACCTTGGCACTATCTTGAGAGGAAGTTGGCCGGAATCGAGATCTTTCACGATTGCTACTTCATTCCTCCCGAAACGGTTCCTACCGTCAAAACCCGTCAAGCACCTTGCTTCGACGAACAAGCTGTTAGCCTATTGTTTGGAGGGGACCGATTCATTAGGGCCGCGCAGGATGAGATCATTACTATGATACTTCAGGACGATCGCTTCAACCCTACCGCGTTGATCACAGAAATCGACGCAAAGCAGCAGAAAGGATGGAGAAAATCTAGCAAATGGACCAACAACCAAGGAAGACTCTTCAAGCTCACTACTGGAGAAGGAGAGATGTTCAAAGGAGAACCAGAAGACGACGAGTTCGAGTCGGAGTCGGAGTCGGAGTCAGAGTCAGAGTCTAGAGGAGTCATTAGAGAATCTACTCCTGTTGTCATCCCCACTCCCTTCGTTTCTCCTAGCTTAGCCTCGAGTAGTCACGGTAGTTCGGGAATGCCCCACCATCGTTCCTTTGCCGCCACTGACCATGGATCAGTTGACTTCTTTGTTTCAACTTTACTCAAATTTTAATATGAATAAATCAGGTTCTGCTTACTCTCTGTGTTCTTTCGAGTGCAATTCTGTTTATGATGATACTGAGGATGACCAAGACCCAGACTTGACCGAAATACCACTCTACATAGCCAAAGAAATGTTACAAGAAGGGGAAGGGGGACCAGTAATAGAAGATACCGAACCCATCAACGTAGGAACCGAATTAGAACCCAAAGAACTTAGGATAGGGACTACCTTGAGCTCTACCGAAAGGGCCGATTTCATAGACCTCCTAAATGAATTCAAAGACGTTTTCGCTTGGTCCCACAAAGACATGCCAGGAATCGACAGGGATATTGCCGAGCATAGGATTCCGATTAAGCCGGGTTTCAAACCTGTGAAACAGAAGCTTCGACGAATGAGAACAGGATGGGCTCTAAAGATTAAGGAAGAAGTGGATAAACAATTCAAAGCCGGGTTCATCAAAGTTTCCGAGTACTGATTTGGGTAGCTAACATAGTACTGTGCCCAAAAAGGATGGGAGAATCCGTGTTTGTGTTGACTTCAGGGACTTGAACAAAGCAAGTCCAAAAGATGACTTCCCTCTACCTCACATTGACATATTGGTGGACAATACTGCAGACCACGCATTACTATCCTTCATGGATAGATATGCGAGTTATAACCAAATCAAGATGGCCATGGAAGATATGCACAAGACCGCATTCGTCACCCAATGGGGAACATATTGCTATACAGTAATGCCATTCGGATTGATCAACGCCGGAGCTACATACCAACGCACCGCAACTACACTCCTACATGACATGATGCACAAAGAAGTTGAGGTATATGTAGATGACATGATCGTCAAATCCAAGGAAAGAGAGGGACACATTGCAAACCTTCGCAAGTTCTTCGCAAGGCTACGAAAGTACAACATGAGACTCAATCCTCAGAAATGCACATTCGGGGTAACGTCCGGAAAACTCCTGGGATATGTCGTTAGCCAACGCGGTATAGAAATAGATCCCTCAAAAATCAAAGCTCTGATCGAAATGCCACAACCTCAAACAGAAAAAGAAGTCAGAGGATTCCTGGGAAAGGTACAATACATAAGTCGATTCATATCGAAACTTACCATGATTTGCGAGCCTATCTTCAAAAAACTCAAGAAAACAGACCACACCATATGGGATGATGAGTGTCAAAAGGCGTTTGACCGAATCAAGGAGATATTGGCTAAACCACCAGTGCTCATGCCACCACAACGAGATCAACCTCTGGGTTTATATATCACAAGAATCGAAAGCGCCATGGGTGCTATCTTTGGCTCAAATGTAGGAAGTGAAGAAAGAGCTATTTACTATCTAAGTAAGAAGTTCTTGGAATATGAGTGCAAATACTCGCAACTCGAAAAGACATGCCTCGCTCTTGTGTGGGCAACAAAGAAGCTACGTCACTACATGCTTAGCTACTCCATCAAGATATACTCCAAAATGAATCCAGTCAAATACCTCTTCGAGAAACCCGTCCTCAACGGACGTCTAGCAAGATGGACTCTGATGCTCTCAGAATTCGACCTCAAATACGTGCCACTAAAAGTCATAAAAGGTCGCGCCGTCGCCGAATTCTTCGCAGAAAATCCTATCAACGACGGACAAACCATAGACACTTGGTCATTTCCCGACGAGGATATACTTCAAACAGACGTAGACTCTTGGGATCTATACTTTGATGGAGCATCAAATTTAAGAGGATTCGGAATAGGAGTGTTGCTCATTTCTCCTGAAGGTGAGCATACACCAATTGCTGTCAAACTCGACTTCGAGGTGACAAACAATGCTGCAGAGTATGAAGCTTGTCTCATTGGATTACAAGCGGCAGTAAGCTTAGACATCAAAAACCTCCGAGTACATGGGGATTCATCACTAATCATCAACCAAGTTACAGGATCCTGGAAAATCCGAAGCGAAAGCCTCGCACCCTATCCGGCCAGGATAGACCAAGTGGCTCAATTCTTTGATCACGTAACCTACTTACACCTACCTCGAGAGGAAAATCAATTTGCAGACGCTCTTGCGAAACTCGCATCTTTGATAAATATGCCAGATCACATGGTGGAAATGCCTTTGTGTATCGAACGACGGTCAGAGCCGGCTTATGTCCACCAAATCACCGATGAAGAAGAAATCGCGCAGGAACCCTGGTTCCAAGCAATCTTGAACTTTAAGCTTAATGGTACCTATCCACTGGATATGGACAAAAGGGGACAACGTGCTATACGCCTATTAGCTTCCCAATACATTCTGATGCAAGGAGAGTTATACAAAAGAACACCTCTTGGTGTAGTCCTACGTTGCCTTGATCATTCACAGGCACGAAAGGTGATGGAAGAAGTCCACGACGGAGAATACGGTCCCCACATGAGTGGGCCTATGATGGCAAAGAAAATCACACGTTTAGGGTATTATTGGACCACAATGGAATCTGATTGCATCAAATACGTGAGACATTGCCACAATTGCCAAATCTTCGGGAATGTACAACATGTCCCTCCTTCGTTGCTATACACGATGACATCTCCTTGGCCATTTTCCGCATGGGGAATTGACATAATCGGGAAGATAACTCCAGCCGGAACAGGAGGTCACTGTTTCATTCTAGTAGCAATCGACTATTTCACCAAGTGGGTAGAAGCGGCTTCCTACACTGCTCTTACGGCTAAAAATGCGGCAAAATTCATACAAAACAACATCATCTGTCGGTATGGTTGCCCACATGAGATCATCAGCGATAATGGGTCACACTTCCAAGCCGAAACTGAGCAATTGCTAGCCAAATATAAGATTAAGCATCACCACTCTTCGCCCTACAGACCACAGACTAACGGCGCGGTAGAGGCGGCAAATAAGAACGTTGTCACAATTCTCAAGAAAATGACTGACAACTACAGAGATTGGCCAAGCAAGATACCCTTTGCTTTATGGGGATATCGTACATCAGTTAGGACGCTCACTGGGGCTACTCCTTTCTATTTGACCTACGGCATGCAGGCCGTACAACCAGTCGAGCTAGAAATACCATCCTTGCGTATTCTACTCGAAAGCCAAATCCCTGAAGCCGATTGGAAGAGGGATAGATATGAAGAACTCATCCTCCTGGATGAACGTAGGCTACGCGCCTTACATAATGTCCAAACATATCAAGCACGTATCAAACGAGCTTTCAACAAAAGAGTTAGGCCAAGACACATCAAAGAAGGAGACTTAGTACTCAAATCGGTTAGAGCTCTTTTACCTGTCGACCCAAGGGGAAAATTCAAACCTAATTGGGCCGGACCATACCTAGTCAAGTCCATACTCCCAGGGGGTGCGGTTAGAATCACAGACCTAGATGGGAATGAGTTTTCAAACCTCACAAACCTTGACCAACTGAAACGATACTATGCCTAGAATAGGACAAAAACGCGCCTCGCGTAAACCCATGTGTCGCTCTTGTGGCACTAAATAAACGGCCCCTGGCCAAGCTGAAATAAGCTAAGTATCACTATGCTCTTGCATTTTGACAAGATTGTCATCCTCATATCGTCAAATAAACTAAATTCGCACCTTGAGAACAAGCAAAAGCTCATGCTTATTTTCTATGTTCATTACAAGCTCTTGCTTCGAACAATTATTCTTTTACATTTACTCGAACTACGCGCAAGGGTTTGATTTCGCTTTTTAAAGTGAATACGTAGGCAATCCTTCACGGGATTCAACCCATTATACCTAAAATGTAAATAGAAGGACATTTGCATTGCATTTGAAATTCGACAAGAATAATAAAAGAAAATCACGGCGGTTTCTTAAACCATTTAACCTTTTTATTTCATCCATTTTCTAATAATAATAGTACACTACATAATAAAAATAGAATAGGCTAGGATTCTAAAAATCCCTCCTTTTTATTACAACAATAATAATAATACTCAAATAATAAATAAAGACTCGGGCTATTCCTCCATCTTCCCCTTGCCCTTGTCATTCTTGTCATATTTCTTGTCACGACCTCGAGCCGGGCGCTCTTGCACCACTTCAGACCTAATCACCAACGGTCATTCTCGAGGCCTGACTCTTCCATTCTTGCCAACCACCATTTCCGCAACAGGAGTAGTCTTTGATTTCTTCGAAGGATGAATGACCTGAAATCCAGCTTCTTCTTCTCCTTCTGTCAGATGCTTCTCCTTCTCTTTCTCTCCCTCGCGCACCTTGTAGTCAACAGGCTCGCGTTTTCTCAGTCTCTCGCGTTCTTCCGAAGTTGCAGCCTTTCTCCACCTCAGATAGGAATCCGACACCCACAAAGCATTGGCGGAGAAGCTCAAGAACCACATGTTTCTTTGGGCCCATTTGATAGCCCACTCTCTTCGGCTCTAGGTGGTAAGTGCCACAGCAGTCTGCGGGACGGTATCAAGCCTCGGGATAGTCCGTTTGCCCAACTTGCCTCATCAATCTTTCCGGAAAGATGCATACCATGAACTCCGAGTCCGGAATGCGCACGGACCTAGTGGGATCCAAAGAAGACACTCCGAAAGAATGTGATTTGAGGTGCCACCATGGTACGACCCACCTAATCAACGGGCCATCATCATTCTTGACTTGTTCTTCCAATAGTCGCACCGAGTGAAGTCCACCATGTACAAACGCGTCCTCATCGCAATCATACGGGAATGATAGGAAAGTGCATGAACTGGGGGCTCGAGCAGTCGGAGCCGTTCCATAAGCCAAACCTACCAAAAGCAGGTATTAGACACCAAAAAAAAAAAAAAAAAAAAAAAAAAAAAAAAAAAAAAAAAAAAAAAACGAAAAAGGTGTCTTTTGCGTAAGATAACGGGACTACCCGAAAATGGCAGATCGCGGTTGGATTTCCTATTATCCAAACCCAAGATAATCTCCTCAAAGATAAACAAGTGGGCTCTGCAGACTCCATTTGCTCGATAAGACCCAAAAGACGGGGATCACCTCGCAAATCTTCATCGACGTGTCCATGGAAGACATACACATGCAGCAAACAAAAGCCAAATGCTCTTCTCCTAGCAACATAAGAGACAGTGGGGTCAGCCCTGTTAATGAATCGGTCTACAAAGTTCAGCATTCTCACGCCTTTCGGGGTAACCAAGCGATCCACCTCGAGTCTAGTCAATCCGAGCAGGTCTCTGAATTTGCTCTTATACCCCTGTGAAGTGGAAGGAATAGCGGGTAAATGCTCGGGGTCCCACCCACCAATAGCAGCAATCTCCTCCAGGAAAAGGACAAATATCACCACCGGGAACGCGAAAACATGACAATTTGGGTTCCGTGAGTCAAGACAAGCATCCAAGAACGGTTTTACAACCTTAATGAGTTTCAAACTCAATAGAGACCCAAGGTTATGAGCACCCATGTCGTGCTTCTCAACATTCGAGAATTCATTAGTCCATTCCTTCAAGCGGATCTCCAAAGTATTCATGATGACAAATTTCTCTTGAAAATTTATTTTGGGAGTTTTTATGAGGATTAACGGAGAAGAGACGGAAGAATTATATGATTTAAAGCTTCGTCGACGCTTCTATTTATACTAATTGCTGTTTCCAAAAATCCGCCAGAAGAGACCGGCTTGGGAACAGGCGCAGCGCCTGCTGCGCCTATTCAAAGGGACGCAGCCCGTGCTGCGCCTCTCCCCCAGACTCACTTTCTGCGATTTCCGCGTTTGGATCTTTCCTAATTCTATAACGAATAATTTACTATTCCTACGGGATTTTATTTTGGTAAATACGAGCAGTTTACCATGTTTCAAATTTCCTAAATTCGCGGGCACGCATTTCGAGGCGACGTCGACACATTCGCCATTTTCATCGCACTTAATTCTTCTTTTTGTTATTATTTTAATTCATTTATTTATTCTTAGGAAATAATTTTTTTTTTTTTTTTTTTTTCATTTCTTAGGAAATAAACTTCATTTTTAGGAAATAATTTTCTTTTGTTTTCATTTCAACATTTTCATTTCTACACTTGTAGATTTCTCTTTTTTCTTTTTTAGGGGGTAACCCTCCCTACCGTCCGATCATTTCCGGCAAATTTTTTGCATTTTTGTGAGCCTCATTTTTGCGCTAATTAAGGCCATATGTGTATAAAATGTATGTTTTGGTGAGATTTCCATGTAAATTTCGGCAGCATGACGGCGTAAACCGTTGTCTACCAAACCTGTTCAAGAACTAACCTGCAGGTACGAGCAACACAACCCAGCAGCAAAGGCACTCAGGCCATCATATATACAAATGTACAAGCAAACTGGGGGCTTGCGCCCCGAACCAAGTCCAAAGTCCAAGCAAACTGGGGGCTTGCGCCCCAAACAAAGTCCAAAAACATTCAAAACCAGATGTACAAGTCTACAAAACTACGCAGAACTACTGCTGGGCACCCTCCAACTCAGCAACCCTCGCCGAAAGAGCAGCAATCTCGGCGTCCCGAAACTCGAGCTCCCTCGACAGGCGAGCTGTCTCCTCCCGAGACTGGGTCAACTCTCGCTCCAGCTCGCGGTCACCCTGTAAACAAGGAATTGGCTCATGTCAATCAACTCAAACAAAGCTGAAAATCAAAAATCGAAAGAAATCAAGCGAGGTTCGTACCTGACGGCCTCGACCACCGACGAGTGCCTCGATGGCGGTAGCTCGTAGCCGGTTGGCCACCCTCCATAGTGCCACGAACCGAGATGGCGCGACCTGCATTTCAAAAGAAAGTCTCAGTAAATTGAACAAGTTCAATCAAATGTGTTCTTACACGAAAGGTATATAAGCTGGAGGCTCACCCTCCGAATCGATCTTTGCCGGTCGTCTAGGCCAAGATCCGTCGCGCCTACGTCAAAGTCACGCAACTCGGAGATCGTCGTCCTCTCAGTCGCGTCGGTGTACTCAAGAGTCTCGGGGTACTCTGGGGGCTCGATGCCCGCCGCCTCAACCTCCTACAAAGACAAATAGCTCTCATTAATCGATGATCTTTCATCGTAATTCCCGAAATCAAATCAAGAAAGGTAAAGGATACTCACCACTACTGGCCAGTATGCCAACCTCCCGTAAAGGAACGCTGAGTAGTCCTCGCCAGGCAGAAGAAGGTCGTCGCCACTGGCACCCGCCAAGTCCGCCTCCCTCTCAGCCTCAGAAGGCTCCCTGAACATCGTCCTCGGAGGATCGACGGGAACCGTCAACGCGCCCCGAGAGCACTGACGAGCCAAACGCTCGCCCAGATACCACACAGGACCCATCGACGTCCACAACAAAGAGCTCGGACTCGGACTCCTAGGTCGAAGGACCTCAGCGACAAAAGGAGGCGCTCCAGCGTACTCCGCCCAAGGTCTGGGCACCCACTGCGACAAGATAAGGCAAAGATCATTCCTATGATCAAGTGGAAGCAAAGGATAAGAAATATAAATACGAGTGGGATACTCACGCTGCTCAGCTGAAGGGCGTTCACATCCCGCCGGTAGACATTGTGAGAAGAGCGCTTGCTCTTCGTCCGGCACATCACCCAATCCCTCACCACGGGATAGGCCTTCTCCAGCGGCTCTGTCCTCTTGGGCGCGAGACCCGGGAAGTAAGAGTACACCCATGCCTATAAAACAAAATAATCAATGACGATCTTTCGTGATTCAACAAAGAAAAGAATTTACTTTGGTCTAAAGGAAGGTTCATACCTCCAACAAGTAGTCCAGTCCGACGGCGCCGGGGAGAAGTCCCCTTCTCCATCAACTCCGGACGAACCATGGCCCTCATGAAGCGGATGAGGACCGCAAAACCAGCACGAGTGACCCGGTCCCGGCGCCCTAGGGAACTCAGTCGAAAGAAAGGGAAGAAGCTTCGTCGATAGCCTCCCGCCCTTGTCTCCGAGGTAAATCGAAGACAGGAACCACCAAAGCCACGCACGAGCCCTCTCGCTCACCAGACAGGAGGAGGAGGAGCAGTCTCCCTCCCATCGATCGTCACTGCCACGGGGTCTTCCCGCAAAGTAGTCTCGGACGTAGGTACGGGTACCAAACCCTAAGATCGCAACAGCCTTCGGCGACAAGCCCCACCGATCAATCTCCTCGCCTCGGCCGAATCCGCTCTCATAGCAGCCTCCGGCCACACCATCTCCTCGGCCCCCCACACGGCCAGCCGAAATCATGCCGTAATCCTCCAGAGTAACTCCCACCTCACCGAAAGGCAAGTGAAACGTGGAAGTCGTATCCCAGAATCGATCCAAGAAAGCACGGACCAGGCTAAGGTTGGCCCGCAACTTCCTCTTCACGATATCCCTCCAGACCTGAACCAGAGGACCAAACGCTCCACGCTCGATCATGGCCCTCTCCTCCGCCGACAGCCGCTCGTAGTGCTCCATCGCTGTCGTGTAACCCGAGAACGACCTGATGTTCCCGGCCTCCTATTATGATTTGAAACAAAGCTATCTTTAGTTTTGAAGGAAATTTGCAAGAAGTTTGGACAAAGAGAATGAAAGAGAATAGGTAATGAGTAGTGAATTCTTATTTACCAAGCTCTTTACCGTCCTGTAGGACAGGTGACCCTCTGCAGCCCACACAAGGTGCCTACTCTCCCAGGTCTCAGCCCACGCGGGAGCTCCCCTCAGCTGACGACCTCCTCGCCTGACGTTGGCCCGTCTCGGGACCTCCTCCTCCTCCTCCTCGACGGCCTCCTCCTCGTGAGCCTCGTCTCCAGTAGCCATCACCGCAGCGGTGAGGGCCTGCTCTAAAGCCTCCTCAACCGTAACAGCGTCTGTCTCCATGGGAGTCCTCCCAGAAGTAGAAGCCTCATCACCTGCACATTAAAGTAAATTCAGGCCGCGTCACATGACGACAAGCCTTTGTTAAGGAGTTTTCGAGCCTCCGGAGCCCTGAAAACTGCCCTTTCCATGCCATCTTTGGCCATATTCCCACCAACCCAATCACTCATGTGATAAATTGGGTCAAGTCAAGTCCAAGTCAAGGCCTAGTTCCGGGTTCAAGTCGAAAATTCGGTAGCATTTCGTTATAACGGCGATTATGCCCTAGAAAGGTGTCCTGAAAAAGTTGTCACAAACCAAAATTTCGAGATGGCAGGAAGTTTACCCATCATCCAAGGATCCCAAATATCAAATTTCATCCCCAATGGGCAATCCTAAGGCTATTTTCGAAGCAATTCGGGGTATAGCTGTAAAACCGTCTCAAAATTCGCTCAGGGCTCAAAACTCGATGAAAATTCAAAGAAAATACATGGTTATGTTCCTAATATTGCCTACTATCCATTTCTAACATCAATTTGGCAAAGCAAATCCATTTGGGGGAAAAGCCCCAAATTTTCGATCAAAAGGGTCGAAAACCCTAATTCTCGCGGCTCAAAATTCGACTAATGTAGATGATTAATGCAAGATTAAGACACATACCTCGATTAGTCATGTTTAAAGCAAGCTTTTGAATCCAACCTCGACGGAAATGGTGAAGATTTGAGAGAGAAATTGAAGGAAATGTGTTTCGAAATAATGAATTATAATCCTTCTGATTTCGCGTTTTTACGCGGAAATAGCCAATTTGGGGAAAGGACGCAGCAGGCGCTGCGCCTCTTCCAAGAGACGCAGCTCTTACTGCGCCTCTTCCTTGTGTTCCCTCCATACGAATTTTCAAAAATTCGTTGTGAGTTCGTTATTTGTAGGCCCATCTTTGGTGCGCCTCTTCTTCAACGCTATTATATTCTTTTGGTCCGTTTCGATGGTCTTCTTTCGTTCCGGCCCGCATTTTGTCCAACGCAGCAGTATTTTGCAGTATTGCTCAAATCCTTATATCCAGCGCAGCAGTATTTTGCAGTATTGCTCAAATTATTTTATCCGACGCAGTAGTATTTTGCAGTACTGCTCACTCAAGATTTCTTCCACGACGATCAAGATGTTCCTAGTCGTCTGTCCCCGGCGCAGTAGTATTTTGCAGTACTGCTCACTCAAGATTTCTTCCACGACGATCAAGATGTTCCTAATCGTCAACATATTCCCCAGCAAGAGCTCGCTTGAGACCGACGCAAGCAGATTCAACCTCAAGTTTTTGCCGAGTTCGCTTGAGACCGACGCAAGCGGATTCCCCAGCAGTTTCTACCGACGTCCTGCTGTTTTCAATATTTCTTGTTTCCCCGCAGAGTTCGACCAGGGTGTCGTTCTCCAGAAGTTCCCAAACCAAAGCCTCCTTCCTTAGGTTCGTAAACCCAAAGTTAGGATTCTTACCCCTAGATTCTTAGGATCCCATTCCTTTTAGGTTTATAAGCCTTTAAGTTCTCATACCGGCCGTCCTCTTAGGTTCACAAGCCTTTAAAGTTCCCACACCTAGCATCCTTTAGGATCACCTTCCAGAAGTTCCTATACCCAAACCTTAGCTATCCTTAAGTTGAACTTACTGTTAGGCCTCCTTCCCGTCAATGCTTTCCTTTAGGGCCCCACACCCTAGCACAAATCTTTATATATCTTTTAGGTCTTACCCTTAGCTCCTACGCTTACCCTTAGCTCTTACGCACCTCCGGAAGCATCTCGAGAAAAAAGTCTCAGGTATGGTCTCTTCTTATGGCTGGCGAGCCTCCTTACGTAGTCTAATGGACTTTAAACGACCCTCCCCGATAGTCGACAGACTCTAAAATGTTCCCGACGATAGGTCCTTGGCTCAGACCCCTTGAGCCGCCTCGCGTCGCCATAGTCGTCAGGTTGTAATCTTCGATTGACCTGATGGCTATACTTTGACTTTCACCTTGTCCAAGCCTCAGTCAAAGTGGGGGCTCTGTAGACACCTCGTTTCTGCACCCCTCGCAAACCACCCGGTGATGATTGGGCCGCATGTTTGATTCGCGGAACGATTTGTGACAGTTCGTAAGATTATCGTCAAGTGTTTGCTCAAATATTAATGTCGACCTCTTAGTTGTCATCTACGTGCCGATACGGTCGTTTTGGCAGTAATTAGAGTACATTCGGAGTCCGGGTCAAAAACCGTCTCCATTTTCTGATAACTGTTGAATCCCGAGTCGGAATGTTCCGGATATTTCTATTCCATATTTCGCAAATTTTATCTTTTGGCAAATAATATCCCATAATATTCACAAGATAATCGAATTATTTCCGTCCTACCATAACTCAAACGCGGAAATCTTTTTTCAGCAGGAGGAAACCTCCTGGGAATAGACGCAGCAGGTGTTGCGCCTCTTCCAAGGGACGATGGGCTCGCTGCGCCTCTTCCCGTGCCCTTCTTTGCATGATTTACGTATCTTTTTTATATCTTTCCGAGATTCACTTCCAAAGAGTCTCCGAAACCCTATTCCGTCGCGTGGTTAGTATAAATAGGAGCTTTCGTTCCTCATATTTCTCACGCGAGTGTCCGCCCTTCTCTTCTCCCTTTGCATTCTAGACTTCGTTCTTACTAATTGGCGCCTACGTGCTTGGACTTCCGACCACGTAAGCTCGGATCCTTCCGGGTACCAGCCTCTCCGTTGCATGACCGACCAATTTGACCAACTACACTTAATCAACTTAATTAATCAATCGTTTTCCTCTTACGAGGGCACTTTCCTTGCATTCGCGTCGAGCATTCACTAATCGATATTCTTAGTTCATCTCGTTTCGTCAACATGTAAGTCTGAGGGTGTGTAATTCCTCTTTTATTTATTGTTTGTATTTTATTCATCGTATCACCATTGTAAGATTTATGTCGAAGACACCATTAAAATCGATTTCTAAAACCGTCTTTAAAAACCTGTTTTTGCGGATTTCGATGAAGAGATGACGTCGAGAAAAGACGCAAAGAATCGCCGCCTCTTCGAAGGAGCGCAGTTCCTGCTGCGCCTCTTCGTGAGGCTGCCGCAGTTCCTGCTTCTTTTCTTCTTCTTCGTCCTCTGTAATTCGTTTCGTTGTTCTTATTTGATTGTTTGTTCTTTAATTCGTTCACATGATAGCATAATAATCACATGTATATTATTTATCATCATTAACATGTTTAGTTCATCCTTAAATCCGACTTAAATCCCTTATAATTCATATTCGCGGGTTTTCGTCATTAAACTCAATTCGGGTTTTAGAGATTCAATTTCATCAATATTGAGTTTCTGGAATTCGCCTTTGATATATTTTCATCTGTTTGTTTGTCACATATTCGTTGTATATTCATCGTATTTAACCTAGTTAATTGATTTCAATAGAGGATTCATTCATTAACATCGCTCCTTCATGTAAATAATTCGTTTGCATCCGTATCATCCATGTTTTATCGCTTTTATGACCATCCGTCACATGTAATTAACCTGTTAATCACTTTCATCCGAGTAATTATTATCAATCAACCATTAAAATCACCAATCGACATTAACGGTTTGCAGTTCCGGCTTCACAGCCAGAACTCACCCTTGGAACAGACGCAACAATCGAGCGCCTCTTCCGAGGGCGCGATCTCTGCTGCGCTGTTCAGGATGAGTTCTGTCCCTGAACTCCTTTTCTGCCTTGACGTAATTAATTAGGCTACGTATTAATTAACTAATATCCGTATTATCACGCTAATTCCTGTTCGTTTAATTTTATTCTTTTATTCCTTTTTATCAAATTATCCGTTTTAAAGGTATCTTCGACATAAATCGCCCAATCCATTGTATTTATTGTAATTTTCATTATTGTAGTTTATATTTATTGTATTCATTGTATTTCATATTGTTTGTATGTTTTCACATGTAAATGAGCATTAAATCCAACTTCGACATTAATTGTATGATTAATTAATTGTCAACCGACTTAGTTAATTCTTCACATGTTAGGATTAATCTATGGATGTTGCATTGCATGCATATAGCCGACGATATATCGAGTATAGATAACTTCCCTAATCATTAGTAGAGGCCGCTATCGAGGCGGGCGGGATTAGGTGTTCGATCAAAAGAGCTTCCTAATACGTACCCTCACCCCTTACTCCAGATCTCCGTGAGCACCCGTGTTCATTGGCATCCACGAGAGTCATTCTAGACATAGAATGCTAAGGGTAACGATTGCTTAGTGTTCATGTCACTACTTTGTGTCTTGACATGACACGAGGTATTCGAACGGTTCCAATTTCCCATAAAAATTGGTGGCGACTCCATACAAAATGCAAACGCTTGTCCCCGTTTCTCACCAAGCGCCCCCGTGGGCGGCCCGCTGTCCACAATACCACACTCTGTCCAACTATACATAGAAATTCTTTAACACGGTGTTTTAGAAAGTTCTATAAAGGTTCACTCAAAACATAGGTTAATCTACACATACTGGTTAAATAAACCTGTTTTAGACAAATTGTTTAGTACAAAACGTTGCTTCTCAATGAAAATGAAGTATAATAAGTTTAGTATATTGTATTTCTTTTAGTCGAGTTTATTCATAATTTTTGTTTTCTTTATTATTATCACTTCCTTTCCTATTACTACTCCTCCCATTTTTCCTCGTACTACTCCTCCTTATATTCCCCTTACCACTTCTCTTCCCCCTCCTCCTTATTTCCCTTTCCTTTTATTATTCGCATCCTTCCATTTCTCTTTACCCTACTTTATCTTCTTTCCGATCATTCTCTTTCCCCTTCCCCATCCCCATCCCCATCCGCATTCTCCTTCTTCCTTTTCTCTTCCTACTGCTTGTCCTCTTCCCCCGCCCCCCTCCTCTTTATTCCCCCCTCGTTCTCCTATTTCCCTCGTATCATTTTCCTTGTCCTTTTCCCATTCCGCGCCTCCTCCCATTTTTATTTCCCCGCCTCCTCTTGTGTCTCCTCCAGTTCCCTTATGCATCTTTCAAGAAAGTGATATCATAATTAGGATTGTCTGTACTGGTACATTCAGTGAAAAAGAAGTTCGATAGATTTAGTAAAATCTATTTTTATAAGTCGAGTTTTCTTATATTTTTTTCACAAAATTTATTATAATAAATTCTCCTCCTATTATTACCATTTATCCAGTCCTCCTCTCCCCCCTCCTTTCTCCACCAATTTCCCTCTCCCTTTCCTCTTCAAGTCGTCGCGTACTTAACCATCTCCTCTTCCCTTTTCAGCGTCATGGTCCTCATGCTTACTTTTCTCCTTCCTCCTCCCCTGCCCCTTTGCTATATGTCATCGTCCTCTTACATTTCCTCCCATTTTTCTCCACATTCTCACATATTACTCCTCCTCCCATTTGTCCCTCAACTATTCATCTTTATCTTTCCCTTCCTCTTTCTTCCCTTCATCCCTTCCTCTTCCCTTGCCAAAAAGGCTTAGAAACAAATGTTAATCGGATCCAAGTTTTTTCCAATGTTCATTGCAAGATTTACTATTCATTAGTGAATAGTATCTACCTCCTAACACTTTTTATAAAGGTGTAAGAAGTTTAGTTCCTCGCCTTATCGTTCACATCCTTCCATTTCCCTTTCCCTGCCTCTTTTTGTGTCCCCTCATTCTCTTTTCCGACCTATATCCTTTTCCTCTTCTCCTTTTCCTCTCCTCCTACTATTTCTCCTCATCCCCTTACCCCTCCCTCCCCCTGATAATTACCCGCTTCACATTGTAGTCAAGGTCGGTTACGAGTCCGTCATCGACCATCTTTACAAGTTATTATCACCGTAATATGGCATCGACTTAGTGTTCTCGTGAAGGATAAGAATTTAGATGGCAATACACCTGCGCTTCTCTAGAGTAATATTTTGGTTTACATGTATCTCCTTGATAATAATAGATCTCTTGCTCGTGTAACTAATCATTTTAAAGAGACTTTTCTACATCTTGGTTCCCGATACTATGTGAATGGTCATTTGTTTACTCACCCTTTGTTCCAATCTATTTATAGTTTTTTTTCCCCTATTGATTTTATAATATTCCCTTTTTTTTTATGTCCAAAGTACTCTTTTAATGTTTTTAGCATCTCGAATGTATAGCATCTATAAGCGTAACTTTTTTACGATGACCATTTTTATTAGGCAACCATTTTCAATAGTCTACCATTTTTCATGTCACCATAAGCCTATCCAATAATCAGAAAAGGTAACAAAGAGATAAATTACATGATTTCAAATATTAACTACAAAGTAGACCCAAATAAAAACTTAACTTCAATTCAAACATATAGGCTACATTTTCTACATTCTCATTTCTCATCATACTTAAATTTCAAGTCAGTAGATAGCTTGGATTTATTCGTGAAATACCGAGTTATAAATCATTTATCGTGAGGAGTATATGTACCATATACGTGTAATTCAGGAGCATGAACCATCATTACATAAGCGATATAATGTATTTTTACAAAGGTAACAAGGAACTTTCATTATTGAATCATCTTAGAAACGAAATATTTAACTACCGCGCTTTAAAAAGTTGATGGATCTTGTTTTCCAGCTCGAACCTTTAAGAGCAAAGATTCAATACAATTCCTTGAGAAATATTTGACCCGCTATCATAAAGAACACCCAAAAAGACCTTTGCACCTACCCGGCTAGGAATGTCGTTTTTTTTGTTTAAATGTAAGTATATGTGTTAAAAAACAAATAAGATCAAATATACAAAGGGGTACATGAGTCAATTGGCCACAAGAGGCATTGACCTCATTTTTTCAGAGACACGACCATTAAGACAACAAATCCAACTATAACCAACAAAATCAAATTAATCTAATCCCATCAATTTCCTCATCTACATACAACGAAACACATCTTCAGCAAAAGAGCAATCCATTCACCTTCCTTCATCCTCCTCCCTCTTCCGTCTCCATTTACTTCAGTAATCTTGTATTTTGAAACCAGATCTGGTCTTTTTCTCCAAGGGGCAGTTTAATTCTATCACCAATTCTATGCTTTGCATTCTCGATTAATTGTTTCACAACTTTCTCGGGTCTATCAATGGCACCATCTATTTGAGCTTGATTTCGTTGGTTCCATATGCTATACATTCCTGCAACAACTATCATGGCTTGGATCCATCTTCAGAGCTTTGATCCTCATCTACCCATACACCATCTCAGGCTATTGGTATGTGCTATATTCAATCCCGTTTGATAATTCAGATCCTGTATAATTTTCAAATTTGAATTCACATTTTGAGAAGAGGTGATCCGGGTTTCCTCTTCTTTTGTACAGACTCACAGAGGCAACAGTAGGCCTCATCAAAACCCCTATCTTTTTAGTGCACAAACATGAGTCCCCGTTCTCTGCCAAAGTAGCATACTTGATGGTCATGTAGCTTGATGACACCACTTCCATCATTTCTCTACGCAAATTATTCGTTATTATATTTTCACACAGTTCAATAAAACTTATCTTTGAAATTTTAACTTTTATGATAATAAAGGAATTAAAATCTCTGATGAACTTAGGAGGCTTAAATCACTAAGTTGAAATCCCGAAACGACATTCTAGACCCTCGACATTATTAATTCCAAATCAATGCTCTGACATCGATACTTTCTAATCCGTAAGCGCTCTGAAAATATTAGGCACTAAAAAATATTAGACTAATTAACTCCTGAAAATCTCTTATGCTCTGCCTTCTACTTCAACAAGACAGGTTGAGGTAATATTCCATATACCCAAACATAAAGAATTGCCAATAACGACATCTACCGACGAACAATATTACTGTTATTTAAAATTAACTGTATGGCACAATCTCATCCCAGATCATACGCCTCAATTACATATTGTTGAACATATATTGTGATGGTCAGTTACTCGGGTTTCATGTACAGAAGTTCTAAATGATAAATAATTAACTACGGATATACAATGAACTTACAAGCAATAATGAGATTTTCCACGTAAGACATAGTGTCATCTGCCTCAATCTCATTTAGCAGCGAATAAAATTGATAAAATTTAATATATAAAACAGACAGACATGTTATAACCCATAATACCAAAAACGTGTCATCTTCCCTACCAGCCTTTTTACTTTAATGCTTTTCTGGTATTTGGGGGGTTCCGCCTAAGGTTCAGAAGGTGTTGAATTTTTGAAACAGATTAAGGTGAATACACGCATTTTAGCTCTTTGTTTTCTAATCCACTGTTTAATGCTGCTCTGTAATAAGCGTTTATAAATAGGCCATGATACCTAGAGCGTCAACCATAATACATAAATGACTCGCAAATTTATAAATAGGCCTAGCGAATAGATCTCCAAACCTAAGTTTGATGGGGTGAGATCAAAGCTGAAGTCCGTAAACGAAAGTCCCAAATGGACCGAATCTAAAAACAGATTGAAAAAACAACCTCGGAACCAACAATAGGAAACAATCTCAAAATCTAAGCTCGTTGGGGAGAGCTCTCGCTTAAGATCATAGACTACCAAATTTAAACTAAGTTTAGGAATCAACCTGTACATCAGAAGTCGGTGGTGTGTGCTTGTAGTTGATGATCGTAGATGCGTTGCACTTACATTGGGCAAATACAAATCTGCTCCACAACTTGTGCCATTGCCCATCGCCATATCTCAAAAGCGGACCTAGCGACGATTTTGGAGAACAATCTGGAAGAAACAAGGTTATCATTTGAAGACTAAATTAACATAACAATAATAAAACCTTTACGAAAAGAGGTGAGCATACCTCAAGATTGCTGCATAATTTTCCCTGAATCCAGCTGACTGAAAAAAAATGAGAACAATTAAGACAACCATTACAAATTATAACGGCTTCGAAGAATGGCAAAATTCCAAAAATAAATATACGATTAATTATATGGAAAACCAGCTATGACTAATCTGTTGGACACGAAAATGATTTAGAGATACAAAGTGGGTACTAAGCCCACATTTCATACAGTACGTTACCAAAGTAAAGCCTCGACATCAATTACATCATTTTGGAACACAAATACCCATGCTAACACTTAGCCATAAATGCCACACATAAACAACCTTATAAAACACAAACTAAACCAAAACTCGAATACCCAGCACAATCTCAACAACAATTGCGCAACACAATGCAAAAATGATCTCACATGAACAAAGTTTGCTTATTTAAGCAAAATTAAGTAAAACCTTCCTGAAGCCTAAAAAAATGATTTCATAACCCACCAAAAATGAGAAATAAAAATCTAGATCCTAAAGTAGGTGGGACAAAAAGTACACTTATCCACGAAATACCACAGTCTCGATATGTACCTGAAGCTCGTATAAAAGTGACCCGCAAGTTGTTTCAGCTAGTAAAAGCACGTCAGTTGGTGCACTCATCATATTTGGAAACACACCAGAGTTATAATCTGAAGCTACATTAACACGAAAGAAAACCAACCAGGGAAAAAAAGTCAGTCAACCTTGTACTCCCTCCGTCCCGGTCAATTGTTGTCCTTTCATTTTGGCACAAAGACTAAGGAAAGAGAAGAGGACCAATAAGTAAATGACATATGGAACAAATTGAATGAGAATGATCAAATTACTCATCAAGTTCATTCTTAAAATAGAAAGGAGAACAAATGACTGAGACACCCCAATATGGAAAAAGGACAACAAATGACCGGGACAGAGGGAGTACTTCTTTTGAAACTGAGTATTCTGTCTTTTAATTTTAGGAGGAGCCCTTTAGTGATCTGATAATAACAGCGAGCGAAAGCACACTATGAGGACTATCCACTTATATTCAAATTCATCAAAGCATTTTAAACACTTTAAAACACTATAAATTGAATAGCGGGAGAATCTAATAGGCAACTATTACGAAAGCCCGCTATTTGAATGATCATAGTTCTATTAGAATCAGTTTGACGATTTAGATTTGAATTGATTGCAGTACTGCTATTGATAGCAAATGCGAGGATGGAAGGACCATTTAACTTAGACCCAATGTTTTCTTTGAGTAAACCTAATAAACAAAACTAAGCAAATATTGCGCCAACACATATAAAACGTACAATTAAAATTATTCCAAAAATGCTCGATGGTCTGAACTTTCATCATCGTCATCGTAATAATCATCATCGATCAAAAATAATAATAAAGGGGGAATAAGCTAAAACCAATGATAAGATCGAAAACTAAGCATACCAGAATGCCGATGAACGGAATGAATCTGCCAATTTGAACCAGGCAACACCATCTTCGACTGAATCAACTTCTCCACATCCTATTTCATCAAATCAAAGAAACAAGACCTTAAAAAATCATCAAAACCTTTAAAAAATCAAATAGGGAAAACCTAACATTCAGAAATGGCATCTAAACCAATAAAAAATAAAACCAAGCCTCACTATTAGATATCACAAGAACGGCGCCATCGTTCTAATAATCAGAAATGGCAAACAAAATTACCTTTCGATTAACCGATCATATTAACAAAACAAAATCAAATAATTAAATAATCAGAAATGGCAGTGAATCGTTCTAATAATCAGAAATGGCGCCATCGTTCTAATAATCAGAAATGGCAGTGAATCGAAAAATTCACCAAAACAAAATCAAATAATTAATCGAAAGATTAACCGATCATATTAACAAACATTAATGGTAAACAAAATTACCTTTCGATTCGACACCTTCGTTGACTTTCTTAAAGTATTAGGTTTCCATTTCATCTTTTGGGTAGCAGAGCAGGAGATATGGATAAGGTGTGGTGAATGTAGAAGGAGCACATGGGGAAAGATAAGAAAGGGGAAAAGGAGTGGTTGTGGAAAGTGCACATAGAAATGATAGAAAGGAAAAAAAAGGGGTGTGGTTGTGAAGACTGAAGAGGAACACCGAGGAGGGATAACAACCATTTGGGCTTGATAAGAATAAGGAATGATGAGGATAATGTAGAATGTAACGTGAGCCAGTCAAGCCCAAATCGTTGAGTTCCTAAACCCGCACAAAGCAGCCCAACCCAATCTCGTATCACTATTCATTAGTGAATAGTAACTTGGAGCATACACATTTAAGGTAAGGTGTAGATATTTGAAATAATAATAATAAAACATTAGTTTTTTTTACTTTTAATTACATATATAATTAAAAAGTAAATATTATAAATTTTTTGTAACCTTTAATAATAAAATAATAATTAAAATAACTTAATTTTTATAGTTGTGTCAATATAATTAATACTCCCTCAATTTCCTATTATCTTCCCTCTTTCCTTTTTTACACTAATTTGATTATCTTTCCTCTTTCCTTTTTTTGGTAACTTTCATTCTTTTTTTTATTATTTTATCTCTCCTATAAATTTTACCACTTACACTACTTTATTCATTTTTTATTAAGGATTTTTCTATCCTATGCCCACTAGGCATAGAAAAAGAAACCCAAAAAGGAAAGAATTAATGATGTTTATATGGGAAATTGCAATATCCTATCACTTTGCAAGAAAAACATCATTAATTCTTTTCTTTTTGGGCTTCTTATCCTATGTCTAGTGGGCATAGAATAGAAAAACCGTTTTATTAATTATTCATTCTTTATTATTTTCTCTTTCCTATAAATTTTACCACTTACACTACTTTATTCATTTTTTATTAGTTTTCTTATTTATTGTGCCAATTTAGTGTGATTAAGATACTAATATTAAATATGTTTTAATTTTTTAAAAAAATATTTTATCGATTTAAAAATAGTGTAAAAAAGGCGTTGGACACTATTTGTTTTCCCGTATTCTGATCACATCCGATCTGTAACCCAACTCGTAACTCATATGACCCAACCTGTATTCTGAACCGACTAGTGACCTGGCTTATGACCCCACTCGTTCGACCGGTTTGACAGGTCTACCAACATCCGTACAGCATGTGAGCTCAACCTTATATAAAAAGTTTAGTGAAAAATATTTATTGACGCACCTAAAATTAATTTAATGTGATCATAATACCCGGGATTTGTCTGATAAATCATAATTCAATAAAATAAAAGCATTTCTTTGACAATATTAATTAGGATTGGTCCTCCCCAAATAACAAAAGTTACTTTAAAAAAAATTATTACATGTATTTATTCCCAGGAAAAAAAAATTATTTTACATCTACTTTCTTGTATACTGGTTTCGAAGAGATTTTAATTAGGAATAGAATAATTTTTATTTTTTGTTAAAATAACGTTTTTTTCCCTAAATAAAATCTAAATTTATTAAAAGTTTGATATCATACAACGTAATTATTATACGTAATCAATGTCATTAAATTAGGAAATAATTTTAGCAGTATATCATTTTGTTTTGTTTTAAGATGCTCTTATTTACCCATAAAATGACATGTCATATTTGGTGAAATTATATAATGTCATGTCAACAGTAACTTAGAGGATTAATATATTATATTATATTATATTATATTATATTATATTATATTATATTATATTATATTATATTATATTATATTATATTATATTATATTATATTATAGAGTCTAGTGGAAATAATATAATTTGATTAAATATTAATTTTAATGAAAATATAATAGAAGAACTGAATTTTGATATTAGTTTTCTTATTTAGTGAATGAACATAATTATCATCAGTTTGCTTTTTTCAAAATAAACATTTTGGCGGGAAAATGGTAGAAATTACCTATTCCTTTAGTAAATAGGGTATGCACAAATCAGTGAGATAATTTCTTATTTCCGGAACAAAAGTTCCTAGATGTACATAGTAAGATTTGCCATACATGTTCACTACATTCCACTATTTCGCAGTTGAAGCTCTGTTTGGAACCTCGGATATCTCGGCCTTAGCCACGACCACCATGCCTTGTTCTCTAAAATTTTTATATATATCACCTTTGTAAAACTTCCGAGTCCTAAGAACCGAAATAAAAGAAACTAATGACCCGAATAATGTAGCGCCTGTAATAATTAGAAAAGAAATCTTGTAACAATTAGCACCTATACATTTCAAATCTTGTCCTTGTTTTCATGTTAATCCCTTTGCATCTAACTGCCTTAATCCCTCTTGTTCATAAAATTTTCCGGTGATTATGACATTAAACACGTAAGATCCAATCGGGGTAGCCACGGCCCCAAAATTAAAGAGTGTGGAGTATTGTAATATGTAATTCGTATATTTCATATATTCGATTATTCAGTTGTGATAATTACAAAGATACAAGACTAACATATAGACATAATGTATATCGTATATACGGAAGTAAATCAATCTTAACAGCTAGATAATAAAGTAAGGCAGGCAATGGAAGATTGTTGCCTATTATGCA
Organism: Silene latifolia; assembly: GCF_048544455.1. Classification (NCBI taxonomy): domain Eukaryota; kingdom Viridiplantae; phylum Streptophyta; class Magnoliopsida; order Caryophyllales; family Caryophyllaceae; genus Silene; species Silene latifolia. Next base: position 17,940,529 of record NC_133534.1, read on the forward strand.
CTTATAGAACCGTTGGAATGGGCTTGGCTAGCCGTTGGGTTGGATATCGTATTACCTCCCCTCAAGTTGGTGCGTGGATGTTTGAGACGCCCAACTTGGACAGTACGCATTCAAGGTTGTCTGGCTAAGAGCCTTCGTAAGTATATAGGCTAGCTGAGATTTTGTGTGGACGTAGCTTGGTTTGATAATGCCATTGAGGATTTCGTTCCGAATGAAATGACAATCGACTTCGATGTGTTTGGTGCGCTCGTGGAAGACGAGGTTTCGAGCGATGTAGAGTGCCGATTGATTGTCACATAGAAGATCAATTGGTTTATAGGTGATGCCGAGAAAAGATAAGATACCTTTTAGCCATTTAAGTTCGCACACCGTGTAGGCCATTGCTCGATATTCTGCTTCGGCGGAGGATTTGGACACCGCATTTTGTTTCTTGGTTTTCCATGAGATAGATGTGCTACCAAGAAACACAATATAGTGGGGCACGTGGCGTAATCTGCGTCGCAATAGGCGTGCAAATGAAGATCATTGCCCGAGCGAAGTAAGAGACCTTGGCCCGGATTATTTTTAATGTATCGAACCACCTGAATAGTTGCGTTCAAGTGATAGTGAGATATACCAACCGGCCGACCAGTCTTCGATAAGGTTGAGAGTCAGCGAGGATAGCCGAGCTCGAGGTGGCCAAGTGATGGTTTGACTCCATGGGAACCGAGTGAGGTTTGGATCCTAGCAAACCGGTTTCGGTTAAGATATTGAGGTCGTACTTTCGTTGAGAGATGAAAAGCCCACTTGATTTGCGTGCGATTTCCAAACCGAGGAAGTATTTTAAGTGGCCGAGGTCTCTCATATGAAAGCACTTGTTGAGATACTCTTTAAATTGATCGATCATGGACGGTTGGTTCCCACAAATAACGAGATCATCCATGTAGATAAGGACATGGACTTCGGTGTCGGATTTTGTAAGAGAGAATAAGGAGTGATCATAGGGGCATTGTTTGAAGTCGTATTGAAGTAGAGCAGAGGCAAGCTTGGCATACCAGCAGCGGGGGGCTTGTCGAAATCCATAAAGAGATTTTCGGAGGCGACAAACCTGATCCTTAGTGGCTGTGCTGTACCCGGGAGGCTGTTTCATGTATACCTCTTCGTCGAGATCACCATGGAAGAATGCGTTGTGAACATCCATTTGGTGAATAACCCATTTCCTTGCGGCGACAATGGTGAGGAGGGTTCGTACCGTGACCATTTTGACATTTGGAGCGAATGTTTCTTGAAAATCGACTCCTTCGATTTACCGGTTCCCCATTACTACTAATAGAGCTTTATTCTTTCGATTGTACCATCGGCATGGTATTTAATTTTATATACCCACTTCGAGCATATCGCCTTCTTGTGTGGCGGGAGAGTTTCAAGAGTCCATGTTTTATTTCTTTCAAGTGCGTCGATCTCGTTTCGCATTGCTTCCTGCCATTGTGGAACCTGTATTGCATCTTTAAAAGAGATTGGCTCGTGATTGTCTGCTAGAAATGATTTATGGTTAGTGGAAAATTTGGAGTAATTGATAAAATGAGAGATCGGATATTTTGTACCTGACGATGATGTTGATGCGGTGAGAACATGTGTCGAGGGCTTAATGGGTGGGCGAACAAAACCGTTTAGACGAGAACTTGGTATTTTGGTACGGTGCCCTTTTCCCATGGGCTTGAGTTCGGGGTTGGATGTGGGTGTCGTGTTGTCGGGGGAAGAGTGGGTAGTGTCGTTGGGGATGGTGGTTGTCGAGTTGGTGGAGGGCGGAGGTGGGATATCGAGGGTGGTGTCATGATGGGCAGTAGTAATGGTATTGGTTGTCGGGTTAGGTGTCGGGATGATAATTTGTTCAATGGGGGCAAGGGATTCCTCGAGATTCAAAGGGGTAGGAATTGGTTCGTCATGTATATTCAACGAGACATATAAGAATTCATGTTCAACAAATATGACATCGCGTGAGGAAAGTAAGAGCCGGTGTCTAGGTCGTATACTTTCCAACCCTTTTTCCCAAAGAGATATCCTAAAAAGACGCATTTGCGCCCTCGAGGGGCAAATTTGTCACAGGAACGATTGATGTTGCAGGCATAGCAAAGACAACCAAAGGTTTGAATATGGCTCATAGGACGGGGTTTTTGAAAGAGAATTTCGTACGGAATCTTTCCTTTATGTATAGAACTCGGAGTTTGATTTATGAGATATACCGCAGCGAGAATACATTTACCCCAAAAGAGGATACGTAAACTTGCTTGAAAAAGATACTACGCTATAAGGAGGTGGTCGAAAATCTCTGAAATGATGGCGTAAACCAAAGGCCAATTCGCACCAAAGCAAAAACCGAGGATCACCGAGGCCGCGTATAGCGAGTTGGGGACTCCAAAGGCTATAAGGAGGTGGCCTATGCATGAGACGTGTAGGACTAGAGTCATCATCATAGGACGCGGGAACTTGTACTTGGCTAGGACAACCTCAAAGGCAAACCCTGATACAACTCGACCTAGGTAGTTCCATATGCTCATTAGAGAGACAAATATGGTTATGCTTTTCGGAGGGTATCAGACCCTATTTGACCGAGGATGTGAATGGATGTTAGGGTCCCGCACTCTCGCCTATGCCACATGTTATGAAGAGGATCAACATGTCGATGCTAAACAGCGCTTGGAGTATGGTGTAGTCATCTCCTCTGTTTGGTGGGCTGAATATGTTTGCAAGGCAAGATTCGCGGTTCTCTTTGTCGTCCTTGAAGGCTTCAACCGGTGCTGGTTTTGTAGTCTCTTGAATGATAACCTCAAGACTTGAAACACTCTCAAGAAGCTCATCGTTTCTCCTTCGTTGACCCACGAGATGGTGTTCTTCCTTCGCAACAATTGCGAAGGGGAGGATTAGGAGAAGCACGACAATAGAAACGCTTGCATAGTACTCGACCCTGGTGAAACTAACCCTAATTTGTACTACAATCAAAGCCATGAGAAAATCGGCTAAAGCGAGGGATATATAGAGAAGATTATAGAATACCTTGACCTCATTTTGTTGATGGACAACCTTCAAAACCCGTACAGTTCGAAGAAAGACGATCCATACAACTGTAGGAAGCCAAGCAACGAAGAGAATGAAAGCTTTAGCGTCCTTACCATAGAATGCATGGTAAAGTTGTGTAAGTATTGCTCCGTTTAAACCGATGAAACCCTTCAAAAGCCCTAACACAATTCCTCTGCTTTTAGGAAAGTTGTTTACACGAGTGACTAAAGCTCTTGTGCTTGCGAAAGTTTGAGTGTTCGCCCATACGTAAGTGTACAAACACATTTGCTAGACATGAACACGCTAGACAGGAACACGCTTGAGATGACCTGAGACAGCAAGCCAAATCATGAAATAGCCGAAGTTCATGACGGCTCCAATAGCAAGGACTACCCATGGGGATGTGACTTCGTTGATGAGGGCGGATATAACACCGACATTCCCACCCATGTCCTTGAAGAAACTAAGAAGATTTAGAGTTGATTGATCATAACCCATCACGGACTTTAACTCGTTCGAGTACAAGCCAAAGAGGTAGCCGGCTCTAGCCACCACCATGACTAAGGTTGACGCAAACACCATGAACCATCTACCAAGGATCACCTGTAACCCAAACCGACTCACGTTTGTACAACCACTCTTTGATACGGTGAAAGCCATAATCTCAAAGTCTTTTTTTTTTTTTGTTTCGAAATTAAGCACCATAGCTTCCTGATATATATGCAACTGCTTAGTAGAGTGGGAGACTAATTGAGTTTGTGGCCGAAGTGGAAGACCTAAGCAATTCACATCAGTCAATGTACAAGAAGCGTGAGACGGCAAAGTCTCGCTCTAAGCCTCTAAATTCCACAACAATCATAAAAAAGAAGGGAAATAATTAAACCTACAAAATCTCCAAATACAAAATATGTCATTCCTTTGATTAATTATGACATCCATTATATAGCACTATGGTATAAAATATAGGTTGCGAGTCTACAATACTGCATCACTCACATTCTGGCCTACAATGAAGCGTCCAATTGTCGTACACATTTCCGAGTATTGAGTGTTGTACACGGGTACACGAGGGAATAAGAAGAGTTTGAGTAACTTACATCATTACTAATTTATAAAGGTTTTGGAGATGGAAGCGGACACATTTTCATCGAGGTGGTATCGACTGCACTTAAGACACCACACACACGATCGAGTTGGAGCGATCAATTTCAAAATTACAAGTGAAACGGCTATCGAATACCATATTACCATAGAAACAGTAACACTATAGCATGAGGTATGGAACTGGAATTGGAAATTTTTCCAAAGACAATAATACACACGGCTCTTACACTTTCTATATGACATATAGTACACATTAGCATCATGAGGTAATGTGTACCTCATGAGGTTAGGTTCAAATTCCGCAAATTTTTGATTAAGACGGATATAACCGTTTTAAACAAAAGACGGGTCAAATAAATGGATAGGACAAAAGCAAAATGTCTAGGAAATGATAAAAATCTTGTCTCGTCTATCTGAAGTAGTATTTGACACGTTTTATCCTTAAGACGGACATGACTGTCTTAAGGAAGACCAGTTGTTTTAATTTTAAGCATGAAAATGTGAAGTGCTTCATAAAAAGGATAATTAGTGGTTTATTTAAAGTAGGGTGCGTGGAAAAGAAGGAAGAAGTCAAGAACCAATTTTTTTTTTTTTTTCCTACAATAGTCCCGAGTTATTTGGGATCGTCTGACGTGAATCGTGTAGCTAAGGGATAGAGAAAAAGGAGACAAGAAAGCACTTATACCTTATCAACACATCATACAACATTAATGGTGTGACAGTAATATTAACTGCAGTAATTAGGGAAGACTGATGAATTGATGATGCTGTCATACAGGAAAACTCTCACAAAGAATGGTTAGCAGGATTAGAGAAGGAACACAATTCCTTGTGACGGAGCAATATAATCATTTTATGATAAATTCACTATTACTCCGTATATGATAAGTAATAATTCTTGGACGATTTCTTATCATAAATGTATCACATTTTCTCCGTTGCAAGGTAGTAAAATAACAGCAATCTTGAACTGAAGTGTAGTTCAAGACTTGGAGGGTAAAAAGAAGGAAAAGAAACAGTAGTATAAGTTTCATGTGCTTCGAGAGTTACTTGCAATTTTTCGTTCTTTCTAAGAATGATGAATTCTTTTTCATTCATATTGTTCCATGACGTAAAAAGGTAGCAGGTGTAACCATACTCACAGTAAGAATCACGAGTATAAATATATATACAGGAACATTTACAGGACTGATTTGCAAAAAGTTGAGCCGGCAGCACGGCCAGGCCGAGCCATCCAGTGATGTTGGCCAACCTTACCCTCTGTTTATTCATACATTCTTTTGAAAGGGATCCCTAAATTTGATATAGTTTTAAAAATGACGAATCTTGGCTGATTTAAGAAATTGTATGCGATCCATTGCAGCAACGTATGAAGATTGAAGGGTCCTGAGAGCATTAATCTTCCATATAATTTTTTAATCTCATATATATAGAACAGAAACGAAACTCACACCGGTCACGACTCTGTTTTTGTAAACATTCAGTCCTCCTTTACATGAAAATATCATTTCTTCACGAAACAGGAGATGCTGACACCGATAATGACTCTGTTTTTGTAAATACTGATTCCTTAGAATCAAGTGCATTTATTTCTCTGCAGGAGCCTTTCAATGGAGAGCCACACCGATCAGCCCTCATATCGTCTTACTGTTACTGGCTTGGTTAAAACGCTAAGGGAGTTCACGGTGGAAGACAACAACAAGAAGTCAAAAAGAAAGTAAACCACCGACAAAAACATCACTGTCCTCTTCCTTCCTATACGCATCCCATCCAAAATTCACAGAAATCAACAGGTAAGGAGAATTCATCAAAATCCCACCACAACCACTGACAGCATTTTTGCTATTCTATACGAAACAGGTGAAGTACACGAGAGACCCCATCTCTCAACACGGTCAATTGAACATTGTAATCAATAGCAACGTTCAGCAGGTCTTACATATGCTACCGCGTTATTAAATCAAGGTCACAACACCCAATAAACTTTGGCAAACAGGATTTAAATACTTACATGGTTCATAATGATCACCAACAACCGCGGAGGTGTAAAGCTTCCTAGTTCGAAAGTCCAAACTGGAAGTTTCCAGTTTCCATGACACAGCATTTAAATACTTACACGGTTCATAATAACCACCATGAAGTTATCATATCTATCAACACTGCCTTCAATAATCACTTGGTTAAGATGGGTGCACTCTAATTCACACTAAAAATCTACCAGAATGTTCCATGGTGAAATTCTGCATCCTCACTCCAAATTACAGCACCTAGTTCAAAGGAAATCATGCCTCGAAGTTTATCGTGGAAAAGAGGCGCAATGATAGCACAGTTTAGAAGGATGCGACGGGCACTTGCTCAAGCTCAGTTCAAATCATGGAGTATAAGTAACATAACTGGCAACTAAATGCCAAGTTCATTGAAAATAAAGGCCAAAACAAAACAATCAAGACACATTTTATTGATTTTAATGAGATTCACATTTTCACCAAAAAAAAAAAAGACACATTTTATTGCTGCCAAAATTCATACGTTTTGTAATAGAAACCCAGTCATTTACATACTAGGATACGTGTAAACAGTAAACACGCTTATCTAATGCTTGGTTTCAAAAAGTTTACAACGTGAAGCTCCTCACCTAACATAATAGGCAGTCAGAATATACAAAAGACATAACGTACCAAACCAAACATACCAAACTACAAGCTGGCAAATGTATTACATAATGTAAAAAGAAACAGTACAAAGACAATTCCTTAAAACCATACCGAAGCTCAAATTCAGAGATTACCCGATTCCATTTACCCTGTTGGTGGAGGTCCATACAACATCAGTGCTGTGACCATTGAATGCTCTTAATATCAATACCTTCTTTATACATCTCATAAAGGGGACTCATCTCCCTCAACTTCTGAACCTGCTTCGTCGTCAGCGCAACCGCCCTATCAATCTCCTCCTCAGTCGTAAACCTCCCAATCCCGAACCTAATCGAAGTATGCGCCATCTCCTCATCCACCCCAAGCGCCCTCAACACATACGACGGCTCCAAACTAGCACTAGTACACGCACTCCCACTCGACACTGCCACCTCCTTCAACCCCATCAACATACTTTCCCCTTCCACAAATCGAAACGACAAGTTCAAATTCCCAGCGTACCTCCTCTCCTCACTCCCGTTCACCACTACCGCATCAACCTTCTCTCTAATCCCCTTCAATAGCCTCTCTTGCAAACCTTTGATCCTCTTCTCATCATACTCCATCTCCCTGGCCGCAATCTCACACGCAGCCCCAAACCCGACTACCAACGGAGTCGGCACTGTACCGCTCCGAATCCCCCTCTCTTGCCCACCTCCGTTCATCTGAGGCTCCACCCGAACCCGCGGCCTTCTACGAATGTACAAGGCTCCAACCCCCTTAGGCCCATATATCTTGTGCCCGCTCAACGACATTAGACTGATATTCATCTTGTCAACATCGATCTCCACCTTACCGAGGGCCTGGGCAGCATCGGTATGGAAGGGAATCTTATGCTCCTTGCAAATCTGGCCTATTTCTTCCATGGGTTGTATCACTCCAATCTCATTATTAACCATCATGACGGAGACCAGCCCTGTCAATAGAAGTAGTAAATAATATTAACAACAGCACTTACTAAACTCTATTTCAAGTGTTCTTCCCACTTTTTCAAAATACGTGACAGCTTGTTTGGAACCTCGTAATTAATTTTGAAATTCAGATTTAGCCTAAACTCATTGTTAGCCAATCCTAAATATGTGGATTTAAATTTAGTCAAAAAACATCACCCATTTAAAATGACTCCTTTCGCCTTCTTATTTTCAAATACCAGACAATCTCTTAGCCTACATCATTCCGATACTGCACAAAATCCAATCACTCAAACAACTCCGTCTTCTCTCTTCTACCTAAAGTCTTCTTGCACCTTTTTTTTTCTTATAGGAGTCAATGTCGGTATTGTACTTGGTGGCGAAGCTCTCTAAGATTTGAAAACAAATTAATTCTAAGGTTTTCTACAATTGGTTTAGGTCTCCTTACGCTTGCTTATCATTATGAAATTTCTCACATTATAATAGGTGCTAATTGAACTGAATATGACACATTTTAAAGCAATAAACTGAATACTCTGATACTCTTTTCCCAACTAACAAAACCGAATGCCTGAAACAACATAATTGCAGATTCCCAAACACCTTAACCGAATTCTACATCTAAAATGCAACACTTCACTCTCCAAAAATCCAACTTCACCCATCTAAAATGACTGCTCTTGCCCCTTCTTATTTTCAAATACCAGACTACCTCTTTACCTACAGCATTCAGATACAGCACAAAGTTCAATCACTCAATCAAACAACTCCATCTCCTCGCTAATCCCTTCTGTTTCCATTTTTCTCTTTCGGGAATCGAAGTCTTTTCGCACTTGATGGTGAATCTTTCTAGCATTAAATTTAGTCAAGACAATTAGCATTAATTTTTAAATTCAAATATAGCCCAAATTAATTATTACCCAATCCAGGTATTTAGATTTCAATTTAGTCAAAAATCTTAACTACACCCATTTAAAATCACTCCTCTCCCCCCCTTCTTATTTTCAAATACCAGACTATCTCTTTGCCTACATCATTCCAGTACTGCACAGAACTCAATCACTCAAACAAACAACTCCATCGTCTCTCTCCTCACTAATCCCTTTTGTATCCATTTTTTCCCCTTTCGGAAATCAAAGTCCTTATTGCATTGGTGGAAACTCTCTTAATATTTGTAAACAAATTGTCTCCTTAATATGCTAAACTTTTACGCCACTTCTAAGATACACTTAATTGGTGTTAATTGACCTGAATGCAATACATTTCAAAGCGATCAATTGAATACTCCCAACACTTTTTTCCCATACTAATAAAACCGCAAAAGTGGTAATTAGGCCCCTTAACTCTGATCAATTGTGAAATTAGGCCCCATAACTTTTATTTGGAGCAATCAAGCCCCTTAAGTTTCATCAAAAGTGAAATTCAGCCCCATTTTTTAAATTTACACAAGAATTTTAATTAAAAACAATTTATATTGGTATTAAATAATTTATTAAATAACTAAAAATTACTAATTGCAACTTTACGAATTTTTACATAATTTATTAATCATTGAAGAACATTTTTACATACATATTTGGTAAATTATTTATAATTTATATAACATTCATACATATATAATAAATTGTCTATATATTATAAAATTCAAAATAAAATAATTCTCAATATTTAATATAAATATAAAAGTTCTAAAATTATAAAAAATATATTTTATATTTGATAAATTGTATTAAAAGTGATATTAATATAAGAATTTGGTGAAAATTATGAAAATGGGGTTGAATTTCACTTTTGGTGAAACTTAAGGGGTTTGATTGCTCCAAATAAAACTTATGGGGCCTAATTTCACAATTGAACAGAGTTAAGGGGCCTAATTACCACTTTCGCGCTAATAAAACCAAATGCCTGAAACACAATTATTGCAGATTCCCAAACCCCTCAAGTCCTCAACTAAACTGTACATCTGAATTGCAACATCTGAATCGTACATCTGATTCCCGAATACCTCAACTGAATTGTACACCTGCAGATTCCCATACTAATACATCCGAATTGTACACCTCAACCGAATTGATTCCTTATCTTAATTTTAGGATTTTCTATAATTGGTTCACGTTTCTTCCCGTATGCTAATCGTTACTCCATTTCTAACATTAAAGGTTCAAATTGAACTGAATATGACACATTTTAAAGCGATAAATTGAATACTCCGATCCTCTTTTCCCAAACTAATTGAACTAAATACCTGAAATAGGATTACTGCAGTTCCCAAACACCTAATCTAAATCTGAAACGCAACATTTAACTCTCCAAAATTAAAATGGGAATACCATCAGTGAATCACTTATACGACTCCTCAATTTCCGTCTCAAAGAGAGACAGGGGTAACAAATGACTGAGACAACAAAGGGAATACCATCAGAAACCGGGATAGGGACAAACAAAGGTAAACAAATGACCGAGACCACAAGAGGAAATACCAACAGAAACAGGGACGGGGATAAAAAAAAAGGTAAACAAATGACCGAGACGACTTTTTGATTACCAGTATCGGGTCGAATAGCATCCTTAAGCTGATCAACATCAATCAACCCATCCTGCTTAACAGGCAAATACGTAACCTCAAACCCTTGCTGCTGCAAATGCCGACACGAATCAAGAACACACTTATGTTCCGTCTGAGTAGTAATCACATGTTTTTTCGTACCGGAATGAAACCGCATAATCCCCTTAACAGAGATATTATTAGACTCAGTAGCGCCAGAGGTAAAAATAATCTCTTTCGCGGAGGCGTTAACGAGGGAAGCGACTTGAGCGCGAGCCGATTCGACAGCGGATTCGGATTCCCACCCGTAAAGGTGGGTCCGACTGTGTGGGTTACCGTATTGGGAAAGGTAGTAAGGGAGCATGGCGTCTAGGACACGTGGATCGACGGGAGTGGTTGCTTGCATGTCTAGGTAGAGCGGGCGGCCTGAGAGTTGGACGCCTTTGACGTTTATGGGTGAGTCTGGCGGTGGTGGTGGGTCGAGTACGGTGGCGGCGGCGGCGGTGGAGAAGGGGCGGGGGTGGGGGTGGGGGCGGGTTAGGGTTTGGCGGAAATGGCGGATTAGTTGATTTGAGATTCTCATGCTTTGGGATTTTCGGAAATTAGGGTTTTGGGAGGGAAGAACAAGTCAGATATTGGGGGAATGATTATGAAGAAGGAAGAGAGAATAGAGATTTGGGAAATTAGGGCCACGTCATACTAGGATCGAGCGCTTCTCTACCACAAAGTCCAAAACTCCACGAGTCACGACTGCAACGTATACTCCGTAGTCTAGAGGTGGCAATCGGATCAAGTTGGGTCGGCTCATATCGGGGTAGCCAACTCTTTTGGGTTGGGGTTCGGATCATTATCGGGTCGGATATTTTGGGTCAACTGATGTATCGGCCGGGTCGTGTCGGGTTGGGTTTGAGACGGGTTATTTCGGGTAAAATGTTGTATCAGGCTGGATCCGATTACTTTACCACATTACTTCAATTTTTTACCATTACATTTAGTTTTTAACCATTATTTGGTTTAATTACTTTATTAGTAAGTCAAACATATCAATCTAAATATAAAGTTATTTTTATTTTGATCAATATTAAGCTTAATAATTGTCGGTTCATCAATTTAATCGGGTGAGTATCAGGCTGGTAATATCGGTCGGGTCTGGGTCGGGTTCGAATCACTAATCATCGGATCATGTCGGGTTACGAGTTGTCATCTGGTTGGGTCGGGTCGGTTTCGGGCCACTGATCATCGGGTCGGTTTTCCCCCAATATCTGGCTCATTATTTGGTTTAATTACTTCATGTCGGGTTATGGGTCATTATCGGCCTATCGGGTCAGGACGGGTCGATTTCGAATTGTAATATTCTTAGGTTCTGTCAGGTCGGGTTTGCTCGGGTACGTGTCGGGCATACTTCCGAGCTCTACTCCGTACTTCGTATTAGTTAGGCATTTACTCATTGGTTAACTTGATGAATGATGCCGCAGATTTCCATTTAAGACGAAAGTATCCGTCTTTAAGTTAAAACGGGACAAATAATCACCCTCTTGTATAGTTAAGACAAAAGTCTTTTTATTCCCCAAGTATTTTTGTTATATCACTAAAACTTGGGAGAGACGATATTTTAATAAGTTATTGAGAGATCATTTCGTACATTTTTATTTGTATTTCGTGACCCTTTTGTTATTGATCGTGACATAGTAATTTCGTACTTATTTACATGATAAATGTACCCATTTTATCTTTAATCATGATTTGTACCTGTTCTATTACCTTTAGTACTACTTTTTCTTAAAATTGTAAAATAGTCTTTCAATATGCTTATTGAGATACCGTCTCTCAGGAGACCTACTCGGTGGAGCTAGGGGGCTAGCAGGGGCGTTCGGCCCCCAGACGGATAAAATTTTCGGAATTTTTAGCTAAAATTTCCGAAATTTTTTCGAGTATACCTTATTTCATTAGCACTTTACCCCTCCAAAAATTTGAATCGTGGCTCCGTCACTGAGTATTTTTTTTTATTTTTTTTTGTGTTGACCAGGAGTATTCCTTACCGATAACCGGGGCAATTTCCTGCGGGATACTGAAGACAATTTAATGGATTGACCCCTTCAAAGTTTGGCCTTTTTCATTCGCAAGAGTCAAAAATCGAATCGCTGACTACTTATTTAAGATATGAGAGCCTTTACCACTCACATCAGCCAACTTTAGTATCGCCAAGTAATTTGTGTTAAAATGGTTCATCTTCACTAGTGTGCAAAATGGATTCAAATTATGAGAAGGATATCTACAAGTAGTTTACTTGAAAGATTATTCAAAGGAGTACAATGAAGTCATAAACAAGTTTAATGAGGAAAAATAATTGTATCATGATATAATTAACTGGAATCAATTAAATATTTACCCCTTGAAAAAGCAGTAAAGATCCTCTGTTCTACTTTTGTATCCCATTATGTGTGCCACTCTACTCACATTTTGTCATATCACTTGTTGCAAAATAAAATATTGTATTAATTTGTTGATGTGGTAAAAGGTGATTGGAGTGGCACACACATTGGGACATCAAATGGGACAGAGGATCCCCACTCTTGAAAAAGATTCATTAATCTTTGTATGTCTTATTTCATCCATAAATACGGAGTATTAACTTTCGGTTATAAAATAGTGCAAAACAACGAACGAAATAAGAAATCACATTTTTTTCCAAAACGATTTGTGACCCAGTTATCAATGCACAAATACTATCCTACAACCAGTTGTATAACATTGTACAACCACCTCAAAGTTGTTGAGCTCTTAGACAAAGTTGTTGAGCTATTTTACAAGTTATTGAGTTATTTTACAAAGTTATTGAGCTTAATAATTATTCTGTTAAGCTCAATAACTTTGAATCATATCTCGATAATTTTGTTAGTAGAACTCGATAACTTTATAACAAAGCTCAACTACATTAAATAAGTTGTATATACAACCAGTTGTATAATACATTAACTGTTATCAATGAGGGTGACTCATAACTTAATTCTCATACAGCATTTTCCTGAGGTTTCCTACCGGATATCAGTAGACCATATTTAAGAAAATATGTAATTTTTGCGCATTTTGACAGGTGTTATTGTTGATCAGTTAATATGGATCTCTAAGTTAAAGATTTGCTTTTGGGAAACAAACCAAAGATCCCTTGTTCAAGCACAAAGCTCCAAAAAATATTACCCACTCATATATCAGTCTTTGACAATATCAATTCTTGTACAAATGTTGAGGGATGGGCCGGAAATTGAAATTTATTGGCAAGAGTAAAACCAGTATTCATGTTCACAATCAGAGTACAAAAAGAAATGAAAATCATCTGCCTCAAACGATCCATACACAACTTCCGAGGGCAAATTGAGTATTAGGCAAAAGCCATAAAAGCCTTTTACGGTTCTACCACCGACGGCCAAATCCAACATAATGTATAAGGAGCACTAGATAAAAATAATTTAATGGTGCTCTTTCACCTCAAAAAGGCCATCAGGACCTGCAAATTAAAACAACCATATCAAATGCATAGTTGTGGAAGTCCTGGAAGGATAACAAATACCACACCCATGATGAGTAACACGACTTTTAAGCTATGAACACTAAAATAAAGCGCCCCGAGTTTTAAAATGTCAAAGGAAAAACATATGGAGTTTTGTTTAGGGTTTAAAAAATATTGGACTAGACGTCAGGCAATCAGTTAATTCACGTTAACATAACAAGAGCAGTTTAATCCCATGATTACGATAATGGAAATGAGTAAACGTGATAAGAAACTAGCGTAGAAATCACCCGTTCTTCCATAACTTCATAAGAGAGATGGGTATAAAAAAAGGGCAGCCCGGTGCACGATGGCATCCCCGCTAGGCGACGGTCCGGGGAAGGGTCCCACCACAAGGGTGTAATTGGGGCAAGCCTTCCCTTGCCATTTTGGCAAGAGGCCGCTCCAAGGACTTGAACCCGTGACCTCACGGTCACAAAGCAACACCTTAATCGGTGTGCCAAGGCTCATAAGAGAGAAGGGTATACATAGAACAGAGTAATTAAATTGAGTACTGCTATTAACACTGATGGCATGTTCTTTGAAAGATAATCGACATTACATTGTAACAGCTTGTAAAAGGAACGCGGGGATTGGTCGGATACTAATGTAACATACTAACATCCCCTGTTACAATGTATTGGGATCTATAATCAATTGATGTAATGACCAACGTCCACATAATCGTCACCATATGTAAACAATAAGTACCTCCATCACAATTATAATGTCCTTATTTTGACATTGATTGTTAAGTTTGACCCCTAATTTCTCCAAATATATGCAAAGGCATCATGTTTGATTTATCAAAACAAATATTTTGTTTATTCTTTGCCTATAACTCTTGTACATTGTGACTTCGTGAGATAATTGCTGGTAAAGTTGACCATCAAAGTTTAAGAGAGACAATTAAAATGAGACAAAGGGAGTGAGATAACAATCATGGGATTGATATGTAGACATGTAGTATTATCGCATACGCGGCAACGATCAAGAAATATCGGTGTGGGACTGAAGTTTCTAAAACTTTTATCAAATATATTACATCTTCCCTTCTTAAACATGAATTTTTAAGATGATTGCCCGTGTTCAGAGTCTATATTCTAACTCATCACCCTTTTCTTCACAAATAGATACAGCGTTGCAACTTGCAAACACACACAACTGCAGTAGTAAAGACTAAAGACATGGAGATAACGCTAAAATAACGCCGATATTTTGAAATATTGCTTGATGTGGCAAAACGTCGGCATATTTTTTTAGGCATTATATAACGGGAAATAACCTAAAAGTCACTGAAATTCACGTAACATAACAAGAGCACTTTAATCCCGTGATTACATAATGGAGATGAGTAAACATGATAAGAAACTAACGCAGAGATAACTTGATCTCCCATAACTTCACAAGGGAGAGCGGTACACAGAACAAACAAAGCAAGTTAATATTTTTTTTGTTATGTAGCTATGTAAGTAATTTTGAGGGTCAAATTTTCATACACAGCAAAGCACTGGCCTTGAATGGGTATCCATAATAGGTAGATGTACTAAATCAGGCTAACAGGGATGATGGATGCTGATACTGAAATGAAGACAGCACTTAAATCCGTATACACTAATATACCTGTTAATCTGCCATTACATGTCAATATGATCTAGTGAACTATTAAATCACCCACTATTAATTTGGGCAAAGTTACACACGGAGCTGAGACCAACTCCCTTTGATCCATTGATCCTTCACGTTTGCACAAAATTTCCCTCACCCAAAAAAAAAACGCATAATAAACTATTGAGTTAGAGGGAGTATGAGGTAAATTGGATCGAACGGACAGCCATAGATGAGGCTTTAGAGAAGATATTGTGATCACAAAGGAGACTGTAGTCGAAACTCGAAACCCAAGTGGAATGACTAGATTGTAGGCCTGGAGCTATTATCCATGATTATGACGGGCACATGAGGGCATACAATCATCAACAGGTGAGGATTAAATGGGTTTTGGGAATCACAGAGGCCAAAGTGACAGAAATTGGTCTTCAAATAGTATGTCAACATGAACAAGACAATGCGATAATGATATATGCCATCTCAAGGATTAATCTGCTCAAGTCTGGAAATTACCCCTCAAATTATAACTGTGGCATTGGTAAGTCGATGTCTGTTTTAGCTACTCCTCTATGAAATAAAAAGCTAGACCCTTTCACTCAAAAGTTTAAATGCGGAAAAGCGGAGAAGGCATAAACTATGAGGTGGGGCATAAACTATGAGGTGGCAATACCAACAACGACCTAGCTAAACACAGATACGAGCTACCATTAAGTCATACAAAGTAGGAAAGAGGGTGTAAAGTCATACCCCATGGGAATTCCTTGTTGCGAATGTGCATGTGGGGGTATGCCTGCAGAAACAAATACAAAGAAATAAATTGAAACCCAAGCATTCCTCTCATACCGATAAATAAGTATTTAAGTATCAGACTGAAAAGCAATAAGAATCGCCATGCATTTAAGAAAATATGCAAAACCGCGCTCTAAACCCTATCATTCTCATAATCTACATATCCTCGTGATCTTCATAATGCAAGCAAATGTACAAAAAAGAATGCTATCAATATCACTCTCCTCACCAAATAATTTTGAAAAGATGATCTTCATTTGGGAGCACTAAAGGCTTCACCAACCCAAACAATAACAACAACGGCCATCCATGAGGTAAAGTCAATTCCACACATCCCATTGTAGACGATAAAAGCCAAATTAATCGTAGCAATTAGCGAAAGCGATAGATTTTCTCAAGGTAATGTTATCCATAAGCAAACATTCAATCACAAAAGTAACACAAAATCTCAAGGTAATATCACAAAAAGTCAAATATTGAATCAAGAAGACAAAATCTGAAGAAAAGACGGACCGGAGGCTCATCGAAATGAGGGTGACCCTTGGACAAATTCCAAACAGCCAAAGCAGTACAAGATACAATTCCTAAGTAGGTTATCTTCTCCCATTTGCTTGCTTCCTTTGCCTCATCTATTTATTTAATTCAACAAAGATCAGAGGTAGATTGAATTTATCAATACAGTAGTAAATCAAATTAGGGAAATGGGAGGATAATGTAATATGAAACCCTAATTATTGTAGAGAGAGAGAGGAGGAGGGAGGGATTACATGCTACGTCGCTGTGAGCGGAAGAAGAGAAGGAACGTTTGATAAGATCGGAAGAAGTACGGCCATGGCGGATGGAGGATTGGAGACCAGATCTGAGTTTCATTAGTGTAATCGCCATTTTTGACTGCTTTCTCTCTCTTCTTCTTTCGTTTTTGCAAATTAATGAATTTTTTTGGGAGAAGACGAAAATGGTTGAACTGTGGATAGGCTGAACAAGCTTAGGTCCGATAAAATGGGTCTGACTGATTTTTTTAGGCCCAGCCCCCAACCCTTATTTTTTGAAGTTTCGATCTTTGATCCGATCTCGTTTAAGGTCGGTTATTTTAGGTCCAGGTTTAATGGAACGGAATATAGGGCTTTCAATCTTTTATGCCTTTTTATTTAAAATTTGTAAATCAATCGAATATTTTACGCTAAAATGCCATTATAAACTCAATTTTAAGAATTATTTATATTAAATAATAGTTCAAATACGGAGTATTTATTTTATTTGATTTGATAAATTTAAAATTCGATAATCATATACTCCGTACTTAATAGCAACAAATCGTACTTTTTTGGATATTTCGGTCAGAAAACGGACCGGATCGAAAATTCGGGTTTGCTCCGGTCCAGGACCAAAACTCTTAGGTCCGATCTTCGTCCACTAAATTTGTTCTCTCGGTCATCAGTTCCGTCCAATTTTGGACCGATGCTCAACCCTAACTATGGATGATCAGTTACTCACTAGTCACTACGGACTTTAGGGCTAGCCACTTGGTCGAGTTGGTGAGATCGGGCCGTGTCAGGGGGCAGTTTGGGCTGGGGTGGAGGAGCTCGAGTTCAGCATTAGGGGAGGTATTTTGGGTCGTGCCTTGCTAAAGCTGGTAAAATTGGGCCGAGCACAGCTTGTATGGACGAACAGTTGATGTGGGTTGGCCCGACCGGGCTAGCATAATTTTTTTTTCTTTAGAACAAGCTTAAAAGGTTTAGTCGGGCAAGGACGGTGGTGTGCAGTGTCGTGTGGTTGGCCACAGGGGCCACCAAAAACTGGCCTGATGTGGCGGTCTGGGCCGAGCTACACCGTCACGTTGACCACCGTAAACTACGGTGTCTCAATAATAAACTTAGTTTAGGTTACTAACAAAAAATTGTTAATAATAAAAATAATAAGAAAATTTCAAAAAATAGTTTCAAATGTGAACTTCATTTTTGAAAGTAATATTCGTTGAAATTATCTTTCCATTGTTTTAAATTTAGTCGTATCTTTTCAAATGTCTTAAATGTAACCTCAACAATTATCTTGTTGTGGCACTTGATGAAATTAAGTTTAAAAAGAGAGAGTAAACTAGGTTGGGGTGAGTGAAGGTGGTGGAAGAAAGGTAGAACTAGAAATATAATTTTGAAATAGTTGACACAATTTTTTAGCACTAGGGACATTTTTAGAGGATAAAATCAACTTCAATGAAATCACACTTGATAAATGCATGAAAATCGTATTGACGCATTAACATTGGGTGATTAATGACTAAAAATTATGGTGCAGCCGTGCAGTAGTTATGCACGGTTAAGCGATGTTAGAATTGGCGGTAATCACAAGGATGCGAAGTTTTAAGGAGGTACATTACCAAATTACCAAATCCATAAGATTGTTTAATTCATGAGAAATTATCCACTGAAAATAGAATACGACATTACGACTGGCAAGAAAACCACAACGCAATGCACTAGTAACAACAGAAACAGTAGCAGAAACTATCAAAGTATCAAGAGCAATTAGTCCTCGTAATCAGCTCCTTCATCATCATCCTCTGCACCCTCAGCACCAACTTCCTCGTAATCCTTCTCAAGAGCAGCCAGGTCCTCACGAGCCTCAGAAAACTCGCCTTCCTCCATACCCTCACCCACGTACCAATGAACAAAAGCCCTCTTGGCATACATGAGGTCAAACTTGTGGTCAATTCTGGAGAACACCTCAGCAACACTGGTCGAGTTGGAGATCATGCAGACTGCTCTCTGAACCTTGGCAAGGTCACCACCAGGTACCACGCTTGGGGGCTGGTAGTTGATACCACACTTGAACCCGGTTGGGCACCAGTCGACAAATTGGATGGTGCGCTTGGTCTTGATTGTGGCTACAGCAGCATTGACGTCCTTAGGGACCACGTCACCACGGTACATCAGACAGCAAGCCATGTACTTGCCGTGACGTGGGTCGCACTTGGCCATCATGGAAGATGGCTCGAAGGCACTGGTGGTGATCTCGGCAACTGAGAGCTGCTCGTGGTATGCCTTCTCAGCTGAAATAACAGGGGCATATGAGGAAAGCATGAAGTGAATTCTTGGGTATGGCACAAGGTTGGTCTGGAACTCATTGACGTCCACATTTAGGGCACCATCGAACCTGAGAGAGGCAGTGAGGGATGAAATGACCTGTGGATTAAGAGAGTATAACAATATTAGACATCTGTAACCGTCTCACCATAATATTTTCATATGAGGAATAACTGCATCATGATATATATATATATATAATCAGTGTTCGTCACCTGAGAAATCAGACGGTTCAGGTTAGTGTAAGTAGGACGCTCGATGTCAAGGGACCTCCTACAGATGTCATAGATGGCTTCATTGTCAAGCAGAACAGCAACATCAGTGTGCTCCAGGAGGGAGTGGGTTGAGAGGACACTGTTGTAAGGCTCAACAACAGAGGTTGAGATCTGGGGTGATGGGTAAATAGTAAAACCCAACTTCGATTTCTTTCCATAGTCGACAGATAGACGCTCCAAGAGGAGGGATCCGAGACCAGATCCAGTACCTCCACCAACAGCGTTGAATACAAGGAACCCTTGAAGACCAGTACAGTTGTCAGCAAGCTTACGGATGCGGTCCAAGCAAAGATCAACGATCTCTTTGCCAACTGCCATTCAAATTACAAACAAAGAGATGGTTAGCAAAACAAGAGTAAACGGAACATAACAAAGTACAGCATAGAAGATATGGGAATTAAATACGCACTGGTGTAGTGACCACGAGCAAAGTTGTTGGCGGCATCCTCCTTGCCACTGATGAGCTGCTCTGGGTGGAAGAGCTGGCGGTAAGTGCCGGTCCTCACCTCATCAATGACAGTGGGCTCAAGGTCAACAAAGACAGCACGAGGAACGTGCTTCCCTGCACCAGTTTCACTGAAGAAGGTGTTGAAAGCATCATCTCCTCCTCCAACAGTTGTGTCACTTGGCATCTGACCATCAGCCTGTCAAACCATTATTGCAAACAGATTAGCATAACAAAGCCAAAAACGAAGATAACAATCAACTATTATCAAGTAAGAACTGAACTCGGAAGATTCATAAATGGCATGGCCTTAATTTACTACACATAACAGGCTTAAACGCTCAATGCTCACCCAAACACTATTGTCATTCCTTCAACAGACCCTATATGTCGACTGTTACAAGCATTCTCGTGTATAATTTGGTAGAAACGCTAGAATGAGAAACAAGAATTATTTACTCATTGTAGAGTGACCAACAAATAATACACGCGAATGCATAAGCACTACTATCTGTGATTTAAATTAACTCATATATCATCTAAATCAGCAAGTCTTTTGCTCACATTATACTCAACATTTGTACACTCAGCTGAAATTTATCATATTTCGAATAGATTGACTAATAAACTAAAAAACCTTCCACCAAATCGGTATCAATTAGTCCGAAATCAAATATCAACCTGCACTAGTTAATTATTAGGTATGTTCTGCTCATATCAGCTGATGTAATACTCATCAACAATTCAACATCTTCAGAATTTAACAACGTAATCAGATGTAATTGTTACAATATCATCATCAGATTTCAATCACCAACAGAAAACGCAAATTACTTTTATTCAAGGAATGAAGGAAATAACAACGAAACCACAGATCTGAACATTAGAAGTATAGATCTTCAAATTAATCAAATAACTAAGCACAAGTACTCAACAATTTATCAAATCAACAACGATCTAACAGTAATCAAATAAACATCAACATTTCGCAAATTCAAATCATTCAACAAACATAAAATCAGCAATCAAACATCATATACAAATCATCAAGTGCTAAACATATCAAATCAACCGCGATCTAACAGTAATCAAATAAACATCAACATTTTGCAAACTCAAATCATCGAAACAAGCGTAAAATTAAGCGATCTAACAGTAATCAAATAAACATCAACATTTCGCAAACTCAAATCATCGAAACAAGCGTAAAATTAAGCGATCTAACAGTGATAAAATAAACATCAACATCTTGCAAACTCAAATCATCGAAACAAGCGTAAAATTCAGTGATCTAACATCATATATAACAAAAATCAACGAATGCGATCATCCAATACTTAACAAAATATCGAATCTAATCAAATAACATCAACATTTCACAAATTTAAATCATTCATCAAAAATAAAAATCAATAAATCATCGATCTAACATGAAACGTAACAATAATAATCGAAATCGTTAAAGAAATATCTATACCTGAATTCCGTGTTCAAGGCAGTAAAGCTCCCAACACGCATTTCCGACCTGAATACCGGCTTGACCAATGTGGATTGAAATGCACTCCCTCATTTTCGTTGAAATTCAAACAAAAATTAAAGGAAAAAGAAAAAAGAAGATTCTAGATCTGAAATGTAAGGAGAAATGAAGAGACGGAGGCGTTTATGAAGACGCCTTTTTGGGGAAATTTGAGGAGAGAGAATGAGAGATTTGCGTTATGCGAGTAATGTTGTGGTTATGTAGGTTTTTATAGTGCAGGTATTTTAAGGTAACCTTGGTTTGTTTGGTTTACTATGGTTACAGCAAGTTTTCACAGATTAACGGTTGGGTTTTCAAATTTCAAATTTTGGAATTATCTATTTTGTGTGTAAAATAGAGTATGTCAAAGCCTCAAGACTTTGGATAATCTCACGAATAATCTTATTTTAAGATCACCTTATATATAATTGTGGACGTTAATGGGTTGTACATCTCCTATATACTAAAAGATTAACACATAAATTTTTCCGCCTAAGTGACACCTTACAATAAAATATTTGCCTTCTATTTAATTGATCTCATTATCTATATTTACTCTTATTACAAAATTTACCTCATAATTAATCATATACCATAAATATTAACGGTAGTTTTGGTCATAATCCTCCTATGTACTAAGAGAATAAAATTTATCTAAAGTTTTCTCTTCAAAGTGTTCAAACTTAAATATAGAAATAAATTAGATTTTCATTCATTAAACTAATTTTCATTAAAAATAATCTTTTCATCATCAAATTTTAAAATATACTCTTTTAATTAAAACAAAACAAAATTGGTATAAAACTATAAACACTACTATACATAAACATAAACTATTACAGTATTACCCATATTATTAACTTCGTAACGAAAAAAGGATTTATTAAAATAATTTGAGATAACTAAAAAATTTTCATAAAAAATACAGTTCAAAGAATTACTCAATTCTCTTGATTAAATTTAAGAAAATTCATGAGATATAAATCTAAAATCTATAAGTAATACAATAAAAAATAAAACTTCTATATATACCGCGCATTTGCGCGGGATATATACTAGTATACATATCAAAAGCACTAATTCTCATATTAGATGGACTATTCTATTTGAAGGTTTCAGACGGCCTTATGTGACATTTTTATGGTAAAATGTGATCATTTAATGACGAAATGTTCTAACTAATGTTTGTTGTTCATGTTACCTTTTGTCACAAAAAAAAAACGGTCACATTTGACCGTAAATGGGTCACATATAGCCGTCTAATGCATTTAGACGGAAATGATCCATCTAAAGGGAGATCAACTAGAAAGAAAGACTTGCATTTACATTTGTCATATTTTTTTAAAGCCAGAAAGATTGGAGTTTTTCATTATAGTTATATGGCTCATTAAACCATACCTATAAACTACAACATAAAACAACAAAGTACATTTATAATTTATTATTACAATAAGAGCTTAAACTATGGCTCGTGTTGACAAGCAAAGCACGCTTCTTGAAGGGACGATCGGATCTGGCCAATTTCATGAACATTTCTTTGTCTTCTTAATAAACTGAGCTTCAGAGGAGTACCTGCAATAAGACACACTTACGCCACAAGGACATAGAAAATTTTGAGTGAAGGATCTACTTTCGAGGAAAGTAGACAAATTATGTCTTGGAGATATTCATCCTCTTGGCTATGATTTTCCTTGGAAACGGTAATTCTCCTTCCCTGTTTCACTTACCTGCAATCGGACAAGAGAATACTCCAACAACTACATCTAACTGATCTAACACACCAGCCAGATGACCAACAATCCAGGCAGTCCTGCAAAACGACAAGTACGAGTAAAGAATACCCCTTTACCAAATCCCTTGTCAAGACCACAAAACTCCACTTTGTGGCAAATCCGACATAGCTCACAACATAGCCAAACCATAGTCCTTTATTTTGGAACGAAATAGTGCAAAGGGCACCAACGCCTAGTGGTGTAGCTAGGCGGGGCTAGCCGGGCGGTCCCCCTCCTTGGCGGATGAAATTTTCAAAGTTTTTAGTTAAATTTTTCAAAAAAAATTCGAGTATACCTTATGAAAATTTCGAGTACACCAAACACAAATCTGTCAAAGGAGTGAGGTTAAGAAAGAAAGGGGCCTATCCAAGATGCTGAAATGCATCATGTTGATGACGAGAATGCAAGGGTGTTGGTTCCAAGTGCGGGGGGATGGCTGGATGAGGAGGGCGAACATCAGGAGATGTATCATAGTGCTGAGGAGGACTTTGGTTCACATGGGGAGGGTTTTAATAGGCAGTCTAATGAAATTTTGATGCAATTGCAGGAGAATGATCCATATGTTCTTTATGCTGGTGAAGGTAATGTGAGTGGTGTGCTTGATAGGGATATGCGGATCCAGGAAGCTATCAGTAATAGAGTTGAAGGGGATGAGCAGTGGGCACGTTAGGATGATGAGCTAAGGGGCTTTAATCAATTTTTTGACCCCCTCTGCTAGTGGGATGCCTATCAGGTACCACTACCCTGATGGGTCTGTTCATCAGGTAGTTGAAGGAACAAACTTGAATGGTTATAATCAAGCTGCAGGAACTGATCATGGGGCTTTGAATCAAAATGAGGTTATAATCATTAGTGATTATGATTCATCCATGTCAGAGGCTCCTGGTAACGTCTGGATTGAGGATCATAATGCTGATTCAGAGTCTAATGAGGAATCATCTAAGGAAAGGTTTACTGATGCTGTCATTGTGATCTCATCTTCTGAGGAGTCTGGGACAGAAGTGACCGCTAATCCAGTGGTTATGGGGGGTACAAGTGCAGTTGATATGACTGAGCGAGAGCTGGAAGAGTTTGGTGAGCATGGGTTTGATGGGGAGCCTCCTATTTCCTTGAAGTCCGTTGGTATTGAGAAAAAGGACAAGGAGCTGCAAGCTGGGTCTTCTACTCTGCAACCACTGGAGAAGGTTTTTCAGGAAGCTAGTAGCATGGCTAGAATTCTTCTAGATATGGGTGAAGGAAGCAAGAAAGGAAAGACTAAGCTATTTAATATCCCTGCTATTGGCTCCAAATCTAAACTGATTGCTGAGGTTTCATAAGGAAACATCTCTGATGGTTTCATGGGGTTGGCTGATGCATATCATATCTCTGATCTGCAATTGACCCATAGGGAGGAAATAAGGATGGCCAGAAAGAGGAAGTGCAACACTGATGTTGTGGAATATATCGTGCCTGAGAAGGCAAAGGAGTCTCTGGAAAGTGCTAAGGAGTATTTGAGGCAGCTTGCAAAGAGGAGCTGTGAGGGGGACGGAATTTTGGCTGGTAGTGTAACACCCCCATACTCCAAGTGCCTTACCAGGACCACTCAGGTATGAAGGTATTACCATCTCGGTTACCCGAGGCAATGATAATCAAATAAACAATAAAGAAACAACGTTTAAATAGAAATACTTAGTTAAAGGTTACAATCTCGAAACCAAAACCAAAAGTATAATACATGATCTCAAACTGATGCATCGTTCTAATCGAAATGTAAAGAAACTACTAAGCTACAAAGCGGAAGACTTCTATCCTCATATCGTGGCAATCTCGGCTATCCCAGACTCATCTCATACCGCTCAATATCGCTCACCATCCCCGAATGGATCACCGCAGTTTACAAAACAACAATCGGGGTCGATACTAATCACACAACTCAATATATATCAACAATAAGATAAACAGACAACTTAATTGTCACACACACACAATCACGCCAATCCCAATCATCTCATTCATCGATCGTCCCTTTGGACCAGCCCCTCGCTAGTGGGGGACCGCAGCCGTACCCACCAAATCCCCGCTCCTCATAATGAGCGATAACCCTGTCCATTAATGTGCACATCCCTTCTGTGGCGGGTTCCACAGAAGGTTAAACTAGGGCGTGAAGCCACTCCCGCAAGTGACCTCACTCAGCCGAGGACACGCCTCGAGAACCATAGACAACAATCACAGTCACAATCACAACCGTCACATTACAATTACTATATCAAACAATCAGTCTCAACACATCAACAATCATCCCATTATGGGACTAATGCGAGTAGAAATCCTACCCGGAAAGCACACTATCGAGACGGTCTCTACCGCTGTATCAAAAAGCTTCATCTACGAAACCTCCTCCTATCATACAACATGCAAATGCTACCAAATCACATACTACTCAAAAACCCCCAAATCCCCATATTAGGGTTTAACCAAAACAAAGGAAAGACAACAAAAAGGGTACATAGATCTTACCCTCGATGCAAGGATCTCAACGGTATAACCAACAATGAGAACCGACCTTCCAAACTCTGGGATTTGCTAACGATGCGATTAGGATTAAGAACGTACATTTTTTCTCTCTTTAACAGTAAATTAGGTTTTGCAAAAGTGTTTAGAATAGTGACGACGAAGGTTATATATCTTAATCGCATAATTAACAAAACCCGAGAAAAACTCCCCAGAAATCGGCTTTTACTCGATCGAGTACCCAAGGTACTCGATCGAGTACCCCCTTACTCGATCGAGTATCCTAGTTACTCGATCGAGTACCCATCAGGTCAGAAACTTTTCTAAAACGCAACTTACCCTTACTCGACAGAGTAAGGCCTACTCGATAGAGTACCCGAAGACTCATAAATACGGAGTATTACAGGTAGAAAGTAAAGTACACGTTATGGCTTTAGGGTGAGTGTTCAGGATGTTGTTAGTGTAATACTCAGGATATTCAGAGACCCTGTTGACCGACCCTGTTGACCAAAACGAACAGTAGGGATGAATGGGTGAGGGATCAGGCTTATAACATGAACTTTATAGGATTGTTTACTCGACCTAGCAGAGGCTACTCGGCCGAGTATCACCTATACTCGACCGAGTAGAGCCTACTCGGCCGAGTACTCTAGTACTCGACCGAGTATGGCTGCTGTCGACGAGTTAATATAAAACGCAAGTTCGCGAGATTCATTTCATTTCTCATTCCCTCGACAGTTCCTCTTTCTCTAACTCTAGCCTAAACCTTCGCCATGGGAAGGACGGGATTCGCTTAGGAAGGATGGCGTGCGTGGTTGTCGTCTATGTCACCGTCGATGCGTTTTGTTAGGTAAGTCTCTGCCTTGTGTTCTTTTGGGTAGTTCATTGAGGATAGTTGTGTAATAGGAAATGGTTATCATTGTAGGATGCGTACTGGAGTCCTGCTTGGCTGTATATAGATGTCTCACATGGTTGTGACGAGGTAGGTTTTCCTACTCAATACCGTTAATTGATTGTGATTGTTATTGTTCCATATCTATTGTTATCTGCTGATCATAGGTGTTTGGGCGTTGTTGCGACGATGTTGGTGTGGGGGTGTTGTGACAGCTGTGGTGCTGTGTGTGTTGTGATTGTAGTGGAGTCACTTGCGAGAGTGGCTTCACACCCTAGTTCGCCCTATGTGGAACCCGTCATGGGAGGGGATGTGCACATTAAGGGACAGGGATTGTTAGTCGCTCGTTGATGAGTTGGACTAGGTGGGATGGGCTGCGGTCACCCACTGGCGGTGAGGATTACCTGTTGCGATGGGTAATCTGGCAGGGCTACTCACTTCGGTGTGTAGTCGGTTACGGTGCGAGATCGGGGGACTGGGTTAGAGGATGATCAGCTGGTTACATTGCTTACCTGTTTTACATTTGATTAGTCGGTACTGACCCCGTGTTGTTTTGTGGTATCTGCGGTGATCCATTCGGGGATGGTGAGCAGTTGGCTTAGCAGGTACTGTTGATTGTGGCTACTAGGATTGGAGGGATCGAGTCATCACGCTACCAGTCTAGAAGAGCTGTGTCATGAGTTGTTGTAATCATTATCTTTGGTATAAGAAGTTTGTATTGAGTCGTATTATATAAGGTACATTAATATTTTATAATTGTTCTTTTATTGTCTGATTTGATCTACTTCCTCGGGAAACCGAGATGGTGACACCGTCATACACTGGAATGGTCCTTGGTAAGGCGTTCTGGTGTGCGAGGGTGTTACAAAGTGGTATCAGAGCCGACGATTTTGGAACCTAAACCAATGAATCTAATGAATGTAGGGTGTCAATTAAAATGAACCTGGTGTATGTGCGTTGGGAGCACCAGCCGATGCTAGATTTTGGGTGAGTAGGCGCCCTCATTTCAAAATCATGGCCCCATCGAACTTTAGCCAGACACGGGAAAAAGGGTAGCTAGTAAGAGTCGTTGATTGCTTAGTGATGGTTGTTGTGTGCATCTATGTTTATGATAATGTGTGTCAAGGTGTGTGTGGAAAAGTTTAGAGTGGGTGATGGAATTGTTGCGATGTGCGACCAGAGGTAAGTCAATCAATTTGTTTGACGATGAGTGCGTTGTGTGTTGATTGTTGTCTTGTAAATGTGGTTAAGGTGTATACCTTGTGATTAGCGGAATCTGTGATGATGTGGTATAGGAGCTAACCCTTGCAGGTACAGTAATTAATTGCTAAGTATGCTAAAAGGTGTAATGTAATCGTTTTATAGCAAAGTGAGGAATGAAGGTAGAAATGATGATCGAATTGATAATGGATGTACAAAATTCGTGTTGACATGTGTTTATGTGGTAGGATAAGCTCTAACAGTGACGAGCCGATTACACGGAACTCCGAACTATGCTGTTTGTTTTGCAGGAACAAAGAAAAGTTCAATTCCGTCTTCATTCTTGAACACTCGACCGAGTAGGAATTTGTACACGACCGAGTAGACGATACTCGGCCGAGTATGAAGGTACTCGACCGAGTGTCTATTTTGGTGACTATTAAAATCGCTACTGTTCTTGAAAACTCGACCGAGTAAGAGGAATACTCGACCGAGTATTCGACACTCGGCCGAGTATGCCTAATACTCGACCGAGTATTGCTGTAGCGGGACTTACACGGGTTATACAAAAACCCTATTTTCGTCCCATTCTTTCTTATTTCCGCCTCCCATCTTCACATCTCCTTCTCTCTAAAACTCCATATTCCTCCTTCCTCAAGCTTTTGGGTAAATTCTTGGTGTTCAACTTGTTCTTACTTGCCCCAAATCAGTTTAAGGTAAAGTCTTAACCCAATTTCTTCCTTTGTTTTCAAGGTTATGGTATGATTTTATTATTTTCTCGAAATTTCTCTATGGGTAACTGAAATTGAGTTTTATTCATGTTATACTTTTGATCTAACTGTATATAAACCTCGATTATACCGTTATTTGAGCAATTTCTTGATTTAAGTTGGATTTTGAGTTCTAGGGTTTGCTAAAATCGACATACCTTGTCCTTTGCTTGATTATCATACTGTCTTAAGCCTCTTGATGTTGAAAAAAAGTGTTTTTGAGTAAAGAAGTGGTGTTTGAGTAAACTACTTAGTGATTTGCTGAGAAATTGTCTTAAAAGTTCGTCTCAAAATTTTCATACAAGTAAAAACAGTCCATCTTTTGAAAGGTTTTGGTGTGCTTAGAATCTTTGTTAAAGCCTTGTCTTTTGCAGCATGGTGAAAACCAGAGGTCTACCCAACAAGAGGACCCGTCCTAACGTCCAACTTGAGACGGGTTAGTCAAGCGGTGGACCCGTGGTTCCACCGGTGGAGGCATATCCATCGGTAATTTTCTCTGATTTCAAGCAACGCAAGGCCTTTGTAGCCTTGATGAAACGTCCTTTCCGACCTACTCGGTGTGTGAACCCCGAGATTTTAGAGACCTTGGGGATTAGGGGAGATATAATTCATATGTTTGAGATTTTGGGAATGGAGGGGTTATATCACTTGAGGAAGAAGTCCTACCCCCATCTGACCTTAGAATTCCTGAGCTCTTATGAGTATGATAAGAAGGAGAAGATCGTCTCCTTCCGCCTCATGAATGAGGATCGTGAGCTGACTTTGGATGAGTTTGCGGGCCATCTGGGTTTGGAGGAGGAGGGGACGGGATACCTGAGTGATGCTGCTAAGAACAGTGGTGCTCCTCTTTACCTTCCTTTCTTGACTAGCCGACCTGCCCCTAGTGCCAGTGCTATGCTGATTAATGATGTGCAGCATGTTTCCCTTCGTATGTTCCTGAGGATGATGACTTGTTTGTTGTATGCGAGAGATGATGTGAGTAAGCTTAATTCTCATGAAGTCATGTTACTTGTGTCTTACCTTAACTTGCACCGTAGGAAGCCGGTTTATTATAGTGCTCCAGGGATAGTGTGCTTTAGTTTGGAGCGTATGGCACAGTCTGAGACCCGACACATTGCTTGCGGGGCCATAGTGACCCGCCTAGCTCAGCGACTGGCTGATTTTGAGGCCCCACCTGAGGGGGGTGAGTATGTAGAGATTGTTCCTACCATGGACGCCCAGTATTTGCGTCAGAATAGGTGGTTAAGGAAGTTGGATGACGGGTCCTATGCCTAGAGGATGAGGTGAACTATGTGGATGGTACTTCCTGACCCTGTCCATCTCCCTGTTGTTGACCATTTGGCTGAGTGGGAACCCTGTGCCATACCTAGGCCTGAGCCCCAGACCTATCTGATTGATCCTACCATTCTTTTGGACCTACCTGAGCCGGTCACCGTACCTGAGGGACAGCAGCAGGCACCTCCTCCACCTCGGGAGCGCCGTAAGGTTAGGCAGTCTAGGGCAGACCCGGTTGTACCTGAGCCCTCTTACTCCGCCCCTGACTTCTACCCTTACCAGTACTCGCCCTACCCCACAATGCATGACCCCAGGATGCAGCCGAGTGACCTGGCTGAGCGGATCTCCACTACTTTGGTGCTCCGCAACATGCATGAGATGGCCCATAACCAGGGCATAGGGACACGCCTAGCACAAACACTGTCCTGGTGGAGAGGACCGGGAGTGGACACGAGAGTCTTCCACAGCTACGGAGTTGATCCTGGTTACTGGAAGCCACCGGAGGAGACAGAGTTTGGCTGCCTCGCGGGACGATGAGGAGCCAACTACGGCAGCCAGCTAGGAGGGGATTACTCAGCAGCAGCAGCTTTCCAGGAGCGGGGAGTTGGTGCGGTACTTTAAAGTGCAGTGGTGGTGACGATGACATGGAGGAGGGTCCTGACTTTTGACCCTTTTGTTATATTTCTTGGATTATTTCCGTTGTGTGGGACTAGTTTCTTTTGCGTTGGATGTTATTTTCGGGATTTATTATTTACTGTTGGATGACTGTACTCGTCCATAAGGCCGTTATTTACTTTAGCTTATCATGTGGAGACGTGTTGGATTTCGTTATGTTTGGTACTATTGT
The DNA here is from genome assembly GCF_048544455.1 of Silene latifolia. Taxonomy (NCBI): domain Eukaryota; kingdom Viridiplantae; phylum Streptophyta; class Magnoliopsida; order Caryophyllales; family Caryophyllaceae; genus Silene; species Silene latifolia. The sequence continues at coordinate 17,971,324 of NC_133534.1, forward strand.
AGGGAGTTTGGTTGCAGGATGAGTCGTGAATGCATCGTGTGAACTGCGTCAAAATGCTCTCTGCTTGTCGTAGCTCGACCAAGTATAAACACTACTCGACCGAGTAGAGCTTACTCGGCCGAGTACCCAAACATACTCGACCGAGTAGATACTCATACTCGGCCGAGTGTTACTGTTACAGGGACGTTAGGTGTTTGATAATTATGTCTTGTAAGGTTTATGTGAACATCGGTATGATTAGGGGTGCTTCATAGTGCCGTTTAGTGTAATCGATGGCCCAAAAGATGGGCTATGATCACGTCACAGGTATGCAATTGCTTAGATCACATATTAATTTGTGAATGTTTAAGTTATATGGCAGTGGTTGACATCAAGGAACTTAAATTGTTCAAGGTGGTACATGAGTCTTTAAATAATATGGGAATGTAATACAATACCCAGACGATGTTGTAGCTGTCACCAGTCTTATACGTGTATATGTTTGGTTACAATTATAGCAAGTTCAGCTGGATGAGTGAAACTAGCGGTCGGTATATGACTAAAATGACAAATTAAAGAATAATGCTGCTAGCAATCGATAACACCATATTTCGATATATATATATATATATATATATATATATATATATATATATATATATATATATATATATATATATATATATATATATATATATATATATATATATATATATATATATATAATTCTTGATTGCCATATTATTCTGTTGCTATGGGTCACAAATGAGTAATGTCGTAGGTTAAGTTTTATAGCATGAGTCTAAGTCATTTCAGTCGGTGAGTAATGTTATGGTTCGGACGTATGTGTTAATTGTGGGTGTGGGAAGTGATTAGTGGGGAACTTCGGGGACGAAGTTCCTTTAAGAGGGGAAGAGTAATGTCGCGGAAACAAATGTTTAATTATGCCTATAATACTGGAAGTCACATGTATGTATGTATGTAAGTATTCAGAATTACATTCACGTTACAGGTTAGTTACACTTATGTTTCCTTGAAGCTGTATCTACGTTACGGTCAAGTGACATGAATGTGGGTTGAACCACTCTGTATGGGTGTACGGAATGTGTACTTTTGTGACGTGTACTGTACTGTTATGGGCGGGTATTGCTTTGTAGTTGTGTATTGTTGCTAGTCGCTGTGTTGCTTTGTAGTTGTGTATTGTTGCTAGTCGTTGTGTTGCTTTGTAGTCATGTATTGTTGTTAGTCGTTGTGTTTCTCTTAACAAGAGGGTACTTATGAATTCATTATTTCCCGTAACTTTTGTGTGTGATAGTTGATGGCCGGTATTATTTGGAAGAATAGTTGTGATGGATGATTGTTGTTTGAATAATGTGTTGTGGCGGTAGTGTCAGGATGGTTTGAGTTCGTACGCCTTTAGGTAGGTGGATGGTGTCACAGTGCGGGACCCTGAGGTGAGCGGAGTGTGGGCTGAACTTCGGGGACGAAGTTCTTTTAAGGGGGGAAGACTGTAATACTCAGGATATTCAGAGACCCTGTTGACCGACCCTGTTCACCAAAACGGACAGTAGGGATGAATGGGTGAGGGATCAGGCTTATAACATGAACTTTATAGGATTGTTTACTCGACTTAGCTGAGGCTACTCGGCCGAGTATCACCTATACTCGACCGAGTAGAGCCTACTCGGCCGAGTACTCCAGTACTCGACCGAGTATGGCTGCTGTCGACGAGTTAATATAAAACGCAAGTTCGCGAGATTCATTTCATTTCCCATTCCCTCGACAGTTCCTCTTTCTCTAACTCTAGCCTACCTCCCTCTTTTATCACCCCATTTCTACACACTCTCATGAATATAGCCTAAACCTTCGCCATGGGAAGGACGGGATTCGCTTAGGAAGGATGGCGTGCGTGGTTGTCGTCTATGTCACCGTCGATGCGTTTTGTTAGGTAAGTCTATGCCTTGTGTTCGTTTGGGTAGTTCATTGAGGATAGTTGTGTAATAGGAAATGGTTATCGTTGTAGGATGCGTACTGGAGTCCTGCTTGGCTGTATATAAATGTCTCTCATGGTTGTGACGAGGTAGGTTTTCCTACTCAGTACCGTTAATATATTGTGATTGTTATTGTTCCATATCTATTGTTATCTGCTGATCATCGGTGTTTGGGCGTTGTTGTGACGATGTTGGTGTGGGGGTGTTGTGACAGCCTAGGTTGCACCAAAACGGACACGGACACGGACACGACACGGACACGTGACACGGCATCCCATGAAATTTAGGACACGGGACACGTTATTTAAATTTAATAAAATATATATTTTGTAGTTATATATGTGTGATTTTATTTTTGAAAAAGTACTTGATATTAAATTTAAATAAATGAAGGTAAAATTTGACGTTAAATATAACTTAATCTCATTTCTAAAACCAAAAACTAACTTATAATCAATCTATTTCGACATCTCATTACTTGTCTAAAGAACATCATCTGCCCACCAAATTCAACCATATAATATTTCACGCCATTTACCTTAAATTCAACTTTCCGTATGAAGGTGTGTCTAAATACCATAGACACGGCTCAAAATACCATGGACACGCGTTGGACACGTGCCCAAATAAAAGATGAAAGTTAGACACGGCCTTACAGGTGTCCGACACGTTTTGACGTGTGTCCGACGAGTGTCGTGTCCGACACGGGTATCCGACACGGGAACACCGATTATGAGGAGTGTCCGTGCAACCTAGGTGACAGCTGTGGTGCTGTGTGTGTTGTGATTGTGGTGGAGTCACTTGCGGGAGTGGCTTCACACCCTAGTTCGCCCTCCGTGGAACCCGCCACGGGAGGGGATGTGCACATTAAGGGACAGGGATTGTTAGTCGCTCGTTGATGAGTTGGACTAGGTGGGATGGGCTGCGGTCACCCATTGGCGGTAAGGATTACCTGTTGCGATGGGTAATCTGGCAGGGGCTCACTCACCGGTGTGTAGTCGATTCTCGTGCGAGATCGGGAGATCGGGTTAGAGGATGATCACCGGTTACATTGCTTTGTTTTACATTTGATTAGCAGATCGACCCGTGTTGTTTTGTGGTATCTGCGGTGATCCATTTGGGGATGGTGAGCAGTTGGCTTAGTAGGTATTGTTGATTGTGGCTGCTAGGATTGGAGGGATCGAGTCATCACGCTACCAGTCTAGAAGAGATGTGTCATGAGTTGTTGTAGTCTTTATCTTTAGTATAAGGAGTTTGTATTGAGTCGTATTGTATAAGGTACATTAATATTTTATAATTGTTCTTTTATTGTCTGATTTGATCTACTTCCTCGGAAAACCGAGATGGTGACACCGTCATACACTGGAATGGTCCTTGGTAAGGCGTTCTGGTGTGCGAGGGTGTTACAGTTAGGATTGATTCAAGTGAATCATCATCTTACTCCGTTAATGGAGCTGTTGCTGATGCTGGAGTTGATACTTTTGATGGCTTTGCGGAGGTTGGGCCTTCACAACCTCCTTTATCACCATGATTGGCCTTGTATGGAATTGTAGGGGTATCAATAACATGCTCGCCCCTACAATTCCGAAGATAAGGGCGTTACTAGATAGTAAGTATTATGATTTTCTATTTCTAATGGAGACTAAATGTAATGCAAATAAAGTATTCCCTATGTTTGGAACGTTAGGTTTTGTGAAATATTTTGGGGTGGGCGGTAGGGGCATCCGGTGGTTTATGGGTGGGGTGGAAAAGGGAGGCGAAGATGGATCTTGTAAGGGCTTGCAAGAACTTTATCTTGCTTTTGGTAAAGAAATATGATGGTCTCTTTTGGTATCTTGAGCTTTTTTATGGTGCCCCGGAGTTAAATTTACGTTCTTCTGTTTTGAGTGAGTTGGATGCATGGATTGAGACTTGTACATATCCGTATCTTATTATTGGGGATTTCAATCAGGTGGATTGTTTTTTGGATAAATGGAGTTGTAGCCAAAATTCTATTAGGGGAGCAAAAGAATTTATTAACTGGAAACTTAGGAATGAATTAATTGATGTACCTTTCAAGGGGTCGAGATACACTTGGTGTAACAATCGCAAAGGGGATAAAAGGGTATATGAGAGGATAGATAAGGCTTTAGGCTCCAAGGACTGGCTTATTTATTTTCCAAATACGGGTATTAAACACTACCCCATTCAAATATCGGACCATGCCCCGATTGAGCTTGATTTACAACTTACTGGGTGTGGGGGGGAAAAGACCATATAAAATGGATGCTTGGGTGCTTGATCATGATGAATGTTTGCAGGGGATTCGTGTGGCCTGGAATTTTGTGGTGGTTGGTTTCCCGGCTTATCAAGTAGCTCGGAAACTTGCAAGGGTACGAACTACTACAAAAAAGTGGGCTCTGGATAAAAAGGATGAGTGGAGGAAGGTTTGGGATGATTTTGAAAAAAAATTGAAAGAAGGTATAAATGTGGATGTTACGGGTAGAGGAGATGAGGTGTACACACGGGCAAATGAGGAAGTTAAGGCTTTTGCGAGTGCAAATGCGATTTTATGGAAACAACGTGCCAAGATGCGGTGGATAGTAGATGGTGATACATGTACAAAGTTCTATTTCAATTGGCTTAAGGGGAGGAAAGGAAGAAATTATATTCATGGTCTAAAAGGGGATAATGGTGTGTGATTTATGATCACAATCTTGTAAGTTCTGAATTCCAAAAGAATTTTAAGGCTCTTTATGCTGCTTGTGACGGAATTCAGGATGTTGTGGAGTGGAGAACGGTGGCCTCCTTTGATTGGATTCTCGCCCATGTTAAAAGGAGTGTCTCGAATGATGATGCAGATCATCTTATTAAGCCTTTTACAGCTAAAGAGGTTAGTGGTGCAGTTTTTCAGATGAGAGCTTTTAAGCCGCCGGGGCCGGACGATATTCCTGCGTGTTTTTTCCAGAAATGTTGGCCTTTGGTGAAGAAGGAGGTAACTAAAGCTGTGTTATCTATTTTGAATTCTGGTCGAGTCTTAAGGGAACTTAATAGAACTTTTATCACTCTTATACCTAAGACTGACAACCCGGGGGGTGTCTCGGACTATAGGCCTATAAGCCTTTGTAATGTTTTCATGCGCATTGTGTCTAAATGTATTACAAATAGAGTGGCAAAGGTTATGGGGTCTCTGGTGAGTGAAGCACAAAATGCCTTCATTCCTGGGCGTCACATTAGTGATAATATTCTTCTTGCTCATAAGACTATTCATCGTATCCTGAGCCATAAAAAAGGAAAATATGGCCGGTGTGTTTTTAAGGCTGACATGAGTAAGGCATATGATAGAATCAAGTGGGATTTTTTGGAGGCGGTCCTCATTCGTTTTGGTTTCCCACAAAGATTAGTGCACCTTATTATGAATTACGTTACCACGGTCTCTTATAAGGTCCTGTTTAATGGTTCTCCATTACCTCGCTTTCAACCGCGCTGTGGGTTGCGCCAAGGTGATCCGTTATCTCCCTATCTTTTTATACTATGTATGGAGGTGCTTGGAGGGCAGATTGAGTTTGCGAAGGAGGTGGGGCTTCTGAAAGGGATCACATTGTGTTAGCAGGAGAAACCCATCACACATTTATTTTTTGCGGACGATTCCGTATTTTTCTTTCAGGATAAGGGACAAGCGGCAGTTAATTTAAAAAGGATTATGGATGATTACTGTGATGCATCAGGACAAAAATTGAATTTGGATAAATCAGGCATCCTCTTTAGTCCAAGTACGACCTTAACAAAGGTTCAAGAGATCATAAGTGTTCTTCGTCTACGATCTACAAATGGTATTGGGAAGTATTTGGGGATACCCGCTGAATTTCAGGAGTCCAAGAAGGGAATTTTTTATTATCTTCTTGATTATGTCACTACACGCATCTCTTCGTGGAATGGAATTTTCTTATCGCCTGCAGGTAGACTTACCCTAATTTCTTCAATCCTATCAAATCTCTCTAATTACTTTCTATCAGTCTTCAAAATTCCGGTAAGTGTGGCAACAAAGCTCAATTCTCTGTTGGCACAATTTTGGTGGGCTGAGTATAATCTGGGGAAGAAGCTACATTGGTGCAGTAAGAATTTTCTAATTATTTGGTTGCCATATTTTTTGAAAAATGGGGGAATTAGAAGTTCCCATGAACTTCCAATGCCTACATGATGTAGGAATTGGCTTACCTACTCCCCCAATGGTAATTGGAAGTTCCCATGGAATTTAATTCCTACATGAGCAACCAAACACTATTGTCAAATTCACCCGAATTGGATGCAGGAACTTAATTCCCATGAAATTGAAGTTCCTAGGAAAATTAAGTTCCTTGATCAACCAAACGACTCCTAAGTCTTCCAAAGAGCTCGGGAGGTTTGGGTATTCGAAATGTTGGGTGCCTTAATAAGGCTCTGCTTGCTAAACATGGTTGGAGACTTGTCTCGGGCGATGATTCTTACTTTAGTAAAATCTTCAGACGAAAGATATTTGGAAATAATATTTTTGTTGAAGGAAATCGTCCTAAATATGGAGTGGGTTATTCATGGGGGGTTAAAAGTATTATATATGGTATGGAGCTGATCCTGGAAAACATCGGTTGGAAACCGGGACTGGAATCTTGTCTTAATGTGTGGAATGCAAAGTGGGTGAATGGGGCAACGCCTGAACCGAAGGATCGGTTTCTTGACTTTGCCTTCCTTTTTCTAGGGAGCCTTCAAGTATGTGAGTTATGGAATAGAGATTTGACTTGGAATGCTCCTCTAGTGCGTGCATTCTTTAAAGAGAATGATGCGGAATGGATAATGGCAACAACGTTATGTAAGTCTTGGAAATATAATGAAGTTTTTTGGCCTCTCACCAATGATGAAGTTTATTCGGTGAAGAGTGGGTATGGAATCGCTTTTATGGAGCATTTTGAGAAAAGAGGTACAATAAAAGATAAATCTAGGATTACCATGACAGGGAGGGGCTTTTGTAAGTCACGTCTATGGAGCTTACCTGGGCCGAATTTATGGAAAATTTTGATCTGGAAAATCGTTACAAACACCCTTCCAGTAGGTTTTGAATTCCAGAAGCGACAGATTGAAGGGAACCATACTTGTCGGATGTGTTTAGGGGATCAACTCTACAGTGAGACAATGGAGCATATCTTTAGGGATTGTGGTTTGGCATCTAGGGTTTGGGCGGGGTCGGAATTAAGAATCCGGGTTGAAGGAGCTGCGATGATTCCGCTTAGTGATTGGATCATAAATTGGCTCCGGTATTTGGAGACTCTGGAGGAGGGGGAAATGAGGGTTCTTGTCTTCCTGGCAATGTTATGGGGTCTTTGGATAACTCGTAACAATGCGGTCTTCAAAGGTAATTGGGTTATGTCGCGATTACTCCTTCAGTTTGTCGCTAACAATGTCGAGGTTTGCTTACAATCTATGCTAAAGGAGAAGGAGTACAATGAGAAGGTGCAAAGACAGGTGAATAGACCAGTAGGAGGTGATGATATGATGTCTATTAGGATGGGCATCCTGTTTACATGGTTGGTAGGCGGGGTCAGTGCAGGGGAATCCGGGTTAAGGTTGATGCTGGTTGGTTAAAGAATTTTGACGCGGCAATAGGGTGGGTGGCTTATAATGGGTATGGGGTTATGATTGAGAGCGGAAGCAGGAAAATAGCGACAGAATCAGCTTTGCATGCAGAGGCCTTGGGTATCTCCGAGGTTATTCATTGGGCTGTTGGTAAAGGCTTCCTCCATCTGGAGGTGGTGACGGATTGTCTGCCCCTAATTTGTCAGATTGCAGGTTATGCAGGAGTGAACCATGTCATCAAAGGCATGCTGCAGGATTTCAAGAGTCTTTATGCTTGTTTTCATTGTCTAAGTTTCTCTTATATTGCGAGGAACCTCAATTCTGTAGCACATGGCCTTGCTTCTCGGGCCATGAGATTGTAAAAACCTTCATTTACAGTTGCAAAAAAAAAAAGGGGGTAAAAAGAGATGTGACCATCGCCGACCTATGGACCCATCTCCGGTGATTAGGTAGGGGAAGTAGGGTGGGCTATATGTGGAAGGTGGAGGCGGCAGGACAATTAGGAGGATTTTTTAGGGTTTTTGTTTTTGAGAGAAGTCAAACGTAAAAAATAAAAAAAATGTGAAGAGTTTATTAGACTAGAAGAAGCTATTAAGAGAGTATGATAGATTGATCTTACATGCCACAATTACTGGACTGCAGATCTAGGCCTCGATCACTCGAGGAGAGGAGCAAATTCACATTATTATAGTTGATTCGGAAGGGCCAAAGAGCGAGCATATGTAAAGTAACCACTCCACCAAAAACCACCAGTCATGTATGTTGCTGTGGAGTTTGTAGTAAGGCGGTCGAATAATTATTATTTATAAATATATTTCTCTTCTCTTTTTTGTTAAACGATTACTATAAACAGAGGATTAACCAACAAATGATTACGTAAGAATCCATGGAGCTCAAATTCAGCAGCCAACAAATTTCAACACAAGAAGAGAACACAATTGCAAAGGTCCATTCTTAACACCAGTACTCTTAAGATCCTGGGTAGTTAACATTATCTGTATTCTGAAGAACTAATAAGAATCAAAACTTTTACAAGGAAAAACTATAAACACAAAACACAAAACACAAAAGCCGAGGATGTTGAGCAAATGTGTCATGGCGTTACATGAAAAGAGTGTTCCTTCATGAATGTCGAGTCTGAGCGACAAGCGTTTCTCAGTATCTTTGTACGGCGGGTATAAAGAGCCACATAAATATCTGGACTTGTCCATATCAATAGGAATTATTCGTATCAAACTCAATTATACCTGCTTATTCAACCAGACGAACAGTTCCTCCGTAACAAAATGGAGGGACAATTGACAATAGCTTGTTCAGTAAATTGATGCCATGTGGACAGATGTAATCGTCATCAGTAAAACAGAAGAATACCCAATACATCCAAGTCAAGATCACCAATTCACCCGCGCAAATGGCTCACATTTCCACACACCCGGGTTAAACTTATGGACCCCGGGTCACCGTTGACTCATTTTACGCCTTTTGGCCTTCTTTTTTAGCTCTAGCTTTTCCTGTCTTTCTTCTTCCAAAATCTTCACAAGCTCGGCAGCATCTTCTTCTTTAGCAATTCTCGCACTGCAATAAAACACAATCAATGCCAAATTTTACAGAATGCCCATATGGCTGATACATGAGTTGACAAATACTGTACAATATTAGTCGCTCATTAACAAAATCACAAATTCTCAAATGAGATGGTCTCCATAATAACCATGATAAGATTATTATGAGCCTGATACATGTTACAGGTTAGTTATCTGAGCAGCGATTAATAGTTTTTAATTGAATAGGGTTGGTCCCACGTCATATCATTACTACATTAATATAAAGCCCTCTCATGGGAGACCAATCTTTAAAAAAAAAAGGGATATTCTCTCGTGTACCCCTGAACTTTTTCGTTTTCTATTGTGTACCCCTCGTTTTTCATAAAAAATCTTTGACCGACAATAATTCTCTATTACGAGTTCAGGAAATGGTAATTTTTTTTTTTCAAACCAATTATCTCGTCAAGGCCTTCAATTTGAAAAAAAAAATTCACCGCTTTTTGAACTTGTAGCCGGAAGTTATGGTTGGTCAAACATTTTTTAACGAATAAACTTTGACCGACCATAATTCCCGACTATGAGTTGAAACATCGGTGAATTTTTTTTCACACGGAAGACCTCTTAAAGACGGTCAATTTGAAAAAAAGTTTATCGTATTCTGAACTTGTAGCCAAGAGTTATTGACGGTCAAAGTTTTTTTGAATGAAAAGAGGGGTATATCATAGAAAATGAAAAAGTTGAGGGGTACACGAGAGAATATCCCAAAAAAAAAAAGGTTCAGCGAAAAGAGAGAGAGCCCCTTTTTTTCCTTTATGTCAGGAAGGGGATGGGGAAGACCCAGAAGTATTGACAGCATGATGAAGATTATCCAGCATCTACTCCCAATCATTTGTTTACCTTTGATTATAATACCCCCCTCACAAAGAATATAAGAGGTAAACAAATAATTGAGACGGAGGGAGTAGTACACAAGAAGTTATAAACGATTTACAGTCTGTAGTAGATAGTAGAGAGACTGTTAAAATAAAATGCAGCTATCAGGGATAAGCAAATCCAAATGCCATGTCATCATTCTTCTCTTTTACTACGTCACATTAGCTCATTATAATTTGTCATCATAAGCACATCACATAAGCATATATGGCATTTGCAAAAACATTGGTGCAGGGTGCTCAACAGAGATGAAATTATTAACAGCAACTCACCTCCTACGTTCTTCCTCTAGTAGTTCGTCAAAGGGAACCTCCATGTCGGCGCTGGAGTCGGAGTCGGAATTGTAATCAACCACATTTCTATCGCCTCTATTTTTCCTTCTATGAAGCAACCAAAAGGAAAGCCCATGTTATACACATAAGTGAAATAGAATATACATCCAATAACAAGAGTAGATGTCCCTTGAAAGGACACTAGAAAAGAAAAAGGGGGGGAAAGGCACTACATGAACTGAATGAAGACTAACAAAAAGTAAATATACGAAGACAGATTATATTGCCTATCCATCGGTTTCATGCTCTTAACTTTTTTTACAAGACTACATGCTAAGCTATAAAAGAGAAATTTATATGCAGACTAAAGACGAATAAAAGAGAAGAGGCAGTTAACCCTATGCCAGAAACTCTTACCCGTACAACTTCGCTATAACGGAATGAATATCATTATCAGAATCATCATCAGATTCATAAGCCTTTCTTTTCCGAATGTTAGAATCCTTACTAAGGCCACCAGACTGGCTTCGCGCTCGCAACTGCCCATGAGGCTTTTGGACCCTAGTATGATCTCTATCTAAATCTCTCCGAAGAGAACTTGGCCGAGGTGGCTTCATCTGGATTTAACATAATGTTATACGATGAGATTCGGAAAATGTTAGGAAAACAGACACACAATAATCAGCATAAAGAGCCGAACAAAAAAGTACCTGTTTTTGCAAAGTTGCCACATTGTCCTTCTTGAAAACTCTGTTGTCTCTACTATGTTGAACTCTTACGATACGGTCCTGGGGTCTGGGCACACTAGGCCCCCTCATCTTCTCTACAGGCATCCTTTGCCCGTTAGGCAACCTTTGCCCGTTAGGCAAAGGATGCTTTGAAATGGGAGGTACCTTGCCATTAACTTTAGCAGGAGGTGGTCTCTTCTGCAATGGCATTTTCTTGTCTGTTGAAGATAATGGCTTCCTCGGAGGCATGGCTCGGGCCAATGGAGGTTTGACAGACCCATTGCCAGAACTAGGGCCCACCTGCTTTGTGGATTGAGGCTGGGGCTGCTTTCTCGGATCCAGCTCCCTTCTTGCATTAGAAGAAACAACACTAGCCCTATTGTCAGAGGTCGACTTCCGAACGGGCGCAGGGCGTGCAGAACCTACTTGGGGAGTCCCATGGGCCTTCCTTTGTTCATTCCCACTCACTACTTGCCTGCTAGGAGGACCAGATGGTCTATTGCTTTGTGTTGGCAACTGAGCTGGTCTTGCATCTTTAAGAAAAACAAAAAACATGTTTGCATTGTTATAATAAATAGTGTGACTGTTTGAAACTCGGCCAATGAAAACGTGATAAAATTGAGACAGACCAGGCCTTGAGGCTAGATTTTTTTGTTGTCCATTATCCCTTTGAGGCTTCGGAACATCTGCGTCATCAGATAAGAGAAAAGAATAATCCCTCGCGTGCTTCATTGTTTGAACTTTTGACTTACCCTACAGGCAGTGATACCCATATAAACACTGTATTACGGACAACTAATTTAAGCTGATTAAGAAGTAAAAACAGAATACAAGTTGTACCCACCCCAACCTGACTCGCAAGGGGCTCACGGTTAACTCCATTCCTTGTTCCCGAGGTGGATGGCAAGTTGTATCCATTTTTTCCTCCAGAGGTGGATGGCATGTTGACCTTCTTCCCCTGCAATAAATAAAAACATCAAACTACTGAAGTTATAGTAAGAAGCATCTCCTAGGTTACAAGGTTGATACATGATGACTGCAAACCAATGTTTTGTAAATACTAGAAACTCACTCGCCCCATATAAATGAGACACTCAAACATCACAAGATTCGTAGCATCGAAGTATCAAACTCTTTATGCAGATAAGCAAGCTTGACATAGTTATTTTCATGTAAAAGAGACCTTTAATGTGTCCAAACTCTAATTACCCCCAAAAATTGTGTCAAAAATTAGCTTACCATTACAGTATTAATTAGTTGGAAGAGTTCTAAGAAGTATTAATTACATGGAAGAATTCTAAAATCCGGTATATATCCTAATCCTGGTGTTTTATAATAATAATATAATACTCCCTCCGTCCCGCTCATTTGTTGTCCTTTTCCATTTTGGGATGTCTCAGTCATTTGTTGTCCTTTCTATTTTAGGAATGCATTTGATGAACAATTTAGTCATTCACACACAATTTGGTCCACATGTCATTTAGTAATTGGCTCTCTCCTCTTTTCTTGGTCTTTTTGCCAAAACCAAAGGACAACAAATGAGCGGGACGGAAGGAGTATATACTCAAGGAATAATCAAAACTGTATGCAAAGTCTCAAGATCGCTTACTATTCCAAACAAATAAATCTACACAAGGCTCTAGTAGGTGATATGATAGATGGCCTCGTGTAAAACCTACTGCCATAAATTTCCATCCATCTCCATGAGTATGTCATTACAAGTGAAACTTTAAGCTGGTATAAAACCGATACGAACAAGACACTGAAACAATTTAGACTTTAACATTGGAAAGAAAATGTCCGAGCAAACTAGCTTACATTGTTTTGAGAGGTAGATGCTTTTGGAGCCAAATGCCGCGTCTTCAACAATGCCTTACTTTCTTGTACAACTCTTTCAGCAATCACAGGCTGCGAAGGACCAAAAAACGATCCAAAACTGTCGAAACCAACACAGAACATTAGCTACGACAAACAACCAGTCACCTAAACAACCATCCACTTCCTATCATAAATTGTACTTCCAAAATATATTAAGACAAAACTCCATACTTGTTCAATGGCGGTTTCCTCCCTTGATCAAGCGACTTACTCAGACCGCTACCATTCTCCTGCCTTAACTTACGCCTAAGTTGTTCTTTCAACTTTTGCCTGTATTTGAGAAGTTTCAATGCCTCTTGTGACACCGGCTCTTCCTCGACTTCTTCTTCCTCCTCTTCCTCCTCCTCCTCCTCATCATCATATCCTTCGTCGTTTCTTGCAAAGCGATACTTACTCGGACCAACACCCTCATCTGGATCGTCTATAAAATCATCGTCATACTCATCCAAATCATCATTCTACAATCACAATTATCACATTCCACATCACCACACCAATAAATTTCCCAATTACAGAAACTAAAACTTCAGAAAACTTAGAAAATTGATAAAACTTTCGTAAATTCATTCTTACCTGACCGTAACTCCCCATTATTCGCTATCACAGAATCACTCGATCAAAACTGCTGATTAACAAAATTAATAAAAAAATCAATCAGAAACCGAACAAAACAACTTCAATCAATACTTGAACATTGAATTTAACAAAATCAATTAAAACAACAAAAATTGCGAACCTCGTAGTGTGATATATGAATTCGGCAGAAAACACGAACAAATATATGAATCTCTTCGTCGAAACGGCGCCCGAATTGAAGAGCCGACAATGTTAGGGTTTCGAACTCTTCGCAACTATTGATTAATCGATTGATTGAACGATTTAGGGATTCAAATCAAATCAAACCAAACCAAAGGAATTGATGAAGAAAAGTTGATAGGCAACCCTAGAAACGCCAATATATATATAGGGAATAGGAAACCCTAGAAACGGATGTAAAATATATAGAGAGCTGAGAATTGAAATCGATGAATGAATTATGTTGGGTAAAGGGGGTATTTATAGGGAGGTATGGGAGATGGACCGGACCGGACCGGCGGCGATTAAAGAAGAATCACGGTGGTTGACAGAGGGAAAGATGTCGGAGATTTGAGTGTTTGATTTATCAGCAATTATTGATGATTCTATTTTATGGGCTTCGTTTTGGACTTCGTTGGAGCCACCCATATAAAGGTTAGGACTTAGGACTTTAGGAGTCTTCGGGAATGTTCATTACTCACATTTTAGGTTATCTCAATTTCCTAAGACGATGTTATCCACAGACTCAATACGAGTCAGTAAAATATTATCTATAAATCTATAAAATATAATTAAAAAATTATCCTAAAATGACTAATAAACGTCACGTAGACAAAGCCACGTATCCAAAAATGTCACGTAAATGTGAGCATCAAAACTCATTGCCACGTAATTGTCTTATTTTATAGATTTAATTCATTTTTCTATAAATTAATTTAATTAATATAACCCTTACAAATTTACATCAAAATTTCATAATTTATAATCAATATTGACATTTTAATTGAATTTTTGTAATAAAAACATGTTAATAAATGTCATAATTTATAATTAAAATTGACACTTTAATTGAAATTTTGGTAATAAAACATGTTAGTAAATTAAAACTTTTCATATTACTTAACATTCACCCACGATTTTTATTAACACTTTTTCCTATTTAATTCATTTTTTTAATTAAACATTATAATAAATTAATTAAAACTCTTCATAATACTTAACACCCACCAAATTAATTAAAATTTCTTCCTATCTAATTAATTTTATAATATAATATGTTAATAAATTGATTATATTTCTGTATACTACTTAATACCCATAATTTTCATTAACATTTTTCCCTATTTAATTCACCTCTTGAATTGCTCAGCTATCAATTATCTAATTTAATAATACCACAAAATAAATTAAAAATAAAATAAAATATGGAAGTCTATGGTTTTGTGATGGCTATAAAACCTATAATACTTATGATAGTTTATATTCACAATATTTATTTAAAATCTACTACTCATTTGCCCATGAGTTTCTAAGTTGTGGATTGTATTTTATGGTTTAATTTATTTATTTGATTATAGAGAGTATATTGAGTATTATTATTGAGTATTGTTGTTGTTATGTCCAATAAAGTATATTTTAATTTGTTGTGTTAGTCGTTTTATAAATCCTTTGATTTATATTTAAATTCATGTTTTCCATTTGGTTTAATTTCAATGATTTACATGTGACAATGTTGATTCGTTTGTGAAGTTTTTGCCATGTTGATATTTTACCTATTGGTCAATATATTTTTTATATGAATTTTAAAGCATCGTGAAATGTATGTGAATGCACATAAGACAAAGCATCACGTGGGTAGTCTGAAGTGGGAAGAAATACAAAAGGTACGAAACTGAGGTAAAATCTATATACAATATAATTAAAAGGCTACTTAAAATATTTAATTTTAATTCACATGGCATATTTATAGAGGTTAATACTAATTCATCTATATTAATTACTTAATTATTTATTTTTATACAATATTATAAAAAGGCAAAACTATGTATTAAAAAGTTAATTATCTCCAAAATTGTCACATGCTTATAAGTACTAAAAAAAATTTAAAAAACAGTAGTTGCAATCTCTAAAAACTAATATAAACTCTTTATTTTCCACTCATAAATTTGGTTATTAATCTACCTATTTATTTAACTTTAATTCCATAAGATAATTAAAAAGCAAGCGATACTATCTACCATTATTATTCTGCATGTCATATTTTAATTTCGGAAGATAATTTTTAAACCATTCTCATGCAAAGTAGATTGTGTAAAATAATAATAATAATAATAATAATAATAATAATAATAATAATAATAATAATAATAATAATAATAATAATAATAATAACAATAATAATAATAATAATAAAGCAAATCTTTCACATTCCATTTCTCCTCACACCATATTTATGTCTATATTAGACTTCATAATACTGTGAAAAATCTATAACTCTATAATCTATAAATCTAATTAAAAGGCAAGCCAAACTATCTACCATAATCTATATGTCATATTTAATTACAAACGATAATATATTAAACCACTCTTTTATAAAGTAGATTTTATAAAAAAAATACTTCCCCCATTCTCCTTTAATGTTCCCATTTTCCTTTTCGGGTCATCCCACTATAATGTTCCCATTTCATTTGTTTCTCTTTTTGGGCCTAAAAAATGACCAGATGGTCCTTGATTCATCAACATATTTACACTAAATACCATTGTTTAACTCATATAATCTACATTACACACTAACCTATTTGGTCTAATTACTCCCTCCATTTTCTTTATTTCCCACCAAATTTCCCACCAATACTCCTGTTCTTCATTTACTCCCTCATTTATTTTCAACCGTCCCTCCATATTTCTAGAGTTTTCCAAAAGAAAACCCTAGAACTAACATCTCCTTCTCCGCCGTTTCCTTTTTCTCTTCCGTCTACCACTCTCTCTAGATCTACATTACATACTCTCCTTTTCTTCATTATTCATCATCTAATCCATCAAAACATCAACCTTGGTTTCCTTATTTTGCGATTATGTCATTAAAGAAGCCCCATATTCGTTGTGAATCTCAATCCTCTTCGATGAAACCACCCTCTTACCATGAATCTCTTGATCATCTCTTATTTATACCCGGTATTGGGCATGTTGCACCTGATACATACTCCGGTTATGGCTCACTTCTTGATTCCGATGTTGACGATGATACCGAGGCTACTTCTGCGTTTTGTGTTGAGTCAAATACCGTTGTTCCTGATTCCGTTATTGA
This sequence comes from Silene latifolia, assembly GCF_048544455.1. NCBI lineage: Eukaryota > Viridiplantae > Streptophyta > Magnoliopsida > Caryophyllales > Caryophyllaceae > Silene > Silene latifolia. Next base: position 17,988,121 of record NC_133534.1, read on the forward strand.
CGATGTCCCTGATTATAGGGAGAAAGTTGATAAAAATGTTGATGATTTTAATCCATGTTTTGATGAAGGGGGGATTTTTCTAAAAAATGGTAGATCTGGTGATTTGTCACCAACTACTAAGAAGTTCAATGCGTATTGTCGGAAAGTCGTAGAAAAGCTGCGAAAAAAAAGTGGATGAAAATAAAGGTTAATTCTTATACTCGTGTTTTTATTGTTTTCTGTTTTGTTTTCTCTTAATCCATTTTTCCTGATTTTGTCTTTGTAAAAAAATTTCATCTTATTTAACCGTATTGTTTTCTCTTTTTATTTTGAAGGTACTCATGAATTTCTCCCAAAGAAAGTCGTTGATGATGTTGATTTGTCACCACAATCAAAGAAATTCAAGAAATTTTGTGAGAAACACAACTGTGCTTAAGGAGGTTTATCTCTTAAACTCTTTTTTTAATTGATGTCCATTTACGGATTTGTTGGGTATTTGGTTCTGTTAGCCATGATTAAATAATATGCTGGATTCTGTTTGTTTTGTGATGTTGGATTCTGTCTGTTTTGTGATGCTGGATTTTCTGATGCAGGATTTTCTGAGTGTCCTAATAAAAATACGAGTGTCCCTGCAAAATATGAGTGTCCTAATAAAAAACCTGAGTCTTAACTCTGTTGGTGATGCTGGATTTTCTGATGCAGGATATTCTGTCTGTTTGTTTATTGTTACTCCTAATTCTCTATGATGTTCCCATTTTCCTACTGTGTGCCCTCGTTGCTGCATTTGGCTTTAAACATGACATTTGTGTATGTGGTGTTGAACTTTTAAGGTTACTGCTCTATATTTGCTGCCACCAAGAGGATTTACATGTTGAGATACTCTCTAATTTTGTTGAGTTTCCATGTTTTGTTTCCTCCTGATGAGGCACTTATATGTTTTCATGTTACTCCATGAGGCACAATTTCTTGTTGAGAGTAACCTTCTTTGTCATCACTAAACATAAAATGTCATGTTTTACTTGTCTTTGCTGCTGTCATATTTAACCTCAGTGAAGGTCTTTACTTGACTGAGAGGTTAAATATTGTTGTTGCCTTACTTATAAGGACAGTACACATATACTCCTAAGCAGAGTGCTCCATGTATCCCATGTTGAAGTGCCCTTGTTCATAGGTGTATATGGTTATTGATCCATATTTGATGCCACCTAGGGTCTTATCATGTTTAGACACTCTTTTTGCATTTTTTGAGTTTCCATGTAATCTCTTGATGAGGCACCTATATGTGATCAAGTTACTCAATGAGGAAAATGTGCTTGCTGAGAGTAACCTTCTTGCATTCATTTAGATTCTGATGTTTGATTTATCTGCATTTAGTTTTTCATTTACTTTGTGATGCTGAGAGTAAAGTTCAATGACATTTTTTTCTATTTCCAAGTTCATTGCATACATACTTCATAACACAAAATGGAGTCTTACAAAATGGAGTCTTACAAATTTCATGAACTAAATAAAATAAAACAACCTTCACTTTGTGTTGTTTGATTTTGGCAAACTATCATGTCAAAATCAGCCTTTATGATAGTTTGTCAAACAAACAAGCTTCTTGATTGTTCAAAAGGGGACTTGGATACCTAAGTCTAACATGAGTTGATCCAATTCACCAATCATACCACATGTAATTAAGAATTGAATGCATTCCTTCACTAAATCTTCATTTACTTGTAAATCTCTTGGAAGTGTCCCTTGCCTCCTTTGTGCAGCTTTTGCCAAGTGTGGTAGTGGGTAGTTATTGTGCCCCCTTTTTTGCATTATTTCAACCATACAAGCTTGCAAGCTTAGCCAAACATTATCTAAAGTTTCAAAAGTTTCATCTTCATATGCTTGAGTCACATTATTCACTAATTGTTCAACTGTCTTAGCTGGATTTTCATCTTGTAAAGATTGAATGGATCTAAAGAAACCTAAATCCAATATGTTTAAATCTGGAGAGTTTGCTGGTTGTTGTTCTAAAATGATGTTGAAACCATATGAAGTGGCTGCTTCTTTGAATTCTTTATCTTTCCCACTTATATGAGGCTTGGCATTATCTTGTTGTATGCTTATATCCTTTGATGCAGATGCTGACCATTTTTGTTTAATGGCTGGTATCACTAAGTTGATTAAAGCTTCTTTTGTCACCTTCTTTGTGATAGATTCAATTGGTTTTGTGACTATTGTTCCAGCTGCTCTATTCTTGCTCTTTCTTTTTGCTGGTTAAGAACATTATCTTTGTTATGTACCTCTTGCTTTTACAACTTCTGTAAGGAAGAGCTTCATTGCTGCCAATGTAGTATCGACACTTTGGATTGGTCATATAAAACCACTTTTCATCAATATGAATGATATGGCTCATATCCTTGAACATGACACACCTCAATATCCTATCAAACACTAATTTACCAATGACAAAATGCAACCTGATGATTTTATGCTCATTACTCAATGCTGGATGTATTGAATTTGTATGAGACTTTATAAGACCTTCTTTTACCCGTCTGTCAAATTTGGTTTTTTCATTGTAAAAGTAGTTTTGAAGTGTGTAATTTCAGTTTTTGGTTTACTGTTTTTGAGTTGTGTAAAATATTTGGGGTGTAATTTGGTTTGTGTTTTGAGAAATGTAATGGCAATCAGTTTAGTGTAAGCTTTTTGCCTATTTGTAACCTAATTTTAGTGATGGGGTGTAATTTGGTGGGAACTTTAAAATTTCATGTGAAATTTTTCCTCCCTTTTTTGTAAAAAACCGGGAAGAGTACTGTGTGTACTTCCTTTCCAGATTTTTTTATCAATTTCCTACTTCCAATGCAAATTAGTGATTTTGTTTAATTCTTACCCACTTGTTTACAAATCTGCTTTTTGCCTAATTATTCATGCTAATCAACTCTCCTTGGTTGTTGAGCCATTTGCAAATGGGAACATCAAATAAAGATGGAGGAAGTATATAATTATTAGTAATCAAGCAAACCTTATACATTTTATTTCTCCCTACTCCTTATTTATGTTTATATTAAATTTCATAATAATGAAAAAAATGATGCTCAAAACTCAAAAGTCATTAACCTTGATTCATATTTATACTTATACGGAGTATTAAATTTGATAATAATGAAAAAATGATGCTCAAAAGTCATAAATGCATCCTTAATTGTTTATATATTTTTGTTGGAAAGCAAAATTTATAAACCAAAATTTTTCTCATCCCTTGTTAGTAGAACTAAATGTGTCACTAATCTTCCTATGATTCTATTCCAATTAAGGTAAATGTATTAAGGTTTTAGATTATTAACTAATTTATTTCTTTTTTAGTGCAAGTTCCATTGATATGAAGTTTTGATCACATTTTTCAACTTCATCGTATGTATTTGTTTTGTTCTCATTTAGGGTCTAACAAGATTTGTGGTGTTGGCCTATTCAAAGGTTAACATACTTTTCTTTCTCTGTTTAAGAGGAAGTTTAAGTTAATAACGATAATATTTTATAAAACAAATTCCACTGTTTTGTTGGTTAATTCGCACTAATTACAGAGTTACTTTTTTTATAGGGACGATTCATTGGAGAAAGAAGACTATATGGAGAAGTAAAATATTAGGATTGCTTAAATAAAGAACTATATATTAAAAACTAAGTGTAAGATTGACGACATCAACGTGAATGAGTAATAGTTTTTTGGTTTTTTTTTATCAACTCTATTTATTATTTTGGTATTTGTTGATTTTTTTTCATCATTTTACCTTTGAAAAAATAGCACTCTTTAATTTATCGACTTTGATCTTTATGTTAACATGTCAATGCCCGTATTTTTAGTACACGATTTATCATGAATTATTAATGAGGTAATCTTACTATGTGATTTGATATTTTATAAAGTCTCAATTACTAGAAACACTAAAAACAAAATATCCCGTGAAATTCACGGGTCAGAAAACTAGTTATTTTATCTTAAAAACTTAACTCAGACTTTTTTATTTCTTCCACTTTATACGTCAGACCCATCAAAATTATCAACAATTAAATATAGGACCCCACTAAACCTACTTTATACACAAACAAAACACTATTTACGGGTCTTAAGTCAGGTCTTGAATTCCCAAGACCCACTCTAAGAATTTGCTAAGTACACTTGCTTTATCCATGTTGTGCTGCAAGTTTGAGGCTGAGATCTTTGCTAAGACCCGGTTAATCTTAGCCTTAAAGGAATGAATTGAGACTATTGATTCGGGAATATAGTAAATTATTCCTATAACATATGAACTATGTGTAAATCAGCCCCTTAAGTTTCACTTGTAGTAAATTAGCCCCATAACTTTCCAATAATATGCAATTAAGCACAAATTAAGTTTTTTACCTTTTTTTTAATCTAAAATCTATTATTTTATATTATAAAAACTATTATAAATATGTTCCGGGTGTGATTACGGAGCAGTGTTGTTACCACGTAAGCTTTGTAGAATGATGACTTTGCTTGACTCTTCCTTTCGGCCTCTCCTGAAACAATGAACAAACTGAGGGCTCGGCTTTGCACCGAGCGAACTCACTCCGACGCTCAAGTCAGTAAACTTAAAGGGATTAAGTTGTGTGATACTTGGCAAAGTATATTGTAGAGAGATAAGGGAGTTTATACCAGATTAATATGTTTAACTGATTATTTTCGGATCCTTTCCTCAATGAAGGTTGAGGAGTATTTATAGACTTTCACCTTTTGTCACGTAGTGGCCAAGTGGCTAGCAGGTGGAAAGACTGATCTACCCTCGACCGAGGGACCCATGGCAGGCCGGCGGGCCCTGTTGACTCCATGCCGAGGGGTCTTGGATGTGAGTACGCGGATGTGTATCCCTGCTGGCTAGTTGTCCTAGCCGAGACCCAAGTGACAGGCCGACAGGCTGCGTCGGCTAGGCTGTCTAAGGTGTTGACTTGCTTTGGATATTTTTGACCTTGCTCAATAAGTTGACTCGGTCAGCGGGTGCAGAATATGCCCCATCAATTTGCCCCCAGCGTAGTCTATGCGGTGGTATGGACCTTCGATGAGTGTTGAGCGTATTCTGCGCAAGTAAAAATTTCTGCCCCGGCTTCTTCTTCATCGGCTTGGTTCTGCTTAGGCCGTACCGTATCCTCCCTCCACATGGATGTGTAAAGGGCATTAAATGTGGAAAAGATAATGGCGCTGGCCGAGACCGAGGTTGTGAGTGCCGTGTGCTTTTGATTGCTCCCAGCCGGTGCTGCCAAGCTTGGTTGAATCAGCGGGCCGTTTGGCGAGTAGATACCAAGGAGCGTGTTGAAGAAGTTTTGTAACTGTTTGTCGATTGACATTCCATGGCTGCATGCTTGACACGTGGCTCGGCGTTGATTGGTTGACGCTTCATGGGCTTTGCCCTGATTGGTCGGATTGAGTGGGCTTTGCTCTATAAATAGGGCAGTTACCCCCTCATTTTGGCCTTCCAAATTTCATTTTCTCAAAAATTTCCTCTTGCTTAGTTTTTCTTTCGCAGAGTTCCTTTCTCTTTCTAATTTCTCGAAGCGTTACTCGGTGTAACATTTCCTTCCAAGGTAATCAAACAAATTCTTCAATCTTTTTTCTTGTTAAATATTCGTTGTCATGTCTTCTGCTGATAAAGGACCTAGTAATCCTGCGCCGGGGCTCCCCGTCGCGTCTTGATGAAGAAGAGGCACTAGCCGCCATCCCGATAAGGTCCGGGGGTCCTAGGTCTCCTTCTCCTGAGGTTGACGATCAGTATTTGGATGGTTTCTCGGATGATGATGATGATGTTGATGATGACGGTGATGATGAGGAAATGACTCATTCCGATGAGAGGCCGCATCTCTTGGATCACGGCGACGCCTGTAAGATCAGTCCTGATCGTGCTTGGACCAACAAGTTCGCCAGTTGTTCTGGTTCTGAATTTTTCGAACATCATTTCTCCTTCGGCAGGGAGTATAGGATTGTTATCCCCAAGGAGGGTCAAGCGGTATGTTGCCCTCCCAAGGGCTGTATCGGCGTATACATCAGACACCTGGAGTATGGGCTCCGGTTTCCTCTGAATGAATACGTCGCAGCCATCCTTAAAGCCATGAATGTCGTCGTGGCTCAACTGCATCCGTTGGCCATTAGGACTATAGTTGGCTTTGTGTGGCTCTGTCTCTTTAAAAAGGAGGCCCCAACGGTTAACTTATTCCGCCGGCTTCATCACCTTCGGCCGTCAACCCCTGGTGGCACGGGGTGGTACAACGTGCAGACAGAGCCGGGTTACGTCTCCGTCTCTAAGCTTACTTCCTGCAAGGACTGGAAGGCGCGGTGGGTGTACGTCGAGGTTCGGAGGATTATCCCCGCCCGGTCCTTTGAGCACCGTGTCAATTTGCGGTGTGAGAGTCGGGGGGAGCGTGAGAAATATGTTTCCCGGAGTAAGCTTAAGATGGATGCCATCAAGGTCCATCTTAATGAGGATGAAAAACGGGCAATGAAGCTATTTGAGGCTGAGAAGAATGGGATGCCGAAGGGATGGATGCCCCCGACGCAGATCATTCTTCAGGATGAATCGCTCGCCACTCGGCCTCATACCGGCCCTCGAACGGGGGTGAGTGGGGTCGGTGTGAGGCCCATCTCTGCTTTTAATGTTTCTGTTTTTGAACTTTGATTTATTTCTTCTACTTAACTCTTGCTTCGTTTCCTTTGCAGACCGTTTTGGCCCGGATCTGTCTGAGGATACCCTTAAGAGGTTGGGACTCGGCAAGGACGGAAAAGTTGTTGATATGCATCCTAAGGCCGAGACACGTGATCGCAGACCGGCGCCAAACGACCTCATAGATCAGCAGCTGAAGGCATTGGATGTAACGGCGCCGGCGAAGGTTGCGATAAAGCTTGCCGCGCCGAACGCGAAAAGCAACGTCTTCGGCGTCGACGGCGTCAACTTCAATTCAGCCTCCAATCCCTGCAGTCCAAAAGGAGACGGTGGTGGTCGTCGATATTACCGATGAGGAGGTCACCGTGGCAGAGGTATCTCTGTTGGGGCTGGTGTCCTTAACAGTTAGTGCAAGGACTTATAAATCTCTAAAAGGATCAAAGGGCATACTTTTGGTATTATTATCAGTTGATCCACGTTTATCAATAACGGTTGGCTTGCTAGATAAGTTTGACGTTATTGTCATACAGATGGCGGTGATCAACTGGTCCCTAAAAGTCACACCTATAGGATACGTTTGAGAGATGTGACAAGATGAAAATACTGATCATGTTGATGCCAATTTTGACTAACCGATTAGTCCGAGTTATTGACTAGTAATTAGTCAAACGTGATGTTGAGATATTTTATTTAATACGGATTAAATAAAATGGGCTAAGCGAATTAAGCGATTAATTCAGTAAATTGAATGTAAACGATTTATATTCGATTAATGTATATTGAATAAATTAATTATACAATATCGTCTTTGTCGGACATGTATTAATACTTCAATTAACCCGTGTTATTAGTTGATATTTTAATAGCCGATAACCGATGACGATTTATAATAAAAACCGCGTCATATATATTTTATCTCAACACTATGGTCACTCGTACGATCATGTGATTATGGTGGACTATAGATAGGATTTACGGAAATCTATCGACCAAGAGTTCTTACGGAAGAATTAGCTAAACAGTTGGCTTATCAATTTACGGAAATTGAGTCTTGGGATCACTTGTATTATTCTTGAGGGAGATCTATTATGCAAGTGCAATGAGTCTAAAATGAATTTTAAATAGACTTAAATCACCTCGATGAGTTGCTTATTTCGTTTTTGTTTTCCTTTCTTTTTCAGTGTAGAACACGATCAATTAAATCGCGCTATAACGAAATGCATTTGGTCCTACTAACGACCCAATGCCAAGTGCCACATTGGACGGTGAGTCCCGGCCGGATCTTCATGAATCGGATGAATCAGTCTACTCGATCGAAGAATGATGGATCAAACTTCGCGGATCGGGAGGCGGCATTACGGAATCTTTTGCCGCTGCCGCCGACGGAAAGCTCAAATATCTAATTGAGCCCATCCCGCCAAACCCAGGTCCCACGGCTAGAGCTAACGAGATCGCCAAGTTTAACGATTTCTGTATGGAAGCGGGTGCGATTAAAAACGTACTCATTTTTGCAATGGAACCCAATTTGCAGAAACGCTTCATAGCCCATGGTGCAAACAAGATTTTCACCACGCTCACTAAGGAATTCTCGAAAGCACCGAGAATCGTGACCTATGAGCATACCACTCGCTTCTTTGATGCGAGACTCGAAAAAGGGCCAACCAGTTAGCCCACACATTCTCAAAGCATGATTGAGAATGTCGAGAAGCCGGAGACGCTTGATTGTAAAATCAGCGAGAACATTGTGATTGACCGCATGCTTCATTCACTCCACGATGGTTTTGCGCTCTTTAGAGCGAATTACTATATGAATGATTTGAAGAAAAGTCCCCATGAGCTGCACTCTCTTCTCGTACAGACCGAGAAGGACATGAAGTTCAGTGGGAGCATGAAACAGGATGTTCTTGTTGTGTCAAACAAGGGCAAGGGTAAGGGTAAAGCTAAAGCAGACCTAGCAGTAGGTAAGGCGAAGTTTAAGAAGTCAGGTTCAGGCAAGAGTGGGCCTGGTGAGTCGAGCACCTCATCAGGCGTGACAAAGAGCAAGAATGAAAACATGGAATGCCATCATTGCCACAAGACTGGGCATTGGAGGCGTACATGTCCTGTCTATCATGAGGACATAAAAGCAGGTCGCGTTAAACCTGTTGGTATGTCTTCTTCTTCTACTTTTATTCATATGATTGAGATTAACCACGCAAGTTACGGAACTTGGGTACTAGATACAGGTTGTGGTTCTCATCTGTGTAATCATGTGTAGGGGCTCGAAACATCGAACCCCTCGTAAAGGGTGAGGTGGACTGCGTGTCGGGAATGGAGCACGAGTGGCCGCCGTCTCGAGGGGAACATATGTGATCCAGCTTCCTAGCGGATTTGAGTTATTTTTATATAATTGCTATTATGTACCCAGTCTTTCTAAAAACATTATTTCAGCCGCACTTGATAAACTTGGTTTTTCATTTGTAATAGAGAATAATACTTGCATTTTCTCATTACACGATATGATTTACTGACAAGCGAGTCTCCATGAATGGAATTTATGTTTTAGATCAGACCACCAAAATATTACACGTAATGAATAAAAAGTTAAAGGTTGGTGACAAAGATCAAACGTATCTATGGCACTGCCGTATGGGACACATTAATGAGAAACGCGTAAAACAGCTCATAAAAAATGGAGCTATCTCGGCCTTTGATTTTCAATCATTTGGCACGTGTGAATCATGTCTCATCGGTAAGATGACTCGTATTTCCTTCAAAGGTGTTGGAATGCGCGCTGCTGACCTATTAGGACTCATACATACGGATGTGTGTGGGCCTATGTCAATCACCGCACGAGAAGGCTATAGGTATTTCATCACTTTCACGCACGATTTAAGTAGATATGGCTATGTCTACTTAATGAAGCACAAAAGTGAATCCTTTGAGAAATTCAAGGAATACCAGAATCGGGTACGTAACCTCTTTGGGTAGAAAGATTAAAACACTACGTTCGGATCGTGGTGGCGAGTATCTTTCTCACGAGTTTGATCAACACCTTAAGGATTGTGGGATTGCCTTACGATTAACTCCACTGGAACACCTCGGTTGAATGGTGTGTCCGAACGGAGAAATCGAACACTACTGGATATGGTTCGATCCATGATGAGTCACACCGTGTTGCCTGACTCATTGTGGGGTTATGCTCTTTTGTCAGCCGCTCTAATACTTAACCGAAGTCCGTCTAAAGCTGTTGACAAGACTCCATACGAACTATGGAAGGGAACGGTCCCCAACTTGTCCTTTATACGGGTTTGGGGCTGCGAGGCTTATGTCAAGTGGAGACACGAGGATAAGCTCGGCCCGCGATCGGTCAAGACATACTTTATAGGTTATCCTAAAGGAACACTTGGTCATTACTTCTATTCGCCAACCGAACAACGTGTTTTTGTTGCGGCTAGTGCGACATTCTTAGAGAAGGAATTTCTCGAGAATGCAAAGAGTGATAGAACTTTCGACCTGTCGGAGATTCCAGAACCAAACACCGAGCAACCATTGGAGGAACCAATTCCTTCAATCCCGGCTGCGGTAAATATTCCTGAGGAACCTAGGAGGTCGGGTAGAGTCTCTATTCCTCCGGACAGATACATTGGTATGGTCGAGGAACATGACATAGATGACATCCTACTCTTAACGAGTAGTGAACCTGCAACCTATAAAGGTGCCATGACTAGTTCTGACTCAAAGCTATGGCTTGAGGCCATGCAATCCGAAATGGACTCCATGTTACCATGTATGAGAACAACGTGTGGGATCTTGTTGACTTACCTGCTAAGGTTCGTCCCCTTCAATGCAAATGGCTTTACAAGATAAAGCATTCTGTGGAAGGTCAACAAGATATCTATAAAGCACGACTAGTTGCTAAAGGTTTCACCCAAGTGCCAGGTTTGCACTACGATGAAATTTTTGCGCCCGTAGTCATGCTGCGTTCCATTCGGATTATCTTAGCGATTGCCGCTTTTCATGACTATGAAATTTGGCAAATGGACGTGAAAACCGCCTTCTTAAACGACTTTTTGGAGGAAGAGTTGTACATGGTACAACCCGAAGGTTTCATCGATCCACAACATCCTAAGAAAGTGTGCAAGCTTAAGCGTTCCATTTATAGACTTAAGCAAGCATCTCGGAGTTGGAATCATCACTTCGACCAAGTGATAAAAGACAATGGATTTACTCGATCGGTCGAGGAACCATGTCTATATATCAAGTCGAGTGGGAGCAAGATTGTCTTCCTAATATTGTATGTTGACGACATACTCCTGATTGGGAATGACATACCTCTCTTAACTTCGGTGAAAGTATGGTTGAAAAACCATTTCCAGATGAAAGATCTGGGTGAGGCACATAGAATTTTGGGCATCCGTATCTATCGAGATAGATCACGTCGGATGTTATCTCTCAACCAGGAGTCTTACATAGACAAAGTCCTAGAGAGATTCAGCATGACTAACTCCAAAAAGGGGTTTCTTCCTATGGCTCCAGGGGTGCATTTGAGCAAGTCTCAGGCACCAGAGACACCGGAAGAGAAAGAGCGCATGACACGGATTCCTTATGCCTCGGCTATAGGATCAATCATGTATGCCATGATATGCACACGTCCGGACGTGGCATATGCATTGAGTATGACAAGTCGATTCCAACAGCATCCAGGTGAATCACATTGGCTGGCTGTCAAGAACATTCTTAAGTACCTACGGAGGACTAAAGATTGGGCATTGACTTATGGAGGCGATCAAAAGCTATGCGCAACCGGTTACGCAGATGCTAGCTTTCAAACGGATCGAGATGACTCGAAATCTCAGTCTGGATTCGTTTTTACTCTTAATGGCGCTGCAGTCAGCTGGAAGAGTTCCAAACAAAGTGTTACAGCAGATTCTACGACTGAGTCCGAGTACTATGCCGCGTCTGAAGCTACAAAGGAAGCGATATGGATGCGTCAATTCTTACATGGACTATCTGTAGTGCCTAGTTCGAATGACCCGATCACCATCTATTGCGACAATAGTGGTGCCATCTTCCAAGCTAAGGAGCCAAAGTCTAGCAACAAGTCTAGACATGTACAACGGAAAGCTCATCTAATCCGAGATTACGTGGAGCAAAAGGAAGTAGTGATAGAAAAGATTGCTACAGATGATAACATAGCAGATCCTCTCACTAAACCATTACGACAAGATAAGCATGAAGGGCACGTTAATTCCATGGGAATTAAACGTGTTCCTAAGTTGTAGTACTCTTTTATGGATTAGATTCATTCCCTTATGTACTCTATACGACATCATCGTTTTGATATTTATATATTTTGTTTTTCATGTGGAATTGTACAACAATTTTGAACACCACAAAGTGAACTGAACAAACATTATATTTTTAGTCCTTAATTGCCCACATGAGCTGATAACTCTGGCAATTATTTTGTGACGTTGGTTGATGGTGGGTTCAACGAGCCATAAGTCAAAAGGTTGACTGACCAATCACAGAGGCGATTTATACGGATATTTCGTAGGACACAATTGTGACATCGACGTGGAGTCCTAAATGTTTTATAACATTCGGTGCCCGGTCGTGGATAGGACCTCCATGGTGATCCTAAGAGTCGATTCATTTGACTATCGACTGTCTCTTGAGACTACGGCAGATTTTGGGTGACTTTGGTTTCTTTCTCACGGTCATCCGTAACAGGGGGCCAAGTAGATTTTTTCTGGGTCATTTCATGCTGTGCTTAGATCGGAAGGAGTCGAGTTGAAGGAAATATTCAGCCTTTATCAGGTACTCGATATTTCTCAGGGCCACTCGAGGAGTCAGAATCGAAATGCATGGCCATGCTCGGATACGGATTCGTTTTATCAGTTAAGTTACTCTCTAGTCGGGGAAACCACTCTTGATACAGATCGATTGTAAAATACGACCTTTGCGGATTCGGATCTGCAAATTGTTTTACATTGAGTGGGAGAAATTTTTAAATGAATATGAGAATCGGTTATCGCACATACACTTGTACGGACAAGTGGGAGTTTGCTGGAGCTGTGTCCTCCAGTTAGTGCGGATAACGTCATTGCACATACACTTGTACGGACAAGTGGGAGCTTGTTGGGGCTGGTGTCCTTAACAGTTAGTGCAAGGACTTATAAATCTCTAAAAGGATCAAAGGGCATACTTTTGGTATTATTATCAGTTGATCCACGTTTATCAATAACGGTTGGCTTGCTAGATAAGTTTGACGTTATTGTCATACAGATGGCGGTGATCAACTGGTCCCTAAAAGTCACACCTATAGGATACGTTTGAGAGATGTGACAGTATGAAAATACAGTCATGTTGATGCCAATTTTGACTAACCAGTTAGTTCGAGTTTGTAGACACCTCGTTTCTGCACCTCCCGCAAACCACCCAGTGATGATTGGGCCGCATGTTTGATTCGCGGAACGATTTGTGACAGTTCGTAAGATTATCGTCAAGTGTTTGCTCAAATATTAATGTCAACCTCTTAGTTGTCATCTACGTCCGGATACGGTCGTTTTGGCAGTAATTAGAGTACATTCGGAGTCCGGGTCAAAAACCGTCTCCATTTTCTGATAGTTGTTAAATCCCGAGTCAGAATGTTCTGGAATGTTCCGGATATTTCTATTCCATATTTCACAAATTTTATCTTTTGGCAAAATAATATTCCGTAATATTCACAAGATAATTGGATTATTTCCGTCCTACCATAACTCAAACGCGGAAATCTTTCTTCAGCAGGAGGAAACCTCCTGGGAATAGAAGCAAAGCCAGTGCGCCTCTTCCAAGGGACGCATGTGGTCGCTGCGCCTCTTCCCAGTGCCCTTCTTTGCATGATTTACGTATCTTTTTTATATCTTTCCGAGATTCACTTCCAAAGAGTCTCCGAAACCCTATTCCTCCGTGTGATTAGTATAAATAGGAGCTTTCGTTCCTCATATTTCTCACGCGAGTGTCCGCCCTTCTCTTCTCCCTTTGCATTCTAGACTTCGTTCTTACTAATTGGCGCCTACGTGCTTGGACTTCCGACCACGTAAGCTCGGATCTTTCCGGGTACCAGCCTCTCCGTTGCATGACCGACCAATTTGACCAACTACACTCAATCAATCTTAATTAATCAATCGTTTTCCTCTTACGAGGGCACTCTTTCCTTGCATTCGCGTCGAGCATTTACTAGTCGATACTTAGTTCATCTCGTTTCGTCAACATGTAAGTCTGAGGGTGTATAATTCCTCTTTGTTTATTGTATTTTACTTTTCGTATCAATTGTAAGGTTTATGTCGAAAACATCTAATTAAAACCGATTTCTAAAACCGTACTTTAAAACCTGTTTTTGCGGATTTCCAGTAGACAGACGTCGAGAAAAGACGCAGCAACTGATGCGCCTCTTCGAAGGAGCGCAGTTCCTGCTGCGCCTCTTCGTGAGGCTGCCGCAGTTCCTGCTTCTTTTCTTCTTCCTCGTCCTCTGTAATTCGTCCTTCTTATTTGTTTCTGTTCGTTTTTCGTCAATTCGTTCGCATGATAGTTTAATAATCATATGTATATTTATTCATCATCATGTTCATGTTTTAATTGTCATAAATCCGACTTAAATCTCAAGTAATCAATATTTGCGGGTTTTCGTTATTAAATTCAATCTGAGTTTTAGAGATTCAATTTCATCAATATTGAGTTTCTGGAATTCACCTTTGGTATATTTGCATCCGTATTCATTGTTAATTCATTGTATATTCATCATGTTAGCCTAATTAATTGATCTTAATAGAGGACTCATTCATTAACATCGCTCCTTCATGTAATTAATTCGTCTAATTCCGTCTTATTCATGTTTTACTGTTTTTACGACCCATTCATATGTTAAATAACCTATTAATCACTTCCATCCGAGTCAAATATTATTAATCGATCCTTTAAATCACCAATCGACATTAACGATTTGCAGTTCCGGCTTCACAGCCAGAACTCACCCTTGGAACAGACGCAGCAACTGCTGCGCCTCTTCCAGAGGGCGCAGTCTCTGCTGCGCCTGTTCCAGGATGAGTTCTGTCCCTGAACTCCGTTTCTGCCTTGACCTAGTTTAATTAGCTTACGTATTAACTGTTATCCGTATTATCACCTAATTCCTGTTCGTAATTTATTCTTTTTATTCCTTTTTCCCAAATTATCCGTTTTAAAGGTATTTTCGACATAAATCGCCTAATCCGTTGTAATTATTGTAATTTTCTATCATTGTAATCTTTATTGTTTTGTATCATTTGTATGCTTTCACATGTAAATGAGCATTAAATCCAACTTCGACCCAATTGTATGCTAATTAATTGTCCACCGACTTAGTCTAATTCTTCACATGTTAGGATTAATCTAATGGATGTTGCATTGCATGCATATAGCCGACGATATATCAAGTACGAATAACTTCCCTAATCATTAGTAGAGGCCGCTATCGAGGCGGGCGGGATTAGGTGTTCGATCAAAAGAGCTTCCTAATACGTACCCTCACCCCTTACTCCAGATCTCCGTGAGCACCCGTGTTCATTGGCATCCACGAGAGTCATTCTAGACATAGAATGCTAAGGGTAACGATTGCTTAGTGTTCATGTCACTACTTTGTGTCTTGACATGACACGAGGTATTCGAACAGTTCCAATTTCCCATAAAAATTGGTGGCGACTCCATACAAAATGCAAACGCTTGTCCCCGTTTCTCACCAAGCGCCCCCGTGGGCGGCCCGCTGTCCACAGTTTGGCGACTCCGCTGGGGATATACACTTACGTGTAGCTAGGGTGAAACTCGAACAAGGTTAGGGAATAGTTTGTACAAGACAATTGTCGGTTTTCATAACTCGGTCTTCCTAGATCGTTTAATTCGGCCTTCCTAGGCCCAACCCAACCCATTCGACCAATCGTCCCGTCTAAACGGTCCTAATTCTTATTTGGGCCTAAGGATGGATAGCGATTGACGTCATCCATACCATGATGCTTACTCTTGTTTGTATCAAGGGCCTTCACTACTTGAGGAAATGGACTAGGAATCGGCCTTACTCTTGTTTGGCACGAGCCTCTCCACAGACTTCGGGTTTGATGGTTCGGTATGGCAACCCACCCTCTTAAACCAAAACCCTTTTAAATGCACTCAGCATCCCGTTATAATGCTTGTATAAATGTGTAAACCTTACGTGATCACCACTTCTAAACAAAACCATGACGAATTTTCGAAAAAAAATCAAAACTCATTTTCAAACAAGATTTTCGAAAAAAAAAGTAGGCCTTCAATTAGCGCAAAATCCGGTCAAGACTCTGTCCGTTTGTCAAGTCAAAATCCGGGCCACAAGCCCATTTCAAAACCTCACTTCGAGTCCACTCCTACAACTACACTACAGTTGACTAGGACACACATTTTCAAAGACCTTGTCTTTCTTCAAAACTCACTCAACACAAGTGGCACACACCCACTTCACGAGTCAAAACTTTTCTTCTTTTAGCAAGTGTGATAGAATGGTCGATCGTGTTTTGATTCGTCGCCGATCTCTTATCCAGTTTCCAAGATGCCTGGGTCAAGTGATGAAACAAACCTCCAGCAAATTCAAGAAAGTAGTGATCGAATCCTAGCCGCGATAGCCCAAATGCAAATCACTCAAGAACAAACCTATGACCGCCTTGAACTTATCGAAGGCCGTATCTTTGATGTAGAGGGAAGGTTGCCTCCCCTTAAAGGTGAAGTACTACAATTTTCTGATGACGAGTCTAAAGATGAGAATCCCGCCCTAGGGACAACCGGTGAGAAAAGACTCCAATACATAGAGGAACAATTGATGTACCTTAAGGGGGATGACATCTATAGGGAGAACAATCGCAAATATGAAGCCGTCAATTCCAAATTGCCCACTAACTTTAGCATGACGGATATCCCTAAGTTTAAAGGACATGAGAACCCTTTGAACCATATCCGCGCCTTCAAGGACTACATGTCTATCAAAGGCATCAAACCCGAGATGTTCTTAAGGATCTTTCCTTCATCTCTTGACACCATTCCAAAGCAATGGTTCTACACTTTGGATCACAAAAAGGTCGCTACTTGGGAAGACGCCGCGATCGAATTCTCAAAACAATACGCGGATAATGCCGAGATCCAAGTCAACATGCGTACCCTAGAGGTTCTTACCCAAAATGACAAAGAAGGGTTCACCGACTTCCTAAGTAGGTGGAGGAAGACTAGTACTCAACTAGTTGAACGTCCGGATGAGGCCACTCTTGTGGAAAAGTTCGTGGATAATCTCAAGCCCATATATGCCAGTCACTTGAGATATCAAAACAATAAGACTTTCAAGGACTTAACCGTACTAGGGACACGAATTGAAGATGACATCCGCAAAGGACTCTTGTCCAAAACGGTAGGTCGAGGATATCAAGGGTCCACAAGTCGTTCCTACGGCTCTACTAGCAAAACCGACGAAGTTAACCTTCTCGAGCCATCCAAGAAAACTAGCCCACCAAGGAAGTTCACAAACCTTGGGGATACATACTCCAACGCTCTAAAAAGGCTAATGAAGCAAGGTAAACTCCAACCCATTGGACCTACTCCCGAACCCGAAAAGAAGTCCAAATTCTGGGATGAAAACTCCTACTGTGAATACCATAGGGGCAAAGGGCACGACACAGAAAAATGCTACAAGTTGAAACACGTGCTTCAAGATATGATTGAAGATGGTCGACTTCCAATTCCACCAGGAGGTAAGCCCAACAACACTCAGAATCCTCTTGGAGTTCTAGTGATTACAAGTGACGAATCTACCTTAGATTGCTCACATCTCATTTCTCCCACCGAAAACGAAGTTCATGCAATTGAGAAAGAAAGGCTCTACTCTACTATCTCCCCTACCATTTCCGACTTCATCGCAGGGGCAAGGAGTGTAGATAGACAAGTGTGGGAATTAGAAAACATGGTAACGACCTTACGCAATCCCAATGCAATGCCTAAAGAACGTGTACCATTGATCTTCTCTCAAAATGCCACTATGCAAGAAGTAGTCACCATGGTCGATAGACTAGTCGATCAAATCATACAACTAGAAAGTGATATCATGAGAATGAAGGAACTAACTACAGTCAATGGGGTTTGGGCCGATGACGATGAAGACGAATACCTCATTGAAAACTCCTTAGTCAAGGAAATAGTCCAAAATGGTGAAGACCAAGATGTGGATCACCTAACTCGTTCGGGTCGTCCATATCAAAGCACTACTCAAAACGGTCCAACCAACGTCATCACACCAAATGACAACGAAGACGACCCCACTGATCATTTGCTCAAGCAATTACAGAAAACCAAGGCTGATCTTTCAGTCTGGCAGCTAGTGGCAAGCTCATTTCCGCATCGCCAAGCTTTACTGCAAGCTTTGGCCAAATTGAATGTAGCACATAACTCCACTCCTGAAGATGTAGTCAACTTGGTCTTCCAAGAATCACCGAGGCTAAGTAATCCTATTACTTTCTCAGATGAAGACTTGCCACCTTTTGGCGCTAGTCACAACCTTGCTCTATACATCACTGTTATCTGTCTAAAGAAGAACGTGCCAATGACTTTGGTAGATGATGGCTCCGCGGTCAACGTCATACCCCTCAAAACGGCATACAAACTAGGCATGAAGGAGTCGGATTGGACTCCCACCAATCAGGGTGTACGTGCATATGACGGTACACGACGAAAAGTGGTTAGACTTGCTAGCCTAACCATAGCCACGGGACCAATCGAGCGAAAAGCTAATTTCCAAATAGTGGACATCGAAGCTTCATTTAACATACTTCTGGGGAGGCCTTGGATTCACGCTTCCAAAGCGGTAACATCCACCCTCCATCAAAAGATCAAGATCCCACTAAATGACAAAGTTGTGACTGTAACACCCCCTCATACCAAGGTACCTTACCAGGACAACCCCAGCATGAAAGGTTGTTACCATCTCGGTTGCCCGAGGTTAGTATATATCAAAAGCAACAGTCCAAACACGTTTATTAATGTACGGTAATTATAAAGGTTACATAGTCTCCAAAATCTAATAAACGAATTATCCAAATGGCAACAACTACCAAAACAATAACTAAAGCTCGTGATGGTGTCATCTAATCCAGCGTGGTGACTCTCCCATGATCGCCCCAAGCTCAATAAATGTATCACTGTCACAATCGCTCACCATCCCCGAATGGATCACCGCAGTTTTACAAAACAACAACACGGGTCGATTACTCAATCAATATAAGACAACAACATTACCACTAGCTGATCATCGATCTCACGCACGAAGAACCGACTACACACCGAAGTGTGTAGCCCCGCCGATTACCCATCGCAACGGGTAATCCTCACCGCCGATGGGTGACCGCACCCATCCCCACCTAGTCCGGCTCATCAACGAGCGACTAACAATCCCCGTCCCTTAATGTGCACATCCCCTCCCATGGCGGGTTCCACGGAGGGCGAACTAGGGTGTGAAGCCACTCCCGCAAGTGACTCCACCACAATCACACAAACCACAAAGATCACGGTTTGTCACAACACAATCACCTCACCACCGTCACCACAACACCCATACTCCGATGATCGCCAGATAACAACAATTACAATACAATAGTAATCTCAATCAATTAACAAGATCTTGAGTAGGGGAAAACCCTACCTTTTCGCAATCCGCTATGTCAGTAATCAACCATACAAATGCATAACAAATATCACGTCGTCACCTACAACAATAATCACATACTACAATTACACATTGCACAATTCCACTTTCCCCAATTCCATATATACAATAACCCCAAAAGAATACAAATGACAAGGGAATGAAACTTACCAACAAAAGAGAATAAGAGACTACACGCAAAGATCACGACGATTTGCACACACAACGAGATATGAGGATGATTAGGGAGTGATTAGGGAGAGATCGTAGAATGATAAAGCTTTCAAATGATATTAGAAACTGACGCGGAAATATAAAATACCCTAAACATTCCCTAATCAAACCGTCGAAATAACACTCCGCCAAACCGGACACTCGGTCGAGTAAGTGTATACTCGGCCGAGTGTCCCATACTCGGTCGAGTGTTAACTATACTCGGCCGAGTGTTCCTCGGCAGAACCAAAATAACACACAACCTCAGCACTACTCGGCCGAGTAGGCGCTACTCGGTCGAGTAGTCACCAAGGAAAATCCGTAGTGTTACAATCTTCCCCCCTTAAAAAGAACTTCGTCCCGAAGTTCACACTCTACTATAAAACAAAGCACAACACTACGCCACAAGACTATACCAACCACATATAACAACACCAAGGAACTACACAAGTCACCTCAAAAATCATTACCCCGACTCAAAGCAAAACAACAAACAAAACAAAACACGACCGCGAAGTTCCAACCCAACCTATAAAACATGGACACTTAACACCAACTCCACAAATCACTCTTCCTTCCACAACATGGCTCACGATATCGTCTCAACTATAGCATAGGCTCCCAACATCGACTCCATAACATTACCCAATAACCACAATATAATGTTGCCAACCTTGTATTACTTTTATAACACTCAATAGCACTCAATTCACAAAAGAAAAACAACCATCAAAACGGAATGTTACATTCTACCATCCTTAAAACGAACTTCGTCCTCGAAGTTTACTCAAACACATAAACATCATCTTCCATTTGTCAAAACTATCGGACTCATAATCGTCATCATCATTCAATTGTCAACACTATTGAAATATTCTCTCATTCCTTAACATCGGACTACTACAAGCACGATCATGACCTTTAATAAAATCAACACAAATATCCGTCCTTTATGCTACACCAACACTCTACTTCCAATTATACTACCATATGCACAACCATAAAAATCTCTTTTATCGCATTCTACTCCTCTTAAGATAAATGTTACGTCCTCGTAACTCGCGAATACTAAATCCTAGCTATATATTCTCCTTATCCCCATCACCACCGCATGTCAAAGATAACCACTTATAATCGAAGCAGTCGCCATGCATATGACTTAGGCTCTCTTACTTAAACAACTCTCATCCTTCAATTCACTCGTCACACCCCTAACCTATACCTCAAAATCTTTAACCTAACCCAAAACTTCAACTCTTCCACATTACCGCAACACGACATACCTCTCTATATAAACTATATAAAACTCTTATCGCCAAAAGCATAATTCACGATCCACACTTGTTACGTACACTCATACTAGATCCTCAAGTTCCTTTCTTTCATTACCGCAAGACTCATACATAACTTAACACGACACTAAATACCCAACACTCTATACTCACTATCTCAACAAAGGATTATGAACCATCTGCATATATCAGATCATTACCATTTCTACTAAAGCCTCATCTAGAACAAGATCAAAATTATCAGAATAACCTATCACAATCGTGTCCCATCAATGAATATCACTATACCATGATAACAACGAAAACATATACAACTCTCTTTCATATCATCCTCTACCCTCATTCCCAAACCGAAATCGGTAAGAAACATCAACAAACAAAACAATAGTCTACATGTCTAATCGAAACTCACAAGAAACAACAACAACAAAACAACAATCAGTGCATAATCTGGTCTCAGACTTTGAAACTCAAATCGTAACCACCCCGTATACTCCACCACAACCGGTGACGGCATCGCAACACCGCCATCAACAGCCGCACCGCAACGCGAAAATGCCCGCATCACAACATGAAGTACCATGCCCGGATCACCACTCGGGGCACAACAACCACATCGATAAACATCTCAATCGCATATAATTTCCATAAACACTGACTCAGTATGACATTTCGAGCAAGAAAACTCATTCAAAACAGTTTTACTAGATTATAACACAACATATTATACGGAATAAACTGACAAGAATCTCATGAACATCATCCTTACCATTTCACGGAATAAACATGTATCATCAATACACATACAATTTTAACTATCCATGCCAGATCAATCAAATTATTACCTTTTGAACCTCATTCCATTAGTAGACCGTACCCAACATAAATTACAAAACATTCATATAACAACTTTATAATTATCACACCATACCACTTCTTGTGAGGTCAGAACCTCACACAAACATTTACACATATCATAGACCCGTAATCACATCCAACTAGTCAATCCTGATCACGTAAGTTACCACTTGACAAAGAATATCTCTTATCCAGACTTAACTCAAGTGCCCTTCATAACATATCTTCTTTTACACACAATTATCACCACCGTGAACGTAGCCATATCCTCTCGTACCCAACTACCAACGAATACCTCATATATCCATACCTTAAAATCCCTCATAACCAAACATTAACCACCTTCACAAAATCATCCTCATTAGAACAACTAACTTCCCCAAAATAACATCATCCTCAACCACTAATGACAATACTATGACACCAACATTTTTCATGTGACTACTCTCTTACTATCACTTCTTAATATAACAATCCCTTTCCTCCCTTTGGTTCTCATCCCAAACAACAAACATCAAATATATCAACAAAAATCACCTCAACACTATTTCCAATTTCATCCGTAATTGTATCGTCACCCGACTCACCACCAAAATCTCATATCGTGCAAATTCTTTACCCAACTTTTGCTTTCTTTAATTCCTCGAAACTCATGATTATCATGTTGTCCTGGAACTTCTACATAACTGTAACTCAAATCCTCATGATAGTATCATACATCTCTACGATTCCTTACTTTTATATCACATATCCTCAGTGAACATGTTCCTAGTTTTACTCCCCTTATTCTTTTCTTTTACCCTCAACAAACTCCCTTAATGATTCAACTCTTCATTATTTCTATCTAACTCTCTAGTGCTCTGGTTACCTTCACATTGCTCCAAACTCAATTCCCATTATTTTATGTCGATATCATCTCACTCTTTCTTACCATGGGTCTTCTCTCATTATACTATAACTCCCAATTGTCACTAATCTATCCATAAAGTCAACGTTTAAAGTTCAAACAATTGCATCTCCCTTTTTACATCACTAGGAAACCAAAATTCATCTCATACCGTTAGCTGCCCAAAGAATTACTCACTAGGCTCACATCGTGAAAATTCCAAATTCCCAAACTTGGTCACATCTTCAATTCCACGTCGCGACATATCTCTATCTAAGTTCACTATATACCCCTCTTCTCCATCCATCTAAAGCAACCTTTCATTACATATATTCTTAAGCAACACAATGCTAACCGTCTCCCTCTATAAGTCCTTACACATCCCGAAATGTCACTATTCGTATCTCTCATCTCAATCTTTCATTCTCATGCTTCTTTACACTTACATCACCCTTGCCCATATACACTTACTTTTATACTACTCAATACACGACTATATCACTCATCATATCTCACAAAACATGCTCTTTATCTCGATTAGCTCATCATTCTTCCCTTTTCTTTTTCCACTATCCTTCACAACCACATTAACACATGTCTTCCTTACCCAACACATGTCCCTCATAAGCCGTCATTCTCCATGTCATAACTTCCGGTAACTTACGTATCAAGACCGTCTCACATATAAAAGAATGCGTTAAGACTCAAAACATACATGTGTATATACCCTACGACTCAAAACAATGTAAAAACATAGCCACCAGCTCAAAACAAAAGTAAGGACATAGCCACCCACTCAAAGTGGCCGCCCAATGAGGTACTCGATCGACTACATAACATACTAGGTCGAGTACAAGGTACTCGGTCGAGTAATCAGCTTGTATTACTCGGTCGAGTTTTCGACTCAGAAGCAAACTCAATTATCGCAGAAGGATTACTCGGTCGAGTATTGGGAATACTCGGCCGAGTAGACCTTACTCGGTCGAGTATGAGACCACTCGGCCGAGTTCACGACTCCAGACGCTAAACAGTATTATCACAGAGAGATTACTCGGCCGAATATGGAATACTCGGTCGAGTATAAAAGACACTCGGCCGAGTAGGGACTACTCGGTCGAGTATAGGCGCAGTTCTCAGCACCGTCCAGTTTTTGTAAAACAGTCGTATCTCACTCGTTACTTGGTCATTCTGGGCGTGTGACCTATCGTTAGAATCGTAAGAGGACAAGCTATCACCTCAACTTGGAATCACAGCAATATCATTTCTCGAACTTGACTTATAACAGTTTTAAGACAACCCTTCCGTAATCGGTATTCAGATAAATCAAGCTTTCTAATGCCAAAACAACTTGAACATGCATAAGGCAACAAAAACAACTTAATACTTCTAAATACCAGTACATGGATGAACTTTTATCATTCTCACATGAAAATTAAACACGACATTCATATGCATAGACACATGAGCTTAATCACATGCTACTACTAACAACCAAACATTAACATCATCATGATCATATAAATACATCCTACCTCACATTACATATACTCCAATTATTTCACCTTTCGTTAACAGAATTAAACAAGATTTTCCATCTATATATGACACTCCACACCCCGTTTCAAAAGCCAAGCAGTAACCACATAACATGCTCCAGGTTCTGTCACACGCAACTACGCACTTCCTTTATCATATACCACCATGGTCAGATCCTTTCATTTCATCCAACAACAATACAAGGCTCAAGTTACAAGTATTACACACACATGACTCAACATACAAAACTTTCCCCCATGTGACCGGCTTGAGATTGTAAGGGCCTTAGTGCGACTCCGGGACGTCTCCCAAGTCTTTGCGGTAGCTCCAAACAACTCTCCCCAGGTTCATTTTATTTAGACTCCCTAAGTTCATTGGGTTCATTTGTTTTAGGTGCCGGAATCGTCGGCTCTGATACCACTTTGTAACACCCCCTCATACCAAGGTACCTTACCAGGACAACCCCAGCATGAAAGGTTGTTACCATCTCGGTTGCCCGAGGTTAGTATATATCAAAAGCAACAGTCCAAACACGTTTATTAATGTACGGTAATTATAAAGGTTACATAGTCTCCAAAATCTAATAAACGAATTATCCAAATGGCAACAACTACCAAAACAATAACTAAAGCTCGTGATGGTGTCATCTAATCCAGCGTGGTGACTCTCCCATGATTGCCCCAAGCTCAATAAATGTATCACCTGTCACAATCTGCTCACCATCCCCGAATGGATCACCGCAGGTTTTACAAAACAACAACACGGGGTCAGTACTACTCAATCAATATAAGACAACAACATCACCACTAGCTGATCATCGATCTCATGCACAGTAACCGACTACACACCGAAGTGTGTAGCCCTGCCAGATTACCCATCGCAACAGGTAATCCTCACCGCCAGTGGGTGACCGCAGCCCATCCCCACCTAGTCCAGCTCATCAACGAGCGACTAACAATCCCTGTCCCTTAATGTGCACATCCCCTCCCATGGCGGGTTCCACGGAGGGCGAACTAGGGTGTGAAGCCACTCCCGCAAGTGACTCCACCACAATCACACAAACCACAGCATCACAGCTGTCACAACACAATCACCTCACCACCGTCACCACAACACCCATACTCCGATGATCAGCAGATAACAACAATTACAATACAATAGTAATCTCAATCAATTAACAGTACTGAGTAGGGGAAAACCCTACCTTTTCGCAATCCGCTATGCTGTAATCAACCATACAAATGCATAACAAATATCACGTCGTCACCTACAACAATAATTACATACTACAATTACACATTGCACAATTCCACTTTCCCCAATTCCATATATACAGTAACCCCAAAAGAATACAAATGACAAGGGAATGAAACTTACCAACAGTAGAATAAGAGACTACACGCAAGGATCACGACGATTTGCACACACAACGAGATATGAGGATGATTAGGGAGTGATTAGGGAGAGATCGTAGAATGATAAAGCTTTCAAATGATATTAGAAACTGACACGGAAATATAAAATACCCTAAACATTCCCTAATCAAACCGTCGAAATAACACTCCGCCAAACCGGACACTCGGTCGAGTAAGTGTATACTCGGCCGAGTGTCCCATACTCGGTCGAGTGTTAACTATACTCGGCCGAGTGTTCCTCGGCAGAACCAAAACAACACACAACCTCAGCACTACTCGGCCGAGTAGGCGCTACTCGGTCGAGTAGTCACCAAGGAAAATCCGTAGTGTTACAGTGACGATCACTTCGTCACCCATCAAGGCAATAATTGAGAAGCAATCAAACAACCAAGTCCTTGCGGATCCCATATACGAACTTGGGGGCTTCCAAAGTGTGAGCGTCATAGAAAGTGAGTTGGCACCCTTATACTATAATCCCTACTCCAACTTGGTGGTCAACCACATACTCAAATCCCAGGGATACTTCCCTGGAATGCCTTTGAACCCGATTCGGAAGAACACCTTCGCACCATACAAGAAAGGCAACTCCACAAGGATACCACTTGGATTAGGATACAAACCCACAGCTGAAGAAGTTCTCGAAATGCTCGCTCAAGTCCAAAATCGCAAGTATGTGGGAGTCCAAATGAGACCATATCTCCCCACTCTAAATGGGTACTTCGTTCAAGAAGGAAGTTCAGAACTCTTCCATGGATTTCCCGAACCTTGGCATTATCTTGAGAGGAAGTTAGCCGGAATCGAGATCTTTCACGATTGCTACTTCATTTCCTCCCAAACGGTTCCTACCGTCAAAACCCGTCAAGCACCTTGCTTCGACGAACAAGTTGTTAGCCTCTTGTTTGGAGAGGACCATTTCATTAGGGCGCGCGGAGATGAGATCATTACTATGATACTTCAAGACGATCACTTCAACCCCACCGCGTTAATCGTAAACCGACACAAAGCAGCAGAAAGGATGGAGAAAATCTATCAAATGGACCAACAACCAAGGAAGACTCTTCAAGCTCACCACTGGAGAAGGAGAGATGTTCAAAGGAGAACCAGAAGATGACGAGTTCGAGTCAGAGTCGGAGTCGGAGTCAGAGTCGGAGTCTAGAGAAGTCATTAGAGAGTCTACTCCTGTTGTCATCCCCACTCCCTTCGTTTCTCCTAGCTTAGCCTCGAGTAGTCACAGTAGTTCGGGAAATGCCCCAATTACTGTTCCTTTGCCGCCACTGACCATGGATCAGTTGGCTTCTTTATTTCAACTTTACTCAAATCTTAATATGAATAAATCAGGTTCTGCTTACTCTCTGTGTTCTTTCGAGTGCAATTCTGTTTATGATGATACTGAGGATGACCAAGACCCAGACTCGACCGAAATACCACCCTACGTAGCCAAAGAAATATTACAGGAAGGGGAAGGGGGACCAGTAATAGAGGACACCGAACCCATCAACGTAGGAACCGAATTAGAACCCAAAGAACTTAGGATATGGACTACCTTGAGCTCTACCGAAAGGGCCGATTTCATAGACCTCCTAAATGAATTCAAAGACGTTTTCGCTTGGTCCTACAAAGACATGCCAGGGATCGACAGGGATATCGCCGAATATTGAATTCCTATTAAGCCGGGTTTCAAACCTGTGAAACAGAAGCTTCGACGAATGAGGACAGAATGGGCCCTAAAGATTAAGGAAGAAGTGGATAAACAATTCAAAGCCGGGTTCATCAAAGTTTCCGAGTACTGATTTGGGTAGCCAACATAGTACTGTGCCCAAAAAGGATGGGAGAATCCGTGTTTGTGTTGACTTCAGGGACTTAAACAAAGCAAGTCCAAAAGATGACTTCCCTCTACCTCACATTGACATATTGGTGGACAATACTGCAGACCACGCATTACTATCCTTCATGGATGGATATGCGGGATATAACCAAATCAAGATGACCATGGAAGATATGCACAAGACCGCTTTCGTCACCCAATGGGGAACATATTGCTATACAGTAATGCCATTCGGATTGATCAACGCCGGAGCTACATACCAACGCACCGCGACTACACTCCTACATGACATGATGCACAAAGAAGTTGAGGTATATGTAGATGACATGATCGTCAAATCCAAAGAAAGAGAAGGACACATTGCAAACCTTCGCAAGTTCTTCGCAAGGCTACGAAAGTACAACATGAGACTCAATCCTCAGAAATGCACATTTGGGGTAACATCCGGAAAACTCCTGGGATATGTCGTCAGCCAACGCGGTATAGAAATAGATCCCTCGAAAATCAAAGCTCTGATCGAAATGCCACAACCTCAAACAGAAAAAGAAGTCAGAGGATTCCTGGGAAAGGTACAATATATAAGTCGATTCATATCGAAACTTACCATGATTTGCGAGCCTATCTTCAAGAAACTCAAGAAAACAGACCACACCATATGGGATGATGACTGTCAAAAGGCGTTTGACCGAATCAAGGAGATATTGGCTAAACCACCAGTGCTCATGCCACCACAACGAGATCAACCTCTTGGTTTATATCTCAAGAATCGAAAGCGCCATGGGTGCTATCTTTGGCTCAAATCGTAGGAAGTGAAGAAAGAGCTATTTACTATCTAAGTAAGAAGTTCTTGGAATATGAGTGCAAATACTCGCAACTCGAAAAGACATGCCTCGCTCTTGTGTGGGCGACGAAGAAGCTACGTCACTACATGCTTAGCTACTCCATCAAGATATATTCCCAAATGGATCCAGTCAAATACCTCTTCGAGAAACCCGTCCTCAACGGACGTCTTGCAAGGTGGACTCGATGCTCTTTAATTCGACCTCAAATATGTCCCACTGAAAGTCATAAAAGGTCGCGCCGTCGCCGAATTCTTCGCAGAAAATCCTATCAACGACACACAAACCATAGATACTTGGTCATTTCCCGACGAGGACATACTTCAAACAGACGTGGACTCTTGGGATCTATACTTTGATGGAGCATCAAATTTGAGAGGATTCGGAATAGGAGTGTTGCTCATTTCTCCTGAAGGGGAGCATACACCGATTGCTGTCAAACTCGACTTCGAGGTGACAAACAACGCTGCAGAGTATGAAGCTTGCCTCATTGGACTGCAAGCGGCAGTAAGCTTAGGCATCAAAAACCTCCGAGTACATGGGGACTCATCACTGATCATCAATCAAGTTACAGGATCTTGGAAAATCCGAAGCGAAAGTCTCGCACTCTATCAGGCTAGAATAGACCAAGTGGCTCAATTATTCGATCACGTAACCTACCTACACCTACCTCGAGAGGAAAATCAATTTGCAGACGCTCTTGCGAAACTTGCATCTTTGATAAATATGCCAGACCACATGGTAGAAATGCCTTTGTGTATTGAACGACACCAATAAAGAAGAAATCGCGCAGGAACCCTGGTTCCAAGCGATCCTGAATTTCAAGCTCAATGGTACCTATCCACCAGATATGGACAAAAGGGGACAACGTGCTATACGCCTATTAGCTTCCCAATACATCCTCATGCAAGGAGAATTATACAAAAGAACACCTCTTGGTGTAGTCCTACGTTGCCTTGATCATTCACAAGCACGAAAGGTGATGGAAGAAGTCCACGACGGAGAATGCGGTCCTCACATGAGCGGGCCCATGATGGCAAAGAAAATCACACGTTTAGGGTATTATTGGACCACCATGGAATCTGATTGCATCAAATACGTGAGACATTGCCACAACTGCCAAATCTTCGGGAATGTACAACACGTCCCTCCTTCGTTGCTATACACGATGACATCTCCTTGGCCATTTTCCGCATGGGGAATTGACATAATCGGGAAGATAACCCCACCGGAACAGGGAGGTCACTGTTTCATTCTAGTAGCGATTGACTATTTCACCAAGTGGGTAGAAGCGGCTTCCTACATTGCTCTTACGGCTAAAAATGTGGCAAAATTCATACAAAACAACATCATCTGTCGATATGGTTGCCCACATGAGATCATCGGCGATAACGGGTCACACTTCCAAGCCGAAATCGAGCAATTGCTAGCCAAATATAAGATTAAGCATCACCACTCTTCGCCCTACAGACCACAGACTAACGGCGCGGTAGAGGCGGCAAACAAGAACGTTGTCACAATTCTCAAGAAAATGGCTGACAACTACAGAGATTGGCCAAGCAAGATACCCTTTGCTTTATGGGGATATCGTACATCAGTTAGGACGCCCACTGGGGCTACTCCTTTCTATTTGACCTACGGCATGGAGGCCGTACAACCAGTCGAGCTAGAAATACCATCCTTGCGTATTCTACTCGAAAGCCAAATCCCTGAAGCCGATTGGAAGAGGGATAGATATGAAGAACTCATCCTCCTGGATGAACGTAGGCTACGCGCCTTACACAATGTCCAAACATATCAAGCACGTATCAAGCGAGCTTTCAACAAAAGAGTTAGGCCAAGAAACATCAAAGAAGGAGACTTAGTACTCAAATCGGTTAGAGCTCTTTTACCTGTCGACCCAAGGGGAAAATTCAAACCTAACTGGGCCGGACCATATCTAGTTAAATCCATACTCCCAGGGGGTGCGGTTAGAGTCACAGACCTAGACGGGAATGAGTTTTCAAACCCCACAAACCTTGACCAACTGAAACGATATTATGCCTAGAATAGGAACAAAAACGCGCCTCGCGTAAACCCATGTGTCGCTCTTGTGGCACTAAATAAACGGCCCTGGCCAAGCTGAAATAAGCTAAGTGTCACTATGCTCTTGCATTTTGACAAGATTGTCATCCTCATATCATCAAATAAACTAAATTCGCACCTTGAGAACAAGCAAAAGCTCATGCTTATTTTCTATGTTCATTACAAGCTCTTGCTTCGAACAATTATTCTTTTACATTTACTCGAACTACGCGCAAGGGTTTGATTTCGCTTTTTAAGTGAATACGTAGGCAATCCTTCACGGGATTCAACCCATTATACCTAAAATATAAATAGAAGGACATTTGTATTGCATTTGAAATTCGGCAAGAATAATAAAAGAAAATCACAACGGTTTCATAACCATTTAACCTTTTTTTATTCCATTCATTTTCTAGTAATAATAATACGTTACATAATAAAAAATAGAATAGGCTAGGATTCTAAAAATCCCTCCTTTTTATTACAACAATAATAATAATAATCAAATAATAAATAAAGACTCGGGCTATTCTTCCATCTTCCCTTTGCCCTTGTCATTCTTGTCATACTTCTTGTCACGACCTCGAGCCGGGCGCTCTTGCACCACTTCAGACCTAATTACCAACGGTCTTTCTCGAGGCCTGACTCTTCCATTCTTGCCAACCACCGCGTCCGCAACAGGAGTAGTCTTTGATTTCTTCGAAGGATGAATGACCTGAAATCCAGCTTCTTCTTCTCCTTCTGTCAGATGCTTCTCCTTCTCTTTCTCTCCCTCGCGCACCTTGTAGTCAACAGGCTCGCGTTTCCTCAGTCTCTCGCGTTCTTCCGAAGTCGCAGCTTTTCTCCACCTCAGGTAGGAATCCGACACCCACAAAGCATTGGCGGAGAAGCTCAAGAACCACATGTTCCTTTGGGCCCATTTGATAGCCCACTCTCTTCGGCTCTCGGTGGTAAGCGCTACAGCAGTCTGCGGAACGGTATCAAGCCTCGGGATAGTCTGCTTCAGCCCGACTTGCCTCATCAATCTTTCCGGAAAAATGCATACCATGAACTCCAATCCCGGAATACGCAAGGACCTAGTGGGATCCAAAGAAGACACCCCAGTGACAGACTTGAGGTGCCACCATGGTACAACCCACCTAATCAACGGGCCATCATCATTATTCAGCTTGTTCTTCCAATAGTCACAAACCCGAGTGAAGTCCACCATGTACAACCGCGTCCTCATCGCAATCATACGGGAGTGATAGGAAAGTGCATGAACTGGGGGCTCGAGCAGTCGGAGCCGTTCCATAAGCCAAACCTACCAAAAGCAGGTATTAGACACACGAAAAAAAAACGAAAAAAAAAGAAAAAAAAAACGAAAAAAAAAAAAAACGAAAAAAAAAAGAGGTGTCTTTTACCTGTAAGATAACAGGACTCCCCAGAAATGGCAGATCGCGATTGGATTTCCTATTATCCAAACCCAAGATGATCTCCCCTAAGCATAAACAAGCTGGGCTCCTGCGCAGCTCCATTTGCTCGATAAGACTCAAAAGACGGGGATCACCTCGCAAATCTTCATCAACGTGTCCATGGAAGACGTACACATGCAGCAAACAAAAGCCAAATTCTCTCCTCCTAGTGACATAAGAGACAGTGGGGTCAGCCCTGTTGATGAATCGGTCTACAAAGTCCAACATTCTCACGCCTTTCGGGGTAACTAAGCGATCCACCTCAAGTCTAGTCAGTCCAAGCAGGTCTTTGAATTTGCTCTTATACCCTTGTGAAGTGGAAGGAATAGCGGGTAAATGCTCGGGGTCCCACCCACCAATAGCAGCAACTTCCTCCGGAAAAGGACAAATGTCACCACCTGGGAACGCGAAAACATGACAATTCGGGTCCCAGTAGTCAAGGCAAGCATCCAAGAACGGTTTTACCACCTTAATGAGTTTCAAACTCAATAGAGACCCAAGGTTATGAGCACCCATGTCGTGCTTCTCAATATTCGAGAATTCATTAGTCCATTCCTTCAAGCGGATCTCCAAAGTATTCATGATGACAAATTTTCTCTTGAAAATTTATTTTGGGAGTTTTTTATGAGATTAACGGAGAAAAGACGGAAGAATTATGTGATTTAAAGCTTCGTCGACGCTTCTATTTATACTAATTGTTGTTTCCAAAATTAGCCAGGAGAGACAAACTTGGGAACAGGCGCAGCTCCTGCTGCGCCTATTCAAAGCGACGCAGCTCGTGCTACGCCTCTTCCCCAGGCTCACTCTCTGTGGTTTCCGCGTTTGGATCTTTCCTAATTCTATAACGAATAATTTCCTATTCCTACGGGATTTTATTTTGGTAAATACGAGCAGTTTACCATGTTTCAAACTTCCTGAATTCGCGGGCACGCATTTCGAGGCAACGTCGACACACTCGCCATTTTTATCGCACCTTTTTATTTTATTTTATTATTCTAATTCATTTATTTATTTTTAGGAAATAAGTTTCATTTCATTCTAATTTCATTTTTTTAGGAAATCATTTTCTTTTGTTTTCATTTTTTTAACAAATTTCAACATTTTCATTTCTACACTTATAGATTTCTCTTTTTTTTTTTTTAGGGGGTAACCCTCCCTACCGTCCGGTCATTTCCGACAAAATTTTTGCAAATTTTTGCATTTTTGCATTTTTGTATCCTTTTGAGTCTCTTTTCGCGCTAATTAAGACCGTATGTGTATAAAATGTATGTTTTGCGTGATTTCCATGTGAATTTCGGCAGCATGACGGCGTAAACCGTTATCTACCAAACCTGTTCAAGAACTAACCTGCAGGTACAAGCAACACAACCCAGCAGCAAAGGCACTCAGGCCATCATATATACAAATGTACAAGCAAACCGGGGGCTTGCGCCCGAACAAAGCCCAAAGTCCATAACGGGGCTTGCGCCCCAAACAAGTCCGAAAATGTTCAAAATCAAAATGTCCAGATGTACAAGTCTACAAAACTACGCAGAACTACTGCTGGGCACCCTCCAACTAAGCAACCCTCGCCATAAGAGCAGCAATCTCGGCATCCCGAAACTCGAGCTCCCTCGACAAGCGAGCCGTCTCCTCCCGAGACTGGGCCAACTCTCGCTCCAGCTCGCGGTCACCCTGTAAACAAGAAATTGGCTCATGTCAATCAACTCAAACAAAACTGAAAATCAAAAATCAAAAGAAAGCAAACGAGGTTCGTACCTGACGACCTCGACCACCGACGAGTGCCTCAATGGCGGTAGCTCGTAGACGGTTGGCCACCCTCCATAGTGCCACGAACCGAGATGGCGCGACCTGCATTTCAAAAGAAAGTCTCAGTAAGGTGAACAAGTTCAATCAAATGTGTTCTTACACGAAAGGTATATAAGCTGGAGGCTCACCCTCCGAAACAGATGCTGCCAGTCGTCTAGGCCAGCATCCGTCACGGCCACGTCAAAGTCACGCAACTCGGAGAGCGTCGTCCTCCCAGTCGCGTCAGTGTACTCAAGGGTCTCGGGGTACACTGGGGGCTCGATGCCCGCCGCCTCAACCTCCTGCAAAGACAAATAGCTCTCATTAATCGATGATCTTTCATCGTAATTCCCGAAATCAAATCAAGAAAATAAAGGATCCTCACCCACTGCGGCGACGCCAACCTCCCGTAAAGGAACGCCGAGTAGTCCTCGCAGCGGAAGAAGGTCGTCGCCATCGGCACCGCCGTGTCCGCCTCCCTCTCGGCCTCGGAAGGCTCCTCGAACATCGTCCTCGGAGGGTCAATAGGAACCGTCAACGCGCCCGAGAGTACTGACGAGCCAAACGCTCGCCCAGATACCACACAGGACCCATCGACGTCCACAACAGCAGCCGACTCGGACTCCTAGGTCGAAGGACCTCAGCGACAAAAGGAGGCGCTCCAGCGTACTCCGCCCAAGGTCTGGGCACCCACTGCAACAAGTTAAGGCAAAAGTCATTCCTATGATCAAGTGGAAGCAAAGGACAAGAAATATGAATACGAGTGAGATACTCACGCTGCTCAGCTGAAGAGCGTTCACATCCCGCCGGTACACATTGTGAGAAGAGCGCTTGCTCTTCGTCCAGCACATCACCCAATCCCTCACCACGGGATAGGCCTTCTTCAGCGGCTCTGTCCTCTTGGGCGCGAGACTCGGGAAGTAAGAGTACACCCATGCCTATAAAACAAAATAATCAATGACGATCTTTCGTGATTCAACAAAGAAAGGAATTTACTTTGGTCTAGAGGAAGGTTCATACCTCCAACAGTAGTCCAGGTCCGACAGCGCCAGGAGAAGTCCCCTTCTCTATCAACTCCGGACGAACCATGGCCCTCATGAAGCGGATGAGGACCGCAAAACCAGCAGTGACCCAGTCTCAGCGCCCTAGGAAACTCAGGTCAGAAAGAAAGGGTAGAAGCTTCATCGATAGCCTCTCGCCCTTGTCTCCGAGGTAAATCGAAGACAAGAACCACCAAAGCCAAAGACGAGCTCTCTGCTCAGCTGTACAAGGAGGAGGAGCAGTCTCCCTCCCATCGATCGTCACCGGGCGCACGGGTCTTCCCGCAAAGTAGTCTCGGACGTAGGTATGCGGGTACCAAGCCCAAGATCGCAATGACCTTCGGCGGCAAGCTCCACCAATCAACCTCTCGCCTCGGCCGAATCCGCCCTCATAGCAGCGACCTCCGGCCACACCATCTCCTCGGTCCCACACGGCGGACCGTAAATCATGCCGTAATCCTCCGAGTAACTCCCACCTCACCAAAAGGCGGGTGAAACGTGGAAGTCGTATCCCAGAATCGATCCAAGAAAGCGCGGACCAGGCTAAGGTTGGCCCGCAACTTCCTCTTCACGATATCCCTCCAGACTGAACGAGAGGACCGAACGCTCCACGCTCGATCATGGCCCTCTCCTCCGCCGTACCGCTCGTAGTGCTCCATCATTTGTCGTGTAACCCGAGAACGACCTGATGTTCCCGGCCTCCTATTATGATTTGAAACAAAGTTATCCTTAGTTTTGAATGGAAATTTGCAAGAAGTTTGGACAAAAAGAACGAAAGAGAATAGGTAATGAGTAGTAAATTCTTATTTACCAAGCTCTTCACCGTCCTGTAGGACAGGTGACCCTCTGCAGCCCACACAAGGTGCCTACTCTCCTGGTCTCGCCCACGTAGGAGCTCCCCTCACCGACGACCTCCTCGCCTGACGTTGGCCCGTCTCGGGGCCTCCTCCTCCTCCTCCTCCTCGACGGCCTCCTCCTCGTGAGCCTCGTCTCCAGTAGCCATCACCGCAGCGGTGAGGGCCTGCTCTAAAGCCTCCTCAACCGTAACAACGTCTATCTCCATGGGAGTCCTCCCAGAAGTAGAAGCCTCATCACCTGCACATTAAAGTAAATTTAGGCCGCGTCACGTGACGACAAGCCTTTGTTAAGGAGTTTTCGAGCCTCCAGAGCCCTGAAAACTGCCCTTTCTGGCCATCTTTGGCCATATTCCCGCCAACCCAATCGCTCATGTGATAAATTGGGTCAAAGTCAAGTCCAAGTCAAAGCCTAGTTCCGGGTTCAAGTCGAAAATTCGGCAGCATTTCGTTATAACGACGATTATGCCCTAGAAAGGTGCCCTGAAAAAGCTGTCACAAACCAAAATTTTGAGGTGGCAGAAAGTTTACCCATCATCCAAGGGTCCCAAATATCAAATTTCACCGCCAATGGGTAATCCTAAGGCTATTTTCGAAGCAATTTACGGTTCAGCTGTAAAACCGTCTCAAAATTCGCTCAAGGGCTCAAAACTCGATGAAAATTCAAAGCAAATACATGGTTATGTTCCTAACATTGCCTACTATCCATTTCTAGCATCAATTTGGCAAAGCAAATCCGTTTGGGGGAAAAGCCCCAAATTTTCGATCAAAAGGGTCGAAAACCCTAGAATTCGCGGCTCAAAATTCGACAAATGTAGATGATTAATGCAAGATTAAGACACATACCTCGATTAGTCATATTTCAAGCAAGCTTTTGGATCAAACCTCGACGGAAATGGTGAAGATTTGAGAGAGAAATTGAAGGAAATGTGTTTCGAAATAATGAATAAAACCCTTCTGATTTCGCGTTTTTACGCGGAAATAGCCAAATTGGGGAAAGGACGCAGCAGGTGCTGCGCCTCTTCCTGGCGTTCCCTCCATACGAATTTTCAAAAATTCGTTATGAGTTCGTTATTTGTGGGCCCATCTTTGGTGCGCCTCTTCTTTAACGCTATTATATTCTTTTGGCCCGTTTCGATGATTTTCTTTCGTTCCGGTCCGCATTTTATCCGCGCAGCAGTATTTTGCAGTATTGCTCAAATCATTTTATCCGCGCAGTAGTATTTTGCAGTATTGCTCAAATTGTTTTATCCGGCGCAGTAGTATTTTGCAGTACTGCTCACTCAAGATTTCTTCCATGGCGATCAAGATGTTCCTAATCGTCAATATATTTCCCAACAAGAGTTCGCTTGAGACTGACGCAAGCAGATTCAACCTCAAGTTTTGCCAGAGTTCGCTTGAGACCGACGCAAGCGGATTCCCCAGCAGTTTCTACCGACGTCCTGCTGCTTTCACTATATTTTGTGTTTCCCCGCGGAGTTCGACAGGGTGTCGTTCTCCAGAAGTACCCAGACCTTAGCCACCCTTTAAGTTGATCTTATCGTTAGGCCTCCTTCCCGTCAATGCTTTCCTTTAGGGTCCCCATACCCTAGTACCAATCCTTATATATCTTTTAGGTCTTAACCTTAGCTCCCACGCTCAACCTTAGCTCCTATGCA
This sequence comes from Silene latifolia, assembly GCF_048544455.1. Lineage (NCBI taxonomy): Eukaryota > Viridiplantae > Streptophyta > Magnoliopsida > Caryophyllales > Caryophyllaceae > Silene > Silene latifolia. The sequence continues at coordinate 18,025,178 of NC_133534.1, forward strand.
CCTCCGAAAGCATCTCGAAAGAAGTCTCAGGTATGGTCTCTTCTTATGGCTGGCGAGCCTCCTTACGTAGTCTAATGGACTTTAAACGACCCTCCCCGATAATCGACAGACTCTAAAATGTTCCCGACGATAGGTCCTTGGCTCAGACCCCTTGAGCCGCCTCGCGTCGCCATAGTCGTCAGGTTGTAATCTTCGATTGACCTGATGGCTATAATTTGACTTTCGCCTTGTCCAAGTCTCAGTCAAAGTGGGGGCTCTGTAGACACCTCGTTTCTGCACCTCCCGCAAACCACCCAGTGATGATTGGGCCGCATGTTTGATTCGCGGAACGATTTGTGACAGTTCGTAAGATTATCGTCAAGTGTTTGCTCAAATATTAATGTCAACCTCTTAGTTGTCATCTACGTCCGGATACGGTCGTTTTGGCAGTAATTAGAGTACATTCGGAGTCCGGGTCAAAAACCGTCTCCATTTTCTGATAGTTGTTAAATCCCGAGTCAGAATGTTCTGGAATGTTCCGGATATTTCTATTCCATATTTCACAAATTTTATCTTTTGGCAAAATAATATTCCGTAATATTCACAAGATAATCGGATTATTTCCGTCCTACCATAACTCAAACGCGGAAATCTTTCTTCAGCAGGAGGAAACCTCCTGGGAATAGACGCAGCAGGTGCTGCGCCTCTTCCAAGGGACGCAGTGGCTGCTGCGCCTCTTCTAAGGCCCTTCTTTGCATGATTTACGTATCTTTTTTATATCTTTCCGAGATTCACTTCCAAAGAGTCTCCGAAACCCTATTCCTCTGTGTGATTAGTATAAATAGGAGCTTTCGTTCCTCATATTTCTCACGCGAGTGTCCGCCCTTCTCTTCTCCCTTTGCATTCTAGACTTCGTTCTTACTAATTGGCGCCTACGTGCTTGGACTTCCGACCACGTAAGCTCGGATCTTTCCGGGTACCAGCCTCTCCGTTGCATGACCGACCAATTTGACCAACTACACTCAATCAATCTTAATTAATCAATCGTTTTCCTCTTACGAGGGCACTCTTTCCTTGCATTCGCGTCGAGCATTCACTAGTCGATACTTAGTTCATCTCGTTTCGTCAACATGTAAGTCTGAGGGTGTATAATTCCTCTTTGTTTATTGTATTTTACTTTTCGTATCAATTGTAAGGTTTATGTCGAAAACATCTAATTAAAACCGATTTCTAAAACCGTACTTTAAAACTGTTTTTTGCGGATTTCAGAGATGACGCGTCGAGAAAAGACGCAAAGAATCGATGCGCCTCTTGAAGGAGCGCAGTTCTGCGCGCCTCTTCGTGAGGCCGCCGCAGATTCTCGCTTCTTTTCTTCTTCCTCGCCCCTCGTAATTCGTCCTTCTTATTTGTTTTCGTTCGTTTTTCGTCAATTCGTTCGCATGATAGTTTAATAATCATATGTATATTTATTCATCATCATGTTCATGTTTTAATTGTCATAAATCCGACTTAAATCTCAAGTAATCAATATTTGCGGGTTTTCGTTATTAAATTCAATCCGAGTTTTAGAGATTCAATTTCATCAATATTGAGTTTCTGGAATTCACCTTTGGTATATTTGCATCCGTATTCATTGTTAATTCATTGTATATTCATCATGTTAGCCTAATTAATTGATCTTAATAGAGGACTCATTCATTAACATCGCTCCTTCATGTAATTAATTCGTCTAATTCCGTCTTATTCATGTTTTACTGTTTTTACGACCCATTCATATGTTAAATAACCTATTAATCACTTCCATCCGTCAAATCAAATATTAATCGATCCTTTAAATCACCAATCGACATTAACGATTTGCGTTCGGCTTCACAGCCGAGAACTCACCCTTGAACAGACGCAAAGAATCGCCGCGCTCTTCCGCAGGGCGATCTCTGCTGCGCCTGTTCGTGATGAGTTTCGTCCCCGAACTCCGTTTCGCCTTGACCTAGTTTAATTAGCTTACGTATTAATCGTTATCCGTATTATCACCTAATTCCTGTTCGTAATTTATTCTTTTTATTCCTTTTTCCCAAATTATCCGTTTTAAAGGTATTTTCGACATAAATCGCCTAATCCGTTGTAATTATTGTAATTTTCTATCATTGTAATCTTTATTGTTTTGTATCATTTGTATGCTTTCACATGTAAATGAGCATTAAATCCAACTTCGACCCAATTGTATGCTAATTAATTGTCCACCGACTTAGTCTAATTCTTCACATGTTAGGATTAATCTAATGGATGTTGCATTGCATGCATATAGCCGACGATATATCAAGTACGAATAACTTCCCTAATCATTAGTAGAGGCCGCTATCGAGGCGGGCGGGATTAGGTGTTCGATCAAAAGAGCTTCCTAATACGTACCCTCACCCCTTACTCCAGATCTCCGTGAGCACCCGTGTTCATTGGCATCCACGAGAGTCATTCTAGACATAGAATGCTAAGGGTAACGATTGCTTAGTGTTCATGTCACTACTTTGTGTCTTGACATGACACGAGGTATTCGAACGGTTCCAATTTCCCATAAAAATTGGTGGCGACTCCATACAAAATGCAAACGCTTGTCCCCGTTTCTCACCAAGCGCCCCCGTGGGCGGCCCGCTGTCCACAGAGTTATTGACTAGTAATTAGTCAAACGTGATGTTGAGATATTTTATTTAATACGGATTAAATAAAATGGGCTAAGGCGAATTAAGCAGTTAATTCTTAAATTGAATGTAAATGATTTATATTCGATTAATGTATATTGAATAAATTAATTATACAATATCGTCTTTGTCGGACATGTATTAATACTTCAATTAACCCGTGTTATTAGTTGATATTTTAATAGCCGATAACCGATGACGATTTATAATAAAAACCGCGTCATATACATTTTAGCGAAACGAGTCGGATCACGAGTTAAATGAGGAGAAAGTGGAAAGCCCACTCCCTCCTCTAGTGACCCGCGGACCAAGGCAACAAAAGGAGAGCCTTCTCTCCTTTTGAAACCTAATTCATTTTGACAACAAAATTAGGGTTTTGGAGATCATTTCTCTCTGAAACCTAGATCTCACATCTGGTAAAAACTCACATCAAGTTCTCTCAATATTGCAAGGCAATTAGAGAACACATTTCTAGCACAAGGGCATATTCTCAGACGTTCTTGGGTGCAACAATTAGGAGGAGGTCTACTTTGATCTCTCATTGCCGAATTGCACTAGGACCGAAGGTTAATTCTTGTGCTTTATCGTTTTTCATTGTTTTTCGTTTATGACCATATTTCACATGTTAAATTTACGTTATAGTCCTAAATTTAAAGGGTCTTATACGGATATTACCCCACAATCTCCTCTCTTACGTAAGAGAAAAGAGACTGCTACTGCCGCTGCTGCTGCTGCTACTGCTACCGAGGCCGGCAAAGAAATGGGGCCAGCCGGCCCTCTGTCTAAGAAGCCCAGGACTGGTACAGATCTAACCTGTGGCTTAGATTTAGCTGGTTCATTAGGCGTTCCTGATGACAGGCTCTCCGGTATGTCAATGAATGTTTACATGGATGCTTTGTCCGCATTTTTTGTAGATCAATCGCCGCCGTCGACCGGTCCTACTGAACGGCTTATTGAGAAGCGACCTGCGCAGGCGGGTGATAAAGATGCCGCCGTCATCTCCTCCTCCCAGAAGCCTTCCCCGCCCGCATTAGGAAGATCTTTGGCGAAGTGGGCTGACATGGCCGGTGCTCATATTATGGAGCAAGAAAAGGTCATGGCCGAAGCTGCCCCACAACTTGAGCGGCTCAGGCTTGAGCTCAATGCTGCGAAGAAGGAAGCTGAGAGGGCCAAGGTCGAGGCTGAAAAGGCGGTCCTTGCCGAGCGAAAAATTAGGGAGGATGATGAAAAGGCGGTCCTTGCTGAGAGAGCTAAGGTTGAGGCCGCGGAGGCTGATGCCGCTAAGCGGCTGGAGGAGCGTGACCAGCTTCAGGCTGTCGTTGACTTCACTGCCAAGAAGAGGGAGGAATGGAAGACCCTGTATACGGCCCAGGCGAAATCATACAGGAGCACAAGGGCAATCCTCAACCAGAGGGAGGAGGACATTGAGACGCTCCAAAGCGTCATCCTACCTAACATGTGCGCCCAATACCGGGACCTGGCCGAAGAAGCCGCCAAGGAAGTGATCGGGGAGCTCTTTCCCGATGGCTCCTTTCCGTGGCAAAAATTTGACGAGCTGTTTGATGATAAGCTCGATGCTAAGGCGAAGGCCGCAGAGGTGAAGGCTGCGGAGGAGGCAGAGGTGAAGAAGGAGAAAGAGGAGGCCGAGGAGAAGGCGGCCCACGCTGAAAAGGTGAAGGCGGCCAAGGAGGAAGCTGAGAAGGCAAAGGCAGCTGAAGCTGAAGCTGCCAAGTCGGCTTCTGAGTCGCCCACCAAAGATGATGTTGCTGATGTCGCCGGTGACGAGCAGCAACAGGCATAGGGAGACGGGCGGTCGTCACCAGGTTCACCCGGCATCTCGGATAGCTCCAGCTGTTCGGGGGCCAATTATTAAGCCTTTCCTCCCTGCCATCTTTTGACACTTCATGTCTTATGTCTGTACCCTTTTGCTGTTCCTTCTTTTTTGTAAACTTTGGTAGGTAGTGTTTAGGCTATCCCTATGGGGATGGCCATCGACTTCTTTCTTGTATTACCTGTAAACATTTTTAATAAGAGTTTGTTTACTTTGCCTCTGGCTTGGTCGAGGTCTTTTTCTCATTTTTGTCTGAGTTGTCTTCTTACGTTATTAATTGAGCGCTTCTTTTATTTCTACCTTCGGCTTGGCTGAGGCAGTTAGAATGCGTAACTCAACTGTACTTAACGTTTTTTTTTTAAACATGTTGGCGTGTCAGTCGCTTCCTCCACCGCCCGAGGCGGTCAGATTTGCTATCCCAACCACCGTTGTGAACATGTTAGCGTATCGGTTGTTGTGACCCCGTCACTCTTGGTCTGGCCGAGGCAATCGGGTTAACGGCCGAGGTGTTCGTATCTGTAGACGTGTTGATCGCTTCCTCTTTCACTCTCGGTCTGGCCGAGGCGTCCGATTTGCGTTTCCCAACCGTACTTATACGTTCCTAAGCATGTTGATAACTGTTGTGGGGCAAGTCGCGTTTCCCTCGTTACTCCCGGCTTTGGCCGAGGCAACTGAGTTTACGTTTTGACTGCTGTTGTAAATATCTTGGTATGACTATGGGAGGGACACTTCATTTTGATAGAAAACTTGGAACATTCTTCCTTAGATATAACCAAGCGTTGGGGTGCCCACAACGGTCTTGGACACTTCCGCCGCTATACGAAGTATTTTCTAAGATTGTCGGTGTTCCAGTGGCTCATTAGAGGCACTCCCTCCATGTCTGTCAGCCGGTATGTACCCGGCCTCATTTCTTCAACTACTTTGTAGGGTCCTTCCCAGTTGGCCGTCATCTTGCCATGGATGTTTCCTTTGTTGGTGGCGGCTGACTTTCTTAGGACTAGATCTCCTACTCTTAAGTCTCTTTTGTGGACCCTACGGTTGTATGCTCTTCTCATTCGATTTTGATATACAGCCAAGTTAAGCCGTGCCGTGTCTCGGCTTTCTTCGACCAGGTCTAGGGAGACTCTAAGGCCTTCCTCATTTTCGACTGGGTCAAAGGTTTGCCTTCTGAATGTCGGCACCGATGCTTCAATTGGCAGGACAGCTTCAGACCCATAGACTAGGTGGAATGGACTGTACCCCATTGCTTCTTTCTCCGTGGTTCTGAGGGACCACAGGACGCCGGGTAGTTCATCGGCCCACCTTCCCTTTAGATCTTCAACTTTCTTTTTCAGCCCATTTAGGATTGTTTTATTAGCTGCTTCCGCCTGCCAATTGCTCTGAGGGTGGCAGACGGAGGAGTATGCAAACTTGATACCGAGCTCTTCTAGCCAGTTCATCACCATGTCGCTCCAAAACTCTCGGCCGTGGTAAAAAACCATGACTTGGGGCAATCCAAATCGAGTTATAACGTTTTCCCAAATCACTTTTCTTACGGCCGCCGTGGTCTTGGCAGGTACTGCGACAGCTTCGACCATTTGGTGAAGTAGTCAACGGCGACAATTAGGTATTTTCTTCCTCCGGAGGCCGTTGGAAATGGCCCTAATAGATCCATCCCCCACTGTGCAAAAGGAAGGGGACTAAGCACTGGTTGCAGGTCTCGGGAAGGAGCATGTATCACCGGAGCATGCATTTAACAGTTCTTACACTTCTTGGTCTTAGTTCTGGAATCCTCAAGCAAGGTAGGCCAGAACTAGCCGGCTCGGAGAGCTTTGTGGGCTAAAGTTCTCGCCCCCATGTGATGTCCACAGATGCCTTCGTGTATTTCACAAGATTAGCTCGCGTCTTACTGGCCGACACATTTCAAGAGTGGTCTTATTACGGACCTTCTGTATAATTCTCCTTCGAACACCAAGTACCTTGCGGTGATCCTCTTTATCTTCTGAGACAGACTGCGGTCCCCCGGCAACTCATTTGTTAGTTTGTATTTCATTATCGGAGTCATCCACGTCGTCTCGGATTCTATGTCGCCCACCATGCAGAGTGTGTCAGTGATACTTTTAGCATTCCTGATATCCACTAGCACGGTTCGGCTGACATTCTTGATGCTTAAACTGACAAGTTTTGAGAGAGCGTCGGCTCGGTTGTTCTCAGACCTGGGAATGCATTGGATTTGGAAAGATTTCAATTTAGCTGTGTCAGCTTTTACCCTTTTCAGGTATCTTACCATCCCGTCGTCCCGAGCCTCATACTCTCCTCTGATTTGGTTAGTAACCAATAGTGAGTCTGTCTTCAACACAATGTGTTCTGCTCCGGCAGCTCTAGCTAGCTCGACTCCAGTTATCACCGCCTCGTATTCGGATTCGTTGTTTGAGGCCGAGAAGCCAAATTTCAAGGCGTACTCAAACTCGTCTCCGTTTGGGCTGATAATAAGGATGCCGGCTCCTGAGCTGTTCGCCGTGGAGGACCCGTCGGTGTATACTTCCCATACTCCGGGGTTTGGTTCTTCTTGATATGTGCACTCGGCCAGGAAGTCTGCAAGTGCCTGTCCCTTTATCGAGGGCCTCGGCCTGTATTGAATGTCGAAGCCGAATAGCTCTACTGCCCATTTGATGAGCCTGCCGTATTGCTCAAATTTTTCCAATGCTTTCTCCAATGGTTAGTCGGTTAAGACCGTCACGGGATGTGCGTTGAAGTAAGGTTTCAGTTTCCTTGCGGCAACGACGACAGCAAAGGCTGCTTTTTCAATCAGTGGGTAATTTCTTTCGGCGGGCAACAATGTATGGCTGACAAAGTAGATTGGGTGTTCTTTGTTTGTCTTCTTTCTCGATGATCATGGCACCGACCGTGGCCGAGGTAATCGCTATGTATAGATATAGCGTCTCCCCAAAGATCGGCCGGACGGGGTTGGGAGAGTTTGAAGATGAGCTTTCAGTTGCCTGAAAGTTGTGCTCTGTTCCTCCCCCCAGCTGAAGTCTTTATTCCCCTTTAACACTTTGAAGAATGGGGTGCTCTTGTCGGCTGACCGAGAGATAAAACGGGCGAGAGCCGCCATCCTCCCGGTCAACATCATAACCTCTTTTCGATTCCTCGGCTCCGGCAGGTCCAGTATTGCTTGGACTTTCTCTGGATTGGCATCAATTCCCCTGGCGCTGACAAGTACGCTGAGGAACTTACCTGCCCGGACACCGAAGTTGCATTTCATTGGGTTAAGTTTCATCTTGTATTTCCTTAGTGAACAAAATGTTTATCTCAAGTCGGCCAAGTGCTCTCTGTCAGACTTGCTTTTTACAATAGCATCGTCGACGTAAGCCTCGATGTTTCGCCCTTTTTGATCTTGAAACACTTTGTCCACCAGCCTAGTGTAAGTTGCGCCAGCGTTTTTCAAACCGAACGGCATCATTTTATACATGTATGTGCCGTGTATGGTGATGAATGCGCACTTAGGCATGTCTTCTTCGGCCATGAATACCTGATGGTACCCTGAGAAGGCGTCGAGCAGGCTCAGCATAGTGTAGCCTGCCGTTGCGTCTATTAAACTATCTATTCGAGGCAAGGGATAACAATCATTAAGGCATGCTTTATTAAGATTTGTAAAATCAACACACATCCTCCACCCCCTGATGACTTCTTCACCATTACAACATTTGCTAGCCATTCAGGGTAAGTACAAGGCATGATAAAGCGTGCCTCTAATAATTTATCTACCTCGGCCTTGATGGCCTCGTCTTTCTCGGCCGAGGAGTTCCTCATCTTCTGCTTGACGGGGCGAGCGTTGGAGAACACGTTCAGCTTGTGAACGATCACCTCTCGGCTCACGCCTGGCATCTCGGCGGCTGAGTACGCGAAGACGTCTTTGTTCTTCCTCAGCAGGTTCAGGAGGTCGGCTCTGAATTTTGGCTCCAGGCCGACACCGACAGTTACGGTGCGTCCTGGGTCAATTTATATTTGTTCGGTCTCGGCCCCCTCGACCATGCTGACGTTGTTGGTGTTCATTGGATCACCCTCCTGTCGTAAGGATGGGCTCTTCCCCTTCTCTGATTTCCTTGCCACTTTGAGGGATTGCATGTTACACCCTCTGGCAGATACTTGGACATTGACAACTTCGTCTCTCTCGTTCTTTGAGACGAGCTTTTGTGCCTCCCCCCGGTCTGAGACATACATTAATGTCAGGGCCCGGATGGACATTACAGCGTCGGCCTCACTCAAAGTAACCCGACCTATCAGAACATTGTAGGCGGACGAGCCATCAATGACCACGAACTCAGATAAGACATTCTTGGCCGCATCATCTTGGCCGAACATCACCGGCAACCTGATTGATCCCAGGGGTACCAGGCCGGCCCCTGAGAAGCTGTACAGTGGGTTGGTGCAGGGGCTCAGGTCTTCAATCTTCAGACCGAGATTGAGGAAGCATTCCCTGAACATGATGTTGGTGTAGGCGCCTGTATCAATTAGGCACCTCTTAACCAAGTGGTTGGATATGTCCAGGTGGACCACCAGCGGGTCGCTGTGTGGGGCTACGACTCCTTCGTAGTATTCCCTTCCGATGGTTATATCGGGGACAGTGGAAGCGGGGATCGCTGTGGTGGGCACAAAGTTGATGGCTTGGTAAAGCTCATTTAGGTGCCGTTTGTGCCCATTAGCTGACCCTCCGTTCTCGTCTCCCCCGGTAATCACCTGGATCACTCCCATTCTCTGGAATACTGATTTCCTATTCGCCCCGTCGGAGCTCGTCTCCGGGCCTCTAGCTACGTATTTGCCGAGGGCCCCCTTTCGGATAAGCTCCTCGATGGCGTTCTTCAAATGCCGACAGTTGTCGGTCTTATGGTCGGGCTGGCCGTGGTAATCGCAAAATTGGTTTGCGTCGCCTTCCGACTTTGTCTTGGGGGGTCTTGACCACTTCTGCCCTTCGTTTTTTCTTAGGGCGAAGACCTCGGCCGGTGATTTAGCCAGGGGGGTGAGACTGCTGTACCGCTTCGGGGTGTATGGTCCCGAACTCCCCCCGGCGCCCGCCGAGTTCTGTCTTTTATTAAATTTCTCGGGCCGTGACCTATTATTGTCACGGCGTCTTTCATCTCTCGTTATCCCCGTTTGCTCCTCTCGGGAGCCCGGCCGCCGTGGCTTACCCAGGTCTTGTGATAATCCTCCACCTTGATGGCTCGGTCGGCCATCTTTCTGGCGGAGTCTAGGTTGAGTTCTTCACACTTGATGAGCTCATTCTTGAAATCGCCTCTCGGTAGGCCTTTCATCAGTGTGAAGGCCGCCAGTTCAGTATTCAGCTCTCGGATCTGCTGAACCTTAGCGTCAAATCTCTTGACGTAGCTCCGGAGGGACTCGTCCTCCCCCTGTCGGATAGTCAGGAGATCTGATGTCTCCACGGCCCTTCGCTTGTTGCAAGAGTACTGGGCTATGAAGCTATCTCTCAGGTCGGCATAGCAGTATACCGAGCCATTGGGTAACCCCTTATACCAACTCTGAGCCATGCCGTGGAGAGTCGTTGGGAAGACTCGACACCACACCTCATCGGGTTGCTCCCACACCGACATGTACGACTCGAAAGCCTCGGCATGATCGGTGGGGTCGCTATCCCCTTTGTATGATATGGCTGGCAGCTTCAATTTTGTTGGCACCGTGACGTTGAGGACATAGGCATTGAGGGGCTGTCTGACCATGTGTCTAATGACACGCGGCGATCGGCTCCTCGCACTTCTAGTCCGGCTTGCCTTCCTCTGTCGGGAAGGGCTTCTTGTTGTCCGACTTTGGAAAGTCGGGCTTCTTTCTTCACTTCTTCGGGGGTGGCCTCGTTGTCGCCGCGGCGACGCTGTCCTTCCACGAGTGTGGGAAGGACTTTGGTCTGCCACTGACAACACGGGAACCGCTGGCGTTTTGGTACGCCCAACCTCTTGCATTGCTCCGGACAGGTTGTTTGGAGTCACCTTCGGGGCCCTGGTCACCTTTGGGTGCGCTGCTGTAACCGTCGTTGCGACGGGGGTTAGCGGCGTACTACCCATTAGGTCCAGGAATAACTTCAGTCTTGCTGCATCGACCACATGTCCCATGATAGTGACTTGGCCGGCAGGCAGCGGTATTTCTGGTATTATTGGCATCCCGTACGCCGGTTGAATGACTCGGCCGGTGGGGGACTGCCCAATTTCAGAATTAGGGACTGTGTCATCCTGGTATAATTCGGTTTCGTCAGTCACAATTACTTCTGGCTGTTTTTACATCTTCTTAGCTTGTTGGGTGGGTTTTTGTTTTGTGTTTTGTAAGGGATTTGACTAGCTTTTAGTATGGTCTTCCCCACAGACGGCGCCAATTGTTCCGGGTGTGATTACGGAGCAGTGTTGTTACCACGTAAGCTTTGTAGAATGATGACTTTGCTTGACTCTTCCTTTCGGCCTCTCCTGAAACAATGAACAAACTGAGGGCTCGGCTTTGCACCGAGCGAACTCACTCTGACGCTCAAGTCAGTAAACTTAAAGGGATTAAGTTGTGTGATACTTGGCAAAGTATATTGTAGAGAGATAAGGGAGTTTATACCAGATTAATATGTTTAACTGATTATTTTCGGATCCTTTCCTCAATGAAGGTTGAGGAGTATTTATAGACTTTCACCTTTTGTCACGTAGTGGCCAAGTGGCCAAGTGGCTAGCAGGTGGAAAGACTGATCTACTCTCGGCCGAGGGACCCATGGCAGGCCGGCGGGCCATGTTGACTCCATGCCGAGGGGTCTTGGATGTGAGTACGCGGATGTGTATCCCGGCTGGCTAGTTGTCCTAGCCGAGACCCAAGTGACAGGCCGACAGGCTGCGTCGGCTAGGCTGTCTAAGGTGTTGACTTGCTTTGGATATCTTTGACCTTGCTCAATATGTTGACTCGGTCAGCGGGTGCAGAATATGCCCCATCAAAATATATTTCTTAAATAATTAAATATAATATTTACATATTCAACGAAAAATGCGAATCAATTTTAATATAAGTAAAATCAGGTCATGTAACTTTTCAGTGTAACATCATTAACAATTCTCATATTAGGAACATTTTTCGCCCAAAAAAAAATTGAACATATTTTTTAATAAACAAAAATTTTAGGATTAAAATCTAATCAATAATTTTGATTTTCGATAATAGTAAAATATGTAATTAACAAATTTTATTCTTAAAAATAAGTTGTGTGGTTAATTGCACATTAAGAGAAATTTATGGGGTTGATTTGTTACATTTATAAGTTAAGGGGCGTGATTGCACATAGTATCAAACTTATGAGGGTGATTTGCTATATTTCCCACTATCGATGTGGTAAATCTGGTAAAATTAACCAGATTTGGATCACTCGATTTGAATTCGACCTAACGCCCAAACTAAAAACCTAAGACCCGTCCTAATTTAACCCGATTCGAATGTTTATTTGTTGTAAAATGATTACTATCCATAAATAATTTGATAATAATTGATCCGAAAATGAGCCGAACCAGAAATGACCCGACCTAAACCGGCCCAAATTATTGCAAATCATACTAACCCGAATTCGAATTGCCCCGACCCGAATGACCAGTTTGCCAGGTCAAGATTTGGGTATTTTAAAACTATTAGTGTTTTATTTATCGAATTTATGTTTACGTAACTGGTAAAAGTTTGAACTTGATACACAGAACATACACGTTATGGGGTATTTAGTGTAATAAGTATGTAACTCTACAAGGAAAAACAAATTGTCTAATTATAAACACATCGTTGTTAATGGCGTATTTTCTGAATAAGACACGTCATTCCTAGTAGTGTGTCAAGTGATTTTAGCATTGTAAGGAGAAAAATAAATGGAGACTTTTTCTTTGACATGCTTATAGTCTTATAGAGTTACATTTTTTTTAACAAATTTTGTCGTCGTTACAAAAGGAAAAAAAAAGGCCTTTTAAGTTGTTCTTTTTGTTGTGAAGTGAGCCATAAGAACAGTTTTGATGCTTACGAGATTGAAACTCATGTCATGAGTAGCACCATACATAACTTTACCAATTATACTAGTTAGCATCTGCACAAGTCATTCTTAGTGGCATGTTTGTTCTATATTGCAGATAAGGCTTATCAACCCTGCACCAGTCATTCTTAACGCTTGTTTGGTTGTTCACTCAATTTGAGAGTTCTTTAAACCTTGTTGAATTGAAGTTTGTTAGAATGGCAAAGAGGATATTTTGTGCATAAAAAATAAATATGAAGGGTAACATGTACACAAACTTAAAATAGTGGGTATCATATGCAAATTGACAAAATTTAAGGGTACCACAGGAATTTTCCGTATTTTAATTAAAAGATTGTATTTTAAAGTTTGATAAAAAAGAAATATAGTTCAATTACAAGACTATCACTATGTTTTAATGAAAGGATAATGGTTGAATTAAAGAAAAATCTAATCTTATTTGTTTCCTTATTTAAAGAAGTGTATTTTAGAGGGAAATCATTTCGGCCCTGTTTGGTAAACAGCGGATTAGTTTTAGCATAAGCAGATTGCAAAAGTAGATTATAAATGGCAGATTTTATCAGAAGGTTTGGTTAGCATATTATAATTAGCAGAATTAATTTGAGTGTTTGGTAATTGGCAGATTACAATTAGTAGATCGTTACTTTTCTTTGAAAAATGGAGAAAAATTTCCTATTTTACAATATGCTAACCAATATGTTGGGGTAAGCAGCATATTGTAAAACAGCATATTGACCCCAAATATGCTATTTCAACATGCCGTTTACCAAACACTAAAATTAGCATATTCATTGGTCAAACATGCTAAAACCCTTGAATATGCTAAAAATTGGCCAATATGATGTTTACCAAACAACGCCTTCATGTTAGTTGTTACCTATTATTTCATCGTATAATAAGGTTTTCCTAGTTTGATAATGGTTTACATTAGGAACTTAATCATGAGTAAATCTTATCTAAAAACGTTTTACGATAAAATAATAGAGGCTTTTAAGGCTCTGGGCAACTACAGGCAGCGAAACCGAACTTTTAGTTTTTGTCACCAAATTTACGAGCTTTATTGATGAAGTTCAATGCAAACCTCGACGTATAGTACACTTGTCCGTTCGTATTTGGGGCCTCATTTTATGAGGTGCAGTAACCTCCATTTACTTTAAGATGCTCCTAAAATAAGGTAAACCATATAACAAAAACCTCGATGCCTTGTCACGGAAAAAGTGGTAGTTGGTGAAAGTTATTCTGGCGAGGTTATTTAAAAATATTACTTGTTTTTACATAGTACTTGTGTAAAATGTTCCCTAAAAAAAAAATACTTGTGTAAAATGTGTTATACAAGAGTTATTGTTTAATCATTCACATTCAGCTGGTACACTTATCATTTAATAATACTAAACATAAGTGGTTACTTCACTTTTCTTGGGGTTTGAGTCAAAATTAAAAATAAATAAATGATCAGAACAAATAGAGTAGGATAATTTTAAATCGTCTCATATAAAATTTGTATTTATACAATAGGGGGAAATGTTAAATTTTCATATATGAACTGAATCAATTGCCCAATTTATGTAGGATAGAAGCCTTGTTTGTCAAACAACATAAGTAGACTTATGATAACAGAATACGGTTGACAGATTTTAGTAGCCAATTTGACCATCAAATAAAATGAGCACATTTAACAGAATTAAGAAAATGTGTTTGGTAATTAGAAGATTATGACCCTGCTCGGCAAACAACAAAAGCAAATTCTTGATAGCGGATAGCGTTAGTAGAGTACGATTAGCAGATTTTTGTAGTAACTTTGACTATCAAACAAATTAGCATAATTAAAAAAGAGTGTTTGGTAATTAGCATATTTTAAGATAATTAGAATGGTTTCATGAATAAATTGAATATTAATCCATTAGCAGCATATTCAAAAATAGTAGATTCCGACCAATATGCTATCAGAATTTGCCCTTTACCAAACACATGCAAATAGTAGATTGCTTGGTCAAACTACTAATTAAGCCGTAATCTACTAATTTCACTCAATATGCTTGTCTACCAAACAGGGCGATAATCTGCTGATTACCAAACACGTTTCTTAAATTTTGCTAATTTAATCTGATGGTCAAACCTATCACTAAAATCTGCCAATTATATTCTGCTACCATTATCTACTATGATAAATCTGCTTCTGTCATTTGCCAAACATGGCCGTTATTTGAAGATACCATTAACTAAATGGTTTTTCTAACATGAACATGTGCCCTTAGGGCACATGATACGAAGTTAAGTAGGTAAAGATTTTCAATATTATATCACAATTATGGTAAATATGAGTTTCAACTCTAATTTGTCATGATTTATTCTTAACAAACTTTCCCTATTTAACTTTTTATCATGTGCCCTAAGAACACATGTTAGAAAATCCGTTAACTAAATACATGAAAATAATAAATTAATTGATCATTCTACTATTTATTTAAGTGGAATTTAAAAGAAACTTGGGAAAAGAACCTCAACAAACTTAACAAGAAATGGAAAGAAATCAAGGAAAATGGGAAAATACCTTTGAAAACCAGGGGACTGAGGAATTTACAATTCAGGACAAAAGGCTTTACCTTAATCAGTGGCAGTTACAGGGGTAATTTCGTCAAATAAATAAAATGTTGGACTGCAAACATATCGTGATACCTTCATGTTTAGTTCAACCCAAACACAATTGGGCACTATAAATACCCACACTACCATCATATGTGCTCATCACAAACAATCAACATCATTTCCTTAAAAAAGAAGAAGAGAGGAGTTAAGTTTTGTAAGTATTTATCATTCTTTGTTTAGTTGATTTACATATAAATTAATTTTAGTTAAATTTGTTAAATTCACTTTCGTCTTTTAGATATGGTGGTTTTACATAAACTTTATCGTAAATCCGGTTGTTATCCTACTTAAATACTCTTATAAAAATAGCTATCAGTTGTTTTTGCGGTTTTATAAGAGTTTGTTAAAAAAATTCTTTTGGAAAAATATAGCAAATTAACAAGAAAAAGGATCGTACATCAGATGTTATCGTACATCCTACCCAATGAGAATATTAGAATTGAATTAATTCTCCATAAATAATAGAACATAATCTTCATAAAATAAAAACTAAGGCATCTCATTGGCTAGGGTGTACGGGATTATTGTACACCCGGTGGACCATAGAATTTTTGTAGGCTTAATTGCACATTTTTGGAAACTTATGAAGCTATATTTGCTACAAATGAAAACTTAAGGGGTTGGATTGCACATAATACATATACATAAGTTATGGGAGTAATTTGCTACATCCCCAATTTCTTTTGTATTTGTTGGACTATTTTAAGCGTACAACAAAGTTATTAATTTATTTATAAAGTTTGTACGATCTTATTTGAATTTTTGCGAAACTTTGAGGCTTTGATGGTGGTTTAGCTAAATTATGAAACATGATCTATTGACTGCTTTTAAACCTGTAAGGCTGTAACGGTATACACATACAACGATCTTATTTGAATTTTTGTGAGAGTTCGATGGAGTACAAAGAGATATAAATAAAGGGTTATTTCATGGGAATAATCCAAACTATGTCTCATCTTCCCATATTAATCTATACTAACGTTTAACTGAGAATAATATGAACTATTAACTCATTTATCTTTTATTGAACTTATGGAAGGGAGACTTGTATAGCAGGTTCCCTTTGACTTATGAATCTGAAAATAATCCCTCTCTCAACACTTTAACAAAAACAAAACCCCCTTACCTATTTAATCAAACTAAAAACAAAAACCAGAAAATCAATCTAACAGGTAACAATGAACAAAATCCACCAGATAATTAATTCAACGATGAACAAAACCTCCTTTACCTCCTTAATCAAATTAAAAATAAAATCCAGAAAATCAATCTAAGAATAACAAATTCCAATGACAAAGGGTACAACAATGGAAAATGTAAAAGAGAACTTAACTCAAACATAATAACAAATATTCTTTCTGAAAACACCTACGGTTGGTAAGTGATTGTGACAAATGGGCAAGAGTAAAGTAAAAAACTTGGCAAAAATAATGAAGATCATGATGTAGAGCAGTCGAACGTCTTTGTCAAAAATGGTGTAGGACCAACTTCATGTAATCCTTCCATAGATCTAGGTGAGAAGCTTGAACTTGAAGATCATGATGAAGATGATGGTATTATAAATACTTGTTGTAGGAGTTTTTTTAAGGATCTTTCTTTAGAACCTAGTCATTTTTGGTATTCTGGGAAAATGATTTTGGGAAAATGATACATGTAATGATACAAGGACACAAATTTTGCTTTTCACTTTGTGTTTAGATTTGAGGCTTCACTGTCCTTGGGAAATTAAAGTGATAAAACACTTTTTTTTCCTTCTTGATCTACGTTCAAAGTTAAAGCTTGAGCTTAGTCCTTCCATTGGTGTAGGTGAGCAAGTTTGATAGGTTTCTGTATTGTTTAAATTGGTTATTCCGTATTTGATTAGGGGTTTTTGCTGAAATTTGGGGTTGGAGTGATTGATTGAGGGATTATAGTAAGATGATTTTCTGGGTCTTGATTAATATTGAAAATTGAGTAAATGAATTAGGGAATGATTTCAGATTATTTAGTTTAATTTGGGGAAAGTTGATGAAGGAAGACGAAGAAGAAAAATGGGGTCCACAATCTTATTATGACCTGAAAGGTTACAGGTTATAACAAGTAAAAATTAGGCTTAGTTTAGTGAAAGATAAATGAGGTAATAGTACAGATTATTCTCGGTTAAACGTGAGTATGGATTAATATGAGAAGAGCAGGTATAGTTTGTATTATTCCTGTGAAATAACCCATAAATAAATCATAAGTTGTATTATTAATAATTGTTGTTAATATCTTATACTAAATAATACTCCGTATGGGATATTCTGATCAGATATCGTATCTCTTATTCCTTTCATAATAAAATTTGATAGTGTAGCCAAATCATGAAGCATGAAATTTTGGCATGTTTCAAACCCTGGTCATGATGAGCATAAAATTTTGCCACAAGACGAATTTTGAATTTTGATGCTACGTAATTTAAACCCTGGTTATGATGAACACCATATCTCATAACTTTATTAACTAAACTAGTTGATATCTGCCCATGTTTTTGAACTTTAATATTGTACAACCAAGTTATTATTAATATAGTTATAAACTATAACAATCTCATTTAAATTTTTGCGACTCAACGTCGACGGTGCATGATAAATTTTGTGCTTCTCAACTTGTAACGAATTATAGATTGTGAATTGTTGAGCATGGAGAAGATGCAAAAGAAAGAGTGGGCAGAAGCACAGAAAATAGTCGTGAGTGTTGATCTTGTTGAAGCTGCTAAAAAACAGCTCAAATTCCTAGCTGCTGTCGACCGGAATCGTTACCTGCATGAAGAAGATCATGCATTAAAGTGGGCTATTTACAGGTGATGAATTGAACTTCATTATTTCTTTTGGTTACTTCTAGGTTAACACACGTAATTTGTGTGTTGATTTGTTTCATTTGGAGAAACGTAAATATCACATTTTTATAGTTTTCAGGAAAAACGTTTCCTAGCCAGTTATTAAAAGACCACTCTTTCGTAACCTTGTATATATTTTTTTTCGTGACCTTTATTTTTTTATCATGGTCTAAAATGACTCTTTAATTTCGTATCTATTTTCCATAAGAAACGCACCCGTTTTAACTTTTAACCATGATCCGTCAGATCCGTACTTGTTTTATTTCCATGTGATATTGTGATACCATTTTTCTCTTAAATTATAAAATGGTTTCAAGATAGATTTAGTATGGTATCACTAGTGGCGGAGTCGAGATATAACAACAAGGTAAACTATTAATGGCATAATTAAAACTTTCGAATTTTTGAAGTAGGAGGGCAAGTGGGGGCATTAATTTCCCATCCACTTGCACTGCCCACTTTCATTTGTGAGAGAAACAATATCCGTCTATATAATGAGATATGTCCTGTAGTGATGGTATGTAACTAAGTACTCCCTCTGTCTCCATCATTTGTTATCTATTGTATTTAGCACAAAGACTAAGGAAATACAAGTGGATGTCTAACAAAGTAATATAATATTATTATTTCATTCACTTGCACACTACCTTTTACGTATAAAACTTACCAAAAGTAAAAATAGATAAAAATTCTCTGATACACTCCAAAATGGAAATAGATAACAAATGATGGGGACGGAGGGAGTAGTAAACTGCATCCTAATTAAATTTGTGAAATTTTTTTAAGATGCTGCTGTTTTGTTAATAGTCATTTGATTCCGCTGTGTTAATGTCCTAAGTATGCATTTTTCAGGTACAATGCTTGTTGGCTTCCTTTGCTCGCCAAACATTTGGAGAACCCGGTTTCTGAAGACCCATTGGTTGTTCCTCTCGATTGTGAATGGATATGGCACTGCCATAGGCTGAGCCCAGTATAACTCTCGACACCATCAGTTTCAGCTCGACTTACATTTGAATTCAACAATGTTTTTAATTCAATAATTCATGCTTTTGTCTCGCAGATTAGATATAAAGTAGATTGTCAAAAACTGTATGGAACAATCCTTGGCAACCGCAATGTCATCTCATCTGTTCAAGCAACATCAAAGAACGCGACTGAGGAAATATGGAACAAACTGTACCCTGATGAGCCTTACGAATTAGACATAAATAGACCTTTTTCCGAGGATATTATCAAAAATCATCCTGATAATAATAAGTTTACGAGCTATGATCTGGTTGCTGCTGTTAAAAGACAAAGCTCTTTCACTTTCCAGGTAACAAATTTCGTTTGTGTTTTCTCAGTCCTAGCATAAACTTTAATTTTAACTCGTCTAATCCCCTTATACCAAAAGAATAATTTTTTTTTCCAAAACGGGCATTTTTTACAAATTAATTATCAAAATGGGCCGACTTTCAAATTTATTACCGAAAATGGGTCCACGTAAGATCGTATTTATCGAACCTAGGCCGAGGAGGCAAATCGCCAGCCCGCTTGACGACTTGTTTCGTTGTATAATCCAGAAATCACCTCCCTATCCCACTTAAAAAAAAAAAAATAATAAAAAATTGCAGAAATCGCCAACTCACATGGCGTTTTAAGAGTTGGATGAAATTTTGCAAAGCTTTGGGTATAGTCGCTGACCGACTTAGCGACTTGGATCCGAGCCTAGCTTCGGTGATGACGTGGACCCATTTTGGGTAATAACTTTGAAAGTCGACTCATTTTGATAATTAATTTGTAAAAAATGTCCGTTTTGGAAAAAAGTTCAAAAGAATAAGACTTCTCCAAAATTTTCCGCCTAAATGAATTTGGCTATAATTGGGCTTTTAATATATCATTATTACTATTATTGGACTTTCATTATATTATATTTACCTGGATTACTGGACTTTCCCTTTTTCACTGTTAATACAAAATATTAATAATAATAAATTTACAATTAAATTTCAAATTAACTTAAATATCAGTTTTATTATTATTTTCTTTAATGTTTCTAAAATACCGCGCGGGATCTATACTAGTACTCGACTAATGACCTGTTGCTGGTTTGACAGGTCTCGAGACCATACATGTCTGATGACCTCTTTCTTCAAGAAGCGGAGGCTAGATATAAAGGATTTCTGCATCTTATCAGAACAAACTCAGAGATGGGAATTAATCGTTTCTGTGTCCCGACATATGACGTTGATCTTATGTGGCACACACATCAACTATATCCAGGTTGTTACTGCAAGGACCTTATCAAATTAACCGGCAGGGTGTTACAGCATGACGACACTGACTCTGATAGAACAAAAGGCGGTAAACTAGATACTGGATTCTCCGAAACTACTAAACAGTTTGAAGAGACCTTTGGTAAAAGGTATTGGAAAGCTGGGACACTGTCTAAAGGAAGTAGCCCAACTCCTGTCACCCATGTTCCTTCTGAATTCAATTATGAAGCCAAGGAAATTAACGCGATGAAACTTTTCGACAGACCAATGCAACTTTCAGCTAGGCAAGCCGTAGAGGTAATTTATTATCTACATGTCTGGTCCTCTCATTGCGTCTGTCGCAAAATTTTGGTATCGGTCGGCCTCTCAGACTGACTGGCTGAAATTTTCGATTCAGAAATTTACTGAATGTAAATTTTTTCTGCAGGTTTTTCTGGAGTTTGTGGAAATCAGGAATTTACCGGAGGTTTACAACGATAACCTTGTTGTCTCATTCAGTAAGAAACAGACTGATAAGCTTTTCGACATCAAAAGATCACTGAGTATATTTTCCGAGTCTGGGGAAAAGCAGGTTGCTTATTTTCAATGCGAACCAACGGGAGAGTTTCTCATTGAACTCGAATCTCAGTCGCCTTCAGACGAACTAAAATCAAATTCGTCTAAGGTTTTTGGTTCTTGCTGTCTTTCTCTGCAAGAATTGGTGTCCTCTCCGTCTCAACTTTCGGCTGATAAATGGCTCTCAGTGGATCTTGTTTCTGATCTCGACATTTCTGAGCCAGTCCTTCTTCATGTTGCTGTTTCATTTACTCCTCCAACACCAGCGCCTCAAGTATTTCATCTGGATTCGACTCAACACGCATTGCCTTCAATTCTAAACACGGGGAATGTTAATCGTACTAAGACCCAAACATATGTTACTGATGATGATGGAAATGAAGTTTTTAGCCTCCAGATGAGGTATGGTGTCTTCTCCTCGACTAATAATAACTACGATGTAAAAATATATTGTATTTACAGTGTAACTGAGCATCAAATTGATTTTCAGGAATATTGGGAACAACACGAGAAAGTGCGCCCCTGAGTTGTTAAAGGAGGTACACTTAATCACAGTCTCTGGTGAAAAGCTTGTGGCTGAATTTCTTGATAACAATTGGTTCATAAACGGAATGGGGTTGTTCAATGTTCAAAACAATCGAGGAAACGATGATCATCTCTTTGAGCTCGTTGGTAGTAAGACGGTAAAGACTTTTGCTTATTTGATTGTTCTTTAAACGAGTAGTAACTAAAACTTACGCGTAATAATTGTATAGGTGAAACTCTTTCGTGGAAGGAGATTGGACTTTGAACCCAAGTACAGTGGAAATCAAAGATGCGAACAAGATTTCATAACTTTTGTTGAATTCTCTGTGGATCACCCTTATGGAAAGGCAATTGCATTATTCGACTTGAAGCTAGGAACTGTCAAGGTCAGCTTTCAGAAAAGTAGAAATGTCTATCAGATGTTGTTTGTACCTTTTTTGTTTCTGTAGGATCTCAGTCTTTTGCTTATGAACAGGCAGTAGATGAATGGATCGTCGTACCTGGCATTATCATAGGGTTCATACTAGCTGAAGCGATAGTGGACGAGTCTAATGGAGAAATGGGTACTGCTGCTTGTGGTTCATGTGATGCTAAGGGAGTACTGGACGTGTGTGGGGAAGAAAAGATGGCCAAGTGTGGCGGTGGCAATTGCGCTAGTGGCGGTTGTCATAGTGGCAGATGCAGCGGTTGTGGTGGGGGCAAATGTGGCAGCAAGGTTGATAGTAGTGTCTATAGCAGTGCTTGTGGTGGAGGGAAATGTGGTGGTGGAAAATGCGGCGACGAAGAAAAAATGGTCAGATGTGGTGGAGGCAAATGCAGCGGCGGCTGTGCTGGGGGGAAATGTGGTGGCGGAAAATGCGGTGGGGAAGAAAAAATGGCCAAATGTGGCGGAGGCAAATGCAGCGGCGGCTGTGCTGGGGGAAAATGTGGTGGCGGAAAATGCGGTGGGGAAGAAAAAATGGCCAAATGCGGTGGAGGCAAATGCAGCGGCAGCTGCGGCGCGGAAGAAAAAATGGCCAAATGTGGTGGAGGCAAATGCAGCGGCAGCTGCGGCGCGGAAGAAAAAATGGCCAAATGTGGTGGAGGCAAATGCAGCGGCAGCTGCGGTGCGGAAGAAAAAATGGCCAAATGTGGTGGAGGCAAATGCAGCGGCAGCTGTGGTGGTGGAAAATGCGGTGAGGAAGAAAAAATGGCCAATTGTGGTGGAGGCAAATGCAGCGGCAAGGTTGATAGTAGTATCTATAGCAGTGCCTGTGGTGGGGGGAAATGTGGGAGCGGAAAATGTGGTGGGGGAAAATGGGGGGGCATGGTTGAGGTCAGTATCTATAGCAGTGCCTGCGGTGGAGGGAAATGTGGCAGCGGAAAATGTGGTGGTGGAAAATGTGGTGGTTATGGTCTTGAGGATTATACTGGAGGCAATGACATGCCTAAGGTGGCTTCTTCCATTATGAATGAGCCTCTTGCAGCTTAGTTCAGGCATCTAGCTCTCTTAAGCTGTGCGCAATGATTATTATATGAACTCATTGTCTTATTTATAGTGTTGTGTAACACCAATAAAAATAATAATAAAGGTTTTTAAAATTGAAAAAATTGCGAAATCCCCATCGTAGACGTTAATGGTTCGATTTTTAGTAATACGAGTAATTTTTTTTACCGTTTAGGAAAAAAATGTACTCGGTATCACTTTGCAACGGCCAACTTTGCTTCTCCCGGCGCCTTCCAAGCTCCAACTCCTTCCACAGAACTCGCCCGATTGTAAGAAAATAGAATGTGTTTTGTGACGGTTGATTTGAACACAAAACCGATTATGAAACTTCACCACGAATAAAAGCAGTATGAATGACCTCAAAGTGGGGATGCATTTCACCAGCCGTTTCGCTCAAAAGGCCAAAATCATCAAAAAAAATTGAATCATAATACCAATTTTGACACTGAGAGACTATGATCAGAAAACAATTATTCGAAACTAAGGAGCTATGTTGCCATTAGTTGGAAAACCATAATCTGGCATCCAAAATGAATGCCTTTTTTATGTACAAAGGATGAACTTACACATGTTAATTTCGATTAACAGCTGTTTGAATAGCACAAGATTTACAGTTACTTTTTCCGAGATTTAAGGCAGTACAGGATCAGAACAACTGGCTAAACTGGATAGTTCAATCTAAGAAAAAAATATAACAAAAGAAGAAAAATCCTTACATTTGCATGTCATCTTCGTCATTGTCACTCAAAAGAACTTCCTCAGAGTCGGAATATGCTTCCATCAAATTCGTCTGAGACTGCTGAAACTTCTCGATAACATCTCTTGCCTCAGAAACAAGGGCGTCTTTAGCAGCTTTTATAACATCATTCTTTTGACCATTGTTCTGTGTTCCATTCTTTTGGCACTGAAGCGACTTTAGGTAGCGTGAAGATACCGCCTTTCTCTTACCCTCCCTAACATGTAACTGGTCGATATATTTGTCATGCAAAGCCATATTCTTCACCTTTTTCAGAACTGGAGGGCTTGTGAAGGGACTTCTGCGCAAACCACTGAACCTAGAAACGCTCTTCTTATGGCGCCCAGATGAAGGAAATCCAGGGCTTCCTAATGATTGCATCGGGGTCAACTGAACTGCCTTCAGGTTAGGAGTTCCAATCAAGGAATTACCCGAAGGTTCCAGAATGGAAAACAAATCGGGTTTGCTATCTTGGCAAAACTTTCGGAGTAAATGTCTTACATTCTTATGTGCCAAATGGCTCCTCTGCTTACTCTTGCCATGGTTTTTGCTCTTTGCTGGAATAGATTTCAACAAATCATCACTTTTAAGCAAAAACTCAGACGGCGAGTTGTGTTTTTTTAACCTTGAAGAATATCGATTTGACGGAGGAGTCGGATTGACTGAATGCACCTTATCAAAGCATTCTTGAGCTGATTTACCTGGAACCTGCAACAATTTGGCATAATAACCATGAGAGCTAGACACCTGCTTGCCACACTTGACCTAGAAATCATCTTTTAAGACTACGATAAAAGAGCCTTTTGAACAAAGCAGTATCCGTGTGTGCTTTTAATCTCAACAGACAAACACTATCTTACAACCCAAGAACAGTATTTGAAATCCCCAGACCCCAGCTACAATCTGCTTCAGCTTGAGCAAGTCGCAACTCACAGTCCCTACCCATTTGTAGAATGATACTAAGTTGGAAACCGGAACTACCAGAGGGGGAGGGAGGGACGGTTTACCAAAATCGCTATGATTGCCACGAATACTTCTTGAGCTGAATGCAATCACGAAAAATACTGCTATTGTTTAACGTCATCACCAAACAAAGAAGAAGGTTTGAGTGTTTGACAACCTAGACAAACAACATTTTCACTCTTGATAGAGACTTTGCATTTGGTAAGCTGACTCGAACCGAATAACAACTTGAAAAAAACACAAAATATGACCTAAACTCTGAATTGACCCAATTCTGAACCACTGACCCAAAATAACCTGTGTGGACTCCAAAATGACACCAAATAAAAAATTGAAATGACACCCTCATGTAAATAAAAAATGGCAAATCTTGATAAACATGACCCTAAATGACCCGACATAACCACTTAAAACCATCCAACCCGAAGTGATAAGTACTCTAAATAATCCGAAAAGAAGTGCAAACTATACATAAATGAATCCAAACGGAATCATGTAACAGACCACAATGATCCATACCCGTTTGCCATGTTTACTTCACATATAAGAAGTCTATCTAACTGTGTGTTTCGGTCAAAATTTCCTTTTAAGAGATTTATAATACTTCTTGCTTCAAGTATTAAACAGGATAGCTAGCTTTTGTCCATCAGTGATGTATTTCATCACTTCAAGTTGCTGACTACACACAGAAGCTCATGAACTCAACTCAGATATACAGCTAAAATATGGTATATGTGCAGATGTGCTTATATAACACGCAAAAAAAAAAAAAAAAGATGTGAAAAACTACTCGGTATCAAGGAAGTGAGGAAATGTACCAGCTTAGAAACTCTCTTCCAAAAATGTGGACTTGGTTTTGCAGCAAAGTAAGCTCTTTGCAAAGCCGATTCCTGTTCATTTGTCCACCCTTGATCTTTTCCCTGAAGACCAGCTTCCTTTCTTTTCCTCTTAACTCCAACCAATTTCGTACCAGGAGTGATATCAGCGCCTGAATTTTTCGATTTGTCACCATCTTTCTTGCCACATTCTTGAGACTCCTTTTCCTTCATACCAACGTCTCTCAGTGCCGCCTCTTCCACTTCAAGCCTATCAGAGAAAGATGTAACCGGAGCCTGTTTTACCCTCTTTTCCCGTCCAGTTCTACGAAATTTTTTCATCACCTTTCCGGCGTCTCCATTCCCTATCTCATTTCTAGCAGGCATACTCGTGTCCCCCCTCTTCCTATCTTGGCCACACAAATCACTTTCTTTCCCTACACGCTTTGAAGATCCACGAGTAATCCTCCTCTTAAAATTACCATCTATACACTCATCCAAATCACCATTTTTACCCTTCACCCCATCCATATCCTTCCGACTATATCTTCTGCTCCTCCTTCCGATCTGTGGTGTAGCACAAGGAGAAAGAGGCCCACACCTCGCTATTCCTAAAGCACAAACCAAACTTCTTTTAACATTCCTCCCTTTTGCTCCAACTCCTCCATCAGCGCGACTATCGAACAAATTACGATTCTTCAATCCACTCTTCTCTACCTCCTTAATCTCAACATTCCCACCCAACTGTTTAGCACAACTCCGCGTAACCCTCCTCTCACAAACTCCTAAACCAGATACAATCAAACCAGTCTTTTCGCCATTACTACACTCCCCATTAACATACCTACATTTCTTCTCAACATTTACAATTGGTGTCACAGGAGAATCCACAAAATCATTCATTTCTAAACTATCAATCCTAGCTAAAGGAACTTTCTTTAATCTACTACTACTCCTAGAACACACATGAACATCAACTAAAGAAGAAGTTACCTCATTACATAACCTCAAAGATCGTCTGATACCCACAAACCCATTTCCAAAATTCGATTTTCTCGTCGACCCATTTGCTGAATTTGCGCGAATTTCAGAGCCATTAACACATTCTTTCAAATTAATTGCAGATTTTGTAGGGTTTCTTGACCTAATTTGGGATTTTCTTGATGAAATTTTGTTATTGGAAATGGGGATTGGGGTTTTGGGAGAGTGATTGAGTTGAAGTAGACGAGAGGATCTTCGGAGAGAGGTGGATTCTGGGGTTTTGTTGGCTGAGTTTCTCTGCGACATTTTCGCAAACACTTGGTGTGTATGCAGGTATCTTAGCTACAATGGAGTTGTGGGTGAAGGTGTATGCTTGTTTGTTTTATCTGAGATTTGCGAATTGGGAGGGAAGAACTGGGTTTTTAATTTTGAGATTTTCTCGCTTTTATATTCCTTTTAACTTTTTCAATTTTTGTAGGGTGTATTTTTTTTTTTTTTTTTTGGAAAAAAACTTTGACCAAAAGGTCGTCAATTACTCTCCGTTACGAGTTCATAAACCGGTAAATTTGAGGGTGATACTCTTACTCATAGATTTGAAGACTTAACTCGGGAAAGAAAGAGGGTAATTCGGGAATCCAGCGCGGGCTGAATGAACTTGACTGAAACCGGGGTGCCATGGGAATGGATTTGGGTTTTGAATTGAGGGGATTCTAATTACAAACCCGAGAGGGAGTGGATTATGAAACTGCTAACCACAATTCCCCGAACTCGGGAGAGAGGTGTTTGCTAACCTAGAATCGCATTTCCCCCTAAACCCGCTAGTCAATGACTAGTCAACGGGGTTTATTTTTTATTTTTATTTTTTTTTTGTCTCACGAAGCGCGCACATAGTCGCATTACAATAAGAGAGAGGGGGATTCGAACCTGGGACCTATTGTCCACAATACCTCCGTCTTAACCACTAGACTAAGACACCTTGGTAGTCAACGGGGTTGAATGTAAATGAAGCATGTTGGTGGAAAGGTCGGGTTCTAGGCCTTAATCTAATTTAATTAAACCTCACCTTAATTGCTAGTCTTTGATTATTGTAATTGTATTAGTATTCACTAAATCTAGATCGAATTTGTTCAATCAATCATCATCTTTTCATCCACTTAGCTAAACATTAGGATATAATCGATTGAGAAACACTTACTCCTTGTGAATACGACTCTCAAATGTGCAACGAAACTCGTATACTTGCGAGGTTTTAACTCAACAAATACTAAGAAATAATAAAACCCAATATTATGTACGAGTAATATTTTCCTTAATATACCCCAGCTCTTGGCTAATGAGTAATGGCTAATGTTATGCAATATAGAGGGGATTGAAATATTTTAACTTAAAAATCAGTCCTTGTGCAAAATAAAATGTTAATTAAAATTTCGCGTTCATTTATTAAGCTAGATAGGATTATCCGAGTTGAAAATCTAAATTATAGTATAAAACGGTCGTTGTGACCGTTTTATGTTAAGTAGTGACCATTGGCGGACTGGGGTGCACACAGCACCGCACGTGCACACCCTCGGTTTTTGATTTTTTTTTTAAAAGTAACGAAAGTTAAAGTACTTGTAGTAATTGCGACTCCCATAATACATTATACTAAGCGTGGCACACTGGATAAAACTAGTGGTTGTGATCTTCTTATCAGAAGGTTGTAGGATCAAACCTCCAATCTCCTCTTGGACGCCAATTTTACTCTATTGTTTTATTTGTTTATATCTCATTTTCATCAATTTTCACTTTCCAATTTTTTACATTTGTAATACATTGTACTATATTTATGTTCTCTATAATAAATTTAAACTATTAATAATTATTTAATTCTTTGTTGCCCATTTTTTTGGTAAATACTAATTACTTTTATCTCAACTTATATCCCCAATCACATATAACCTAATTGCAAAATTTGAATGATAGAACCCTAATTCACACAGTGCAATTTAAAAAAATTCAAATAAATTGTATATAGTATTATGTTTCACTTTAGGTTAATGGTAGTATATATAAAGTCGTATTAAAATCTACAGAGTAACAAGAAAGACACAAAGAGTGTCGTCATTTTTAATTTGATGAAATACTCTATATGATACTTTTTGTGCTTAACGTGATTGAAAAGCGTAAATTATTTTAAATCAATTAAAATCTTAATCAATTTGTTACCCTGACACTTTGAATTTTTACTTTTTATGCATGATATGATTCATTCAAATTTTGTTGTATGTATTCCAGTTTGACTAATCGGTTCACGGTACGTTTTAGTTTTATCGTCTTTATGAAAAGTGCATCCCACCACATAAATCCTGCGTCCGCCATTGATAGTGACCACCTATTATTATTATATACTCCGTAGTGATCATCGTTTAAAAGTTGTCATTTCTGAACATAAAATGGTCACTATTTAATATAAAGTGGTCATCATTTATACGTCGCACCATATAAGAGTCGCACACAATAACAACTAATTTCAAAATGACACACTAAAGTTGAAATTATCCATTGATAAACTCAGATATGAGCAATGCGCAACAAAATGGATACTCAAAATATGATAGAAACAGCATGACCACACTAACCAAATAAAGCATAGAGCCCTAGACGCAGACCAAAATAACAAAATACTCCTTACATCTTAGTAACACATAACCAAAATGAAATGATGGACAAAGCAAACAGCAGCTGATGCTAGATAGGACTCCATAGGAGTGCAGGATGCTAAATCTTTTTCCCTAGGAAGACGGTAGTCAGTACATCTCGAGTCTCCAGCGACGCTTTCAAGATTGCTATTCCCTGTCCAAAAAACATTCAACAATCCATGCTTGTCAAAAACTGAAATGCATATATATATATATATATATGGAGTAGTACACTGAATTATTCATTTGAATTTACGACTTGGTATTAATTAGTTTGTACCTCATTTAGAGTAAGTTGAACATGTTTCTCCGCCAAGGAGCTGATATCCTTAACTCCGAACTCATTGATCAAAGTAATGCTAGAAATGGTAGACATGGGTTTGACCGCCAAATGATCCATCACCATATATGTCACTACCTCCTTCACATATCCCTCGCTAGTCGGCACAACGTCCACAGATTTTTCTGGCTCAACATACGCCATCTCAGTGTTCATAATACAGCTACAAGATGGACATTTTTGTCCTTGGGCATCAGACACATATTCGTGAACGTAATACGAGTTAAACTTATTACCACAGTGGTATCCAGAAGATCTAATGCCCGACGGACATATATAGAATTTCTTCTTAGGAGGTTCATGACTAGTAGTTGGTTTGCTGCCAGTAAGGGACAATAAAGGAACAGCGAGGCCGATTCTTGGATTCAAAACAGAATGCTTAGTCATGTTTGACAGCAAGTACTCAGAATTGAGAGACTCAATGCTGGTATAAAGCTCGCCAACGCAACCAACCATGTCAGTTGCATTGACGAGCCTTACAATGGTCGCAACAGGCAACGACATCAAATGGAACAGAAAGTCCACAAAATCTTTTCCCGCTTCAGCAAACAGAACCTTGTTGTTCTTTGTGTCTACCAGGAGCTTTAGGTTTAGTTTGGTAGTATTACCCATTTCAACTCTTTTTTAATTTTTTTATCTGTTTATACGGATGAAAATGTTTGATGAATATAGTTTGGTATCTATAGGGATTATTATGGGAGGTTATATGATTACTAACATCAGATTATTTTATTAGCTTTATTGAGTTATTGGTGACGGATGAGTTTTCAAGGAGTTCTGTAATCTATAGGTAAAGGGTAGCTTCTGCAGTTCTACGACTAATGTGAAGGTGCAGAGTCATGTTTACAGAATAGAGTATGAAGATGCAGCGCCTATCATCAAATTCAAATGGATCTACTAGCCTACTACTATATCTATTATCGCAAATCCTTATTTCAGACGGGCTATTTCCCGTCTCAAATAAAAAAATGGTTACATTCTATTAAATAAATGGTGACATTTAATCAATCTTATTTTAGACCGTCTGAAGCAAGACTTATTGATTATTATCCGGATTCGTTAATATCGACGACGTTTTAGTAAACGTCGACGACGTTTTTCATAAAAAAGACGCTCACTGCCCCTCATCTCTCACTAGCCATTCTCCCTATTCTCTCTATTCTCTCTACTCAACCTCCAACTTCCACCAACACTCAACACCACCACCACACTGCCACCACAACCACACCGCCACCACACTGCTGCCACCACCACGCCGACCTTGCCGCCTCCACCGCCACCACACTGCTGCCTCCCACGTTGCCAAGTAAGTGTGTTTTTTTTTTTTTTTTTTTTGTTAAATTAGTTTAGAAATTGAAACTAATTGAATTAAACTATGAAATTAAATAGTTTTATTTCCTTTATTGTTATTGTTGATTGATTAAATTGATTGGATTTTGTTTTAGAATTGAATTAGTTAGTAAATTAGGTTATGTGTTAGCTTTTTATTTAAATTAATTGAATTAGTGTAGAATTTGTTAGTTTTTCGATTAAAATTCATGTTAATTAGTTGTTATTATGTAAATTTTGGTATTGTTATATGTTGTTTGCGAAATATAGTTGATTGGGATTGATTTTTGAGTCGAAATTTGTTGTTGTTAATTGGATTGGGAGTGAATTTGTACGGTTTTTAGGTAAACCGCGCCAAACGTTGGAAATGGTTGTTGGCGTGGGTGTAACGTTGGAATGCAACGTTCATCCGTGGCTGAACGTGGGAATTGGTTGTTTGGCCACGGAGAATTTTCTTTTTTTTTTTTTTAAATTTTTTTTTTTTTTTTTTTTTAAAAAAAAAAAAAAAAAAAAAAAAAAAAAATTCTCCGTGGCCAAACGTGGGATTCCAACGTTTGGACCACGGCCAACGTTGGTTTCCCACGTTTGGACCACGGCAAACGTTGATTTCCAACGTTTGGTCCATGGTTGAACGTTAGATCTCAAAGTTTGGTCCATGGTTCAATCTTGGGGGTAAAAATTTCAGATTTACGCAAACAATTAACAATATGTTATTTACAAAATTAATGTCATGAACTAATTAGGCTCACATATTGTTAATTGTTGT
The DNA here is from genome assembly GCF_048544455.1 of Silene latifolia. NCBI lineage: Eukaryota > Viridiplantae > Streptophyta > Magnoliopsida > Caryophyllales > Caryophyllaceae > Silene > Silene latifolia. Next base: position 18,056,630 of record NC_133534.1, read on the forward strand.
TGTTGTTTTTTGTTTTTAATTTAGTTGAGTTTGAGAGAAATTTTTTTAGAGAGAGAAAGTCAAAAGGGCAGTCATCGTCTTTTTTATGAAAAACGTCGTCGATATTTACTAAAACGTCGTCGATATAAATCAGCCCCCATTATTATCTACCCCAGGAGTCCATGGGGAATGTAATGGCCTTCATTTAGAGTTTAATCAATTTAGAGTTCCTTAGTTTGAAAGCACTAGAAAATTAAAAGGAAATAAGTTTTATATTATATTTTCTTTTATCCAACTGTTTTGTTTAGTTACTCTGTTTTTAATTGCGAACCGGAATCAAACCATTACCCTATCAAAAACTATTAGAATATTGGTACCAACTTATATGGTAACCATATATTCCGTAGTGCATCTATATCATTGTATTATTAGCTAGTGTATATTGTGAATATTTGGTGATAATTAGTTACCATAGAAATAGGAGTAATTTAGTCATAGCCAAAGATTTGACCTAGTTTGTCTAACTATATATGTGGAAGGGATGTATTACGTTTGATATCAAGAATAATAATAATCATCTTCTTCAATACTTGTCCTCTAGTTTTCACATGGTATCAGAGCTAGAATTCGATTTGAGAAAAATATATACAATACACCATGACAGGTGATAATAAATTGAAAGGAACTGGTGGTGGTGGTCCAAAGACCATCCCGACAACATCACCCCTGTATCTCCACCCTTCGGAGAATCCAAACCTCAATGTCACGCAAATCGTATTCAATGGAAACAATTACGATTTGTGGGCTGAGGCAGTCAAGAACGGGTTGGATGCCAAAAACAAATTAGATTTTTTGGAAGGGAAGGTTGCCAAACCTGAATTAGATGGAGGAGAGGAGACTGTCGAAACTGTCGCATGGCGGCAATGCAATGCGATGATACGAGCATGGTTACGTAATGTGATCGATGAGAAATTGCACCCAAGCATCACATTTACGCAACCAGTAGCAGAGATTTGGGAGGAGTTGCGTGCTAGGTATTCGGCCGGAAACGCGCCACGAGTTCACCAATTAAAAAGCGAACTCAATGAATGCAAACAGGGGAACGATACAGTGGTAGAATACTACACTCGACTCAAAACCATATGGGATGAGTTGGGAAATTATAGCAAGATAAAAGCTTGCACCTGTGGAGCGGCTAAATCGATAATCCAAGAGCGAGAAGAGGAGAAAGTGCACCAATTTCTCATGGGATTAGATTCCAAATCATATGGAAATTTGAGAACAAACTTATTGATGGAAGATCCAATTGCGAATTTAAATCGCGCATATGCTATCGTTCTCAGAGAAGAGAGACATGCTTCGATTACGAAAGTCAAAGAAGACCGAGTAGAGGCAGCGATGGCGGTTCGAAGCACTGGAGGACAAGGCAGAAATTGGGGTCAAAAATCAGAGAATGAGGATACAGAACCACCACCGAGGTGCTCTGCTTGCGGAAAGTATTATCACACAGAAGAGAGCTGCTACCAGAAGCATGGATATGAGGCTGTGATATCTCGCGGAAGAGGACGAGGAAGGAGAGGTTCTGGCCGTGGTAATCATGGAAGAGGAAGAGGCCGCAATCACGAGAACCACCAAGCTAATGCTGTTGGTAATTCTTCTGGAACGAAGGAGTCTGACTCTACTCAAAGGACTTATACATTCACCAGTGAAGAATTCGAGCGATTGAAATTATTGCTAAGAGGAAGTCCTGAGGGAGATGACAAATTGAAAGGTATGAAAGCAATTTTTGATGTTGAATGGATGCTAGATAGTGGGTGTTCTCACCATATGACAGGAAAGCAAGCATTATTGGAGAATATTTGGATCGAAAATGGGTGTTCAACTGTGAGTCTACCTGATGGCAGGAGGGTTGAGACGAAAGTACATGGAGAAATCAGATTGAGCGAGACATTCGTATTGAAGGATGTTTTATTTGTACCAACCCTCACTTGCGATTTAATTTCGGTTAAGCAATTAATTTGTGAAAATAATTGCATAGTAACATTTCATTCTGATTTTTGTGAAATACAGGACCTGAGTACGAGGATGATGATTGGACGCGGTGAGCATCGTCATGGGGTGTATTACTTAAAGACGGAGAAGAAAGAAATGGTAGCTCGCACTATTGTCACGAAGGAAGCAAAATTATGGCACAAAAGGCTTGGACATCCATCTAAGAGTATTTTCCTTAGTTTTTCTGATTTAATTGGCAGTGATTTACAATGGACATCGGATACAGTATGTGATTCTTGTTGTAGGGCAAAACAATCCCGTACACCTTTTAAGTTGAACAATAAACGATGTGATTTTTTGTTTGGTCTAATACATTGCGATATTTGGGGGCCGTATAAGGTTGCTAGCTTAACGCGGGCTCATTATTTTTTGACCATCGTCGATGACCACAGTCGGGCTGTTTGGGTTTACCTTATGCAAGATAAAAGTAAAGCTGCTTATTTTATGAAAACCTTTTGTCAAATGGTAAAGACCCAATTCGAGTTTTGTGTTAAAAAAATTCAAAGTGACAATGGTACGGAATTGTTGTCGGGACCGATGCAACAATATTATGAGGAGAATGGGATTTTATTCCAAACTAGCAACACTGGTACACCCCAGCAAAACGGACGAGTTGAGAGGAAACATCGTCATATATTAGAGAAAGCCCGTGCCTTACGTTTTGAAGGAGGGTTGCCTTTACAGTTTTGGGGGGAATGTATTTTGATCGTCATATAGGGGTTTTGGTGTATGTCGATGACATGATAGTAGTGGGAAATAATAGAGTAGCCTGTGACAATTTCAAGAAATTCCTCGACAAACAGTTTGGGATCAAAGATTTGGGTAAACTAAAATTTTTTCTTGGAATTGAAGTTGCTCATGGCGTTAATGGATTGTTTCTCAATCAAAGAAAATATGCCATAAATATTGTTGAAGACAATGGTATGGCAGGCGCAAAGACGGCATACACTCCCATCCAAGCTCGGCATAATTTGGGGCTCGCAAAGGGGCCTGTTTTGCACGATGTTATGAAGTACCGGCGATTAGTTGGAAGATTGGTATACTTGACGATAACCAGGCCAGATCTTGTGTATTCGGTTCATGTGCTATCACAGTTCGTCAACGAGCCCAAGAAGGAGCATTGGGATGCCGCTTTGAGAGTGGTTCAGTAACAGCCCTAAATTTTACCGACCAAAACGATAAACTAGAGATGGAAAATTCACGACTGTCACTCCACACTTAGCTTAAAATGTCAAGTGCAAGGTAAGTACAGAGTCAATCTTTAAAAACAAAGTACATATCTCAAAACTTTATCAAATAATTAAAACGTTGCAGCGGAAGACTTAAGTCTTACAAAATCTAAAACAATAAATAAAATTCAAATCCAATGATATTATAAAATTATAAATAGTGTAAGACACAGTCTTTATTCAAAATCCTTCCACGCTCGTACAATCCCCGGATCCAGTATGCACCCATGCAGCATCTCAAGCATCTAAAATGTACCTATCGACTGTACCCAAAACATAAATAGGTACAGGTTCCAGTGGGGGAACGACCCAAAACATAAGGACGTCAGCAAAAGCTGAGTTTAAGAAAATAAGAAATATTGACAAATTCCGAAACAGTATTATAAATTAACAAAGCTTTGAAACCAAAGTAGAAACAAGAAATACATTCTAAAACCAATTGCCGTAAATCCAATAATATTATTAACCAAACAATTCAAAACCAAAACTTTTACCACCTGTGTGCCAAGGTCCTACCCTTGACACGGTCTAGAGGCACCACATGTGCTTTGTTAGACTCATAAAAGTGCGCACCTCTCACATTTGGGCAGTCAGTAGGATGGAACCGCCAAAGGAGAAAGTCTAACTACCTAGCGAGTGGGGGCCGGACAATCCCCACCCAAATGAACTCGGGCCAAGAGTTTAGTTTCGGGACGTAATCCCAGGAGCGTCAGAGACGACCTTAAACCATCTAGACCAGAACAAACCAATTTTCCAAAGCGGCCTCAGCCAAAACCATTCCAATGTGCAATATTCAAAATTTAGAAATACAAGAAAAATCTCATCGATGCCAAAATATTATAAAAACAGTTTAATGATTAAACCGAACATGCTCTTTACTTAAATTTAAAAAGGGTAAAAGTCCTTACCTCAAAAGGGACCAACCACGGCTAAGCTTAATACAAAAATTCTCTCTTCAAATCCGCAAACTACGTATAAGAATTTACCCGATCACTATACAATTCACAAACGAGACCACAACAGTCACGGCTATACACCAATTTTCGTGACATCCGTCTGAACCAAAGGTGAATCCCAATATCCCATCCAAAGAATGTGATCAAATGCAAGCTAAATTTCCATAACATTCCACTATCAACGCCCTAATCTAGATATACAACTGTGACCTAACAAACAAACTCCAATTTGATAAAATCCAGATTTAATTATAACGAGACTCGGAATAATTGCTAACCCACAAACCTCAACAACATACTATATTGATACGCCTTCAATAGTCTCCAATCAAGATCAAGTTACACCATAAAACTTTGTGGGCAGTAGTATATATTGTATACATATGGTAAACCCCACTATTCTATCTATCTAATTCAACTGCAAGACCATCAGAAAACCTAATTTACTTAACTAATCCACCAATCCATACTCATACAGTAATTTAAAGACCATAATTAAAATCTCAAATAAAACATGTTCAAACTTTATTGTATGAATTATTTAAATAAATAAATCTATAGACAAAGACACTTACAAAAGATTTATCCAGTGCGAAAAAGAGGGAAACAATTAAAATCTGGTTAGAGTTCGGCAATTGCTCGGAAGGTGACGGCGTGCTGCCAAGAACCGAATAAGAATGGTGTCGAAGCAGGAGATCAGAAAAGTGATTTGGGGTGAATGTGAATTAGGGAAACAAGAGGGTAAAGTGATAGCAGGAGACGGGTTATAGGGTTTTGACAATTTGTTTTTTTTTTTTTCTTTTCTTTTAAGACGGGTCAAAGTCCAATGCAAAAATTCGGGCTTTATACAAAATATTTTTCCTCAAATACTTAAAAACGATGTATAAATAAAATAAATGTCAAAGCGATACTTAAATTTTAACAACTTTAATTAAAAAAAAATCATTATTAATAAAATAAATGAGGGAGTAACCCGAAAATATAACTTGGAAATAATGGGGTGTTACAGGTTCGGTATGTTAAAAGAAACCCCAGTAAGGGAATTACCTTTAATGTCAATTCGGATTATCAACTTCGAGGATATTGTGACTCGGACTATGCTGGCTGTCCCGTCACAAGGAAGTCGTTGAGTGGATATTTTGTATCAATTGGAGGATCACCCATTTCTTGGAGAGCGAAGAAGCAAGTTACGGTGGCCAAATCAACGGCTGAAGCGGAGTATAGAGCAATGGGATCGGTCACAAGCGAATTGTTGTGGCTAAAATCGTTTCTCGTGTCACTTGGGGTTTTTCACACCAATCCTATGCTAATGTTTTGTGATAATCAAGCTGCACTTCATATTTCTAAAAACCCCGTGTTTCATGATCGAACGAAACACATCGAGATTGATTGTCATTTTGTTCGTCAACATTTGGTGTCCAATGTGATCAAAGCGCAACATGTGCCAAGTAAGGAACAAATTGCCGATTTGTTCACTAAAGCTCTTGGAGGGGAGTCTTTTGATCACTTGTCGTACAAATTGGGTCTCGGGTTACCCCGTGCTCCAACTTGAGGGGGAGTATTAGAATATTGGTACCAACTTATATGGTAACCATATATTCCGTAGTGCATCTGTATCATTGTATTATTAGCTAGTGTATATTGTGAATATTTGGTGATAATTAGTTACCATAGAAATAGGAGTAATTTAGTCATAGCCAAAGATTTGACCTAGTTTGTCTAACTATATATGTGGAAGGGATGTATTACGTTTGATATCAAGAATAATAATAATCATCTTCTTCAATACTTGTCCTCTAGTTTTCACAAAAACGGTTTGATTTGGTTCACCGAGCTCCTTTACCAAAAACATGCAAGATTTTCGATGTTTTCATTCAGTTAAACTTGAAACTTAAATTGTCCAAATTTCATACTTAAAACTCCATATATAGGAAGTGTCCTCTGTCCAACCGGCAAGCGGCAACCACCTTGATCACAAACCCGATACAAACTTTACAGACCATTACAAAACTTTACAGACTACTTCACACATTACAAAAGGCACAGGCCCTCCTTACCAACTTACTAACAGCACATAAATACTCCCTCCCATCCAAACCAAAGGTAACACGGGAGGGAGCACAAGTTTTAAGAAAATAGAGAAAAAGTAAGGGTAGTATTGGAATTAAAGTAGGACCACTTGTAGCTTAATTAAAGGAGGGCCACAAATATGATGGCATTTTCTGTAAATAATAAGGGTGTATGAGGGGTCTTTAGTCATGTTTTTTACCAAATAAGGAATGGGTAGTTTGGTTTGGATGGTCCGAATAAGGTAAGTGTTACCTTTGGTTTGGATGGGAGGGAGTAATAAATAATATGGCAATTTATTCAATGTCGTCAATCCAGTCGCCATATATCCTACTTATTTTGTCGGGTCCCTTCCATTTAGGAAGTGGCCTTTGTCCAACCACCTTGATCACAATCGAAGGTCTCTGTGAAGCAATCCCACCTCCAGCATGATGAAACTCCGATACTGCGGATGTAGCATCCGTTTTAGTGGCCATGCCGGATGGTTTTGTTTCTGAGGCCATTGAAGACTCTCTCCCATCACCTTCCGCCCCACCAGTAAAGTTGTGCAATTCTGACCCAAAGCAATCAAATGTTAGCCATGTGCACACTCTCCTTGCATCAAAACTAAGAAGGTTATCAACTTATCACTTATAATAAGCGCAGATTCACAGGCCAAGGCATTGAAAAAATAAATGAATAAGCAGTAACGCAAATAAACCCGTGATCTTTCAAATCACAATACGCTCAGTGAAGAATCAAGATAACATAGTAATAATCCCTCTGCCAGTAGGTTGTTTCCACTTTTCTAAAGAAGAAGAAAAGGTAAGAAGGAATTCGGAAAGACTAAACAACCCACTAGAAGACGAGTACATCGTAGACCTTTTAACAGATAAGGTGGGATCGATACTTATCAGGATAGGAGTTCTTAAACACTCTTTCTATCTTTACACTATTTAGGGAATTAGAGGTGAAATTATTTCAAGCATGTTTAAGAGCAACTATAGTTAGGAACTTAGGATCACAGGAAACTCTAGTAGTAATCAGCAAAGTTGGGGAGAATAGTGTAATGAAGATAGAGGGATTGAGACGGAATACCTGCCCAACCATGGGCAAAATGGCACTTGGGTCCAAAAGGGCAGCTACCTGTGGTCTCCCACTTGTTACAAATGCGAGTCTTCCAATTGGAAGGCTTGAGGGTGGACGGAGTAGCAGCAAGCACAGGGGTGACGCTAATGGCGACGCTCTCTCGAGATCGGGATTGCTCGTCATGAAGGAAGGTGCAATTGTCTCCATAGGGACAGCCTTCTTCAGTGTAGAACTTCTTGCAATGCCTGCCCTTGTAGGCCCTCTGAGACTCACTGCGGGAATCGGTGGTGCTAATAGTAGGTATCTGGTGCTCCTCCCTATCCTCCTCGTGAGCCGCCACTATCTCTTGCCAATTCGGAGGCGGCTTGCGGAGCTCCTCCAGACCATGGGCAAAGTTGCAATTAGTGACATAAGGACAAATTCCTGCCCGAAACTTGCAGCATAGCTTGGTTTTGTAAAACATACGCCCAATCGCTTTCGCATTCGACCGGCTTTCTGCACTTTGGGAGCTCCTTTTTTTGTTTGGATTAGAATCATAATTCCAGTTTCTATATTCATCCTCTGTCGCCCATATTGCCTCATCATTAGGACCCCAATTATTGTCATAAGTTTCCATTTCTGTCCCGCTAACTTCAGTTCCCAAATCCATCCTAAAAACAAACAACAAAAAATCAAAATCTAATTATTTAGTACAGTCAATTTCCCTAATAATCATAATCATATTCCTGTACCGAAGAATCTTGGTTCGCTTTTTCACATCAAAATATCATTATCCAACTATCAGTCCTACCAAAATATCGTAATCATATTCTTGTACCGTTCTGACAAGACCCAAAACGACCAGACTAACACGGCCCATGACTATAGAACATATACCAGCACATCCCCAACATAAACACAGTCATGATTTCAAAGTGGTAGACAATGCCTTACGGCATTAATTGCTATGGAGCACTTCATGACGCCCAATAGTCAATCCGAGTCCAATACAACAATTATCACAACCGAAGAAGGTTACTCGGTTTTGGAAGTGACTACCACAGTCTATGATTATGCAATTTACGCTTGATGATGATTGTGTCTGATGCTATAACAGTGTTCTTCAAACACTTTGAAGAGACCCAATGCCACAGATCTAGGTATCTCGAGAAAAGGATAGAAAAACCCCAATTCAACCATCGAATTAACATCAGAGTATACTATAAGACTGTCATATAATGCAACCACTTACAAAGTGACCATTTTTTTGTGATTATAAAATGGCCACTTTTTAAAAGTGATCACTTTATAACATAAAATGGTCACTTTTTATAGTCGGTCGCACACGACAACTACTAAATTAACAGTAATACACAATAAGAGCACAGCAAAACCAAAATTGAACCCATAAGCCCTAACTTACAATCACAAACCCTAATTCGTAATATTTCAGTTCAATACTCTTGAAAACAAGAAATCTAATCAAAAAAGGAAATTTCAACAAAAAGACCCCAAATTACTAAAACCCTAAATCCAAGCTGATGACAATTTTACTCCCAAATTATAAAAATTACACAATTATTCAGGAATAATGACGTACATTGCTGTCAATTAGTCAAATAACTAAAAAGAAATCAGTTTTGGAGCAGTGAATTAAGCTGTAGAAAGGGGGAAAATGAAGATAAAAAGAGTTGGGGAAAGAGGCGAGCTCACATGGCGACACGAAGGTGGCAACAATGGCGGCACGAAGGTTGTTGCTCAAATGGTAGATTCACTGAATGAATGATGAGGAGAGATGAGGTAGAGAGTGTTTTGGGAATGGTGATGAATGAGGATGATGGGGTCACGTGAACTTCAAGATTGAGTAAACAAAATTAAAATGGAAGTTAGTAGTTAAGGTTATTTTTGTCATAACTTGTCCTAATTATGGCTTAAGAATGACTTTTACCAAGATAAATTAAGGGTGCTGATATTTTCACGGGGTCTTTGAACTGAGCCGCGGGATTTAATAACGGCATGACTAAGATACCCTTCCATCCTCCATTTGCAAGTACGAGGTCCTGTGGTCCACTTAATTTTTTTTTTTGTCGTTCCTGACTTTCTTTCTACTATTGTATGACTAGATTAAGCACAAAGTAGTGTTCTATTATTTCCTAAATTTTTGCATTTTTGTGTTAAGTCAGATCAAACGGGAAGCTTTGCCTATTTTATTACAAAAAATCTCATTTGTAACCCGGGACGAAACTCGGACCAAATTACATCCCTGGCCGAATTTTTTTGTTACGTTAACTATAAAATCGCTTTCACATGAAGGCTTTATGTAATAAAATATTACTCTCCGTAGGTGTATTTGTTGATGATTCGTTTGTCTCATCTGTCGAAAAGGCTGACCCGACAACCGAAAATGACCGGAACTGCCGCATCCGAATTGAGCCGACCCGATCTGAAAATGACCCGAGCTTTCATGGACCTGTAACAGACCCGACCCGACCAATGAACTCGAAACAGGCCTGTAATTCGAAACGACTCGACCCAACCCGAAATTTGAGAAACCGGAGATGACCCGACCTAAATTGGCCCGACCCGAACACAACCCGTATTGGGAGCTATTATTCCTTAAGACGGATAGACGTATATAATTACATCTTCACAAATTCTCATTGAAAACGGACACTATCCGTCACAAGCTGAAGACGGATATTGTCCCTCTCACAAAATACAAATAGATAGTGCAAGTGAGGGAAATGGATACCCCACTTAGACCTGGCAAAAGTAACCCGACCCGATTGACCCGACCCGAAAAGAATGAACCGAGACCTGAAGTGACCCGAACTACATCACCCGAATGTGACCCGAAAACCCAATTTGACCCGACCCAACCCGAACATGACCCGAGTTTTCTTGACCCTAACTGACCCGACCCTAAAATGACCCGATCCGAAAGCACCAAACCCAAAAATGACCCGACAAAATATAACTCTAATTGAACCGAAAAGACTTGAAATGTCTATTTCTCTATTATTCATTGACCCGAAAATGACCCGACCCAAAACAACCCGACCCGCTTGACCCGAGAAAACCCGTCCCGACCCGAATTCAATGAGAGACCCGAACTGACCCGACCCGAATTGGCCCGACCCGAACCCGACTCATTGACCCGTTTTGCCAGGTCTCACTAAGGAGTCCTCACTTGCCTTCTCACTTGCATTCTGTAAAAGGGCCACTATTCATCTTCAGTTTATAATGGATAGTGACCGTCTTCAATGAGACGAATTGTTATATCTTAAAGAAGGATTCCCATAATTTTACGTGCTAAATAATTGGAAGTTTGTGCTGTCAAGTTCTAATTGATATTGTCAGAATCAAGTTAAAGAGGACACAAGTTGCACTCCCCTTTATTGCTTTAGTAAGTAGTTAAGCTTAAGCACAATGCCACCTCAATTTTGTAGAGGGTAAATTAGTCTAAAGCACAGAAATCCCGCGGCATAGTTCATATGCTCCGTGGAAAAATCAGCACCCTAAATTAATGAGCAAGGCTATGTTCTTGGGTTGTACTTTTTTACATACGTTTTTTAACGATTTTGCCCTTATCATTTTTTCACATTTCCCCCACTCAAAACCAATAATTTCTCACCCAGTGGCCTACCCTCCCTCTGGCGTATTTTCGTACTGTAAATATAAGGTGAAGCATTATCTTCCTCCGTTTGCATCAGTTCCACACCTAGAGTTTTCATTTTTTAAGTATAAAGGTTTAACTGTAAATATTGTTAACATGATTTAGTACTGGCAACAATGAACACTGCTCTAAGATCTCATTTTTATCAATGTTGAAGTGTCATAGGCCAAAGTTGATTGATTTGTTTTCTTTGTTAGCCGGTGAATTAGGGTGAGTTGCTTTATTTCAAAATAAAGTTGAATTTTCGTATGTGGATTGTGAAGAATCATTTCACTGCACAGGACAATGTGTCATTGCCGAGTGATTGACATCGGTTCTTCCCTGGTTGGGTTTCAGTACGAAATTGCACGCCAGCCACCACGAATCAATACACCAATCTTAATTTAATTATTTAAATAAAACTCAATAAACCCTAATTTCATCATTTAACAAACAAATAAAATTTGATTACTAAAACTAAACTCAACAAATAATATAAATTAGATAAACAAGTAAATTACTTCATTAATTGGAGAATTATAATCCATTGTTTAAGTTCCTGGAGCAATTAGATTAGATTATAAGAAGAAGGTTGATATAAGAACTTTTAGGTAAGAAGGGTATTAGAGGTAAAGTTAATGAAAAAATGTATGTGAAAGAGTAAAGTTTGTATGTAAAAAAATGTAACTCCGTATGTTCTTTTGCTTAATTTTAACTCTCATTCATCTCGGTATACCTTATTTAAACTCTATTTATTTCAATTAAATTCAATTCAGTTCCGCTAATATCAGACTAGTTCAGTTTATTTTAACTCCATTTATCTCAAAAAAATAGGGCCTAAGAATAGACACAAAATATGGAGTAAGACAATTTCCTTTAAAAGATGGTTCTATCGTATAAAAAAACTATAAAAAAAACTGCCAAGTTATTATGATCATTAGTTGGTGTTTTTTTTTTTTTTTTTTTATATACAGAGAGACTGTTCATACAATAATTTTATAATGTATACCTAAAAGTACACATTATAAAAAGTTGCGATAAAACAATTTTCTAAGTAGATTAGAAGGATTTATCCGTCTCAAGCAAATTGAGAAGTGGAAGGGTTTATCTGTCTCGATGCTTATGAGGAACATTGGTGAGGGCATATTCTTTTGGATTGAATAGAACTAAACTGAAACGAATTAAACTAAAGTAAGTCGAACTGGAATTAGCTAAAGTGAGCTAGAGAGTTGAACTGAGTTAAAAATTGCTCGGATAAATAGAGGTGAAAACCTGAAATAAGCTGAACAGAACGGAAGTGTGGGCTGAAGTGAGACTATATTGATTACCAATTATGTGAACAAGCTGAACATTCTTCCCCGCGCAAAATTTGATAAAAAAGCTCTACATTTGTTTGTTGAGGAGTAGCCTTACATTGAACTTCTCAAAACTCAAAAGGTACATAAGTCATAAGTGAGGTCAAAACACGCTGAAAAAACTTATTCCTAACTGTGGGTTAGTACGCACACTAATGTGGAATTATAAGTGACTAATTGTAGTTTGTCAAGAGATGGAATGTTACACTACTCTAGATTTTGTTGAAGTATAACCGGTTTGTCAAATTCCCCAACGTGAGTTCTTGCTAAAAAAGTACTTTGTAGCATCTATATATCATATGATCTTTATAAAAAGGAGGCGAGATAGGTTCATCTAAAATGCAAGCAGTATTTGACGTAAAATGAGGCAAGCAGCTTTCTTAGTAGAGGCTACTACAATCGTGTCAGGAATGACCTATCACCAACCACTAAGCCTAGGACGATGTTGTTGAAAGGAATTAGGATATTTATCTATGAGCGAGTGTGGTGCGTGTTATTTTGTTCTAATAAGTTCGTTTCTGTGTTTATTTCTACCCATGTTGCACAAATGAACAAGAATATCTATTCATCGATGAGTTTAGATCGCCCAATTTCATTTCCTTTTCATTTTCTTCCATTTTTTTCACGTGTCCATACATTGTCGTGACATATTCTAACGTTCATAATTTCAAACAAGAAATAATGACATAAAAGGTGAAATACTATATCAATACCTATAATTTCAGAACAATCTCAACCATTGTACCTATGCTAAATGAGAAAAAGGAACATACATCGGATGTACTACATCCAACTTTTTTGTTTTTTGAGCATATATGTATTTTTTTTGAGTTTATTATCTCAAACTTTATTTATTTTTGAACATATGTGTATTTTTTTGAGCATAATAAAGTTTATAAGTTAGATTTTAATATTTTTTCCGTCAAAACTCAAATTTAACTAAAATTATATGTATTGTTTTTGAGTTTTATTGTAATTTTTTAGAGCTTAATGTTTAAGTGAATAAGCTCAAAAACTTCATATTGAAACTCAAAAACTTTAAAACAAAACTCAAAAACTTTATTATAATGCTCAAAAACTATAGAATTGGAGGTAGTACATCCGATGTATAATCCTCTTACTGATGCTAAATAAACAATTCATTTTAATAAGCTCGAAATCAACTCTAATCCCCCTTAAACTAAAAGAATAAGAGATTCTCAAATTTTCCCGCCTAAATGAGTTGCTCTATATTGGGCTTTGGGCTTCATTATATCTTATCTTTAATTAGGCCAACTGATTAATTTCATACAATAAAATAATACTATGACATTTAAAAAGGGGATAATATTTTTTCAACTTGCATTCCCCCTTATTTTTTACTACTAAGGGCTTGCCTGGAATCCATGGAATTATTAAGGGGGTAAATTTTATTGGGCGATAATTACTGGGGAAATTAATTAGTGGGGTAATGAGTTCCTTGATGATATGTTTGGCATAAGAGTAATGATTACTGAGTAGATCTTTTACTCCCTTAATCATTACCCAGGGGGAGGGTGGGTAATGTATTACCCCTTCACAAGGATAATAATTCCAGGAGGTGAATAATTACCCGCATACCAAACATGGGAAATACACCTCACATATTACTCCCCTATTCATTCCCTTCCTATATATTCCCCTCAATCCAAGCAAGCCCTAAGAGAATACAAATTTTCAATAGTTTTCCCTCCAAAAAGAAGTTGACTACATAAGGAAACAAAACTTTATTTTTATTAAATTATTATCTTTTAGTTAAGATATAATCTTTAATCATTATAAAATTTTATAATTAAATTATAATCTTTTAATTAAAAAAAAAACTGGTATAAATCTAAAATTCGTATATGAAAATTTTGATATCATTAGTTTCGCATAATTTTTTTTACCAAGTACAAGTATTTAGTTCGTATAAAAAAATTATGAACTTATATTATTAATTTCTTGACAAAAAAAACTTTATAATTATTTGAGATAATTTATAAATTGAAATCATTAGTTTTGTGATGAAAAATTTCATTAAAATTATTAGAAATCGAGAGGGGAGGAATTCATAAAGCGATTATCGTATTATTGATAGTAGTTCGTTCGTACCCATTACAATAAGAGATAAGACATTTATTATATAGCATTCAAAATAACCTAAATCTCGATCTAGAACATTCTAATGTAGGCAATTAAAGATATTCATCATATCATTATAATATTATTACGATTACGGTATAATACCGTAATATTCTCCACCAAAGATATACATTTCATGAATTTACTTAATTCTCTTAATTAATTTCCCATTTCAATTTTTTATACTCATATTAAAATATGAAAAATTAATAATACGTCAATTTTAAATCTTAAATAATACATATAAAGTAAATAAAATATCTATGAATACCGCGCATATATGCGCGGGATCCATACTAGTTTCAAATTAACAAAACTAAATGCCTAAATCCACCCATTTTTTCACTTTATTCCATATTTGGGGTCATTAGTGACAAAAAAAAATAAAAAATAAAAAATAATAAAATTTGATTGGAGATCTTAGTTAGTAAGCAAGACTCACCATTGAGAAAGAGAGAGAAACAGATAGATCTCTACAAATCTAATCCATCAAATTTGGGGGAAAATTTTAAATAAACTAGCCATTATTATCCATTGAAATAGCAGCTTACTACCTGGATCTAGGGATTTGCAAAATTGGGGGAAAAAATTAAATCAAAGCTTTGTGTTCATGTAATAATTCATTACATAATTCCATGGATTCTTCAGAGACGTGGGATATTGTTATTGCTGTTTATTTCGCTGTTTCCTTCGTCGCTGCTCGATTCTTCCTCGATAAGTTTGTGTTTCGTGTATGATTCTTCCCTATTTCTGCTTTCTTAAGCTGCAATTATGATGTTATCTTGATAAATTTGTGTTTCGTGTATGCTGCAATTGTTCTTATCATCCTTCGTTTTCTTGATTTTCATTCCAGAATTGAATTCTAGGGTTTCATTTAGTTATCCTTCAGTTTTAAGGATTGAGCTAGCTAATATTTCTGTTGGTCAGGATTTGTGGATAAGGGGCGGTATTTTTAGGAGACGAACTATTAATCGGAAATTACATTTTAGGGCTTGCTTGAAATGACGGTAATTGTTTTACTAGGGCAATAGAGCTGAACAAGAAAATGAAGGAAAGTGGTGGCGGTGGAAGGTGGAAATGAGGTGCCCACCTCCGACTAGGGGGGAGGGGTGGCAGCGTCAGAATCAGGATTTGTGGTTAGGGGGCGACATTTTTCATAAGGAGGAACTATTAATCGAAAATTACCTTTTAGGCTTTCTTGAAATGAGGATAATTGATATTAGGATAATAGAGCCGAACAAGAAATGGGAGGAAAATGGTGGTGGTGGAAGATGGAAACAAGGATAAGAGGGTGATATTACCCCATATTGGAGTATTAATTCCCGACCACCTTCTCTTTCAACCCTCCATTACACACCACAAACCATGATCTCCTCCTATTTCTTCTTGTTTTAAGCCCTATTACTCTGGTAGTTGGTATACGTATCCCATCCCATTTGCCTCCTGAATTCCTTGTGTCTCAAACCAATGACTGTTTAGTTAGTATCGTATTTTGCTGACTGCACCTTTATTGCAGAGGCTGTCCATATGGTTGTTGATTAAAGCATCTACTCCATTGAAATTTAACGAGGTTACACAGGCAAAAATTGTCAAGTGCTCGGAGTCGTTGTGGAAACTAGCATACTATGCTACTGTTGAAGCGTGGGTTCTTAGAATTACTTATCGTGAGCCATGGTTTACAGATATATACGAGTACTTTAATGGATGGCCCAATCAAGAGCTCAAGTCAGTTTCACTTTCCCTATTTCAACTTCTTCTGTATCTATTGAGATACACCCCCTACCTTTGTTCTCCCTCTACAATTGTTATACTAAATTGGATGCGGTTTATATTCTTCTGAATTAGAAGTCATTGGGTGTACTTCCTGACGCAATTTTCATTATGGTGCATTCACACTGCCTAAGGTTCTGTACTTCTGTGCATCTAACCCCCTTAACCCCGTCATTCACACTGTCTAAGGTTCTGAAAACTTAGATGAACATGATCGTTTTGTTCATCATACAAGATTTAGAATTCAGTTGGTGCTCTACTCGGATTCAGGTATGGGTGGACTTGGACTTAGTACATATCTAAGTGAGTAGTGGAGTCAAACTCGACATGACAAATTTTGTAGGCATGGAGACCCTATCTACAAAACAAAACTGAAGTGATAGATTTGAAATATTTGGATTTTAAAGGAACATGTAGAGATTTTTGAGACAAGGTTAAAAAGCATAGAGTATCATAGTATATAAGTGTGTACTACATGTTTCACTCACAGTCAAAGTGATAATGTTGGGTTACTTGGGTATATATTCGATATTCCTTGAGTGTCATGTCAGATACGGGTACGGCCTCAAAGGTTAAGGTTTGAAGTAACGTAGGTTCTCATAAGTCATATCATATGTCAAGAAATATACTATAAGTTCTTACCAGTATCTGCCCTTATCAGTCACCCATGCTACCTTTGGCTCAGTTTTGGCCTTTTGGGTGAGTGTTTATATTGTCATAAATCTAGAGGAATAGTTAGAGAGTTAAATACCTCTAGCTGGTCTGTATTCTGTAAGGCGCTGAATGCCGCTGATTATGTCTCAGTTAAAGTTGGAGGTTACCAGGTTTGTAATTTGGAAATTATATATAGTGTTGTGGACTGGTCGGCTGCTCAGCTTTTGATTTTCCCTACAGCTGGAACTTTTTAGTGACTGAGTTTTTCATTGCTCACATTTTTTCTTCATAAAAAATGGGCTGAATAAAAATATTTAATTACCCATTGAATATCACTTACTGCCTTTCCTTGAGTAGGTGATGGACCTGTTTCATTGTTAAATACAGGCTTCCTTTGAAACTTCTCTACATGTGCCAGTGTGGATTCTACATCTACAGCATTGCTGCTCTTCTTATATGGGAAACTCGGAGAAAAGATTTTGCTGTGATGATGTCTCATCATGTGATAACTGTTATTCTCATAGGGTACTCATACATTGTGAGGTATTGACATGACTGTCCTGTAGCTATTTTCTTATAATTTCTTCTTTGATGTAACTGCCAAAGTGAAAATGTGAATTTTTCTTGGAATCATATTATTTGTTGACATACTAGACTAAATTCATGTAGCTCTTATATAATTACGTGCAATATTAAAAAAAATTATCTGCCGTCTTTTCTATACATGTATACCTTGTCACTCAAAATTACCAGGGGTGGTCTTTGTTGGCAATATTGCTTTGCTTGGCCCTTGCCATATGACTCTTATTTTATTTTTTAGATTATGTCATGCACCCATGCCCATTTCCATTGTCCATGTTTTAAGAAAAAAAAAGGTAATTGGTGCGTGCTTGATAATCTTGTCAATTTAATAGCTTTAGCTCTCTATGTGCTTATAATCTTGGAATACTGTACCTCCTACTTCTGTTAGGCATGTACACTTTTGAAAGTTTGGTGCACATATAGGTTGATTGGATATAGGTGTTTATTGAACCCTTCTGTGTTGTTAATTGATGTTACCAATTTACTTTGTATTTGTTTTATGTATGTTACTATTCCCTCGGATATGTTAGATGATGGACCCCTATTCGGGTTAAAATCTTGTTGTAAACATTTTGCGTGATGATTTACTTTCTCTGTGAGTATTACAGGTTTTTCAGAATTGGATCTATTGTCTTGGCGTTGCATGATGCAAGTGATATATTCATGGAAGCTGCGAAGATATTCAAATATTCTGAAAAAGAACTTGCAGCAAGTATATTCTTTGGTTTTTTCGCTGTCTCATGGCTTATGCTGCGACTAATATACTTTCCCTTTTGGGTTATAAGAGCCACAAGGTATGTTCTCACTTCTCAGTAAGTTGGCAGCAGTGATTTGCTTTAAATAGCTAGCGTCATCTCTACTCACTTGCCACCTGACGTTCACAGCTACTTAATGGGTGATTACATGAATCTTTCCGAGCCCTATCCAAGATCGTTGTACTATGTCTTCAACACCCTGCTGTTAATGTTGCTTGTTTTCCACGTGTACTGGTGGATTCTCATTTGTTCAATGATAAGGCGGCAGCTGAGAAATAAAGGAAAAGTTGGTGAAGACATAAGATCTGGTGATCCTTTCGCCTCATTCTCAACTTTCTGAAAGCGGCTTATTTTTCTGTTAATTAACTTCCTTTGTAATTTTTTTTTTTCTCGATATCAGAACATATGTTATCTTTGTTGCTGCAGATTCTGAAGATGATGAATAGGGGAAGATTTTGTTTCCAATTAATTCCCGCCTGGATCAGTCATCATATAGAAGAAAGTTGATTACCGTAGATTGTTTTTGGATTGGTCTCCAGATGCAAGCATGGTGGGACGACAAGCAGACTTACTGGGTACTCCGTAATATACAGTATCAGATTTTCTTGTATTTAAGTGTTTCTGTCAAGTATCGCACCCTATTCAGGCGCAATTAAGAACCCAAGGACTGCGCGTGCTGTCCTTTTAATAGGTGAGCTTTGGCAACTTGTTTGCTGAGGTACGATAGATGAACAATTGAAGGTTATCAATATTGACAAACGACACCGGCTGTATTTTAGCCTCATTTAGTTGATACAGCAAAAGCTTGCCTTACCACTTCTCAATTTCTGATTGCTTGTTTTCAAATTATGTTGTAAATTTTGGCCTTCGGAAATCTGCCTGTCCTTGATATATCGAAACTGTAGCCTACTGTCATTCGTCGATTAGTTATGATTAATTGTTAGGATACTTTGAGACATTGCGGATTAATTGGATGATCGGATACTCTATTATCTACCCCTACTGTTGAAGTAGACGACGGTTTTTGGGGACACTTGGATTTATTTATAAGCATTCAGCGAACTTAACCGGTGGTTTAATTACTATGCGTTTGTTGACGTTGAGGACCAGACCCACTATTAGTTTACAATACTATTTAATCAAAATTGGGGCGTCGTGCCAGTCTGGACGCGGTGCCACAACTAGTATATAAAATTACGAGAAAGACGTGTATCAAAATAAAGGAAGGGGGCTATATTATTACACCATATAATCGAAATCAAAAGTATCAAATCAGCCTCCCAACATTAAAAAGATAGCAATGTGCAAAATCAAATAATATACTAGAAGCTAGACATTTAAGTCGGGGACCTGGTCGATGGGGGTGCCAGCGTCTGGAGCGGATTGTTGTCGTGCTTGAGCGGCAGTGTCTGGAGCGGATTGTTGTCGTGCTTTGGCGGCAGCCTTCTTGCCATCTTGGTGATAACAATACCATAAAATTCCTCCCATGATTGTAATATAGAGAACTATAAATAAAACAACCTTCCAAAAAGTATTTAATGAATTCATATTGAATAATGAAGGATGCAAAGTAGAATAATTGGGACATTACGTTACTTGATTATATATATGCTGCTACTAGATTTTATTTACCATAACTAAACTCGTGTTTTTCCAATTTGTGGCTGTATAATATAAAAATACAAAAACTTTGGAAAGACAGTATTTTATTAAATTATAAATATTTTCTCGAAATTTATACTCCCTCGAATTTCCTTTCCTAATATCTTCCCCTTCCTTTTGGGCACAAAAAATAAGAAAGGTGAAGAAAAAGAAATAAAGTATTGGTAAATATTATAAATTGTAAAGATTATAGGAAAGAGAATAATAAAATAATGAATGAAACTTATCAAAAAAGAAAAGCAGGACTCCTCAAAAAAAAAAGAAAAAAGGGAAGATAATTAAATTTGTGTGAAAAAGATGGAAGATAATAGAAAATTAGAGGGAAACAAGTTAAACCTATCTATTTTATTCTATACATAATTACAGTATAAAATAAAAATCATCTTACATCATCATTAATTGTGTATGAAAGATAACTTTAAATGACTCACGAAGTCACGTAAATAATTTTTTTATAAGACAAATCTTACGGTAAGAAAATACAAAGCGTCTTCACAAGCTTGTGACCTCTCACAAAAAGGGAGAGGGGACAAGGTGGGGCACCTCCCATGTGCTTCCCCACTCACCTTTCATGGGTATTTTGTGAGAGGAGATGACATCCGTCACAAGCTTGTGACGGATATCGCCGTCACAAATGAGATTTTGTGAAGAAAATATGCCTTACTCAAGTTTACAGTTGGCTTCGTTCTAAATTCATGTACCACACATCACGACCCCTTAACTTAACACAAACGGTATCTCACAAGACCTAAATACAAAAATTTAGACCTACTGCTATCTATTATCCACCACAAAAATATTCCTGTGCATGGTTTCTAAATTGGTAATCAAAATAAATTGTGTTTTAGGACATGTAACTACTTTGCAAATAATTTGGCGCAATAATAGATGATAAAAAAAGACAAATTAAATACAAACTCACTAGACTTGCCCAATTTAGAATTTTTTTAGAATAGTCAAATACAAAACAAGGTTTAATATTAAGAATTTGAACCCATTTAATTTTTTTTAATTTTTTTTCAGATTCTTCATTTTTTTTGTACACACTTGCTGATCAAGCTGGAATAGGGTAATATATATTTTGATTACACAATTCACTGGGACAAAGGGAGTAGTATGTTTAAAGACGAATAAAAAATGGAAAAAAAGAGGGAAGAAAGAACAAGGGCAGTATTGGTAATAATGATTATAAGTATGATTATGTTAAATGTTGAGGCATTTGATACAAATCCAGTGCATGATCCATGCTCTGATACAAAGGTGCAAAAATGGGATGGTTTCACATTTGGGCTTGCCTTCTCATCTAAAGAATCTTTCTATACCCCTGATCAGATTCAGCTTTCGCCATGCGACACACGTCTCCAGCTCGCGAATAAAGCACAGCTTGCCATGTTTAGGCCTAATGTCGATGAGATCTCCGTTCTCACTATCAATCCTACATTCAAGCCTGTATGTTACAGGCCCTGGTAACAATGTAGGTATGATCAGGAGTTCATTACTGACATATCGCCTTTTCGCTGTTTTTTTTTTGTAGGAAATGTCAGGTGGATATATGGTAGCCTTTGCTGGACGGAAATATGCTGCAAGATCATTACCCATTTTCGTTGCAGATCAAACTCACACCGTCACAGCTTTTACTCTTGTAACCATCCTTCCATCTCAATACCGATCTCTTTCAATTTATGATTTCCGAATGCTATAATCTCTCTTATTCTGATTTGAATGCAGGTGCTTGAATTCCAAAAGGGTACTCTGCAGAATCTGTACTGGAAAAAGTTCGGGTGTGATTCATGCAACAAAGAAACTCATGTATGCACTGATAAACAAGAGTGTGCAGTACCGACCTCTAAGTGCAAAAGCAATGGTGGCGCTGTTGACTGTACCATTAGCCTTCAGCTAACCTTCTCCGGCACAGATAGGAATGAGGACGTTCTGAACTCGTGGTACGAGGTGAAAAATATGAGGCACTTCTCCTTGTACAGTCTGTTTGCTCGCCTTCAGGATTCGCTTATCACTAGTCTCTTATAAGGCTGGTATATCATTATGAGCCAGTTATTTGTTTATATTACAATAATGCTTAGACGACAATTGGATAACCAGTCGTTGAATACATGTAAAGTTGTGAATGCGGCGTTCAGGAGCAGAGGGTTAACCCAAATTCAACTGCATTTTGATAAAAAACAGAGATCCATAGTTTTAAACGCATTAACACCGATATATATACAACTACAAAAGGGCTTGAATGTACTACTGGTTACTAACGTAACCTAACCTAACCTAGATTTTCAGACGACATAATATCTTCCTAGCAAAATTACCGTAAGAGAAACAGTGAGAAAACATCGTCACTGCAAATCAAAATCCTACGTTGTCAACCTAAATACAAAATGAAATACTGCTCGATTTTTTTCCCCATTCTGAATCTCAGGTTGAAGCCTTAATTAGTTTCAGCAGTGACTACAGCTTCAGCAGATGGGTCAGTGCCATCATCGTGTTCGTCAATAGATTGAGCCATCTTTTGCTTCTGAGTTTTAGAATCATCATCATCATCGTCATCATCATCATCGTCATCCTCTTCATCAGACTTTGACCATTCAGCGTCTGAGCCTTCATGTACAGGTGCTTGAGCATCCCCACTAGTTAAATCAACCACATCAGCTCCCTCCTCAGACTTTTTTGTCAATGCTCCAGCACCTCGGTTTAGAATGAGAAAGTGTGCCACTGACTTGTAGCCTGCTTCAGAGACCTACAATACAATGTCAAACAGGCCTCAATACAGATTCACACCTCAACAAAACTGCATAAGAGTTCTCAAAGTACTCCCTCCACCCCAAAGTTACCGTCTGCTCCTGACTTTGATTGTCAACTTTCGCAATATATCTCTCCAGAGGGAAATTCATTGCCAAATTGTCAAATTTGATTTATCAAACCAACTATTTTCGCATTATCTTTTCAAAAGAAGTTGTACTATTGCAGTATATTTTGAGATAATAACGGTCAAAGTTGACTACCCAAAATTAAAGAGAACAACAAAGCCATGGCCCAACCTTTTCATAAAGTATGTTAAGTGGTGGCCATCCCTTGGCCCGGCGGCATCTGCTGCAGTTACATATCCCTCGACAAGCCGGGCACATCCAAGCAGGATTTTCAGAGGCTTCAAGCACATTCTCTCCATACCTATAGATAGGCAAAAAGCATAATTCAAGAGATAATCACAGCAGGAAACGAGCAGTATGAAACTAGGAAGATTGGATAATTCAGGAACCAAACAAGCATTCACAAGCCTGATGAACACCACAAGACAGCAAATCCATTGTACACACACGACACGAGACATGATGCAAAGGACAGTCAAGACATAATGATAATAGAAATCAAGGTTTCAGGTATGGTATGATCAGCGGAATATAATCATTAATCACCTCGTGTATAAGCAGTCTCCACAAAGTTGGCCCTGTGGTGATCTACACTTGCCACAGTAGGTGTGCTTCCTGATTGTTTTCTGCCTGCAAAACCGAAACAATCATTAATATCAACCAACAAAATGATGCTCAACATCAGTAAGCATTAAATTCTACTGTATGATCTTCAGAAGATGTTCCGAGAAGAAATACCTGCATTGGTGACAAGACGTTCCATTAACAGGGTCATACAAGCGCTCACCATCCTCGCCAAACCCATCAACATTCAGTTTCCATTCAGTCTCGCAATTCCCCAACAGCTTCTCATCTTCTTCGGTATAAACCTCGGATTTCCATCCATCAGGAATGCTAATTCCCATTTCTCTCAGTACTCTCTCATTCTCCAAATACTTTCTTCCTCCCACATCCTTGATCCTGCACAATATCCCATCAAAAACAAACATTACAAACCCATTTTAACAAGTTTCGACACTCCTTCAGTCCTTCATCCCTAATTTACGAGAAAAAGGATTGTACATTGGATGTACTACATCACACTTAATGAATTTTTGAGTTTTTGTGTATTTTTTTTTTAGTTCTAGAGTTTATAAATTACATTTTAGTTTTATGACTTCAAAAATCAAAATTTTATGAGCTTATATGTTATTCTTTTGAGTTATAATGTAACTTTTTGAAATTAATGTTTAAGTAAATGAACTCAAAAACTTTATGATAAAACTCAAAATCTTAAAATTAAAACTCAATAAAATTATGTTAATGCTCAAAAACTATACCATCTGACACTTACTGCAAATTTACCGTTCCCATTTGACTTCAACCGTTAAATTCACTGTCGGAACTAGAGGGCTAGCAGGGACGTTAACCCTAACCAAACAATGAAAATTTTGAAACTTTTAGTAAAAAAATTCCATTTTTAAACTAGTTCGCCCCCCTGAAAATTTTCACCACTAACTACAAATCCTAGTTCCGCCACTAATTATAATACGTCAATAGTCTATATCAATCATGTGTAACAAAAATACCCAAAACACAAATTCTTGGGTAACACCGTATTAAGTTAAAACAGCATTCCCAACCGATTTCAATAAAGCAAAAATAAAAGGAGGGTTATGACTTAAAAGACGGTCTTAAACAAAACCTAGGGTTAACCAAAAGAACATTTTTTAAACAGACATAGTTCCACCACTGATTATAACAAGTCAATTCCAATCACTGTGTAGAACATTTTAAGCAAACAAAAATACCCAAATCACAAAATATTGGTTAACACGGTATAAGTTAAGACAACACTCACAACCGATTTAAATAAAGCAAAAATAAAAGGAGGGCTATAACTTAAAAAAGACGGTCTTAAGCAAACCCTACTATAACTCGAAAGAATAACATAATTACCGATCAGAACGGCGAGAATCATAATCGCGATTGCGACGACGAGGAAATAAAGGAGTATAAGCCTTCTTTTTCACCGGAACATTCTTAACGTTCTTCTTAGCAACATTAAACTGCGAACAAAGCGAAAAAATCCCCAATTTCTCCATCCGTTCTTTATTCTCTCTAATCCGCTGTTCCCTAAACTTCTCATACCCATTTTCATCATCAGAACCCGAACCCGAACCCGAATCAGCCTCGGAATCCGAATCATCAGAGCTGATATACTGAGGTGCATTCCGTCTAGACTTGGGTTTGGGTTTGGGTTTTTGTTTCTTGGACCGGGTTTCGGTATCGGAAGACGACGACGAAGACGGTGACGGACTTCGCTGAGGTGGGGCCGGAGCCGATCTTTTTCTGAGGGTCATAACCATTTTTGCAGAAATGGTGATTTGGAATAATTGTTTTGGTGTTTTTGTAGTTTGGAATTGTTAAGGGTCACGCTTTATATGTGACTAGATATCGCACTTGTTTTTGGCGCCATTATTTTTAGTTTTCCCTCCTGAAAAGTGAATTTTTTATTTTTTTGGGGGAATTCTGGAGGGACATTAATTTTTCATGCTTCAAAGTTGAATTGCCTTTTTGGATTCTTTTGGGGGTTTACAAAAGTATGGGTTAGTCGATTTTTTATTTATTTATTTTAAATAAGGTGCGAGGTCAGACAGTCAGTGTAGTATGAACAGTTAATAGATTAGATTTTACAACCAGTTGTATCCAGTTGTATACTCTAGAACCCGAGCTATATAATAAAGTTTTCGAGTTTTGTTTTAAAAAAGTCGAGTTATACCATAAAATTTCTGAACTTACTGACTTAAACATAAAAAAAATCTATATAACATTATTAAAAGGCTAGCCTAAAAAAGCCACGTAGACAATACCACATGGGATGAAAAAAAGCCACGTATGCAATAACAATGTGACTTGGCAAACTAATAAGACATGAATTATCAATTTATTATTATATTGCATTAATTTAATTCATTTATTTTCTTTACAAATCCATCCATATTCCATTAGCTTTAAACTTCATTAACTAAAAAAAAAACTACAATAAAAAAATACGCATTAATTATAAGTTAATAATTTCAAGATATTTCATATAGAGTAGTATTATATGTATTTGAAATAAAAAAACCGAATACATGAAATTAAGAGCGAAGAAGAGTAAATGAAGTTGAAAAAAAAAAAAATGTACCTATACAATATAGTTAAAAGGCTACTTAAAACATTTAATTTTAATCCACATGTCGATTTTTTATTGGTAAATACTAATTCATCTATATTGATTACTTGATTATTTATTTATATAATATTATAAAAGTCTGGAATTATGTATTAAAAAGTTATCTTTAAAACTGTCACATGCTTATAAGTAAAAAAAAAATTAAAAAAATATTAATTGTAAACACAAAAAATAAATTAATACAAACTCTTTATTTTTCTCTCATAAATTTGGTTATTAATCTACTTATTTATTTAACCTTAATTTCTTTTATTTAATAGGATGGTTTTTTGGTTTTCTCTCACCATCATTATAATTTGTAGTTATCATAATTTTTTTTATCTCCCTTTTAATTCACAAAATCGTTCCTCTTCCCTCGAATAAATTGTTGAATTTAATCAATAATTAATAACAAAAAGTTTCCTATATAACTATTATAACAATCCTAATTTTCATTTTTATTCAAAAAGTTGGTAGGTAAAGTATACATACATAGATAGTTAAATGAATTCTTTCGCTTTTTATCCTTATTATGTTTTAAATTTATTAATAGTAAGAATGTTATTTAGTTATTGTTTTTGTGTTTGTATTGAAATTTCAGGAAAATGACATACTCAATTATCAATAACATTGCATGAAATCTAACTATCTAATTAAAAGGATAGCTTAGAACATTCAATTTTATTTCACATGACATTTTCACACCCCATTAATTCTTATTTATTTTTATTGATTATTTAATTATATTGACAATATGACATGCATGGAATAATAATTGAATTTATAAAACTATAATCTATAATTAAAAAGTAAGCCAAACTATTTACCATCATCTGAATGTCATATTTTAAATTTCATAAGATAATTTCTAAACCACTCTTATGCAAAGTGGATTTTGTAAAAAAAAAAAAATATGAATATGAATAAAGCAAATCTTTTACATTCCATTTCTCCTTTCCTCCATACTTATGTCTATATTAAATTTCATAATAATGAGAAAAATCTATAACTCAATAATCTAAATATAAAATATATAAATCTAATTAAAAGGCAAGGAAAACTAACTATCATCATTTACATGTCATATTTTAATTACATAATAAGACAACATCTTAAATAATTCTCCTGTAAAGTGGATCTTGTAAAAAAATAAATTATAACAATAATAATAACCAAGCAAAACTTATACATTCCATTTCTCTTTATTCCTTATTAATGTTTATATTAAATTTCATAATAATGAAAAATGATTCTCAAAAGTCGTAAACCTTGATTGATATTTATGCCTATATTAATTTTGATAATAATGAAAAAAGGATGCTCAAAAGTCATAAAACGCATCTTCAATTCTTTATATATTTTTGATGGAAGACAAAATTTATAAACCAAATTTTTTCTTATCTCTATCGTCAGTAGAACTAAATGTATCATTAAACTTTCCTATTATTCTATTAACATCAAGCCAAGTATATTAAGGTTTTAAAATTATTAACTAATTTATTTACTTTTTTATGTAAGTTCCATCGGGTTATGAAATGTTCATCACTGATGGGGCATATTCTGTGCCCGCTGACCAAGTCAACATATTGAACGAGGTCAAAGATATCCACAGCAAGCCAATGACTTAGACATCCCAGCCGATGCAGCCTTTCGGCTGCCCGGCCACTGGGCCTCGGATGGCAACCTACCGGTAAGGGGCACCTACCCGCGTACTCATATCCAAGAACCCTCGGCATGGAGTCAACCAGGCTCGCCGGCCTGCCATAGGTCCCTCGGCCGAGGGTAGATCGATCTTTTCACCGCTTTGTGCCACTTGGCCCACTTGGCCACTACGTGACAAAAGGTGAAAGTCTATAAATACTCCTCAATCCTCATTGAGGAAGGGATCCGGAATCTAACCTAAGAACCCCTTAAATTGGTATTATCTCTCTCATCTCTCTACAATACACGTCATCAAGCAACATACCACTTAATCACAATAAGTTCACTGACTTGAGCGTCGGAGTGAGTACGCTTGGCACAAAGCCAAGCCCTCAGTTTGCTCATTGTTGCAGGAGAGGCCGAGGAGAGCAGTCAAGGCTAGAAGAGGCATTATTCGACAAAGCTAGCGTGGTAAACAAACCTACTTCGGAATTCATACCCGGAACAATTGGCGCGTCGTGGGGAAAGATACTAGAAGCTAGTCATTCCCAAACAAAAAAAAAAAAAAAACCCACCCAACAAGCTAAGAGGATGTCAAAAGAACAAGATGTGTTCGAATCAAGAGCCCCTCCACCCGGAAGATACCGTCCACAAGTTCGGAGTTGTGCACCCCTCCACCAGCCGGATAATTCAACCGGAGTTCGGGATGCCAATAATGCAGATACGCCACGCCCGCCGACCAGGTCACCGTCATGGGGGCGTGTGGTTGATGCGATGCAAAGAAAGTCGGGCGACTCCTGGACCTAATTGTCGGCCGGCCGGCTCACACTCGTTGTCACACCGACAAGAGCGGCGGGACCCGTCCAGAAGCTAGGGCCCAAAAGGTGACTCGAGAAACCCGAACGAAGCACTAAGAGAGGCCGAGCCTACCAAGACGTCGGGGAGCCCAGAGTGTCAGTGGTAGAACTAAGCCCTTCCCGCACTCGCGGAAGGACGACGTCGCCGCGACGCCCACGAGGCATGCCCCAGACGAGCGAAAGGAGTCCGACTCACCAGAGTCGGAGAAGGAGTCCGACTCACCAGAGCCGGAGAAGAAGCCCTTCCCACCACGGGGAGAGGGACCGGACTAGGGATGCGAGGAGCCGATCGCCGCGTGTCATTAGACACGTGGTCAGACAGCCCCTCAGTGCCTACGTCCTAGAGACCAGTGCCGCCAAAGCTAAAGCTACCGTCTATATCATACAAAGGAGAGGGCGACCCAACCGATCATGCCGAGGCTTTCGAGTCTCACATGTCGGTGTGGGAGCAACCGACGAGGTCCAGTGCCGAATTTTCCCAACGACCTTGGTTGGAATGGCGCAAAGTCGGGTACAAGGGGTGCCCGATGGGTCGGTATACTCCTATTCCGACCTAAGAGACGCGTTTTTGGCCCAAGATACTCTACCAATAAAGGAGAGCCGTCGAGACATCGGATCTCCCGACCATCAGCAGGGAGGGAGGCGAGTCACTCCGAAGCTATGTGAAGAGGTTCGATGCCGTGGTTCAAGCAGATTAGGGAGCTGAACAACGAACTAGCGGCCTTCGCGCGATGAAAGGCCTCCCCGGAGGGGACTTGAAAAACGAGCTCATCAAGTGCGGTGGCCTCGAGCCCGGAGTCCGCCAGAAATTGGCCGACCTGGCCATTAAGGTCGAAGACTATCACAAAATATGGATAGGCCACGGCGAGGCCGGGCACTCAGAAAGAAAGAGCCACCGGGAGGACAAGCCGGACGAAGGGCGCCGTGACAATAATAGGTCACGAACCGACAGGCCCGCCAGGAGGCAGAATCCAGCGGACGCCGGGGAGTTCAGTCCGTACTACCATAAGAAGTACAAAGATCACACCCCCCGGGTCGTATCGGCCGCCGAGGTCTTCTCCCGAGCGTAAACGAGGGGCGAAGTGGGAAAGGCCCCCAAACCTAGGGGGACGGTGACACGAGCTCGCATCTTGCGAGTACCACGGCCACACCGGTCACTTAACCAACGACTGCCGGCATTTGAAGAATGCCATTCAAGAGCGATCCGGAAGGGGAGCCTCGGCAAATATGTTGCCGGAGGTCAAAAGACTAACACCGGCGGCTCGGATAAAAAATCCGTCTTTGAACGGATAGGGACAATTCATGTTGTCATCTGGGAAACGAGAAACGGCGGATCCGCTCGCGGACACAAACGGCACCCGAACGGATCAGTATCGGCCGTCAACTTCGTACCCACTACAGCCGGCCCGCGCTTCCAACATCCCGAACATAACTATTGGGAAGGAGGACTACGAAGGAATCATCGCCCCACATAGCGACCCACTCGTAGTCCACTTAGACATAGCTAACCACCTGGTCATGAGATGCCTGATTGACACGGGTGCTTACACGAACATCATGTTCGGGGAGTGCTTTCGGGGCTCGGCCGAAAATTGCGGACCTTAGCCCATGCACCAACCCATTGTACACAGCTTCTCCGGCAGGCTTGGTCCCCTGGGGTCTATCAAGTTACCGGTGATGTTCGGCCATCCGACGCGGCCAAGAATGTGATGTCCGAGTTCGTGGTCATCGACGGCTCATCCGCATACAACGTTCTCATCGGCCGTGTCACCCTGAGTGAGGTCGATCTTTGTAATGTCCATCCGGGCCCGACACGATGTATATCTCGGACCGCGGGAGGTTCATAAACTCGTCTCAAAGAACGAAAAAGACGAGGTGGTCAACGTCCAAATATCGGCCAGAGGATGCAACATGCAATCCTTCAAAGTGGCAAAGAAAGAGGAAAAAGGGAAGAACCCATCCTTAAGACGGAGAGGACGAACGATGAGCACCAACCACGTCGCCATGGTCGAAGGGGTTGAGACCGAACAGATAGAGATTGATCCCGGACGCACCGTGATCGCTTCGGTGTCGGCCTGGAACCAAAATTCGGGCCGATCTCCTAGACTGGCCGAGAAGGAACAAAGACGTCTTTGCGTACTCACCGCCGAGATGCCAGTGTAAGCCGAGAAGTCATCGTTCACAAGTGAACGTACTCCCCAGCGCTCGCCCTGTGAAGCAGAGAGGATGAGAAACTCCTCGGCCAAGAAGTAAGATGCCATCAAGGCCGAGGTTGATAAGTTGTTAGATGCAGGCTTTATCATCCCTTGTACATACCCCGAATGGCTAGCTAATGTTGTAATGGTTAAAAAGTCATCGGGGGGGTGGAGGATGTGTGTTGATTTTACGCAACTTAATAAAGCATGCCCGAAAGATTGCTACCCCTTGCCTCGGATAGATAGTTTAATAGACGCAACGGCAGGCTACACAATCCGAGCCTCGCTCGACGCCTTTTCAGGATACCATCGGTATTCATGGCGAGAGGAAGACATGCCTAAATGCGCATTCATCACCATACACGGCACCTACATGTACAAGATGATGCCGTTTGGTTTGAAAAATGCCGGCGCGACTTACACAAGACTGGTGGACAAAGTGTTCCAAAATCAAAAAGGGCGAAACATTGAGGCTTACGTCGACGATGCTATTGTCAAAAGCAAGTCCGACGGCGAGCACCTAGCCGATTTACACGAGACATTTTGTTCACTAAGGAAATACAAGATGAAGCTTAACCCTACAAAGTGCAACTTCGGTGTCCGGGCCAAGCAAATTCCTCGGCGTGCTTGTTAGCGCCGGGGGAATTGATGCCAATCCGAGAAAGTCCAAGCAATTCTAGACTGCCGGAGCCAAGGAATCGCAAAGAGGTTTGATAATCTTGACCGGGAGGATGGCGGCCCTTGCCCGTTTTATCTCTCGGTCAGCCGACAAGAGCACCCCATTCTTCAAAGTGCTAAAAGGGAATAAAGACTTCTGGCGGGGGGAGGAACAGAGCACGGCTTTCAAACAATCGAAGGCCCATTCGCAAACTCTCCCGACTGTCCGTCCGCACCGACTGGGGGAAACGCTATATCTATATTTAGCAAGAACCTCGGCCACGGCCAAGGTCGTAATCGTCAGAGAAGAAAACAAGCAGCAGCACCCAATATACTTTATCAGCCATACACTGTTGCCCGCCGAGAGAAACTACCCGCTGATTGAAAAAGCAGCCTTTGCCGTGGTTGTTGCCGCAAGGAAGTTGAAACCCTACTTCGACGCACATCCCATGACGGTCTTAACCGACCAGCCGTTGGAGAAAACACTGGAAAAATTCGAACAATCAGGCAGACTTATCAAATGGGCAGTGGAGCTATCTGGCTTCGGCATTCAATACAAACCAAGGCCTTCGATAAAAGGGCAAAGGTATTGGCTGGACTTCTTGGCCGAGTGCACGTATCGGAAGAATCGTGTCCCCGGCATGTGGGAGGTATATACCGATGGATCCTCCACAACGAACGGCTCAGGAGCCGGCATCCTTATCATCAGCCCAAACGGGGACGAGTTCGAGTACGCTTTGAAATTTACCTTCTCGACCTCAAACAACGAATCCGAATATGAGGCAGTGATAACCGGAGTTGAGTTAGCGAGGCCGCAAAGGCGGGTAGTAACACATCATTTTGAAAACAGACTCTCTCTTGGTGACTAACCAATACGAAGGAGAGTATGAAGCTCGGGACGATGGGATGGTAAGATACCTGGAAAAGGTAAAAGCCGAGACCTCAAAATTGAAGTCATTCAAAATGCGACACATACCAGTGTCCGAGAACAACCGGGCCGACGCTCTCTCAAAGCTGGCCAGTTCAACCATAAAGAATATCACCAACCGTCTTTGGTGGACATCAGAACGCTAAAAGCATTGACGAAACCATCGGCATGGTGTGCGACGTGGAAACCGAGACAACATGGATGACTCCGATAAAGGGGTATAAACTGTCAAATGAATTACGGAGGACCGCAACCTCTCACAAAAGATAAAGAGGATCGCAGCAAGGTACTTGGTGTTTGAAGGAGAGTTATATAGGAGGTCCGCGACAAGGCCACTCCTAAGATGTGTCGGTCCAGCCGATGCAGAGCTAATCTTTGTGAAATACACGAAGGCATCGTGGTCATCACATGGGGGCAAGAACACTAGCCCACAAAGCTCTCCGAGCCGGCTACTTCCGGCCCACCATGCTTGAGGATTCCGAAACAAAACCAGAAAATGCAACAATCGCATCGGATGCACGCTCCGGTGATACACGCACCTTCCCGAGACCGCAACAAAGTGCTTAATCCCCTTCCCTTTGCACAAAGTGGGGAATGGATCTACTAGGGCCATTTCCAACGGCATCCGGAGGAAGAAAGTTCCTAATCGTCGCCGTCGACTACTTCACCAAATGGGTTGAGGCCGTGGCAAGTGCTCGCGAAAATCGCGGCGGCCGTAAGAAAGGTGATCTGGGAAAATGTCATAACTCGTTTTGGGTTACCCCAAGTCATGGTGTTCGACCATGGCCGAGAATTTTGGAGTGACACAATAATGAGCTGGTTGGAAGAACTCGGCATCAAATTTGCATACTCCTCCGTCTGCCACCCCCAGAGCAACGGACAAAGTGAGGCGACCAATAAAACGATCCTCAACGGCTTGAAGAAGACGGTTGAAGACCTCAAGGGAAGATGGGCCGATGAGCTACCCGGCGTTCTATGGTCCCTCCGGACCACGGAGAAAGAAGCAACGGGGTACAGTCCTTTTCACCTTGTCTATGGGTCCGAAGCGATCCCGCCGATTGAAGCAACGGTGCCAACATTGAACGGCCACTTTTAACCAGGCATTTAAAACGAGGAAGGCCTAAGAACCTCCCTGGACCTGGTCGAAGAAAGCCGAGATACGGCACGCCTCAACTTAGCAAAGATATCGAGCCGAATGAAAAGGGCCTACAACCGAAGAGTCCACAAAAGGGACTTAAAAGTAGGAGATACGGTCTAAGGAAGTCGGCCGCCACCAACAAAGGAAACATCCATGGCAAGTTGACGGCCAACTGGGAGGGTCCCTACAAGGTAGTTGAAGAAATGAGGCCGGGTACATACCGGCTGACGGACATGGGAGATGTACCCTTGATGAGCCATTGGAACACCGACAATCTCAGAAAATACTTTGTATAACAGCGGAGTTGCCCAAAACAATTGTTGGCACCCCAATGCATATTCATATCTAATGAGGAGTCATCCAAGTTTTTCATCAAAGTGTTAATCCACCCCAATCAGAAGGCATACTAACATATGTACACAAAGCAGACAGAGCAAAACCTCGATCATCCCGGCCTTTAACGGGAGTGACGGGGGACGAGCCGATATGCTAACATATGTTCAACGGCGGTCAAAACGTAAACTCCGTTGCCCCGGTAACTAGCCGGGAAGAGACGAGTGAAACGCGATCGCCTCGGCAAATTAAGACCGAGCTTAAAGACGTTAAACACAGTTGAGGTACGCATTCTAACCGCTCGGCCAAGCCGAAGGTAAAACGAAAAAGCGCTCAATTAATTAACGCAACTACCCTCGGCAAATTAAGACCGAGCTTAAAGACGTTAAACACAGTTGAGATACGCATTCTAACTGCCTCGGCCAAGCCGAAGGTAAAAACGAAAAAGCGCTCAATTAATTAACGCAACTACCCTCGGCAAATTAAGACCGAGCTTAAAGACGTTAAACACAGTTGAGATACGCATTCTAACTGCCTCGGCCAAGCCGAAGGTAAAAACGAAAAAGCGCTCAATTAATTAACGCAACTACCCTCGGCAAATTAAGACCGAGCTTAAAGACGTTAAACACAGTTGAGATACGCATTCTAACTGCCTCGGCTGAAGCCAAAGGTAAAAACGAAAAGCGCTCAATTAATTAACGCCCGAAGACAAGCGAAGGGATAAACCAAATGCCACGGCCCAGCCAGAGGCAAAGCAAGCAAAATTCTCATTAAGAAAAAGATAACGAGTTACAAGAAGGAGAAACACAGACGACGGCCGTCCCCTTTGGGATAAGCCAAGACTCTACCTACCAGGGTCTTACAAAAATACTTGCACAGAATATACACTCAGCATACATCGGAGCCCATACCACGGCATAGACTACGCTGGGGGGCAAATTGATGGGGCATATTCTGTGCCCGCTGACCAAGTCAACATATTGAACGAGGTCAAAGATATCCACAGCAAGCCAATGACTTAGACATCCCAGCCGATGCAGCCTTTCGGCCTGCCAGCCTGGGCCTCGGCATGGCAACCTACCAGCCGGGGCACCTACCCGCGTACTCATATCCAAGAACCCTCGGCATGGAGTCAACCAGGCTCGCCGGCCTGCCATAGGTCCCTCGGCCGAGGGTAGATCAGTCTTTTCACCTGCTGTGCCACTTGGCCCACTTGGCCACTACGTGACAAAAGGTGAAAGTCTATAAATACTCCTCAATCCTCATTGAGGAAGGGATCCGGAATCTAACCTAAGAACCCCTTAAATTGGTATTATCTCTCTCATCTCTCTACAATACACGTCATCAAGCAACATACCACTTAATCACAATAAGTTCACTGACTTGAGCGTCGGAGTGAGTACGCTTGGCACAAAGCCAAGCCCTCAGTTTGCTCATTGTTGCAGGAGAGGCCGAGGAGAGCAGTCAAGGCTAGAAGAGGCATTATTCGACAAAGCTAGCGTGGTAAACAAACCTACTTCGGAATTCATACCCGGAACAATCACATTTTCAATTTCATCGTTTGTGTTTGTTTTGTTCTCATTTAAGGGATACCAAGATTTGTGGTGTTGAGCTATTCAAAGGTTATATACTTACATCTCTACGACTTCATTCTCATTCCCTTTTTCTTTCACTATTTAAGAGGAAACTTAAGTTAACAACGATAATATTGTATAAAACAAATTTCACTATTTTGTTGGTTAATTCAGACTAATTATTGAGTTACTTTTTTTTTATTATAGGGTCGATTCGTTGGAAAAAGAAGACTATATGAATAAGTAAAATACTAGGATAGCTTAAATAACTATATATTGGAGACTAACTACAAGATTGACGACATCAGCGTGAATGAGTAATAGTTTTTTTTTTCTTTTTTTTTTCAAATGTATATTTTATTTTGGTATTTGTTTGTTTTTTTTTTCCATCATTTTACCTTCGAAAAAATAGCAATATTCGCCTACTTTGGCTTATTTAATTTATCGACTTTGATCTTTATGTTAACATGTAAATGCCCGTAATCTTAGTACGCAATCAATGATGAATTATTCATAAGGTGAGCTTACTATATGTTTTGATATTTTATAAAATTTCAATTAATAAAAACACTAGAAACATCACACTCAAAACAAAACATCCCGTGAATTTCACGGGCCACAAAACTAGTTAACTTTAATAAAGCTCAAAAAAGTTACATATAAGTTCGATGAGATATAACTTGGTTGTATGATGCTATTGTACCACTTGAGGTATAATGTTATTTGTGTGAAGGGGAGGAGAATTCGAACACGTGAGTTATTGTCATGGTAATTCAGTCTTAACCACTAGGCTTAGAACTTTTCGGTATGGGTTAGTCGATTTTGGAGGTGGACCGGACCAAAGCTCTTATTGTGAAAGAAATCCGCGAAAGTAGTAAACTAGCCCCTTAACTTAGTCTAATGTGAGATTCAACCCCTCAAATTTCAATTAGGGTGATTAGGCCCCTTAACTTTTGCAAAAAGTGAAATTAAGCCTCATATTAAAATCTCATGAGAAATTCATTTTCTCATACTGTAAAAACCAAAATTAGTTATGTTTTATTTTATTAAAAAAGATCGGATTTTTTAAATGTAAATAAAATTATGTTTTTAAATTCTGGAAAAAATGAAACATTTTATTTTATTTTATATTTTTTGAGAATTTTTTTTTTTATTAAAACATTTCATTGTTACCTAAGAAATTAAAACTTTAGACAATTAAAACCAGGCACATTTTTTTAGAGTATTCATTTTTTTTTTCAAAAAAAGTAAAATAAAATAAAATGTATATTTTTTAAAGAATTGTTAACAATTTTAGGAAAAATATTTAATTCTTTTATAAAATTTAAATATTTTTTCTATAAAATAATTTAAAATCTTCTCTAATTGATGTTAATTCAATTTTGATTATGATTTCATATTTTTTTTTTTTTTGAATTTTGATTGTATATTTTGTAAAAAAGTATAATCAATTTCACTTTTTATAGATTTCTCATGAGATTTTGGATAAGGGGTTTAATTTCACCTTTTGTATAACTTATGGGGCCTAATCACTACAATCTAAACTTAAGGGGTTTAATTTCACAATTAGACAAAGTAATGGGGCTCAATATTCCATATGATCTTGTCCCGGTTCCCGAGTCGGAAAAAGCTCGAGCTCATTTTGTCATTAAATCGAGTGTGATTGCACCGAAGCTTGAACCTTGATCATTTTCCTAGAAAGTGACACCAAAATCAAGAAGACACCTACAATATACTAAAATATCCAATTTTATCAGGATCACAAGTTATGGTCGGTTAAAACTTTTTTGCCAACCACAAGTGTACCGCGTAAATTTTCGAGTGAGGATTATTTACGAGTTTGTACACCAGCAAGGCAGCAAAGGGTACACAACATCCTAGACCAATGCAGACCATTTCTTGCACTAAATTGCATCCACTGAACTTGGGAATGCAAAAAAGGGTGGGTTTGGGAATTAGGATCGCAGTTTTAGACTCGTTGGCTGTCGATAGAATGTTGCAGTTTCTTCTGGGGCGAGCACAAGTATGTCGATTCAGCAACATTTTTCTCAAAAAATGACTGAAAATACAATCAAACATGTCGGTATCCTTTTACAAGTATATTATGGGATGGAGATCGGACATAATTAGTATGTACACATTTACTTGATACAAAAACCTTCTGACTAGCTTCCGGATAGTTAGCAGAAGAGGAACTATACAAAAGCTGTACAATTCTTTACAGATTACACGGACCACCATTAGTCCCAGAACACCACCCAAAATCAAGATGAATCGCTCCTTCAACATTTGTTAGTTCTCTTCTTTCACTGTCAGATGAGGTCTTTATATTACCCAGGCATTGAAGATGTAACATCTTGCGATCAAAATGTGGGAACATCGAGAGCAGATGGATATTATCAAACAGGCTGAGACTGCATCTTTTTATGAGTTTCCGCCACAACATCTTTCAACTCAGGAAAGACTGACACAAGTAAGAGCTCCAAGGCAGAATAAGCAACTTGTTTCAGACATACTGAAGACTGTGAAAGTGAAATAAACCTTTTAGAACCTGCTTATTTAACTTAAAGAGGAACCTCTGTTAGGAGTTTGGACGATATGCATTATGTTGTTACCTGAAGAAAATAGTATATATCCCGTGCACAGCGCTTATACTGCTTTTGCCCTACTAAACTGACCAGAGGTGCAGGAGCTCCTTCTACTCAAAAATGGACCGATATAAGTAAAGTGCCCTTCTATCAGCATTTGGTAGCTACCAGGAAGAAAAAGAAAACAAGAAAAACTTACTGAAAAGCATCTTCTTCACATAGCTAGCTCTTCGAATAGCTTCAAGCTCCTCTTCAAATGAACCAGATTGCGAGGAATTATTCCTTCCTGCTCGAGGTGTTGCTTGAAAAGACGGGGAGTCCATTCCGCCTAATCCACTTTCAGTTATCGCAAGCTTAAGAAAGAATTTACCATCTGGCCACAGAATCTGGAAAACATACACGTACACAGCGAGTTAAATTTTCTGTGCACCGCATTTATGTCAAAATGACACAGCCAAGGCAAATTGCAAGATCAAGCAAACGAGTTAAAACATACGACACAAATACAAGGATAACAAAAGGTCTACAACATATCAAATAACCTAGAAACACAAAAATTAGCTTAAAGATGTCTTGAATAAGTAATCTGAAACAGAGTACCCCCAGAATCCATTCATAGAAGCGTAACAAGCCATTCTGATCCAGACATGATTACTCTCAATTGAACTTCCAGGATCTTGAAGGTTATAGACTTATAGCTTCACTCCAACCAAACAATTACTGTAGTTGTCACTCGGAGAATTTAGATAGTTCTAGTCTCACAAAGGAGCAGTCTTCTCCTTTCTATTGTACTAGATGGAGAAAGAGAAAAAATGTTTTGAAGGACAAGAAAGGCAATGGGGACAATATAAAGGGATGAAGTAGTGTGCAATTTTTCTCACAGCAACAGTTGCAGAGCTGAATCTAAAAGGACATTTTACTTTCTCAAGTAAAAAAGGGAAACCAGTAGGTACGATGGTTTGCAGTTGGCAGAAGAAGACTGACCCCCAATTTCCTCAAGGGGAAGTAAGAAATCTACGTACATCACAATGGTATGAGATTAAGGGCACCAAACGTCCGAAAGAATCAATGGGTAATGATGTTGGTAGAATCAATGGTTAATAATGTGGGTGAGATTGCGTGAACCAAGGAAGTGACCAACTGTCACGAGTGGACAAATACAAGAGGATTAGGCGCATCTGAAATGAGGCATGATAAAGCAGTAAGGCATATGGTGATGCATCATGAATAGCATACCCAGCTGAAGCATGTCCCACAACTGTGAGGCGACAAGGACAGCAGCAATGCTACTTGATATAAGCAGTGCGCCTTCGACATTAACAAGATGTGCCCATCCTCTTTAGACTAAGAGAGTAAGAATTCTCATAAGTTTTTCCCTCCAAAATGAATTTCCTTAAATAAGGAAACAAATGAGACTTTCTTTTATTGATTATTATTATCTTGTTATTAAAATATACTCATTTAATCAAAAAATAGTATTTTTATTAAACTCTAAATTTCTAAATTTCAATCTTTTAATTAACATAAAAAATATTATAACTGTAAATTATAAATTGCAATTTTTTTTTTATTAATGCTATTATTACTTATTACAAAATGACTTCACACACACTTACTCCTGACTATAAAGTGATATTATTAGCTTCGTAAAAAAAATGCATTAAAATAATTTGAGAAAATTTATAAAATAAAATTATTAGTTTTGTGGTAAAACATATTTTCATTAAAATCCACATTTCATACCCTTACTCAATTCTCTTGATTAGTACTCCGTATCAATTTCAATTTTATCTTTTTTTATCCTTCATATCAAAATACAGTGGGGTCAAATATAAAAAAACTAATAAAACGTCAATTTAAAATCTCTAGGTAGTACACTAAAAAATTAAAACTCTATAAATACCGTGCGTGTATTGCACGGGATCTATACTAGTGTGCCATGAAGTAGCAGATAATCAGCCACTCTACACTTCACTGCAAAGTTGTGATCCAGCAAAAGATCCTAACCATATATTCCTTCAACTCATTGGATTTCGTTTACACCATGTCCTAGTACGATTAGGAAAGGCTTCATCCTATTCATACTCTAACAAGCAAGTGCCAAACACAAATAACACCAACTGTCAGAAGAGATGTCGGCTCAAAAAGTCATCTACAGATACCATACCTAACTCTCAATTGTCTTGTCGGATAAGGTACGGCCACCCAAATAATAAAGCTAAGGTGCCACCGTTTCCGAGTAAGAGTTAGTCTACAATAGTTCTCATCCATCTACTGGTAGCGTGCTCGTCACATTCCAATTTTAAAAAATTCGTCGCTTCTGGCTACAAACCTACAA
The DNA here is from genome assembly GCF_048544455.1 of Silene latifolia. NCBI lineage: Eukaryota > Viridiplantae > Streptophyta > Magnoliopsida > Caryophyllales > Caryophyllaceae > Silene > Silene latifolia. Next base: position 18,096,856 of record NC_133534.1, read on the forward strand.
GTGACCTATTATAAGCTACATCTAGCTCATCTTTGTTAGCATGTTCCATTCATGACCCATATGATTAAGGATCACCAATTGTCTCCACTTCACGACCTAATTTATGTTTCCGCTTGCAATGGAGTGGAAGACACAGCATTTTGGCTCCGAATCATGTTGGAATAAAGAAAAATGAGAAATCTCATCGTGCTTCTAATTAGCAATTGTTCGACAGAATTTCCATGACGGGTAAATCTGAAAACAGGCTATGTATGTTGTTAACAAAGGGTAATCTGGATGCAGCCTCTTATTGTTATTAACATCGAAATAAGGCTTAGTACATTCAACCCCATTACCCACCATTTGCATTGCAGGAGCTCTTGTTGTAGTACATTTTATTGGTGCCTCTAATTTTCCCATACATCTCTTATTTTATATCAACATGGAAAGCTGACTAAGCACCAAAATATGCCAAAGTAAGATTCTCATTATAGAGCATGAAAAAAAATACATAACCGTGGGCATAATTGTTTGAGATTTTAAAGTAAAATTAATGCTTGTATAGGTATTTTTATATTCTATATTTAAGCTTAACCTCACTAAACCTTGGGTAGGGAGCCAACCTATATCTCTAGTCTCTCATGTTTTAGGTCAAGCTTAAATCCTTTTGACCCAACATTAAATCCATCAGCCTACAAATTAACACGGTCGAAGTCTATAAAGCCTCTTTGTAGTCAAAGATATATAATCACATATTATAGGCCTCCACATATGAAGCTCTAAACCCTTTGGATTAACGAGACGTCATCAATCCAAGTTGATGTTTTCTTTCTCCTCCCACTCCTCGCCATCTGCTCTTCTCCCGACCCCCTTAGGGTACAAGATGAAACTTAGCGGGGAAATAATCAAGCCGTGATTTTATATTTTTGTAAAAAAACATACATTAGACGTCAGGTCTTACGAAGTGACAATTAAGGGGAATAATCAGCAAAATTCAATTCCAATAATTGTACTGATAACTTGGTCGATCAACTAACATAGGTGTCCCCACTTTGTTCTATTAAAGTATAAAGTACTTATAAAATTGGGGATCTCATCAATTGATATTTTTTTATGTCAAAAAAGATGGAATTTACTGGTTGGTTCTTAATCAAATATCTGGAAAGCAAGGGAGTGTTGGGCATGTGGTACGTAGTAGTGAAGGTGGCGCATAGAGCCGGGAACAACTATGCCAGGCGGAGGAGGCGAGAGTCAACTATTTCCTTTTATTTTTGATATTATATGTTGATAAAGGATGATTTCACCGTAGAAAGCAGTCTTGTACTCTAATAAAAGAATTGCCTAATTCTCTACGATATATTTTCTAAACTTTCTTATTTTATTTTCCTTCGATTTAAACTGTAATTTCTTTCAAAGTTGCAGCTTATTTTGTCATCATGTTCTCCCTTATCTCCTTTTGTCCATTAATTTGTCTCATCACGGTTTCAAACGATGACTCATGTTACGCAACCTCAAATCATTTTAGGAGAAAGACCTTGTTATTGTTGTTGCACGGACCTTAAACTCCGAGGTGATGCTCAAAGTGGCAGGCGATTATAGTGCTAAATAGAATGGAATAGCTCATTATTCAGTTAGCAAAGAACCATAAAGAGCAGATTAGTGAAACTCACAACAAGAAGTTCCTTGATTAGCAGCATAGGGGAATATTCTAATATGAAATGAATAAAGAGATCTGAAAGCTTACGTCTTTGATCCAGTGAATTCCTTCAGCAACAACATCCTCTCTTCGTAACCAGTTAATCTGCCTCAGCAGCCAGTCATCAACTGCATCTTCCATGATTAGCTGCAATATTTGCTTAGAGATCCAAAAAACTTGCCTCCTGTGGAAGTACCAGCACAGGATGAGAAAAATCAAGTTCCGAGTCGCCAGCACAAGCACAGGAGTGGGGTTTTTTTTTGGTAGATACAAACTGAGAAACAATTGTCAAGACTGAACAAAGAAAAGAATTCAATGCATTCAATAAGCATTGGATAACAGGGATGTTCAAACTTCATAACATACGCTTACCCCATATTTTCAAACAAGAGAGTACCAGCCAGAGTTCATTAAGGAAGTCAGAGAACTTTCAGGCCTCCTATTGATAATCATAGTATAGCATTGGAACAATGTGAAAATCTAAAATCAAACTAGCATAACCTATTATTTCTAGCTATAGTGCAATGTTCCTACACAAGCTTTTCCATCAACCCCCAAGACGAAGAGACAATGGACCAGTCAACACAGTTCACACTAGAATAAGAATACAGCTAAGAAAGATCATTAATTCATCTATTTTGTTGAGTCAGGTGGAAAGATGAAATCCATCCAAATAACGACATCTTCAAACTTTAGAGTTCAAATTTAGACTATCTTTATGCCACAGACTCGACACGTGGCGTTAACATCAACAAAACATAATCATTTTATTGGGATCTTCTATGCAGCACCCTTTGGTTATTAAATTCCTATCATATACCCTTCTTTTTTTTTTTTTATATCATCCATTATACCCCTATACAAAATTAATACTCCCTCCTATTTTCCAACATCTTCCACATTTCCTAAAACGACAAATTCACTAAGATCTTCCACTTTCCTTATTAGTCAATAATTTGTGGTTCTTAGAACTTGTGACCCCACATTTTTTCTCTTACTTTCCATTTCCTCCATTTTCCACCACAAATATCATTCCACTTAAAAACTACTCAAAAAGCAATGTGGAACATTATAGTGAATAGGAGGGAGTAGTTCCTAAATAAACCCATACAGATGATTTTACATATAATCAACAATTCGTGTTAGAGACATAATCAACAATTCGTGTTAGAGCCACAATCCACAATCCTTAGATCTCAGCTCTCTATCGGAAAATAGCTTCACAGAGTATTGGAGCAAATTTTGAAGACGGAAATGCAAAAGATAAACAACTTTACCTTATCCAACCTCGTCTGTTAAGCTGAAATACCTTGTCGACCAAGTTCAGCACAGGTACACTTACGTTAGGTGGTGTCCACTGCGATATAAATGGTAAGGCAGTAAGAATTTAAATAAGCTGAATAACAGGAATGAGTAAATTGAATACTGCTTCAATTCAATTTTTTACATATACTTTTCAGGAAAAAAAAAAAAAAAAAAAAAATGGTCTTTAGAAATGTTGCTTTCTGGGTCCAAAAAAAGATGCAAAGCGACGAGGGACACCATAGCTTCTTTTTATAACTAGAAACATAGATTGCTGATTGATACCTCTGGAGGTACCCCAACCGGATCATCAATAGAATGCAGAATCAAGTCAGATTTTATCTCGAAGGGCCTGTTTTTTTCAGAAATTGAGCGGGTAGAATCTCTAGTTTGTCCAACCACTCTTGTTGGAAAGCTCTTTGACTTCAATTCGTTATCTGAATGCCATCCATTATCTTTAACAGTAGAATCAGCTACTGGTTCATGACTTTCAATACCGTCATTATCAGAAGTACTCACACTTGCTTCCATGGAAGCATCCAATGTAGTATCCATCTTTAGATCTGACTCATCCAGGGAAAAGTTTCGGGCTGGTAAAGATGTGATGGTTCCATAATGTGACGAAGATGAGCCGACAACCTTGCGCACTAAGCCATCTGAAACCCCTTTAAACTGTCTCACAATATCATCAACAGCATCATCCACATTGACTGTATGACATTTTACAATCAAGTCAATGCAACAACAATAACAAGAAAGCTTTAGTTCTAAAATGAGTGGGGGACGATGGCTAACAAGAATGGACATATGGAACCGTCAACTTGAGATGGAAAAACAACAATTCAAAAAAAGAGAGATTAAGGAAAACACAACAGTCGCCAGTTAGACACGCAGCCAAAAGAAAGTGTGAAGAGGGATATACACTGAAAAATAAAGTGAGGAAATTTTAAGCTGGGAGCTAAAAAATATTTAAATGATAAAATTAAATGCGAAGAAAAAATCAAGAGGAAGTGATACAATACATTGAGAAATGTAACAAACAAGGGCTTCAAAAGAAAAAAAAAATCAAAAATAAACTAAAAAAAGGTGAAAAAAAATAAGGAAAAAAAAAAGAAAAAAAAAAGGGTCCGTCTAGAATGCTTACATATCCCAATCTGTGTTTTCTAAAATCCTCGTGAAAACGCCTCATCTGATATGGGGTACATGATATGCTTTTAATAGTGTGTCTGATATATAGATCTTAAGTTAACATCATGATAGCATATGCTCGAACCGATTTGCGATTCGTTGGGGTTGAGCGAATCTTGTAACCAGCCTACGCCACACAATCTTCTTATTCCTCCACCTTCGAGCAATCATTACTAGTTTGCACGCCACTAGATCTAGTTCTTACATGATAAAACAAACATCTATGGGGCATGTGGTGCAATAGTTTTTTCTAACCACATGGATACACTCTTCCACTTCAACTAGCTGGTTTTGATTTAAGTCACGTCTCCAACAATCTGGTCACCTCTCCTTGCCTCCAACTTCCTTACACTCAAAATATTCAATCTAACTTACAATCTTAAAACATCGAGATTCAAAAGCATAACTCCAAATTCCAGCTTACATCCTACACCTTCGCCTCAAATCATTTCAATATCATCCACATGCACAACGGTATATCATTTTAAATTGTAATAGGGAACTTGATGCACTCCAATCGTAAATTGTAACAGGGAACTACTGTGACTTCAAAATGTCGATCCATAAATTTGTACTAACTCAATCAAGTTTGTTATAAGCCATCTAAATCTTCTTTCCTAATAGTTTTCAGTGCTCTATCTCATATGTAGGATTGTGTGAAAGTCAAATTCTCAACATAAATTCAAATTGGTTCAAAAAACCTAGTGTTTGGGGAAGCTGGTAGAATTTTCTAAAAATGCAAGTTCAGAATATACTAGCATACTACACACAGTCAAACAACCACGCAGAGAATGACAAGATCACAATAAACTATCGACCTACCAACCCAAGCAATATGAAATCATTCCATGGCCAATGAACACAACGATGTTTATTCTATGCAACAACCATAAATTATGAGTCAAACTCCTCAAGGATAAGTAGTCAGGGTTACCATGTTTGAAAGCAGAGTGTCTTTTTGGATGACCTTAAAAAAAAAAGTGCGTCCAAGATTGCAATATAAGCAGCACAAATTTTTTAGTGCTTTTTGTCTTTAAGTTTTGAACAAGTTAACATTTTTCTATCATGTTACAAACCCAAAGAATTGTACCCCACTAACATAAGAAAAAAAAAAAAAAAAAAAACCATACCTGCTAGGGTTTTCATTACTGAAGCCGACTTTCCGAATGAGTAGCTCTTGAATAACATAAGACAAACATATTAAACCATTAGGTTCCAGGTTAAATACCAGTTCGCTATAAAAGATACATGTAGCCGACACCTGCTTACCTTTGAGGAAGCACTAAGAAAATCCCAAACCTCGTGCAGCTCTGCAACATTAGCTATAGATAGCAGATCCTAGCAAGCAATGATTCAGGCCACATGTCACAACAATATAAGTCTAAAAAGATATCAAACAAGACCAACTACTGAAAAAAGACAAAACACACTTGCAGATATCTGTCAAGCTGGACACATCGCTGATGCACAAAAGCATCTTCAGTGCTGGATGAAAATATCCTTTTGGGGGGTAGATGGAGGTTATAATTGGGAATATCCTTGAGCAATCGATGCAATCTCTCAAAGTTTCTATACCTGCACAGTGCATATGTCCCCAGATGTAAGAAATGCAGGTCTGAAACTCAAAAATCAGAATTAGCTGGGGCGTGGGGTTGGGAGTGGGGGTTTGAGAATACAAGCAATGAGCTAATCATATCTTCAACACACAAATAAATTACGATGAAGAAGAATACACTTACCTTCTTTTCACAAACCACGTGCTATTTTGAGCATCAGAGACTGCAATCGAATACACAGCAAAGGACTTGGATCCAATTTTTTCAAAGTAGGCCCCAATGACCTGCCAGGTATACCCATTTCTTATAAGCATGCAAATGATTTTGTCAATACTGAAGATGTAATGAATTTTGATGCTTTGACACATACAGTAACATAGTAGTTACAGATGTTTATTACTCGTCCATAATTAGATGATGCTTCCAGTCACCCTTTCAAGATGTTTAATTTTGAAATTACCATTTCATTTCTGATCACATTTAGAACTCCGTCCAGACCTCCACGCATGTTATATTGTTCTCATTTGGTTAATAATGATATTTCATCCCTAGATTTTAAATATGACCTCTTGTCAAGGTTTTTGTCCCAAAGTAACCAAGATGTTTTAATTGCTACTGAATAATTATAAAATTTGCTTACCTTAATTCTAATTTAAATTATTATAACAAAAACTATTAAAATTACTATCACCCGCAGGCCACACCCCGCCCCTTCCAGATCTCCCCACCCAACCTCTCTCCATTTGCGACCACTCCCACCGACAATGACCTCCCTCTATTTGCAACCATCCTCTATGATTTCTCAGCCCCCCCCCCCCAACTCAACCTCCGACCTCCTGAGCCCAACGACCCTTGATTCCCTTCCCCCTCAACAACAGCCAGCCTTTCTTCTCCTCTGGAGATGCAACCTTGTATTGTGGACTGTGGGTGTAGCCATGTTTTGAGGCTGTGAAGGTGGTTCTTGTTGAGGTTAAGTTTTAAGAAGGGTGGTTTAGTTTTAATTATTCCTCCCAGTTGTTTCCTTATGGATATATTATATTACTACATAAAATGATGCGTCAAAAAGAAATAGGATCATGATGTAATTGTGAAGGGAGTACCAATGAGAGCACTAACCCGGCACCTAAGCTTGGCAGATGAAGACCCTTGAGCACGAATCACTGACCTTGGAACATCATTCAAGCTATGCACTCCACTCTGCCTACCAAATTCAGGACTGAAGAAGTCCTCTGAAATCAGCAGCCCTTTGCCTTCACCAGTATAAGTTTTTTTCTCCAAAGTTTGAACTTTCAAATCAGAAGTACTACTGGACTTCTTCAACCTATGTTTATTCCCATCAGCTAAGATGATATCAGACCCCTCATTTGGATTAATGACATGCATGCTCAAAGCAGAATCGTTTTCCCTATTATGAGATACTATTTGCTTTTTTTGGTTACTATCTTTCATTTGATCAATGAGAGTTGATCGAGATAGGGGCTCCACTATCATTTTCATATCTTGTTCTTGGTGAGTATGCCCTTTTGCTGATTTGTTGATCTTAGCTTTATAATGTCTTCCAATAGCCCACATGTTCTCAAGATTCTCAGGGGCAAGGACTTCAGTTCTTCTCTGAGTTGCAGCATCCAGCACTCGTGCCCAGTCAGCAACTTTCGGCTGCATGGACTCACTATGGTACATGTTGCCCGAAGTAGCTGGTGAAACCTCTAACGCCACTTTCCTCTGGTCACCCATATCAGTTTCTTGATTCCTGATGTTCTTGTGTCTAACGATTGCGGTTTCACGATTTTCTACGCTGCCCTCAGCAACGGAGTGCTCGTGATCTACCTTCGACGAATGATCATCACCATCTGATCCAGCTAAGAACTCTTGAATCTGAAGAAGAACAAGCTCAACCAACTGATTGACATACCTAAAACACCCAAAAGTGGGGAAGAAAACCCTATAAGTCAATGTTTCCTTTAGAACGGTTAATATACAAGTAACAAGCAAACTGATTAAGTAAGATTACAGAAAAAGGCAACATTAACAACATCACTGTATCAAAAAAAAAAAAAAAAAAAAACGTGCAACACTATATAGCTTTTGTATAGAGGACACTTTGACATTTCCTAATTCAGTCCTATATTTTCGTTGATAATTCCACAATTTATTGTTAGAAAGATGGTAAGATTCAAATAAATTTTAAAACTTAAATGAAAGAAAGCTTAATATATGACAGGAGAACTGCCAAAAAAATAACAGCGTCAAAGGACTCTGCAGCCACAAAAAATAAATAAATCAGTGACATGCTCAGAGATTGACATCAAACTCTGAAAAGATAAGAATAGGGATTCGTTGTGAGTAGGGGTGCAATAATCATAAACTTTCATGAGCTTTTTTTGCACAACAAATGTCTTAAAACCTCACAAATATAAGTTGGACAAGATTCCTGGCTCAGGTTTCTAGGAGACTTAATACTACTGACAAGCTATTCAGTAAGCATCTGACAACTAACAGAGTAACACAACTATCTACACCTTAAACATTTTCTAGAATTTTCTAGAATACTAATCATCAACGCCATAATTCCACAATGAATTGGGGTCTTCTGACATGAATTATCCTTTGAAACAGTCACATATCGGTTGCACACATGAAAATAAATGAGAAAAAAGGAAGGAAGAAAAGGGAGTGAGAACATGATTAAAAACCTATCTAAACTTATAGGTATTGATGGGGCATATTCTGCACCCGCTGACCAGTCAACATATTGAGCAAGGTCAAAGATACCCACAGCAAGTCAACGGCTTAGACGGCCCCTAATTTAACCGACGCATTGCTGTCGGCTGTCTCTTGTGCCTCTACTGGGCAACAAGCCAGCCGAGGCACACATCCGCGAACTCATATCCAAGACCCCTCGGCGGTGAGTCAACAGGGCCCGCCGGCCTGCCATGGGTCCCTCGGCCGAGGGGTAGATCAGTCTTTCCACCTGCTAGCCATTTGGCCACTTGGCCACTACGTGACAAAAGGTGAAAGTCTATAAATACTCCTCAACTCTCATTGAGGAGGAGATCCACAATTTAACCTAAGAATCACTATTCATCTGGTAATATCTTCTTTATCTCTCTACAACACGTACTTCACCAAGCAACAACAACTTATCTCTCTAAGTTTACTGACTTGAGCGTCGGAGTGAGTTCGCTCGGTCCAAAGCCGAGCCCTCAGTTTGTTCATCGTTTCAGGAGACCGCAAGGAGGATTCAACTAAAGACGTCATTCTACAAGCACGGGTGGTAACAAATAACTGCTCTGGAATTACACCCGGAACAGGTATAAAAATCATAAAACAAGAAAAACAATTTTTCTATAGAAACTAAGATACCAAAAATATCGCTTAATATCAATAATTTAAAAAAAAAAAAAAAATTACACTAGTAAATGAATAAGTGACAATACAAAGTGTAAAGAAAGCCAAATCAACTAAAAAAAGGCATTCCAATAGAGCATGATAGTATATGGAGATTAAGTAGGAGAGTTTGGAAAATCTTAAAGAGTAATTAAAAATATATTTGAAAATAAATAAAATAGTAAACAAAAAGGCAAATGCAATAACAGAAACAAATAAAAATCAAACTTCATCTTTCACACGTATCATTTCTAGAATACTACCAATTCTAAACCAAAAAAAAAGTCCAAAGTATGTCCGATCGTAAACAGTTTCTGCAAGAAAATTCACCAGCTGTAATGGAATTGAGTGCTCGTTTGCCGAGACTGCCACATTATGAAATACTTAAAAAGGCTCCTACAGATGGGAATATAAATACGTAACTAAAGGAATCTCATGTAGAATACTATGACACTCATCTGTGATTTCCACTAAATTAACATCACAGCATATACTCATAAGATCTACATATTGAATTCAAGACAGTAGGCAACTGGTCTCTCAATAAACCTCGAATTAGATGTACTAGTAACCTGAGGCAATAATTTCAAGCAGAATGTCAAATGAGACTCACGCTGGGGATACAAGATTTATGATTGGTTGTATTACTAAGCAAGTTACAAGCTCTCGAGCAATACACCGAACAAGAGGGCATTGCGCTTCTCTTGGTTTCAGAACTACACCAAGTAATCCAGCCACAAGACGTTGAAGAAACTGTAAGGTACAAGAGACAAGTTACATATGAAGAACAATGAGGAATCATACGAGATAACAATAATAGAAGCACATGTCCCTAAATTAGACAAGAAAGACTAGTCAGACCTTGTACTCACTCTCTGAAGATATCAGTGCTGGATGGAGAGCTTCAGAAGCCATAAGATGGTGTTTTAGCCTTTCATCTCTCTCTTCAGAGGATAGAGTGACCATAACATCCACACCAATAGAAGCTTGTGTTTTTCTAAACAATTCCAGATGATCACCAATCAAGTTAACTACATCCCTGACAATTAGACATGGTTTCATTACTTGTATAACAGCAGCTCAAATATACTATAACAGTTTACCTTTACTATCTAAGAGACAAAGACACATTAATAAGTAAAAAATAACCTGGTTAATAAATCAACAAGGTTTACTTCCTTTACCCTTCCGGCGACTTCTCCAAGGGCTTCCAGGATAATGGTACGCATGAGGTCAGGGGCTTCTTTGTCAGGCGTTATATCACTATACCACAGGTCTGAAACAAAATCTTGAATAATTTTATCAACAAAGTCCTCAACCGCAGCCTCTATGACAGGTGAATCAAACTTCCTCTTCCATCTTGGAGGAGGAGGAACTGTAGAGAGACGTGGATCATTTGGTGAGATTTGCTTCTTCTCCAAATAAGAAAGGTATGTGGGTTTACTGCTCTGAGAAGCCTTCCATCGAAACTCTAGCTCAATTGCAAGATACCGCAAAAAGAAAGCGATCAATGCCGCTATCGGGATGTTCATCAACATTGATTTACTAGTGTCTACACGAAAATTGGAAAAGAGCACAGGTAAATCACAAGTTGATTTGAAAAAAATGTTGGAAGTTTCATTAAATAGTAGATAATCAGCCTTCCGTAGAACTCAAGAAAATAAAAACATATTTGAGCAGCATAGACTAAACAGCGAACCTTGGGGTAGTCAATTAAAGAGTGCATAAATATAATTTGTGCCAACAATAAGCACCAGCATAGTAGTGCAACAGTACATCATCAAAAGCAACAGAGGACCAAAATAGGCTAACCGGACGCAATATATCATCCCCACAAGCCAAGCATAATTGACAGTTCTTTACATGGGTTTGACACTTTGACTCCCGCCCACATCATCTCAAAACACCTCCTATGCCACTGATTCCTAAAATCAGCATACCCGTCAACTCAACTCTTTCTGGGCTCAAGCAGTCTATATTATTGCAAATTTGCAATTACCCATAGCTTCGGGCTCCGAACAAATATGTACTACACATTCCTACTTGAGCTAAATAATGGTGCCCCCTTTCCAGCATGATGCCTCATCAGCCACGATGCTACAACTTTCTAGTTTCTCCTCATAAGAGTGTTATTGCTTCATGCCAGTCATCCTACCACCTCCTCTTTCTAAAGCATGAAGCCATGAACTACGATGAATACAAGTACACACCATTGTGCGCATCATAACTAATACCCGTATTTTGCGATAGTCAGCTCTGACTAATGAAACTAATATGTCCACAAAAATACTTAGCCTCAATTGAATTAATGTATTTTGCCTGCAGAATAAGTTGTTTGGTGACACTAGAATTAGGTGGCCAGTAACAAAACTAAGGGAGTGAGCTACTCCCTCCGATTTAGGAAATGCCCCGTTTTCTACTTTTGTTCTATTAATTAGAATTGCTCCATTTTTATTTGAGTATGGTTTGTATGGGTACAATTCAATGTTGAGATGGTGATACCACCACCCACTCACACTAGTTTGATTCCTTAATATTTGTGCAAGAAGTAAATGAAGCAATTCTTAAGAATCGGAGGGAGTACTTAGCTGTGAGGGTCACCCCTAGGAATGAAAACTTCAAAAAAATTAGATTTATTTTCCTAATTTACCTTATTCCATAATTCACCCTCTAAAAAATTTTCCCCTAAGTTCAAATCCTGGTTCCGCCACTAGCTCAAACTCTCAAAGAATAAGTTTACTGGAAACATTAGCTCCATGCCGGAACTAAGAGAAATAGCCAACAGCCAGGACAGTCACTTACTCACTTCCCTAGCAATGCCAATTTCAAAACTTTCTGTCAAAATTTTCGATTCCTTTCTCTAATTTACATTTACTCCATAATTCACCCCTAAGTACAAATCCTGGTTCCACCACTACACTACGTTTAGTATTTCAATTTTTCTTCTAATTTACCTAATTCTATAGTTCATCGTTCAAAATTTCCGGCCTCCGTCTCTAACTACAAATCCTGGTTCCGCCACTGACTAGTGATCCAAATAAACTACTAACACTAAGTAATAATCAAATTAACAACATCGCCAGAAATCAATCATCAATCAATTCAATTCAATTAAAATCAAAGTAAGAAGAAACTTACGTGATAAGAAATAAGTAAGAGAAAAGATGCAAATCGTCCACCATAAAAAGCGAACTTTAGCTTCTTCAATAAGGTCATCAATGGTTTCCATCTTCCTCATTGATATGGATCCGAATAAAAATTAGGGTTTACTGAATCGGGTTGACCCGGAATAAAGTCAAAGCATAAAGAAACATAGAAGACAGAATCCAGAGTTGTTTCGTTGTGTGTGTCGCTGTGAAGAGAGAAGAGAACAGACATATGAAGACAATCTGGGAATTTGAGTTTGAGGTTACTTTTGTCGTTTCAGATGTTTTTTAACCTTTTTTACCTCTTTTACGCCTTCTTTTTACCTTGCTCCCTCCACGTCCTCTATGGCTCTATTTACCGCTTCTTAGGTTTATTGAACAAGTTTATTTCCGCAGTATGCGCGTTTGGTTCGCGAGTGGGTATGAGTTTGGATTCATGAATCATACTTGGTTGCTATGGGTTTTATTTTGGGTGGAATGGGGTTGAATTTTATAAAAGTTAAAAAAATCTAAAATACAACACTAAAAGTAATTAAGGATATTCTCTAGTGTATCCCTGAACATTTTCGTTTTATAAGTTGTACCACTCGTTTTTAAAAAAAAAAAAAAAAAAAATTTGACCGACAATAATTCTCTGCGAGTTCAGAAAACGGTAATTTTTTTTTTCAAACCAATTATCTCGTCAAGGCTTTGAATTTGAAAAAAAAACCCACCGTTTTTTAACTCATAGCCGGTAGTTATGGTTGGTCAAAACCTTTTTAATTAATAAATTTTGACCGATCGTAGTTCTCGACTACGAGTTGAGACGTCGGTGAATTCTTTTTCAAATTGAAGACCTCTTAAAGACGGTTAATTTGGGAAAAAAAAATTATCGCATTCTGAACTTGTAGCTAAGACTTATTGACGGTCAAAGTTTTTTTTGCAAGAAATGAGATGTACATCTTAGAAAGTGAAAAAGAGGGGTACAGAAGAGAATATCCCAAATAATTGTTTTTTGATATTGAAAAATCATGAAAATGAATATTTGATCAACTAAAAGTAAAAAAAAAAAAAAAAAAAAAAAAAAAAAAAATCATTTAAATGGTTTTTTGTTTTATTATTTGATTGATACCCATGAGTATCAATATCATACTCACATCCTCTTGGGTATGAGAAACGCATACCGCATGGATTTGAGGTATGGGTATGACGCCTCTATTTTTGCTAAACAAATACTTAGTATTGGTTTGTCTCATTCCAAACTCATAACTCATACATTTATGAGTTGAAACAAACACCCCTTACTCATTTCAGTACTTTTTACGCTAAGTTTTCCATTTCTCTACCTTTGACTAAAAACCATCAACCTAATTCTCCTTAACTTCTCCCTTTAGCTAACATCCTTATCTTCCTTCAACCTTTTTCAAAGGGTGGTGCTCATTCATGGACATGATTTACTTAATCATGGACATGTTTGACAATTTTACCCCTTCTATTTCAACCATCTCTTTGTTCTCAATTTAGTTAATCTTTTCAATTCCCTCCCTCCAACTGTCAACCACCACCACCCAAGGACCACCATCTCACGGCTCCCACCTCTGCCCACCGCGACACCACCCAAAACACCTGCGCACCGCTGGTCAAGCCACCCTCACACCCACCCTCCGGCGATCTGCCACTCCTAAAAAACTAACGAAAACAAATCGTAGCCCCCCTCACCATCGGACCACCCCTTCCCTACCGCGTCAGACGCGCAACCACCCAGCCAGATCCCTCCGCCCTACCACCATCGTCGCCTACCCCTATTGTCTATCGTGCGCCTGTCACCATCCTCCCCTACCACAAAACCACGACCACCATCTCTCCATTACTTCAGCCTCGCTACCACCATACCCCAACCCCTACATCGACGACCTCCGCTCTACCCCTCCTCTTCCGGCGACCTGATACCCTTACCCCAGCCACCCGACCACCACTTCTTCTATGAACCCTTATTGCATAATTTTCCCTAATTGAATTTGGATATAGTAAACTTGATGCAAAAAATTGATGTATTGATGATTAAATTAGAAATATAACTTATTTAATGTATGAATAAAAGTACACAATTGATGAATTTTGCAAGATAAGGATTAATTTTCACACGATAGGAAAAAGAGGAGGGAGAAATTATTTCTTGTTTTCTAGAGAAAGGGTATTGGGTGGAAAAATTCTGAAAAAAAGTCTATGAATGAGTAAAACGTGTCCATGATTGAGCTTATTCAATTATGAATGATAAGTCAATATTATAAATGATAATTAGCTCGAATATAAAACAGGTATTTAATTCACTACAAGGATTACGGAAGAAATAGAAGATATTTATAACAATTATGCACCCAATTAGTATGATCTTCAACCACATTGATTGATTCAATACACTCGATCATCATCTGATCCGTCGGATTATCCTTTCAATTATCTAGTTCCATCAATTCATCAATCTTTATTGTCGCCAAACGTCGTCGTATTATCATCAATATTATTGTTCATTAAGTTGACAAATCTTACTGAAAACAACCTAGGGCTATAGTCATTATCTGGATACCGTAACACTCCGTCACTGACAGAGGTTGTTGCGGCAGCGGTTACGAAGCTTTAGGTGTTAGACGACGGTTGTTGAGGCAGAGTACGACTACATTTGCGGCAGTTGGATTTTTTATTTATTTTTTCAATGTAGTACTATACGCAGTAATTGGTTAGATTAGAGGGGTTTGTGAAATTAGTGGGGAATGGATGTTGAAATTTGAGAGAAATATACTAGAGAGATATTATAGAGGAAAAATAGAAGGAGAAATGAAAGGGGTATAATTGTCAACAATGTACTGTGAGAATAAATTGTGTACTGCGAAAATCGACACCTATTGAATTACAAGTTTTCGGTGTTTCATCAAACCATTTTCCAAAGTGGTGCTAAAAAATAAACGTCATGAACTTTTTGTCATAAGTTTTTCATACACTACCCTTCTTTAGAAAAAAAACGCAGCTGCTCTTTCAGGTACAACATTTACTCTTTCATATGGACATTTTTCATTTTGTTTCCGGACACTACTCTTCCCTTTCTTAATAGTCTTTGTTCTCTTTCTCATCAAACCTAATTAAATTTCTCTTAAAAATTTCAATTATGTATTTTAATTTCTCATAACCAACAAGTAATTACTTCAATTTATCAATAAGTACATTAATTTTGGGGGATTCCTTTGCTTTAATGATTTTTGTCTTTAATTAGGGTTTTGAGTTCAATTACTATTAAATCCGAAATACGACTAATGACATTGAATTGTCTAGGCATTAATTACAATACAACATTACATTAACCAAAATTGCTGCTATATTTGGGTAATTGTAGTTTGAAGTACGTACAGTTGTACACCACGAGAATCTTCTTTTTCCTCACTCCCATTGCTTCCAATTTGCTCCTCTATTTCAAGTCATATGGAAATTTATAAGACTACTAGTTGTTGTATCACGCGCTTCGCGCGTGATACCTCAAGATATTATTACTCGCGAATTGTTTGCCAAGCGGTCAATTCTAACTTGTTCAAATTTTGTAAAAACGAAATAATTTGAACTTCAACTGGTGTTCAAATTTTGTAACGGTAAAAATAGTTTGCAAATTAGTAGTTACTAGGTTTGGTGCCCGGCTTCGCCCGGGCTACCTCTATTTACCGTTATATTTTATTTTCAATGAAATAAACTATGTTGGAGTTGTCTAACTCACACGTTTATTATTTGTAATATATTTTTCTACAGCATATCTTGTAATTATGATGAAATGTAAAATTTATTTTCAAATTATGAGACACGTTCACTACTCTGCTATTAATATCATTACTTTCACGACATTCTTTCTTAATATCATTACGCTCACTACTCCCGTGGACCCGTGGTTACTATTGTTTCTTTTACTAATTCTCTATTTTTTCTCTTAAATTCATTATTCCCGTTAATTTTATCCGGCCTATATTTAAATAAATAAAATATTTCCTTAAATCGATTGGTTATTTAATTGTTCATACTTTTCTCATTGTTACCAGTGTTACTTTCACTACATTCGTAGTTACTTTCACTACTCCCATTATCATTATTATAACTGTCACTACTCCCACGTTAATACCGTTAATTTATTAATCTCGTTGCTGCTACTATTACTTTTACTACATTTAATTTAATGTATAATTATATGATGATACTAATTAATTCCAAAAGTGGGGCATGTTAATTTTAAGGAAAATTACTATATTCTTGTGTTTTCTAAATTTAATTACTTTAATTTAATGTAGTTTCCATAAATATTCTTCATCAAGGCATCTTTATATTATACTTTTAACCAAAACTATATAATATTTATATTGAGGTCCCTTTATCAGGTCCATCACACGGTGCTATCGATTTAAAACTATATAGTATAATTATTTTGTATATATTTCTTTAATTACATTGAAGTCCCTTGGTTTCTGGAATTAATATATAGTATTGATTAGGTAACACCATTAAGTATTTTAAAACTAATAGAACTTCGAACCGTAATAGGAAAAAAAATTAATTGATGCAAATTGAATACTTGGTTGTTGAACATAATTGTAAGTTTGAAGCGAGTACTTAGTTGTTCAAACATAATTACTCTTCGACTATGTTATCATCTTATCTTCTTGCCTAAGCTTGGCTAACATCTATCCCTTGATGGACCCTTCAACTTATTGTTTAGACTGCTGAAGTAGAATTCTCCAAACAGCCTTAAGCTCAAAAGGTCTATCAATCCGATGTTCCACTTTTTGGTTTTTAACAGATGACGAAATCTAAACAGGAGGTATGAGATGACAGATGAGATAAACCAATAGCTCTTCCATGCTAAAAAGCTGAAAATGTCACATACGTACAAACTAAAATTCAATTATAAGTTTATGTTGTAAATGAATAAATGATGTCAGTATCCAACTCTATTTGTATATTATATTCCGTAAACACATGTCAAATAGAATGAAAAAGGTTTCTAAAAAGAAAAGGTTGTTTTCAATCTATACCCTTCATAACTGCCCAGGCTCCGGAATCCTAGATGATAGAAGTAAAAGAACACGTTCATCCATCAGCAAAGACTCGTCATCACCAAAAGTATCGCTAATTTGCTTCCTCTAGAATTGTTGCATTTTGTAAACTTGGTGAATGCGATCATCATCTTGAGTGGCATTACCAACAGGCAACAACTGCCAATGAGTCCTTCAGTGCTAAGTCTGACTCGTCACCTTCATAAGCTGGTGTTGCCATCTTTTCTCTTCATGTTTGAACGGCTTTGCCTATAGAATTTGCCACTGTAGCATCCACCTTTTGTTCACCCATAGTGAGAGTCTAAAAGTGTGCAGTCAAAGAATCTGCTCTGCAAGGAAACCAGATATCCCTTTGTATCCATTAGCTGAAGCCAGGTCTGCCGCTGTTCTACCCATAGGAAATTCTGTTGCTGCTGTTCTATCCATTACAGCTCAGGAGAAAGCACCAAGAGAAAGCACCGTCTTTACTCTGAATTTCGTGAACGCAACATATGAATAACTGCACTATAGTCTTTCACTTGATAAGTTGTGAGCTCCACACTCACAAACAAACATCTAGCTGAAGTGAACAAGAGCCAGGGCCCGCCCAATAACATCACAATTATATCAGAGTCGTTGGGCGTTGCCAAAGAAAAATGGTTTCACCTCCATTTATTACCGTGTTTGAAACCCGTCATCAAGGCTCTGGTCCATATGTATGCCTTGAAGCAAATCTTACCCCCTGACAAATATTACATAATCTGTTAATCATAGATTCATAGTAGAACGTTACACTTTAAAAACTGACAGCAACGGCGGGCCTTTCAGCTCCAGTTTTACGGTCAACAAGCTAGAAGAATGGTTGAATTATAACGTGTTTCAGAATGACATATCATGTGCTAGGACTCAAAGCCCGTCTACATATGACTTAAGATAACAACAATGATGACAACCACATTATGCTATCAGCTTAAATGTCCTCAACTATGGTGAGGTTAAAAATATATGCACCTTATCCTCATATGAACAGAGACTGTATCTCTAAAACTTGGAATGAAATTCGTATAGAAATGTCGTAAAACTAATAAGTATACGAATTAAATTTCATTTAACACGGTCATTGACAACGGTAATCTCATTTGTTGAACAAGCGGTGTGGCCCTATTCCAAAAAACTTTCAAGAGTTCATAAAGTAAATATACAATTATCGCTCTAAATATCCCTTATAACACCATTGGTTAGGATAACGAGAGTACTATCACTAATCCTCATACGAGACAGTCACTCAATAATGTTCATGTAAGACCGTTCACATAAGTGGGTAATTATTATATTATTTAACATGTTTTGTTTTTGTTAGTTTGAGTATAGCAAATATTATGTCGCCTACTAATCTAATGTAAGACGGTCTCTTAGAAAACTTAATCGACTTCCTATTAAGGCAAAAGGTAACATTACTCCTATTCTCTTACCAAGTCCATTTTAAAAACCTCTTTAGAGTACCGACTCTTAACGTATTCTAATTAACTTTCCCCGAATCAGTTAATACTAATCACTACTACATAAACAAAAGATTCCACCATCTTACCTTCCAAATCACTCAAACAAATTTATCACACCTGATTTTGATTTTGACGTCTCTCCTCACCAATCCCCATATGCTCACTTAAATCACCCTTAACCTCAACGATCCTTCACAAATTCTTCATCACTCTTCAGTTTCCTATACAATTCCACTAAACCCGACTAAAAAGTTTCCAAATTTCCTCATAAACAGACCCTAAAAAAAATCAAATTCTCACTGTTTCATCACCAAAAAAGTTGAATAAAAGAAATGGACAGACACAATTTTATCAAATCACAAAACCCTTTTCATAGTTTTATGGATCCTTGGTCTTGAATCAGGGTTCATGTGGCAAAGAAACCATCTTGATGGTCTGCAAAGCTTGACTAAGCAATTCTCCGATCAGGAACTTGCTAATAGGAAAAAGAAGAGATTGCTAATTATTGAAGGAAACTATGGTATACAAAATTGTCCGGAGTAACTCAAACTCAGCATAAGAAAATCAAGAAATTGAGATAATAGAGAGAAAAGAACAACCACTTTGAAGAAACATGAATAAATCAAGTTCTGGATTATATCCTTAATAAAAGTGCACTAAAAGGACGTCTTATGTGTGACGAGGATGTATTTGTACAACAGAGTTCTCCAAGGCATAGGAACGTCTTAAACATAGAAAGGTCGTAAGTCTATACCTGAACAAATTTTGTCGTACAGATAAGACCGTTGCATACAATTTCTGGTGATATGAACAATGGTGTACTCTACAAGAACAAAATTTTATTTGAAAAAATTTCTGGTGATATGAACAATGGTGTACTCTACAAGAACAATATTTTGTTTGAAACAAGGTTCATGTATTAAAAGCCCCTTGAAAAACTTATTGTTATTATTCTTGTAGAGACTAAGATGGGACGGCTAACATAAAAGTCCTTTAGAGATGAACAGTACTAAAAAATGGTGAAGTGATCAGATAAAATGATACCAGAATATTGCAATTGATACGCTGACGATTTTCAGGTTGCTCAATAGACCTCGTTGGATTCCCTCGTTTCTCTCATCTTCGTTCACTCTACTCGGCCATTTCTCAAATCAAAGCACTGCATATTATCAATAAAATAAACATACACTAAACAGTTAAATTAACATAAATTCAGAGGTTAATAAGAAGATCAAAAACCTAATTAAGCAGATATAAGTAGTAAAACAGCAATAAACCCAAACAAAATAGGAACAAAAGTGAAACCAATCAATCAAACTACATGAAATGAAGATAAATGGTTTTCAATCAAGTTTTCAAAAGTGAAATTAATCAATCAAAATCGAAATAAAAAATCATGATTTCCAATTATAACCTAAAATCAAACTAAAAAACCAAAATAAATTGAAGAAAAGTGAAAAAATAACCTAGTACATCAAAGGATGACATCGGCATGAAAGTGAAGCATGCGACGAACATCGGATCTGCTTCTTTAGAGGAAAGAAAGGTAAAAGGTGCTTGAAGAGGGGATGATTTGTAAAATCTAACAAAAAAATGGTGATATGGAGGAATTTCGATGGAGAAAGCAGTGAGTAATGAGAAAAGAGAGAAAGGGAAGGAGAGACAGGGAAAGAGTATGAAGAGTTACGGTAAGAGAAGACCTAAAACTAAAGTCTAAAACCATCGAAAACGACGCGTAGTAATATGAAGGCCCAACTTCTAAAAGGCAGTTGAAAACCAGGCCCAATAGTCCACCGTTATTCGCAGCAGAAGACACTCAAAACGGTGTCGTTCGGTTACTGTTCATTTGAACAGTGTACACCTTTGGTGACTTTTATGTTAAGGTGTAAAGATTTAGTCTACTTTATGAATTTATGATACAGAAATGATTTCGTAAATTATCATGGTTCAATGTTTGAAGGGAAATGGAAGAGGCGGTTGAGTTTTGGTGGAGTAAAAGCAAGAAGGGAGAAGGACGGATGAAAAAATAAAAAGGGTAAAAATGTAAAATGAGTACTTTATTACCCCCAAAAATCATCAAATTCTTTCTCCTTCTTTTTCTCTTAAAAATTAATCAAATCCTTATCAAATCACTCAATTATAATCTTAATTCTCATATTAATCAGATAATAATTCATACGGTTACTTACTTCACAATATTTTTTTTATATCAAATTAGGTAGGGTAAATTGAATTAGTCGGGAAAAAATTAGAGTTTATGAATTATTACGATTTATGGGGAAGGTGGTGGTTGGGTGATAAGGGACGAAAAGGAAGGCTTGATGATGATGTGGGGAGGTATTTTTTTTCTTTATTATTTTAATTAGATAATTTGTTTTTACGTTAAACATTTGGTTCGGGGTGAGCAAACGTATATCTGCTACGGTTTTGAAAGCCGTGTTGGATTAGATATCCGTTTTTAAAATCTCGTTTTTTTTAAATTTTCTTACCCGATACGGATTTTCCGTATATACAGTTATATCTGGTTTTTCCGTATATCCGAAAACCTTATATACGTTATTTGGTTTCTGTGTCGCATATGTAATTTTATATTTATTTTATATTTTTATTTTTCTCGTGATTCTATATTTTTGTATTTAATAATAAAGAGTATTCATAAGTATGGAATATAAGAGTACATAACCTTAAGAGTGTAAGAGTAATAATACTAAGTCATTGAGATACACGATATTTTGTGATTTTACATATATTTTTTTCGTAATTTATTTTCGCGGTACGTATTTTACTCAACTCAGTACATTTTGTCATTTTTTTCCATTTCATACCCTCAAGTAAAAAAACCCTTCAAACCCAATTCTCTCACTAACAAATCCCGCAGCAATTTTGATTATTCAGTTTTCAATTATTGACCTTAATTTAATTGTTGAATAGTGATTTAGTTTGTATCTTCTACAATTATGAATTAAATTAAGGTCTTTCTTTCATGGTTTATAGATCGTTTATTTAATTTAAGGTTTTGGTTATCTGTAAACTATTGTTCTATGACATTGAGTGTTGGGTGGCGGCGGCGGGATGGCGACGTGGGTGAAGAACGACAAGGGAAGGATGTCGCAGGCGGAGGGCTGTGAGAGAGGGGGCAACGCATGATGTTCCGGCGAAAAGGGTTATGTCATGAGTTAGAGGAAAGGATGGGGAAGGTTTTCTGGTAGGGGGAAAGGAGTTGATGCCGGTGGGAAAACGGGGAGAGCAAGGTTACGCCATCGAGTGGTGGGGGCGTCGGCGGCGGCAAGGGAGTGGGAAGGTGTGCGTGGTGTCGGTATTGTTTCGGTGAGGGGATGGCGTTTGCAAGAGATAGCGAATGGAGAGTTGCCGGAAGGGGAAGACTGTCCACGGTGGCAGAACGGTGGCCGGCATGGGTACAGTGGTCTACGGTGGTGATGGGAATGGGTGGGGTAATTTATGCAGTACACTAATTCCCATTTATCTTTGTTTTTAATTTAAAAAGTTTAATCAATGTAGTACCATTACAGGGAAAACTAGAGAGATGTGAAATTGGGAGGAGAAATTATGAGAGGGGTAATGTGGTCAAAAGTGTACTGTAATGAGTAAAATGTGTACTACGTAAATCAACACCCATTTTTTTTAATATTTAGTTTTTAAAAATAAGACCTGTATCGGAAAACGTATATCAGGTTTTGGATTTTGCCGATACGTATCGGGATATGTTTTTTATATAAACTGTATAGTATATATGAAAATTTGTATCGAATATACAAAAATTTGTATAATTGAAATCATATATTGTATCATTATGTGTAATCAAGCCGTATTGTATACTTTTGTTCACCCCTACTACTTTTAATTAGTGTCCTTATTTTAGTTAATCAATTTTTAATCTAATTGTCTTTTCTTATTTTTTTCTTAGAACATTTCCCCAAAACTTATTTTTTCATCAAGTTAAATTTTAAGTCAACTTCAAGTTTATCTTCAAAAATATCTTCCAAATAAAATTATATACTAATTCTCGAATAAGACAGTTTGACAATATGTTTTAGACTTCTCTTTACTTATTTAATTTAGGGTTAGTTCCACTCATCCCCTGGCCTCCGGTTTCGTATGTGTCCTTCTTGAAATACTCCATACTTTATTTTACCTATGAATACTACCAACTACCGTACCTCCTCCTACATAATGGAACAGATGGAAGTGCTACATGTTCCACCGGCACAAATACTATCCTACAACCAGTTGTATAATAGCATTATACAACTGCCTCAAAGTTGTTGAGCTCTTGCATAAAGTTGTTGAGCTATTTTACAAGTTATTGAGCTATTTTACGAAGTTATTGAGCGTAATAATTATTCTGTTAATCTCAATAACTTTGTATCATAGCTCGATAATTTTGTTAATAGAGCTCGACAATTTTGTAACGACGCTCAATTACATTGACTAAGTTGTATATACAACCAGTTGTATAATACATTAACTGTTCCACCGGTTACCCTTGTATAAAACTTTGTATTTCTTTCTTTCTTTCTTTATTTCTTTATTCACCCTTACTTACCTCTTCTCTTTTACCTTCCCTTATTCACACTTATCCCTTCTTCTTCCCTTCTTCCTTGTATTCGAATTCCGTGAAGTATATTTAGCATTTAAAACTAATGATTAAGTGCTCCATAACCGCATTTGGATTTGTGGCTTAAACCGATCATCCCCTTAAACTAAAAGAATAAGAAAACTGAAAATTTTCCCGCCTAAATGCTTTTAACTAGAAATTGGGCCTAAATTTATCTAGATATGTATTGGACCTAATATATGGTCTTTATGTGTCAAAGTATCTTATCAAACACCGCAACTTTCATAGTTGGGCCAAATTTATTTTATTCATTATTATCTCATTAGTCAAATATATGTATTTTAAATGACGTAAATTTTCTATTTAAAACATATGCAGATTTTACTCATATTATTAAAACCAGTGTGTGCTTTTCACTTTTTTATTCTTTAAATTTTTTATTCCGTTTAAATTGTTACTCCGTATATTTTAACAAAAATTACGAAAATAGTTATTTGCTTCAAATGCGTAAAAATAAGCATAAGTTTTTGTAATTAAACTAACAATCTTCTTTTTTTAATCATAAACTTATTCCGAGTAAAAATGTAAAATTCGTTCTATTTTAATTCTTACTATTTTTACACATTAACAATTGTAGATAATTACAAATAAAATTTAAAGTTCATTTATATATTATTATTATTATCTCTAATTGTTATGTTTTCTAGACATGACATTCTAAAATACCGTGCATTCGCACGGGCTCTATACTAGTTACCCTATTATGCTTCCTCCAATAATCTCTCTCCTTTGCTATTAACAATCCCAAGGTCTTATGCTTCTAGTTTCCTCTGCATATATTTTCAGGGCATCCCAAAAGTAGTGTTTGAAACTAAACCGAAAGGATGTTTTTTTTTTGGTGAAAAGCTAATTTTGTTGTGATCCTTTCGGTTTCCTCTCTTAAATTTTGTTGGTTATTTGAATTGTTTTTTTCTTTTTTTTTTTGTGAATTTCAATTGGGTAAATCTAATTGGACGGGTAAATCATGATTTGGGTTATGTAGTTGAATATTCAATTGTGAGTAGTAGTTGGTTATTCATGTTAATTCGATCCAAAGTTTTAATCTTTTGATGAATTCATTTCTGTTTTTTATGTATTGTTTTTCTTTTCGCTTACATTTCAGCAATTTGGGTTACATTTGTTCTAAGTTTAAGTTTTTCTTCTCTTTGTATAAGAAATTGGTAGTATTAGTTACGCTAATTAACCCAGGGAAAAAGGATAATAAAAGTTTGGAAGAAATTTGAAGGAGAGATTAAAAAATGGAGAGAGGAGACACAAAGAATTTCTAAAAGAAACTAGTTTTAAACCCGTGCAAAATTGCACGGGTTTGTATTTAGGACGGTATGAATGTTTTTTGATAAATATTTTATTTTTACATTTCTATTGTAATTATCTAATTGTTTTATATCAGTGATCAGTGATCCAACTGGAAATGAACATTCTCCACGTAAATAGGATGCGTTAAAACCACAACTACCGGGTGAATGTTCATTTCCAGTTACAGACGGATTAACATCAGTAAGAGTTTCACCATATTCGGCATATAGATCTCTCACTAAGCGCTCAACAACATCGTACTATCTAGTTTTAAAAAATATTTAAGTTATTTAATTTATTCGACTTACCTTATCGTGTTTTTATTATTTAAACAATATTTGTTATAACAATTGTGAATTATTTATTAAAAAAATTTTACTAAAAAAATTTTAATCACTTGTAAATTAAAATAAAATTTATTTATTTGTTTTTTTAGAGTAAAAAAAATAATTAAAAATAGCTTTAAATGCTTGTTGAAGACTGTATTAACTCGGTTTCCTATCATTGTCACCTACCAATTTCAAAATGGTGATAATTAAGATGCCGAGTTTTATATTCCAAGTACATATGCCGTCATTATTGTTTTTTGAAAAAAAAAATTGTACCCTGTAGTTTTAAAAAATTATGTTGTGAATTTGTGGTACAATAATATTAACAAAAATACATGTAATTCATTTTTGTAATTCATTTCCGTTGTAGGTTCGATCCCGTATATAACTGTAATTCCTTCCTGAAATTATGTAATTTTATTGTGTAATTTTGTTTTAAAAATTATGTAATTTAATCACATTTACTCGCATTTGTAATTAATTATGCGTAAATGTTATGCATTTTCTTTACACGGAATGTATAAAATTTTATCATAATATTAATTCGAAGAAGTATTCCATAAGATTATTTTATATAATCTGTTGCGACACGGAATTTAGCGCATGTTCGAAAAGACGGATATCTGAATAATTAAATACGTTGCACACTCATGGGTCCCACCATAACCTGGATTTTCCAAAAAAAAAAGAAAGAAAATGCATTTATGACGTGCCGCGCTGTACAATGAGTATTGTCTTCTGAATTTATATAGATAAGATTTCATAAGGAATTGCAACAATCCATTGGAAATGAAAAGGGAAGAAGATGAAGTGTGTGTGTTTGGCCTCACTTTTCAAAGTGCTTTTGGACTTAAAAACACTTTTTGGCCAAACACATAATAGGCTATCGCACACCTATGCAAAAATAAAAACCCTAGACACAAATTAATTTAGTACGTAAGGGTCGAATCCACAGAGAGACAAGAGTTATAAATTAGTTGTTATGGGGTGAATTATATCAAGGTCGATTACGTTTGAATTGGTTTGTTGGTTGGTTTGATGATTAACAAATATAAAGATGTAAACTATATGATAAAAGGAGTTTAGGGATGTCGGGTCACACATGCAAATTATGTAAATGCTTAAATTAAACATAGGAGTTGATGAAACGTTAATTGTTTAGGCTTAGAGACACCCACCTCATGATATTAGTGTCAAACATAGACCGGATCCTAGAAAAACTCTTGTTTATGACTAGGTCGTCCTACTACACATGCTTAGTCTCACTACAAGAAAAATCATTTTGGGCGACAAAAGAGTTTAGTATGGGCAACAAATTATTTATTCGTCACACAATTTTGTTATTATGGGCGTCGACCTCATTTTTGTCGCCTAAAAGTGTTTTTTGTGCAACAAAACAAACTTTTGTTGCCCAAATATTCTATTGGGCAATAAATGGTGTAATTTGTCGCCTATATTTTACAGTTTGGGCAACAACACCAAAAATTCGTTGCCTTTAGTGATGCCATGTGCTACAAATTTCTCATTTTGTCGCCCTTGCTCGAAAAAAAAAGGCGCAAAATTTTCCCACCTAATATTTTCCCTAAAATTCTAAAAAAAAAATTGAAAAATACCAAGTCTAAATCTCAGCCACTAGACCTAAAATTTTCCTCAACAAAGCATCTGAGGTTTGTTCAGAAATTGGGAAAATCCACCACCGTCCTCTCTATATTTGCGTAGGTATGCTTCCCACCGTGTTTCTCTCTATTTTCCTACATATGCTTCCCACGGCCTACCTAATCTCCGTTCACTACTAAAACTAGAGTTTTCGAGGTATTAATTTTAATTTTCTCTAAAAATATTAACCCTAATTTCTGAATCTGATTGATTTTGAATTAATCATTTGATTTCTTTGGGCTAAAAATCCTTTATTGTATGATTAATCATTTATTTGTAGTCTTCTCATTTGTTGCGGTTGTCTTAAATAATGATTCTGCCTTCGTTTATTAATTAGGTCGATCGTTGCGTCAAACATAAGGGTTTACTAGTAGCTTTTTATTGATTGTGATGTGTTTTTTAGTTTATAAAGTTACTAGTATTTGACTACTGAGATTTACAATTACTTTTAGCAAAGAACGAACCCCTAATTTCTCTCATGTGTCTTACTTTTTGTCCAGTTTCTGACCATTGATACCTTGGTGATTTAACTTGTGTATGTGGAGCTCAATTACTGTAGTCAAATTTCTAACCATAGCCTTCATTCTACAACAGTGGCTATGAAAATTGGAGCTTGCAAGTTCTAACTAATTAACATCCTTGAATACATGGACTTTTTGACAAGTTATTAATTAGGTCTGGATTTTAGTGAGGTGAACTGATTTATGCTTATGCTACTTTGGCTTATATTGACATCATTATTGTTGTTCCTTAATTTAAGTAGTTACAAATTGTCTCCCTTTTTCAATAATCCACTAATGAGTTGTATAATGTATTGTAGTATGAATTATGGTTTTATGTGGGTGTCTTTAATTTTTAAATGAAATGCAGGTTCTTTTGCATTAATTTAGGAAATTTAGTCTGTAATGTTATGTATGTGGGTCAATTTTAATATGTGAATAAACATTATCTGGTGACTTGTTTTGGATTTGCCATTTTCCATTTTTGATAATTGTAAAGAGAGAGTTAGGGGAAGACTTGATTTAGTTGTCTAGTGGCTTCGTTTGAATTTTTCCTTTTCAAACTTTATCGTCTGGCAATTGATAAGATCCTTACTGAAACTAGATTTAGTGTTTTCTTTTATATAAGCTATTATGGGTAAATTTTCAGTACTCTTGAATGTACAAATGACAAACCACGATTTTTGCTATAGCTTATGCTATATTCAAATAAAAAGGCAATTGCATTGACACTTGTGATGAGAGATACATACTACCCTGACAACAAACTAGTATTAAGCCGTCTTACATAAGTATTTGTCATAAAAAATAATCAACTCTTCCCATCTTTTCTATACTTAGGAAATTCTCATTTATCGTTAGTGCATGAAATTATTTGATGAAATATGAAATGTTGTCGAATTGTTTTCCTAATGTTAATATTACCATGAGCTTAATTTATACAGTGAGTAGTTTTCCTTTATGTTCTTCTGATACACTTCCTCTTGCATTCAAGAATATGGCAATTGATGCGTGTGTCAACCATTGTGTACTTTTTCGGAAAGAGT
The DNA here is from genome assembly GCF_048544455.1 of Silene latifolia. Taxonomy (NCBI): domain Eukaryota; kingdom Viridiplantae; phylum Streptophyta; class Magnoliopsida; order Caryophyllales; family Caryophyllaceae; genus Silene; species Silene latifolia. The sequence goes on from NC_133534.1 coordinate 18,125,117, forward strand.
TTGCAAATGAGCATAAGTGCCCTATATGCTTAGCTCCAAGATGGAAGCAAAAAATTGTGCAAGGTGGTGATGAATGTTCAGATAATGATAATGTTCTTAGCAGAATCCGTGTACCTCAGTTGGTTCTACGTCATTTCCCGCTTATTCCAAGGTTGGTTCTACTCTATTTCCCGCCTACTCCAAGGTATCCACACAACCCAGCAAGATCCCTTGTATGTCAGGCAACCCAGCCATCTAACATGCCAACTCAAGATCTTGAAGAAATATTCGAGTCCCTTGATACCCAAGAGGATCCCTTGTATGTCAAGGTTGTTTTAGAAGACTAAAAGGTATTTTTTACCACCCCTTTCTTATATTTATAGAAACATTTCCTTCCGTTGCTCCCTTAATTCTATGTCCTCTTTTAATATTGTAGCAAGTTATGACTGATGAACGACTATTATATGTGGCTGGCGCTGACTTCAGATGGAGAAAAACATCACTATAACAAAGTAAATCATGGGCGACGAACAGTAATGTCGTTGCACATGCTACAATGGGCGTCGAGCCTAGGGCGTCAAACCCACGACGACTTTATTTTCGTCGCACAAATGATTGGGCAACGAAATACACTCCTTGTGCGACGAAATGTTTTGTTGCCCAAAGCAGTTTTTCTTGTAGTGTCTAGTCCTATTCCGTGCCTCTCGACTTATAGAATGAATTAACAAATTTAATCAATGAATAAGGCCTTTAAACAAAGATTAAACGTGACGATACAAACATGTGATAGAAACAATTAGACAATATTATAACATCATAGTTTATCATGTTACAAATATTTTTTATGCATGACTCCCTTCATTCCCTATACAAGGTAGACTACTCTAACATAATGTAAATGTAAACTAAACTAATGACAATTGAAATGATAAACATAATGAAAATAGGAGTAGAATTACCTTGAAATAGAATTGGAAATGGAATTGAAGAACAATGCAAATATAAATAACTTGATATGTAAATTGTATATAACTTGAATTAAAATTGTTTATAACAAAATGGAAATGCTAATAGGAAATCTAATCTAACCTAAACTAAGAACTAAAAATAAGTGTATAAAAGTGGTGTAAGAAGTATGTGAGAAGTGTGTTTTAGGTCTCGGATCAACACCCTTTATATAGGAGTGAAGGGAGTAACGGAAACAAGCTAGAGAAGGCTAACCCCGATCGGGGTGGGTTTTCTCAATTTTCTCTTAATTCCGTCTTAACTTTGCACTTAATATTGATGCGGAATCCGATGCTTATGTCTTAATGCATCCATCTAAGGTATCTTAGGCATCTTTTGGCATCCAATGCAAACTCTTATCATGGGCTTTCATTTGGATTTCATTTCTTTACATATTCACCAACTAAGATTGGTTTCCTCTTGCTCGGGTTTTCCAATTTCTTTTAAAAATGCCCCTATACTTCTCGGAACTCCTTTGTATGATCAAGACTTGCTCTCATTAGCCTCGTGAACTCTTGTACTTGCTAATTTGACGGGAAAAAGCTACTAAAAGCTTAATTTCCTACAAAACACAATGAAAAACAAGCAAACACAACTAGAACACGGAATTAGCTAACAAACACTAACATTAATGCAAATGACATGTAAAATAGAGCTAAAATAGAGGGTCAAAATGTATATAAAATGGACCTATAAACACATCATATATTTAAAAGTTAAAAATAATTTCTCAAATACCATCTTTTTGCCTTAAAAATAGAAGTAGCAATTTGGTGTTTCTAATTATTGAAAACTACTTTTAAAAAAGTAAGCTTTAGAAATAAAAACTCATTTTTAACAATCTAGGTCAAACATGCTCGAAGTTCTTAATAAAATAAAAGTAGGCCTGACATAACACATTACCTTTTGTATTAGGTAAAAATAAGATAAATTCTATTCAATGGGAGTAGGTGTATTAGTTGGTAGTATTCATAGTTAAAAGAAACTACGGAGTATTTTAAGAAGGACTCTAAAAGTTCGAAGTATTACTATTAAATAATCCTTTAATTTATCTACTATGTATTTCGACTTTTAACTAACATGGCTATGGGGTTCTGGTCAGGGGGGTTTGTGTTACAAAGTGTAGGAGTTTACTCTTCTCTGGAGACAGATTTTTGTGGTCTGCTTTCCGCCTTTTCTTTCTACGTACTTGGGGCGTAAGTGCACTTTGTTTTCTCTCGTTGGGTAAAGGGGCTCGTTGGTGTCCTGATAAGGTGTATCGCAGCCAAGGAGATGGATCTCCGAGACGCTTTCTTGGGTCTTGTTGTAGGTATTTCTCTGAAGCTGTTTTGATTAAGACGAGTAAAAATGAGTTTGTGGAGGCTCGTTGGTTTTCTGAGGAAGATTTTCACAGCCAAAGAGATGAATCTCCGAGACCCTTTTTTGGGTCTTGTTGCAGGTATTTCTCTGAAGCTACATCAATCAAGACAAGCAAAGATGGGTGTTTTCCTTTGGCCAGCGTTGCTCATCCTTTAGAGATTGGGGTGGATTTTGAGTTTGAAGAGCGTGTTCCGACTTCCGTCGTACGCCATCAACACAACGTTGTTTACCGATGCAATTGTTACCATGCTTTAGTTTATATTATTAGTAGCTCTATGGTGTTTTATGTTGTAGTTTATAGGTATGGTTTAGTGAGCCGTGCCACTATAATGTAAAACTTTTTCTTCACAGCTGCAAAAAAAAAAAAAAAACTAACAAGTATAACTCTATTTATATTCATGTGATACGATATTTTTAGAATGTTACCGAAGATTGTAAAGTTGTAACATAAAAAATTCAACTTAAGATAAATTCATGATTTCAATAAACCAAATTACATATTCGGAATTTCTTAAATTATCAATGTTATGAGAAACCCCACAAAACAAAATTATGATTTTAAAACATTAAAAATTGGGTGTTGATTTTTGTAGTACATATTTTACTCATTACAGTACACTTATAACCATTTTACCCTTTTCATTTCACCACTCTCTCCTCCATTGTACTGCATGAACAAAAAAAATACAAAATAAACAAGAAATTAGCGCAGTACAATAAAACTCAACCTCCACCACCACCACCACCACCAACCCACCACCCTCCAACCACACCTACCACTATATTCCTTTGACCACCCACTAGGACCCCATAATCGAGCCCCCGCAAACAAACGAACGACACCAACGATGACCGCAAATGGACTTCACACCACACCTGCCTTCACAAACGCACGCCTGCCGCCGACCTCCGATTAACCACCACATACGCCGACGATCGGCCACCAATGCCGCCAACCAACAACACCTATCTAATATTTGAAACTTTAAGCCCTAATTAAAACAAAACAAATCTAAAAAAACCCAAGATGAAAAGCATTACTTGATAGTTAAATTGCAATTAATGCATCATATTCATGTTTCACAATCAAATTATCATTATAATAATTGAAAATTTTGGAAAGTCGTAGCAAATTCTTAGAGAATTTTTGAGTTAGGGGTATGATAATGAAAAGTTTTGTGTAAAAAGTACTTAAATGAGTAAAATATGTAATGCAAAAATAAATTACGTAAAAATTTAGACAATAATAAATTTCTCTACTTGTGTACAATTTTTCAAATGTTTCAATAATCTTATTAAAAATAAATAAAAGAACACCAAATATTTCTTAAAATAATCAAAATATTTTCGATATTTTATATTTGAATTTATTTTCATACTCCCTCCAAGTCCCTTTTATCTTCCCTTTTCTTTTAGGCACAAAAAATAAGAAAGGGGAAGAAAGAAAGGAAAGAATGAATAAAATAGTGTAAGTTGTGAAATTTATAGGAGAGAGAAAATAATAAAGAATGAATAATGAATAAAGAATGAATAAAGTAGTGGAAGTTGTTGATTTTTCACGAGCGAGAAAATAATAAAGAACAAATAAAATTTACCAAAAAAGAAAAGAGGGAAAAAAAGTAACTTAAAAAGTCTAGGGTTCCTAGGGGTTCTGTCTAACTGCTCTTAGGGTTTTCCTCTCCACTCGGGGCTTTTCTCACGATTTCGATCGTGAGTTAGGGCTTGTTTTGTTGTTTTTTCTTGTGTCGTTCTTGTTTCTCTATGCAGGTACAGTTGATGAGTAACACACGGGATTCGAACCGAAAGGGCAAGGGGCCGATGTACAGCGACGGTGAGGGATCGAATGATGATCGAGGGGGTTTTATCTGGGAGGAGGAATCTGAGGCATCTCGTGGAAAATTCATGCTAGTCGGAAAGTTATGGGCTTCGAGGCCGATTAACGTGAAAGCGGCTATCGATACAATGGTGAGACTATGGAATCCAATAAAGGCAATTACTGGCAATGTGGTGGATGCGAAAGAGAAGAATTTCGTGTTTCGATTTGACAGCGAACGTGATAAAGCGAGGGTTTTGGAAGGCCAACCATGGCACTTTGAGAAGTTTTTGTGGTGCTTTAATGAACCCAACGAATCAGGTAAGGTCACTGACGTACCTCTCTATCATTTTCCTATTTGGTCGAGAGTTTATGACCTCCCTATCGCGGGGAGATCCAGTGAAGCTAATATACGACGGATTGGTGCCAGCCTTGGCACGTATTTGGAGGCTGATAGTGGCTCGAATTGTGAACTGAATAGGGCTATAAGAGTTCGTATTATTCGTGATATTCGAAAGCCGTTGCAAGCTACTATACCCATTACTATGAAGGATAATAAAGTGGTTCATTTTGATGTCAAATATGAAAGACTACCCATATTTTGTTATGGATGTGGGGTGATGGGGCATGGGGAGAAAGACTGTGAACACGACCCTTATGAGGAGGAGGAACTACCGTTTGGAGAGTGGCTCCGTGCCTCTCCCTGGAAGATTACGAAGACCTCTAACGAAGGGACTGGAAAAGCACAGAGAAATTTGAGCTCTGTTTTTGAGGATGAAAAGAAGCAGGAGGCTGAGAACGATATCTCCCTGATGATTGAACGACTTCAATCTATTGCTTTGACTTTGAAATTAAAAAAGAGTAATGCTACTTCGAAATCAAATGAGCAGGCTGGGGATAGTGAGGTGATAGAGAAAACTGTGGTGGCCATTAATTCTGAGGAGCTGACGACATGAAAGGATGGGAAGAGGGTGGAAGGTATGGAGGAGGGGCAGCGGATGGTGACTGGTGAGGAGGAGGGCGCATTGAGTGGGTTACAGGGGGAGATGGGAGATGGCACTATACTGATGAACGGGGATAATGTGTTTGCTAGAAGGGAGCTGTCTGGGCAGGGGAGTTTGGAGTGTGGAGGAGGCTGTAAAGGGAGGCTTGGGGGTAAGAAGCGTGAATGGAAGAAGCAAGCACAGGTTGGGGGTGGGATGAGCGATGGTAGCGTGGCTGGTGTGGCCTGTGGTGGGAAGCGTGATAGGGTGGAGGAGGGTGACTTAATGGGGGAAAAACGTTTGAAAATTATGATTGACGGGGGCGTCTTAATACTTGAGGCGGAGGTTGAGGGAACTCAACCCCGCCAGGCCCAATGAATCTTCTAAGCCTCAACTGTCGGGGCTTGGGAAACTCCGACACGGTTAATGCCCTGCGTACTTTGGTTCGTAGGGAAGCCCCGGCCATGATTTTTCTTAGCGAGACGAAACTTTGTGGTCGTGAAATGAGGAGGGTGAGGGAAAAGTTTGATGGGTATTACGGGATTGATGTGGATAGTGCTGGGAGGTCAGGAGGTCTTGCTTTTATGTGGAAAAAAGATATCGACTGTTCCTTTGTGTCGGCATCTATGCACCATATGGATTTCCGGGTTCGACAGGGGGAGAAAGAGTGGCGTGTGATGGGTTTTTATGGGTGGCCAGCTGTGACGGACAGACACCTTTCATGGGACTTACTTCGGCTTCTATACGGCCAATCTTCGCTGCCGTGGCTTTGTATAGGAGATTTCAATGAAATTTTGTTCTCCACAGAGATGAAAGGCGGAAGTCGGGCACAATGGCAGATGAATAACTTTCAAGCAGCTGTTGATTTTTGTGGGCTAAGAGACGTGGCTTGGGAAGGTTATGCGTTCACTTACGATAATGGGCAAGCTGGAGACAATAATAGGCAAAGTATGATTGACCGCGCTATGTGCTCTGATGCGTGGCTCGAACTATTCCCATATGCAAAAAACTATCATCTTGACAGAGAATGGTCGGACCACGCTCCGCTGAAGCTGATTTTTGATCGTCGTGAGATTGGAGGGATAACGAGAAGTAGGTTCCGATTTGAGCAAATTTGGGTGGGTGAGGAGAGGTGTGAGGAGGCCGTGTGTCGTGGGGTGGAGAAGGGGCGAGGAAATTTGGTTACTACGATCGAGGCATGTGCTAAGGAGCTCCAAGCTTGGAAGAAGATTAGTATTGGTAAAATTAATTGGGCTCTTGAAACGAAACGCAGACAATTATCTCGCCTAAATGAAGGAGACAGGTCGGCTGATGCGGTTCAAAAACGAAGGAAATTGATTGCGGAAATGGCTGGTTTATACAAGCAAGAAGAATAATATTGGAGGCAACGCTCGAGAGCTTTGTGGCTGAAAGATGGGGACCGAAATACGAAATTTTTCCATTCTAAAGCGGGGGAAAGAAAGAGCAAGAATTTTATTCCTCTTCTAATCGATGATAATGGACGGGAATACATTGGGAACGATGAGGTTGCTAGAGTGGCTGTGAATTACTTTGAGGGACTTTTCCAGACAGCTGAGCCAACAAATTTTGATGAGGTACTAGTGGGTTTGGATGGGAGAGTTACGGACCGAATGAATCAATGGTTGCGCATGGATTATCGCGAGGAGGAGGTTTTAGAGGCCCTTAATCAGATGCATCCCCTGAAAGCCCCGGGTCCTGACGGTATGAACGGTCTCTTCTTTCGATCTTATTGGAAGGAAATAAGGCCGCAGGTGGTTAATTCGGTGTTGAATATCTTGCGTGGGGATGCGAGCCCGGCTAGTCTCAACAAAACTAATATTGTACTCATACCGAAGAAGAAAGCGCCAGATAAAATAAGGGACTTTCACCCCATTAGTTTGTGCAATGTGGCCTATAAATTAGTGTCGAAAGTTTTGGCAAATCGTCTGAAGATGTTCCTGGGAGAAATTGTTTCGGAAAATCAGAGCGCTTTCACTCCAGGCCGATTGATCACGGACAATATTCTAACCGCCTTTGAGATATTCCATTCTATGAAGAGCAACAGGCAGTCAAATGGATACATGGCGCTTAAACTTGATATGGTGAAGGCTTATGATAGAGTGGAGTGGGGCTTTCTACGCCGGGTGTTGACGGTTATGGGGTTTGATACGAGTTGGGTCCAGCGTGTTATGGCCTGCGTCTCCACCGTGACCTTCTCGGTACTAATTAACGGGTCCCCTTCGACTGAGTTTCGACCGAGCAGAGGATTGCGACAGGGCGATCCGTTATCCCCGTATTTATTCCTCCTTTATGCTGAGGCCTTATCGAATATGTTACGTAGGGCAGTCGAAAATCAAGCTATCCACGGCATCCGTATCTCGACTGAGGCACCACCTATCTCGCACCTTCTCTTCGCTGATGATAGTATTTTCTTTGTCCGGGCAACGATACAAGAAGCTAATGTCGTAAATGAGATTTTAAGGAAATATGAAGCAACTTCTGGTCAACTGGTGAGCCTAGAAAAGACGACTGTGGTGTTTAGCAAGAGGGTAATTCAAGGCCAACGTGATGCTGTGTCGGCTATATTGGGAGTAGAGGAAGTTAGAGAACATGCTCGGTATCTCGGGCTCCCGACGGTGGTGGGACGGTCTAAGAAGGTGATTACTGATATTATTAGAGACAAGCTTAGCAAAAGATTACAGGGATACGGCGGGAAAATTTTGTCTAGGGCTGGTAAGGAGGTTCTTATAAAGGCTGTGGCCAATTCACTCCCTACCTATGTGATGAGTGTGTTTAAAATTCCGGCAAATTTCTGTGATGAGCTAAGAGCAATTGTAGCACGCTTCTGGTGGGGCCACGATGAAAGCAAGCGAGGGATCCATTGGGTGTCTTGGCGTAAGATGGCTAGGCCGAAAGGAGAGGGTGAGTTGGATTTTCGGGATTTCCGACAATTTAATCTTGCTCTCTTAGGCAAGCAAGCTTGGAGACTGTTAACAAATCCGAATAGCTTGTGGTCACGGCTGATGAAGGCGAGATACTTTCCTGATAATGACTTTATGACGGCTGGGGTTGGTTATAATCCACGCTATACTTGGAGAGGTATTGTGGAAGCGAGAGATGTGATGGTTCGCGGCCTACGGAGAAGGATTGGAGACGGCACTGCGACAAGGGTGTGGGGTCAGTCGTGGCTGCCTAACACGCATACGGGGCGGCTAATCTCACCGTGTCCACAAGGCTTGGAGAATATGTGTGTAGATGAGCTGATGGTACCGCATACAGCTGCGTGGGATGGGGTAAAATTGAATCAACTTCTTCTTCCCATCGATGTGCAGCGTATTCTCGATGTTCGAATTAGCCCGAATAAACCGCCGGATATTTGGTATTGGGGACTTGAGAAGGATGGGTTATATACGGTGAGAAGTGCGTATAAGATGTTAGTGGGTAAGCTGGGAGACATGGCAGGTGGCTCGGACTGATCTAGAGGGAGATGGCTCTGGAATCGGCTCTGGAAACTTTCGGTTTGGCTCCGTGTGTAATACTCCGTATTTATGGTCTTGGGGGTACTCTATCGAGTAGCCCTTACTCTGTCGAGTAAGGGTATGTTGCAGAATAAAATAGTTTCTGACCTGTTGGGCACTCGATCGAGTAGCTGGGGCACTCGATCGAGTAGGGGGGTACTCGATCGAGTACCTTGGGTACTCGATCGAGTGTCCGGTTTTACGGGGGAGTTTTCTCGGGTTTTGTTAATTACGCGATTAAGGTATTTAAACCAATTCGTCTTTGTTCTAAATCACTTTTTACAAAACCTAAAACCTGTTTAAGAGAGAAAGCAACTTGTCTTCTTCCTAATCGCGTTCTTGACAATTCCCGGAGTTCAGACGGTCGGTTTGCATCGTAGTTTGTGTCGTTGGATTCCTTGCGTCGAGGGTAAGCTTTTAATGTAATTTATATAATGTTTTGTTAAGATTAGTGAAACCCTAATTTAGGAATTGGGGGTTTTTATGGATAGTAATTGAATAGTAGTATCTATGTGTTGTATGGTAGGAGGAGAGTTCATAGAAGAGGCGTTTTGAGACAGCTGTAGATACCGTCTGCGTGTTGTGCTTTCCAGGTAGGATTTTCCTACTCAGTATTAGTCCCATAATGGGATATTGGTGATGTGCTGTAGTTAGTTGATTGATATCATGATTGTAATTGTAATTGTGATTGTGATTGTGGTTGTGTTTGTGATGGTTCTCGAGATGCGTTCTCGGCTGAGTGGGGTCACTTGCGGGAGTGATCTCACGCCCTAGTTTCGCCCTTCGTGGAACCCGCCACGAAAGGGGATGTGCACATTAATGGACAGGGTTATTGCTCGTACGATGAGCGGGGCTTAGGTGGGAACGGCTGCGGTCCCCCACTGGCGTGGTGGTCCAGTGGACGGTCAAGTATTGAGATGATGGGAGTTGGTGGTGTGTGTGTGTGTGTGTGTGTGGTTCATTTGTCTGTTTGTCTTATTATTGTTGTCTATATTGATTGTGTGATTAGTACTGACCCCGGTGTTGTTTTGTAAAACCTGCGGTGATCCATTCGGGGATGGTGAGCAGATATTGAGCAGGTATAGAGATGATACTGGTATAGCTGGGACGGCCACGACATGACGATAGAGTCTTCCGCTGTAGTTTAGCATTTATTTACTTTTCAGTTGAGAACAGTTAGTTTTGGAATAATGTATTGTACTTTCAGTTTGGTTTCAAGGATTGTACTCATTCATTAAACTACTTATAATAAATGTTGTTTCTGTTTTGTCTATTTGATTATCATACCTCGGGCAACCGAGATGGTGATGTCTTCATACCTGAGTGGTCCTGGTAAGGCACTCGGAGTATGGGGGTGTTACACCGTGTGAAGCTCTTCTTCTGGCAATTGTGTAGTGAAGCGCTCGCCACAAGAGCTAACATAACTGCCCGGGTTGGAGGTGAGTACTCTCTTTGTCCTTTTTGTCATTCTAATCTTGAGTCGAGTCTTCATTTATTTCGGGATTGTGGGGTGGCAAAATGGGTTTGGGATGGGTTGGGGGTGGGAGAAATGACGGCAGGGAGGGGAGGGAATGTGAAGGAATGGGTGGAGGGGTGTTGGAAGAATATGTGCATGGAAGAAGGAGCAAAGCTAATGGTAGGGTGTTGGGCAATTTGGGAACATTGCAATAAGGTTGTTTTCGATAATGCAATTGTGGCCTCGGTGGATGTGGTTCGAAGAGTGACGGATGTCATGCATGAGGGTGTTGAGAGTGGGGAGACGTGGATTGGTGGGGGGAGACGCGAAAAGGAGGGAGCTTGGAGGGAGGAGAATGCGGGTTGGAGACCGGCGCGTGATGGATTTGTTAAAATCAATGTGGATGCGGGAGTGAAAGAGGGTGAAGGGGTTGGTACGGGGATTGTATGTCGAGACAACAATGGTGTGTTGGAATATGTGTCCTCCAACAATAATGCGATCATAACTGTTGATCATAATGATCACATGTTTAAGTCTCATTTTAAAGAATACAATTGGGAAGTAATATTTTACTGTCAACTGGTCCACACATATCGGTAATGATTGGCTGACTAGAGTTTGACATTACTGTCGTAAGACGGTGGTGACCAGTTGATCCCCTTAGGTCATACCTAAAGGATAACACTCTTAATTGATCATTTATTTGATCGTATGACGATACGGGTCAACTAAATTACTTAAAATTGACGGACGATTTTGGAAGTAATATTTACGTGTTTCATTGTAATTTGATTAAATGAGATACGGTCTAAGTAATCGAATTGTTTCATTACTTAGATGAAATTATTGTTTAAGGAAACAATTGCATTTGAATGAATAAATTATTATAAATACAAGATGTTGTGATTTATAATTGGTAAAATATTTTGGTACAAGTAATTGTGAATTACTAAGTCGATTTTTGTATATGACGTATTTTTATTAATACGTTGATTTTTAATATATTAAAAATACATAACAATTTTATGTGACATGTGATATATGACAAATTGACAAAGATAAAACGGAGTCCATTTTATCCAAGTTAGCCGAAATAATGGGAGGATTAAGGAAATATTATGTTTATTGTGTGAGTGGTAAGCATAATGATTTCCCTAATACTAGCCATGCAAACCTAGTGGTCATTGTGAAGACAAACTTGTGCATGCATTGGGCACTTCCTCCTCCTTCCACCCGGTTTTGCATGAGGAGAATGGCATGAGTTTTTCTTCTTATTTTTACCTAATATACACTACAAAATACTCTAGTGTATTATTCATTCACAATCCATCTAAAATTAGAGTTTTAGAAAGATAAAAACTTCCTTCTCCTCCTTCTTTCTTGACCGAAATAATAGAGAGACCAAATAATATTTTTGGGTCAATTTTTATACAAAATTAGTATTATTCTAGTAATAATAATATTAGTTTTATTAAGTTGTTATCTTGGGTATAATATTTTTGGGAGGGATTCTCTTCTTGAATCCTTGTTCATCCAATTAAGGAAAGCTCAAGAACAAGAGAGTAGGAGAACTCTCTTGTGCCCTTTGATCCGAAAATATCAATGTAAGATGATGATTTCTTCTTTAATTATATTTTGTTTGCATGCATAAGATCACCTTTTAATTTTATGACTAAATTAAAATTATAACATATATGAATATGTTGAGTATAAAGATCTAGATTTCTAACAAGCGGTATCAAGAGCCTTGGTTGTTTGCATGCAAATCGGTTATAGTTTTTCCGAGTTATACGACTAACATATAAAACTTGTAAATTTGTGTTATTATGATATATCACGAAATAACTTTATGCATGTTAAAGTTTCTGGTCCTAAAATGTTTTTAGGATATTTTGGTAAATTTATGGATTTTTATTGTTCATCTTATATAATAATGGCATTAAAAATATGATTTTATGATTAAAATGTCATTTTCGGACTAAAATTAGCTAAACTTCGAATTTTCCAGTGATTTTTGAATATGTTATCACATATATTATTTTGAGATGACCTGTAAATTTTCATAATTTTTGGAGTTCTTATGCTCGAAATATGGATTTTTCATGATAAAAATCGAATTTAAATGAAAAATAGGTTAATATGAGATAAATTTCGAATGTGGTCATAGAAATTTAGTATGTTGTCACATACAATTTTACAAGATGTGTGTAAAATAATAGACTATATTGAAGTCTTTATGCATGATTTATGGATTTTTGATGAAAAATAGCATAAATAGTGACTTAATTAGTGAATAATTGTTAAAACATACTCCATGACTAAGGAAAAAGTCACATGTTGCATTTTATTATCTTTTTCAGATCTAAAATTGAAAAGTTGATGAATATAATTTTTCTCATGTTTTTATGATTTTTATTGTTAAATTCGATAAACCGCAACATAGTTTTTCCGATAATTTTACGAAATTTTAACCTAAGTTTTTGAACATTATGAGTGTCATGGTATTTTTTCAGAATGTTCATAAGTTTAAATTTCAATTTTTTGAATTTATTTGAAATTTTGTGATTTATTTGAAGTTTATAGCATTTTATTGTAAATTTTGGGTCCATTAATGAACAATTTTAAGAAATATGAGTTAATTATAGTCAAATAGTTAGTGAAGACTAATTTTGAGTCCTAAGAGGTTAGGGTAATTAACTTGTGCATAAATATGAATTTATGTAATTTTTGTGATTATAAAACGTTGAATCACGCAAATCCGTAAAAACCGTGTAATATACGATATTGGCTCCTTAAAGGCGATTTAGCATAAAATTGGGCATGTTCTTACATATTATAATGCTGAATTTTATTTATGATTGTCATAATTTTACTTTATGTAATTTTTGAATTATGTAATTTTACTTAGTATGGCCTTAGTTTTAATTGGTATTACCCGAAATGTATGGGAATATCGATTCGGTTGTAATTTATTGTGATCTCGTATCACCGTTTTGTAATTTAATAGATTTATTTTATTTTAATTACAAATGTATAATAGGAAATTATGTAATTTGTTATGTAATTTATTTATTCCGGAGTTCTTGAAGACGGTGTCATTCAAGAAAGCGATACATAAAGACGGTGTTACCTCGAGATGCGTGCCATAACCGAAGTTCAAGGGACCAATGGAGTTGGTTTCCGAATATGTAATAGTTAATTAGATTTTCTATTTTAGGAAGGCCATACTAGGATTTATTTTATGTTTTGCATTCTATTTATATGTTGCATGCATCGCTAAATCGCCATAACTAAAACATGCATTGTCATTTTAATCGAGTATATCGACCGTGTCAATTAAAATTATCGTAATTCACCGCTTTAGTTCACTTAAAACGTGATAGATAATAAATTGACATGACCTCTCGCTAAAAATAAACAATTGAGACATAGCCTTACCAAAAAGTAGAAACCATGAAAACCTATTTCGTGAGGGAGTGCACTCGGCCATCCCGGGGTACAAACCTTGTTACGTAGGGGAAGTGGGTGATAAATGTCTATCGACCGAATTCGTGTTGATGAGGGTTTCATCGGCCATCCCGTGCCCAAATTAATGTGAATTTGGATCATGGACACATTTATTCGAAATTTGGATTGACCTCAACGGAAGTATTTGTGACCGTAGTCGCATGTGTTCCGGGCTATAGATAAACATTAGAGTAATTTTATCGACCAAGAGTTCTAAAAGTAGAATCGACTAAAAGTTAATCTACCGAGTTATATTAATAAGGGTTTCATCGGCTATCCCGTGCCTAAGTTGATATGAATTTGGGTCTTGGAATCATTTATCTAAGTTGGGTAGAGGTCACTAGATAAATGTCATAAACTTGTTTAAATTAAAAAATTTACGAGTATTATTATTAAAACGACATATGTTTTATTCCTTCCATATTTTGTTTTGTAGACCGATCTTATTTCTCATAACAAATGGCAAATCCAAACACCAACGCCACGCCTTTCACTAATACTTCATGGCTCCGATCCTTCATGGATCGATGTAAACTTGAAAAGAATGGGTCAAATTTCTCCGATTGGGATGCCCAACTCAAATTAGCCGCCCAAGGTGACGACAAGCTTCGTTACCTTACCGAGGCCTCTCCACCTGAACCTAATACTAGGTCGACCGCCGCCACTAGGGAAGCATATGAGGCTTACCATAAGGAGTCCGCCGCAATGAAAAACGTGTTGATCTTTGCGATGGAGGCGGATCTCCAAAGGAGAGCCTTTAAGATGGGCACTGCTAATAAGATTTACTCCAAGCTTGTGACAATGTTTTCACAAACTCCGCGGATCGTCTAATATGAGGCGGCCGCGGCATTCTTTGATCTCGACTTCAAAGAGGGCCAAAAGGTTAGCCCTTATGTGCTCAAATTAATGGAGCTAGTCGAGACCTTGGAAATTCAAAAGGTTGAAATCCCCAAAGAACTCATTGTAGATTGGATTCTACACTCCTTATCCAAAGTCAAGGCATATGTTCAATTCCGGGTGAATTTTAACATGCAAGACAAGGACGTGTCTCTTGAAGAGTTACACAAGTTACTTGTGCAAGCCGAAAGGGACATGGGGTTAAATGTGAACCCACCAAAAGATGTGCTTAACATAAGCACCAAAAGTAAGGGGAAGTTCAAGAAGAATGGGAAGAAGAGTAAGAAGCAAGCTCCCACTTTCACCAAAGCTAGGACTTATGAAGCTAGCACTTCCAAAATCAAGAAGGGTCCTCTTGATAAATGCCATTATTGTAATGGTGTTGGACATTGGAAAAGAAATTGTTCCAAGTACCTTGGTGATATTAAGGCTGGAAAGATCACTCCAGTAGGTAAATGACTATCCTTTCTTTTATGTTTCTAATTCAACTATGGTATTGTGATACAAAGTTGTGATAATGTATCCCCTTTTTATTGTAAATAGGGCCTCCACCAAGCAAGGACAAGGGAAAAGAAAAGCAAGCTTGAGAAACCATCGAGAAGCTAGGAATAGCTTCCATGAAGCTTCGCTTTTTATTGTCTTATTTTAATTATGTTTTGGATTTTAGAACCTTTTGATTTCCGTGTTCGACATGGAAATGTATTTTGGATAATTGGTTGTATTTTGGATAATGGTGGCTTGGTTTGCAACCCAAGTCACCCGTTTTATCATTTTTATCCTTGTTCTAAAATTCGTCTATACATGCTTGCTCATAGAAACATATGATTATTCACTTAAAGTGATCTAATTAACAACTATAATGATGGGATTCATTATATGACCACAAGCTAAAGACTTGTGTTTGATCATTTACAAAGTGAGATTGAGTTAATGAACTCTCTTAAAGGAAAGTTAATCACCAAGTACACTTACAAAATCTAAAACAATTAGTCAACCTATGAGATAGTCCTCCTTATACTTCAAAAATCATTATTTGTGTCTCATATGCTATCTTTGAATCTCTAGTGTATTCATTCTAAAGATAGAGTGGGAGAAAAATGAGGACACAACATCAAAAGAAATTTGCGTACTTGTGTAAATGAGATCTATGCAAGGGAGAATGATTTGAATTAAGGTATACCTATTTATATAGTATGCCCAATAGATGAGATCTATGGTCTCGAATAGATCTACATGATTTCAAGAGACCAAGTGAAGTAATCAAAAGAATATTTTCTCAAGATAACTACACGAGGAAACCAAAAGAAAGTTTTGGAAGAAAAATGACTAATGTAAAGTCTTAACGAGAGTTTTGACTAGTTTATGATAAATTTTGACCAATAGTTTCAACCTTGATATTTACTTAAGAGCCTAAATGAATCAAAGTAACATCCTAGAAAATAAACAAGATTTATGACTAGAGGTTGCAAGGATTGATATACCGATATCCTCAATAGTTAAGTTAAGTATTAACCACGCAAATGTCATTACTTAACCTCATTATGAAAATCCTACCTATTAAACGAACAACCACAGAGCTAAGGTGTCAGCCTGTGATTAAAAGTCAAAAATTCAAAGGTCAATTTTTAAACAAACCCACGTTCCTGAAATTCCGGAAACAATTTATTTGTTGTATTCATTAATCTGCTTGCTTAATTCCAACCTACAAATTCTAATCTAGGAGTACAAAACTAAAATTTATGCCATTAATTAATGGTCTGCCATGTCCTACAAATCAAGTTCAATTTAATTTACAAGCAACATCAATAAATAAAATCAAGAACCGAGATTAGATCATGAGCTAAAAACGCAGCCTAATTTACAATGACATTTTTTTTCCTGATGTCATTCATCAAATACGGATGTGATGTTGAAATAACTACTAATATAAATAAATAAATAAAATATTTGAAATAAAAAGTAAAATAAATAACTTGATAAAAAGATGTATGTATATCAAATATCTGAAATAACTCCTAATATAAATTGAAAAGGTGTTACAGTTGAAAAAAAAAACCAGAAAAAAATTATGAAAGATTAAAGGAATTATTAGAATAAAAAAAAAGCAGAAAAAAAAGGCTAATTTCATAGAAAAATAAAACTGAGAGAAAAAATGATATTGAAAATTTCGCACATACAATAATATCAATTGAAAATGTTTGGATCATGGTTTGCAAGAACCCAGAAATTTTATGCGATCGATTTACACTTTTTATATTCAGCGTTGTATTTATATGGGGTGGGATTATATGGGATTTTAATATTTTAACCGGAGAGACAGAGTGGTAGAGGTAAGTGAGAGAGGGTGAGCTGATTTGGGTGATGTATTATGTATGTATTGATGGCGGTGGGTAGTATTTATTTGGACGTGTCATGTGTTTAGGGTTTCGTTAGTAAAGTTTGTTATATGAGCCGGCCCAACTTTGTAGATCAAATTGCTAGACTTGTATGTTCATTCTAGATGAGTTTCTATGTTGGCCAACATATACTTACGAAGGATATTCGAGGATCTATTACAATAGGATCACTTGGATCGGTTATGAATCAGGTCAAAGCGTGTCGGTTTAAACCTAGGTCGGTTACAATTTATGTCGGGTAGTTGTCGGATCGAGTCATAATCAGGTGATAAGTCGGGTTGGGTTAGTTCAGGTCACTAGCCACGTTAGACACATACATAGTATATTTTACCGGTATTTAATTGAAAATGTTATCGAAATAATTTAGAGATAAATTAAAAGTTACCCCCTTTTAAAATTCAGTTTTTTAAAATTACTTTCTTATATAATTTTTTCCTAAAATTACTCCTTTAGGATGCATTTTTATCAAAAATTGCTTCAAAACTCTAACGTAAGGTACTTTTTTGTCAGTTTATGAACTTATTCCGTTTGTGACTTAATCAATTTATACTTTGAAACGTATAACAGTGGAGAATAAGTTCAAAAACAGACGGAATAAGTCAGCTAAATTAGAGTTTTGAAGCAATTTTTGATAAAAGAGCATTTTAAAGGAGTAATTTTAGGAAAACATTATATAAGGGAGTAATTTTAATAAACTGGATTTTAAAAGGGAGTAATTTTTAATTTACTCATATATTTATTTTACTTTTAAGCTTAAAAAACTAAGTTTAAAAAACGATCATGGGTTAAATTTATCATTTATCCTATTTCACTAATTAACAGTTAGTACAAAATGAAAAACAACTCAAATTTTCCATTTTAAAAGTGCACGGGTCAATTTTTCATTTTAAAAGTGCATGTCAAATATTTCATATTTCATTTTTCCTATTACAAATTCAATAATTAACAATTTTTACTAAATGAAAAACGGGTCAAATTATTTAAAAACGTGTACGGGTGAAAATTTTCATTTTAGCCCGTGCACAAAATCTACAAACATGCATCAGTTTGACTAAATGAAAAATAGGTTTAACATCTTTTACGTGAATGCAATTATTCAAGCCCATGCAATTTTACTAATTTTGTGTTATTTTTCAGTTAAATGATTTTGTTTCGTATATAAGTCGGTTTTTTTGAAGTCAATCAAGTAGCAAGGCTAAGTAGAAATTCAAATTTAGCTACTCAGCTAATTGACCTTAATGCATAATTTTTGTAAAGTACAAATGAAATTTATTCTTTATAACTCAAGTATTACATCTATAATTTAAAATTATTTTACAAAAGTAAAGATACTTTATTGTTTTATTTAAAAACTTTGTTTATAAATATAATTGACTTCAAAAAGAGATAGCTAATAAATATAGAATTTTATTATCTTAAATATTTATATTTTTTATCAGAACAAAATTTAAAACCGCATACTCGTGCAACTTTATTATTGTCATTAGAGTCATCATTATAATTAGGTTCATTCTATCACGTTTCACTAATTAACAACTTTATTATTGCTGTATTTTGGATACTCTCGAATCTCGATAGATACTTTAGTTAAAGAGCTACCACTATTAACACATCTTACTACAACAATCTAAACAACAAACCCGTGCAATTTGCACGGGTATAAAACTAGTGAAATGGTTAAACCTCCTTCCGAAAAGGGTATTTTGAAGGACATGTATTAGATATTATTTATATTTAAAATAATGACATTACTACGCATCATTATGATATGAATGAGTTAGAGATTAAAATCTCTTTCCATAAGGTTAAGATGAGACCACTTCAAAATAGGTATTTTGAAAGGATATGATGGGAACATATATGGTTTTTATCTTAATAACTTAACATAACAATATATTTCAATTCTTGAAATGTTTCAATTGAGTAGTCAATTACGTAACATGTGGAATTAAGTGGGAGTTTGGAAATTATCATGTGAAGACATGGAATTTTGTGGGAGCAATCATCTTATAAAAATTTTATAACTCACTACTCATTGAGAATGACGAGCTAATACCTTCTTTTATAAAGGAGTATTTGAGTTTTCAATTCTGGATGAAAATGGACTATGATGAATCCAATCACATCTTGAGATGTTGGATAAGTATTGAGACATACACATCGAATCAACGAGAAACGTAGGTTATTCATGTAAATGAAAATGGAATTGCCATTAGCAGTCATGGTCGTTCCTTGAACCTAAGAATGGTTGATCTCATGATTATTAGTTACTAATGTTTCCGCCATTAGAATAATCATGCACATGTCCAATAATGATTCATATGCATAAAAGCATGATGGATCGTTGGCGAGCCATATAAGAAACATCAGGAATTCTCGAGGAGAATTTGATGAGCGATTTCAGTGTTTGACAAGAAGACTCTGTTGTGTGTCAAGAGGTTGCACATATTGCAGTTCGAACACATGTAAGGATTTATGGAAATCCTAAGCTTTTCAAGCTAAAAGGAGAAATAGGAAGTTTGGAAAGATACTTAGTTGAATAAGAAGTTACTCAAAACTAATTTTTCCTATTATGCTAGAACTTGTGAGAAGTGCTAGGCTAATCATCTTGACAATTGTTGCAAGACTCTACGAAAACATATACCGGGTACATTGTATGTGGGTGGAGTACTTGACCAGTACAAGTTACATCATTCACCACAAATTTGTTCGTTATGTGATAATCGACAAGGAAGTTCTCTCAAGATAAAGAACCGAAACCGAGGTTGGGAACCTGGTTGTGTACTTGGTAAGGTTCATGCTATGAGAAGATAACATGAACGTAAAGGAAAATGCGATTATAAGAAGTTTGAACTCATGGACACGTGGTATGTTAAACTTCTATTGCAATCAAACAAGTGTTTACACACTTACGATATGCATCACAAGGTTGTAATATGGTATTGACTACCGGAATGTGATGTCGACATTTGTCGTTTGAGTTATTATTAACTCACCTTATACTTTGTTACATCCAAACGGGTTGTAGAGACAATTGAACCCCGTTAAAGTGAACACGGATTAGCATTGTATTTGCCCATAGTTACTTACATGAGGTGACGTCTCGAAGTGACTAGAGTGTGATGCGATTGATGGCAAGTTCAAGTGCATAGAGTCATATGAGAATGACTAGTCGATCACATAGGAAGACTGTTAGGAACATTTTGTCGGGCCTTATGACCGCTTATAGAGTTCTGGCAAATTTATATAGCCTGGTCGTGGCGAGAGCTACTATAGTATTCTTATGAGTCGATTCTTTTGACTAAAGACTATTCGCTTAAGATGGCACAGTTTCAGATTAACTTTGATTTGTGTTACTACGACCTTCGTAAATGAGGTCAAATGGGCATATTTTGGGTTATGATGGCTGTGGCTAGTCGAAGGGAATGAGTGCGATAGGAATTGTCCACCCCTAGTCAGGGTTATAACAATATCTCAGGGCCACTCGGGGAGTAATGAACTGGAAATGCGTGGCCACGCTCGGAATGTATCCATGGTGGATAAATCCGGTCAATCAGTTGTTCTCCAGATCGAGGAAACCACTCTCGATATGATCACTTGCAAGTACGACCTGAAAGACACCTTGCATTGAGTGGGAGATAGTAATAGGACAAGAGAATTGGTGACGCACACTTGTCGAGGAAAAGTGGGAGATTGTTGGAATATGTGTCCTCCGACAATAATGCGATCACAACTGTTGATCATAATGATCACATGTTTAAGTCTCATTTTAAAGAATACAATTGGGAAGTAATATTTTACTGTCAACTGGTCCACACATATCGGTAATGATTGACTGACTAGAGTTTGACATTACTGTCGTAAGACGGTGGTGACCAGTTGATCCCCTTAGGTCATACCTAAAGGATAACACTCTTAATTGATCATTTATTTGATCGTATGACGATACGGGTCAACTAAATTACTTAAAATTGACGGACGATTTTGGAAGTAATATTTACGTGTTTCATTGTAATTTGATTAAATGAGATACGGTCTAAGTAATCGAATTGTTTCATTACTTAGATGAAATTATTGTTTAAGGAAACAATTGCATTTGAATGAATAAATTATTATAAATACAAGATGTTGTGATTTATAATTGGTAAAATATTTTGGTACAAGTAATTGTGAATTACTAAGTCGATTTTTGTATATGATGTATTTTTATTAATACGTTGATTTTTAATATGTTAAAAATACATAACAATTTTATGTGACATATGACATATGACAAATTGACAAATTGACAATTTGACAAAGATAAAATGGAGTCCATTTTATCCATGTTAGCCGAAATAATGGGAGGATTAAGGAAAGATTATGTTTATTGTGTGAGTGGTAAGCATAATGATTTCCCTAATATTAGCCATGCAAACCTAGTGGTCATTGTGAAGACAAACTTATACATGCATTGGGCACTTCCTCCTCCTTCCACCCGGTTTTGCATGAGGAGAATGACATGAGTTTTTCTTCTTATTTTTACCTAATATACACTACAAAATACTCTAGTGTATTATTCATTCACAATCCATCTAAAATTAGGGTTTTAGAAAGATAAAAACTTCCTTCTCCTCCTTCTCTCTTGACCGAAATAATAGAGAGACCAAATAATATTTTTGGGTCAATTTTTATACAAAATTAGTATTATTCTAGTAATAATAATATTAGTTTTATTAAATTGTTATCTTGGGTATAATACTTTTGGGAGGGATTCTCTTCTTGAATCCTTGTTCATCCAATTAAGGAAAGCTCAAGAACAAGAGAGTAGGAGAACTCTCTTGTGCCCTTTGATCCGAAAATATCAATGTAAGATGATGATTTCTTCTTTAATTATATTTTGTTTGCATGCATAAGATCACCTTTTAATTTTATGACTAAATTAAAATTATAACATATATGAATATGTTGAGTATAGAGATCTAGATTTCTAATATGGTGACGTAATGTGGGGTGTATCGATTGGAAGGGACCAGTGCTGGGAAGTCCATTTTGCAGAAGCGACCGCTATTATGGATGGCCTTGAGGAAGCAGCTGCACAAGGAATCCGGAAAGTGGAGATTGAGACTGATTGCTTGCCGGTTATAGAAGCTATTCGCGACAAACAGCTGGGTCGAAGCATGTTTCACCAACTTCTTGATGATATTGTTAAGTTTAGTTTGCATTTCGAGTCTTTTATTTGGTCTTATGTTAGTCGAGTCAATAACTGTGTTGCACATGGTTTAGCTCATTGTATACCACGTGCCGTAGGAAGGGTTGTATGGAAGGATGGTCTTCCACCTTCTGTGAACACTGCTGTTGCTTTTGATCGATTATTAATTGAGTAATGTCGCTAGGCATTTTTCTTCAAAAAAAAAAAAAGAAAAGAAAAGAGGGAAGATAATCAAGTTAGTGTGAAAAAGGAAAGATAATAGGAAATAGGAGGGAGTATTATTTTTATTTGTTAAATTTCATTCCACTTTGTATCTTCTTGACAAGCATTTTCTTATATTTGCCTCAACGTTAACATATTTTGATTCAAATCTAAAACTATCTTAGACACATATATTTGTTAATTCGTGACTTAGCAAATATTTTTCCATGGACGTGTCGTAAGTCGTGGTTAAAATAATATTTACCACGGAAAAAATTCGTGGTTAAATATTTTTTTGCCACGGGAGTGACATTGTTTGTGGCGAAAATGATTACTAGCCACGCATTTAGTCTAATTCGTGGCCCAAGTGAATTTTGGCCATGGAAAATGTTGTCCCGTGGCATAAAATTTTGGCTAAGGCATCGAATGAATTTTTTCCCGTGGTCAGGTAAAATTACGTCAGCAATTATAAATTCTCATGACATAATTTGCGGCGCAAGTGTCAATTTGTTGGTATAAATGTCAATTTGTTGGAGTGAGTCAATTCTTTTTCCGTTGGTGAATTAGTAGAGTCTACAAACCTTGAGATGATATTAAAATTATTTTCACTAGTCTTAAACCCGTGCAAATTGCACGGGTTTGTTATTTAGTATATTGTAGCAACTAATTTTAAACCCATGCAAAATTGCACGGGTTCGTATTTACGATGATATGAATGTTTTTTGACGAATATTTTATTTTTACATTTCTATTGTAATTATCTAATAGTTCTATATCAGTGATCTACATATTTAATGTAGATCAGTGATCTAACTGGAAATGAACATTCTCCACGTAAATAGGATGCGTTAAAACCACAACTACCGGGTGAATGCTCATTTTCTGTTACAGACGTATTAACATCAGTAAGAGTTTCACCATATTCGGCACATAGATCTCTCTCACTAAGCGCTCAAGAACATCGTACTTTCTAGTTTTAAAAATTATTTAAGTTATTTAATTTATTCGCATTGTTTGTAATAATTAATTTCATTAATTTCTGTAATATATTCCTATTATATATAATTCATTCCCGTAATTAAATGTGATTTATTCTCGTGATTATGTAATTTTATTATTAGTTATGTAATTCATTCCGATTATATGTAATTTATTTCATTCATTCCGATTTGTAACTCATTCCGATTATATGCAATTAATTTCATTTATTCTGATTGTATCTAATTACTTCATAATTTTATTTTAAGACTGAAATTGTCGCATGGTTGTATTGGCAGACGATTTGAAGAAATATATTCTTTGCACACCAACGGAACCCACCGTAACCTGAATTTCCAAAAAAAAAGGTTGTACAAATGACGTGACGCATTCTCCATTCAGCATTGTCTTCTTACTAATGATTGCTCTTTAATTGAAGCCATATTTCATGTCCTCAATGTATATCATAACTCCGTTTGCAATTACCAAATTTGTACCTATCGTGAGTATCTAAAATATGGCATAACAAAGGTAGACAAATTTGAATGAAAAGAATCAACAATGAACTGTTGGTGTACAATCACAAGTGAATTGTACTATAACTTCTCGAAAATTTCTTTAAACACAACATTATTTGTTCTACTGAACACGCGTTTATTATTATCGCAAATCAGAACCTTCAGTCCTTTTTGATCGTGAGTTTGTGACTCTTGAAATAGACGCATAGAGCTGACCATACGTAAACACTGACCTTGGAAGATATATCAATTAATTAATAAATTGTATTAATTAATTATCTCCTTAGTGTAATTTATCCTTAGAAATAAAGTTTTGAATTAAAGTGTGTCTTCTTTTTCTAAATAATTTTAAATTATAAATGTAAAAGTTGAGTTATGAAGTCTTATATAACTAAGTTTCAAAAAAAAAAAAAAACTTAAGTTTCTAATCTTGAAATATAAATTTTGTCTATAATTAGCATAGTGATGCATTATGGTCAATTGGTGGAGTCAGATGTTGTAGAACGAGCTGACCTCTTAGCTATATTTGAGTTTCTACTTTGTCTTGTTCCTCGAACGATGACTTCATAAAACCCAAACCTATATACTGTGTATGAAACAAAATAGTTTAGATAAAAGATAACACATAATTAGTAAAAAAGCACGGGTCTGAATTTTTGCAGACCCGTGCATATTGTTCAAACTGTTTTTCTTTTAGCCAAACTCGTGCACATTTGTAGAACCGTACACAGGATAAACAAAATATTTTACCCATTCGCGTTTAAAATGAGAATTTTGGCTCGTTTCACATTTTGTAAAAATTAATGCCAGTGAAATAGGACAAAATAAAAATTGTGACCCGTGCACGTTTAAAACGTGAATTTTGGCTCGTTTCTCATTATGTAAAAATCAATATTAGTGAAATAAGATAAAATGAAAATTGTGACCTGTACACGTTCATAACGCTTTAGTCAAATTGTTAAATATACAAAGCCATGATATAATCATTCTAAAATAATGTTAAATTTGATACGGTTTTAGTGAAATTAATTAATTAGAATTCCATTCTCATTATTTTTTAGTGAACTATTTTTTATCAAATTCTTTAACGGAACTCAACACTTCAGCCATTATTTGGAGAGGTGCAATGTCCGTTTACTCGGTCGAGTATTAAGGAGTACTCGGTCGAGTACGCGATACTCAGCCGAATTTTCCAGAGCAGAATGCGATTTTTGACATCTCATGTCTATAACACCGATGTCCTATCCTTCAAAACAACTAGATGTCTATCCTGAGCTCGAGATTCATGGTATACATGACCCAATAGCAGTACGAAAATAAAAGTAATGGCCTTATGGCCAATTACAACACCCAAAATAAAAAAGTCCGATAAAAGTATAGCAAATATCCAACAACAAATCCAGAGAAACAACTCTAGAAAACAAAGCGGAACTCAAATGTCCGCACCCTCCTCCATCTCCTCACCACCTCCGGTCCCATATGTCCCTGCTCCCAGATAAGCTCCAACTAAGTAGCCTCCACCGCCGGTCCACCTCCCTGCCTCGTCCAGCTGACTGCCGTAGTAGGCTCCCCACAGGTCTGCGAGGCAGCCAAACTCGGTCTCTGTCGGTGGTCTCCAAAAGCTGGGATCAGCCCCATAAATATGGAATACTTTAGTGTCAACCCGGGTCCTCTCCACCAAACCGGCTGCGCTAAGTCCTTCCCAATACCCTGGTTGTAGGCTATCTCATGCATGTTCCGTAGCACCAAGGTAGTAGAGATCCGCTCAGTCAGGTCACTAACCTGCATCCTAAGGTCGTGGACGGTGGGGTAGGGCGAGTACTGCGATGGGTAAAAGCTAGGTGTAGAAAAGGAAGGCTCAGTCTCAGTCTCGGCCACCCTAGTTGCTCTCCCTCTATGGTGTTCGCGGGGCGGGGGAGCGATCGGCTGCTTCTCCAACACGGAGATAGGCTCAGGTAGGCCTAGCAAAATCCTGAGATCGATAAGATAAGACTGAGGGTTGGTTCTACGCTCACCACTCCTCGGGTCATACTCGGCCAAATGGTCCACCACGAGAAGGTGCTCGGGATCGGGGAGCACCATCCATATAGATCCTCTCACCCTTCAAGCAAAAGACCCATTCTCCAACTTCCTAAGCCACCTATTATGACACCAGTATTTTCATCCATCGTCGGGGCAGACTCGAACAACCCAATACCCGACGCAGGTGGAGCCTCAAAGTCAGTCAATCTCTGGGCCAAGCGGGTCACTATGGCCCCACAAGTAAGGTAACGGCTCGAAGACCGTGCCCTAAGATACAAACTAGAGCATACGACCCCGAGAGCACTATAGCTAGTAAAAAGGCTTCCCCCGACGAGGGTTAAGATAGGACATCAACAACATTACCTCATGAGTGTTCATCTTGCTCACATCCTCCCTCCCAAACAGTAGACAAGTCATTATCCTAAGGAACATACAGAGTGACACATGTTGAACATCATTAATCAACATGACACTCGCACTCGGAACGGGTCTCCCAGTCAAGTAAGGTAGGTAGTGAGGTGCCCCACTGTTTTTTGCCACATCACTCAAGTACCCCTTTTTCTCAGTCTCTAGCCCAAGGTGGTTAGCAAACTCATCAAGTGTCAAGCTATAGTCCTCGTTCATGAGGCGGAAAGAAAAGGTTTTCCCCTCTACATCATATACAAAAGAGCTCAGAAACTCCAAGGTTAGATATGGGTAGGACTTCTTTCGAAGATGGTAGAGTCTGGGGTTGGTCATTAGTGCGGATCGGGTTTGCTAACCTGGACACGTCCCGCCTATGACCCCTGTTTGAACCCGACCCGCATAATTCGTACATGGACCCGGCCCGACCCGTGTATACCCCCTGACCGGTTCCAGGTCAGATTTTTGAGACTCGACCCGTCAAGCAACCTGCCAGTGACCCGTCCCTAGACCCGCTAACCCGACGCGCGACCCGCTATTAGAAACTAGCGGTTAGTGTTGATAATAGAGCTGGTATACAACAATAATAATTTTTGCAAAAAGTGACGTTGGGTGGGTTGGGGGGGGGGGGTTTCTAACGGGTAGTTTTAGATTTTTTTTTATTCACATAATTATACTATAAATACCGCTTAAAACCATACAATTATTCACACAACTTATCTACTCTCTTCTAATCTCTTCTATCTACAATTCTCTTCAATTTCCAATTTTATATAATTGTTAGTCTCACAATATAGTTACTAGTTTATTTTTTATATAAAAAAAGCTATCAAAAAAATATAATTGTTAGTTTCTTAATATAAGTGTTAGTTTATTTTTTATAAAAAAAAAGGTATTAAAAAAAACTCATGGAAAGTTATACTCAATAAGAAATGGAGGTGATGTACCGTCAATCTCAAGGCGAGAATTCTCAATTTGAAGCTCATGTTGGTAATATTTTTTTTGTATTATATTATATTTCTCACGTTGATAACTTTATCAACTTAGTTTAGTTGAATTATATTTTATACATTTGTGTATTATTAATTTAATTTAGTAATATTTCTTATAAACTAAGTTATTTCATCTTAGTAAAATTTTATTTTAGCTAACTTGTTTTGTTTTAATATTTTGTTTAGTTTTGGAAGATCCAATTAATGAAGGAGAGACGTCCACGGTTACTAAAAAAGGAAAAGGAAAAAAATGTACAACTTCCTTTGTTTGGACGTACTTTGAAAAAGTCGCGGTTCTAAATACGACCGACAAATTCATGTGCATTTGCAAAATATGTCGACAAGATAAAAAAGATGTAAAATATTTATTTACTACCGGTGACGGCTATGGAAGCATGAATCGTCATTTAAGCAAACAACATTGTATCACGAAAGATAGTCATTTGAGCGGCAATCCCCAACAACAAACTCAAACTGTTCTTTCCAGGTTTATGAGTTCACAACCCGGCGGAGGTAAGCCTTTTATTTACTCTCATAGTAATATGGTTGAAGAAATGACTAGATTTGTTATTTCCGATGAACAACCTTTTTCTTTTTGTGATAACCCTTAATATGCACGTTTGAATAAAAGAGCGTTTCAACCCGCTTATAAACTCATTAATAGTCAAACCTTACAAAGACATTGTTTTAAACAATACTATGAAGAAAAAGACGCTTTAATTGAATATTTTGACAAATATGATGGTCGAGTCGCTCTAACTAGCTATTGTTGGACTTCTAGAGTAGACGATCCTTTCATATGAATTACCGCTCATTGGATAGATAATAGTTTTATTTTGCAAAAACTTATAACTGTTATGGATCAGGCGCATTCGAGTTATAACATTATTTTGCGTATTAAAGAAACTTATAAAGCGTTTAAAATAATTGACAATTTTTTTTTCTATCTCGTTTGATAATGCTTCCGCTAATACAAAATGCATTGAATATGTTATTAGTAAAATGACAAAACTTCTACTACTTGATAGTGAACTTGTTCATGTAAGATGTTGTGCTCATATTATTAATTTATCCGCTCAAGAAGGAATTAGTTTTATTGAACCTTTAATTATGCCCATTAGAAAATGTGTCAATTGGGTTCAAAAAACTCAAGCCGTAAGACGCCATTACAAAGAGTTCTGTGAAAAAAATGGACTAGATCCAGTTGATGTTCTAAAGATTGTCCGACAAGGTGGAATGCCACCTACAATTTGTTAGAAAAGACCATTAAATACAAAAAAGGTAATTACTGAATTGTATAACACACATTACAAAACACAAGAAAATGAGTAAATTGACGAGTCTATGTGGGTAATTACTAGACATGTTTGTGATCTTTTAAGTGCATTTAAGAGTGCTACATTAATTTATCTTATGTTTATGAGCCTAATGTACATTGGGTTATTTATGCATGTTTAGAAATTGTGATTGCTTTTAACGATGCTGAAAAATTCGAGGCCTGGTTAAAAGATGTTATAGTCGATATAAAGAAAAAGTGGATGGATTATTTTACTGAATTTCCTAAAATATATGGTATTGCATGCCTACTTAATCCGTGTGTTAAAGTTCAAGGTTTAAAGAACATGCTAGAATATTATTATGAGTTGTTAAAAATCAATTATGATGTTGACGCTTATATTAGTAGTTGTCTTAGTATTTTGCGTAAACTATGTGCTATTTATGCTGGACCTACCCCACCAAAAACAACCACCGAAGGTAATGTGCAAAAGAGTAGTCGTATGGGTTCTAAATTACGATCTATTTTATGGAGAAAATGGGGTTCTTCTTCCTCCTCCCCTTCCGCCACCAAAAATCTTGATGACTATTTGACTTTTGGACCGACCGAAGAAGAAGTTAACATCCTTGAGTATTGGATTGTACATTCAGCCCAAAATTCATTATTGTCAAAAGTTGCTAGGGATTGTCTTGTTGTTCCGGCGTCCACAGTGGCGTCCGAATATGCTTTTAGTGCAGGTGGAAGAGTGGTCACCGAACAAAGATCAAGCTTAGGGCCGTAGACAATAAAAATGTGCGTGATCAAGAAAGATTGGGATTTGGCAAGGGACCGATTACAAGGCCTTGAATATCAAGCGAGTCTTACTAAAGGAGAGCCATTGCTTTTAATCGACCGCGAAGACGTCATTCCATCTCAACAATCTGGAGTACAAGGTTAGAAGTCTTACCACCATCCTAGCCTAGTAACTACGGTAAGTCAAGTAAGTAAAGAACTACGTGCGCTTTGATTCTTTTGAGATACGTAGGCATCTTAATTATTATAATTTTTAAATTAATATCAAATTAATTTAATTTGGTATTATTTGAAAGAGATAACAATTTCGAGCAATCCCTTTTTTTTTTTTTTTTGATATCAAACCTTAATTATTGTAATTTAAAAAATTAATATCATATTTTATTAATTATAATAATTTGAATCAAGGCTTGTTTTATAAATAAAAGAAAATTAAAACTCAACTTTTGCAATTTCAATGCCACATTCAATAATCAATTTGATTTTTTTACCTTTTCTATCACTAAAAAGGACAATATGTTTATTTAAAAAAAAAAAATTGAAGGAGTGGTGCATTGACTGCATTCAACGGCTCTTGAATTCAATTCAATTTTTTTTTGTCCTTCTTATCACTTACTCCCTCCTATTCATTTTAACTCTCCCCTTTCAAAAGGGCACACAAATTAAGGGAATAATTATTTTATTGTAAAGTATTGTGGTGGTGTAAGGTAATTGGAAAGAGGGAAGTATTATTGTGGGGTAAAATGATTAAAATAAGTATTGTTGTGGGGTAAGGTGATTAAAATAAGATAAAGTATGAGTATTGTGGGGTATTGTTGTGGGGTAAAGTGATTAAAATAAGTATAAAACTTTACTAAATAAGGAAAGGGGGAGAGTTATATGAATAGATGAAAAAGGAAAGGGGGAGAGTTAAAATGAATAGGAGGGAGTATTTACTAAATCTATGTACCTTCATCTTATAAATATCCCCATAATCCATTTAACATATTCAAATTTTTAAAAACTCATAACTCTATAATCTTATATCTATCATTCTTCTCATTTGAAATCTCTAAAAAAAAAAAATGGCCAACCGGGAAATATTTGTATGGAGGTACTTCCACAAAATCTCCGTTCTAAATACAGATAATGAATTCAAGTGTATTTGCAAGGTTTGTGAAGCTAACAATATTACTAAAGACTACAAAATGGAGGCCCGATCTAGGCTACGACGTCATGTATCGTCATTTAAAGAAGGCTCATCGCATTACTCGTGAATTACACAGTGATATTTAAATCGAGTCATTTCAATTTTCAATATCTATTTCCGTCGTCATTATGTACGTCAAATAATTATGTAATTTAATTACGGAGTTATCGAATGTGCGTCGTTTCTATTACGGAAAAGGGAATAATATTAAGCTTTTTGATTACGTATGCAATTCCTTATTTTCTACTTCCTCCGTTCTTTTTTATTAGACGTCTTAATAAATTGATAAATTTTCAACCGAACACATTACAATTACCCATGTCCCATGCATTGAGTTTTCCAAATATCATTCAATTGAGCATTGATACAATTTCCCATGTTTTATTATTTTTTAATATTCTGACCCGTGCCTAACCCATCCCGTCGACCCGTGCCTGACCCAGCATTCAATCCGCCTTTCACCCTCCCGGGCCAGTTCCGAGTTGGCCTTCACATGACCCGGCCCGACTCGTGACGACCCGCACTGTGTTCAGGGCCATGTCCGGGTCCCCTTAGATACAACCCGGCCCGTCCTTGACCCGACCCGGACCCGGCAGACCCGCACTAATGACCGACACTAGTAGAGTCCCTCCATTCCCAAGATCTCAAAAATGTGAATGATATCCCCTTTAACCCCCAAGGTCTCTAAGATATCGGGCTCCACAACGAGTCGGCCTCATGGTCCGACCCACTAAGGTCACAAAAACAGCCCGCTGCTTAAAGTCAAAGAAAATTACCGATGGATAATCGTCCACCGGAGGAACGATGGGTTCGTGGCTAGATTGGCCAGTTTCTAAGTTAACATTGGCGCGAGTCTGCTTCTTAGCTGGGGCTTTTGCCTTCGGCATGCTGCAAAAAGATGAATTCAACAAGGATTTTCCATAAATTTTGCCATAATAAGGATTATTTTTCGAGTTATACACTTTTAAGACGAAATTTTAAGACAAATTTTTCTCACAAAAGACGTGACATACAAATCAAGTAAGACATTGCTACCATCAATTAACTCACAAGGAATATCCTGGAGGCAATCTAGGTGACCAAAAATCAAGACTTTGAAGTAAACCCTAGAGAACTTTCTAACATAAGATGTATGATTTCGAGCTTAAAAACCGTTTTAGAGTATACATGGGCAATGTTTAAGAGCAAATATGACTAAAATATCAATATAGGAGTATAAAAAATTTGGATTACAAGAGTAAAATTCAGATTTTAGGGCAAGTTTTTTCCATTGATTGAATTAAAAGTTAAGAAAATTGATTAGATACATTACCTTAATTGGAAATTTGAACAAAGCAGGAGGAAATCCAAGAGCAACTACAACCAAGAATCACCCAAGTATTTGAGAGAGAGATAAGATTTTGAAGAATTAGTGTAGAAAGAAGGTAGAAGGCGGAAATAAGGAAGGAAGAGGGGTTATAGGGTTTTCAGAATTAACCGAGCTGGACCGTGATTTTTGGGTACTCGGTCGAGTATTGGGTTTACTCGGCCTAGTAGTCTCTACTCGGTCGAGTATCTGGTCTACTCGGTCGAGTATTCAGAGGTCAGTAGCGAGTGTAATCTGCCATACTGAATACTCGGTCAAGTGCCTCTTTACTCGTCCGAGTATGGCCTACTCGGTCGAGTATCAACTTACTCGGCCGAGTTCAACAGAACAGTAACGGAATTAGAAGATACTAAGAGTATTTCCTGCAAAACAATAAAAATCGTTCGGAGTTCCACTTAATTGGGCTCGTCACCATTAGACCCTATTTCTAACACACACAAGGCACGTCTTGAGTTATAAAATTTATTACGATATTCTGATGCAACACATGTTATTATGCACATAATCGGTAGTAAAACAATCCATGCCATAACACATATACACAACCAATCTTGACTATGTTGCGGGTAGAAATGTCATATATTTCTAAGTCTATTTACGAGCATACATCCATACCATCGTTACAAGTACACATACATATACCATTAAGCACATGTTCACATTCCCGTCCTTCTTGTCATGTTACAACACTACTATCACTTGTTACCTCCCCCGTCATGTACCACTATGCATACGTTCTTAGACTCGTCATCCGACTCATCCATACATGCACGCACACCTAATATTACTAGCACTTCATTGAGGACATCGTTTACGCGCATACAAAACTCCACATATTCCATACTCGACACATTACCACATAGACTACTACATGCATACATACTTGACCCACACTGGCACAGAGACACTCCTACACATCTATCCTTCCACGATGGTTAGCTTAAGCACGATTAGGGTCGAGATTCTGATATGAGGGTGCCTTCTCACCCAAAACTGATATAGGGGGCTCCCAACACACATACACCAGGTTCATTTTAATTTGACACCCTATATTCATTTGGTTCATTAGTTTAGATTCTAAAATCGTGGCTCTGACACCACTTTGTAACACCCCCATACACCAAGGTGCGTTACCAAGGACCACCCCAGTGTATAAAAGTGTTACCATCTCGGTTTCCCGAGGCAAGTAGATCAAATACACAATAGTAGAACATTTATTAAATAGCTTTATACTTTACATCATAAGACAGCGTGACAAAGATACAACATAGACAACTGAAAGGTCTACTAGACATGAGTGACTGATGAGTAAGAAATATGGTGTATATACTGTCGTCATTTCTTATCACCAACGAAATTTATAAAACCAATTTAGTAGTATAAATCGGGGTCGAACCACGAGGATGGTGGGGTTTCTACTTAGTTTAATACGAGTCTAGTTTAGTCGAGAAAATGAAGTGAGTTGATTCAAACTTAAACAACTAAATGTAAATTAAGACAAGCGATTGAGATTAAGTGTAAACGATTAATTTAAAGACTAGGGTTTTTGGGTTCATCTAAATGGGGTAAGGATAACATGGTGATTCAATGGTTTAAAGGTGAGGATTAGCCTAGGAAAATAATCAATGTCTTGACCTTTCTAAAGATGACACGTAACTTTCATTAAGCATCAATTCTTCTCATAAACATACAACAAGACCCTCTATAAACTTTCATGTAGAGGGGAATTAAGCAAATAATGAAGAAAGACATGTGCTTTCACTCATACAATTCATCAAACACCTTGTGTGCATGCATAAGAAGGCTAAACAAATCACCAAAAACCCAAATATTAATCATCCAATCATACCCATTAATCCCATTTAGACTCCCCTAAATCCTAGGAGGATCTCTACTCACACATATTCAAATGATACATGCAAATAATTGGAGAAAGACAAGTAATCATAGTAGAAGACATGGTATAAATTTCAACAATGATAAAAGACAAATTGATATGTAAAATATTGATTAAACAAAGTAAATAATAAGAGAATTATACCAATTGCTAGTAAAGGTTGTTACTTTGATTGAATTAAAGAAGAGATTCTTCAATATCTCCAAAATACAACCCAAGGATTCAAATGTAAACAATTGAAACTAAGTAGATCTATAATAATTAAGAAAGTAATTACGGTTTTATTAGGGAAATATTCATACTTGATTTATAGTAATGCATAAATATTAGAGAGTTCTTCAATCTAGGTTAATTGTCCCTACAATGATTAAGGGAGGGGGTATTTATAGTACCCTTTTAAATTAAACACAAATGAAGGAAAAGAAGCCCAAAGCTACGACTATGCTCCCCCGCCGGCCTCCTCAACCGGCAGCATCATCTTCAAAACTTGGACCAAAATCTGACTTGGGGATCTCTTTGTCGGTGGACCGGCTGCCGGCAGAGAGTGCTCCTTCTTGGCTTTCTTCTTCATTTCTTCAATAAGGGAAGTGTGTGCCGGTTGACTGGCTGCCGGCCTCCCATGCCGGCAGCGTGCACTCTTAATCCTGGCTTTAAATTCTCATCTAAAATTTGGCTAAGTGTTAGAGGTGTTCCCTGCAGGTGGACCAGCTGCCGGCAGAGAACACTTTCTCAGCCTTTCCTTCACTTCAGGACGTCTTCTCAGCATTTTTCCACCTCTTCTTCTCAAGTTGACATGATCTTAAGTACAATCTTGCTCCTTCTTCCGTCTTGCCTTCTCTTAGGCCTATTCCTTACAAATTGAGACGGGAATTCATACTTTTCGAACACATGGGATAAAAGGGTAAAATGGAAGCGAGTCGAGGTCAAAACCGTGCCAAATGGGGTCAAAATTCATGAAAAGGAAGAGGGGAATTGGTCAAAAATAATCAATCATCAGTGACGACAATATCTACTTCGGTAGCGTGATGACTCGATTCCCTTCCATGTCCTGCAAGCATCAAGACTAGCTGTACCTGTTAAACTAACTGCTCACCATCCTCGAATGGATCACCACAGTTTTAAAACACAACACAGAGTCAGTTCACTAAATAATGAAGATTAGCAAACACAACAAAGAAAAACAGCTATCCCACCACCAATCTCCAACTCCCAATGACATCTCATAACTGACTACACACTAAAGTCTGTAGTCCTGCCAGATTACTGCAGCAACAGATAATCCTCACCGCCAGTGGGGGACCGCAGCCTTACCCACCTAAGCCTCGCTCATCACACGAGCGATAACCCATGTTCATTAATGTGCACATCCCTTCTTGTGGCGGGTTCCACAAAGGGCGAATCAAGGGCGTGAAGCCACTCCCGCAAGTGACTCCACTCAACGGAGGACGCACCTCGCAAACATCATCAATCCATCTCAACTCCAATATTCCAATCCACCAACAACAATCAACCAACAATATTAATCATATCAATTAATCACAACAATGCATCTTAAATCAATTACACAATCAACTGAGTAGGGAAACCCTACCTTTTTACTATTCCATGAAAGTGCATTCAACAACTAGCCAAGCAAGACTCTGAGGTGAATCCTACATGTGTTAATCACATACTATTACTAGACTATCCAAGAACCTACTGAACGATGACGACGAAATATAAACTTACCTTGAGACGCGGACCGAAGTCGGCAACGATGACATCCCGACTCGATGACTCCAAGCATGAATCATTCCCCCTTCTTGTGTTAGTGTCTAGGCTAAGTGCAGGAGTATAAACATGGGTGATAAGTAGGAGAGAGATATTAGGGTTATAAAGATAAAATAACCGTCGAAAATAAAATAAGTTTTACGATCTCGCGTTTTATAATAACGCGTTAACAAACGTGATACTCGGCCAAGTATAGTCATACTCGGCCAAGTAAGCCCTACTCGGTCGAGTATTCGCACTACTCGGCCGAGTAACCTCTACTAGGTCGAGCAAACAGTAACGCAGTTCTCCTATCCTTTCCCATATCCCTTGCTACGGGTCTCCCTTGGTTAAACAGTCTGCCAATGGGTCCTTAAACAGGACGGGTATCACAGTATCAGCAGCTGGAGTATCGCATGTTTTAACTGTGGCGGTGTTGGCCACAAGAGGCATAAGTGTACTAGTGCAGTTGGGAAGGGCTTTTAGAGACAGTCTCAAGGAAAATTTTCTCGGGGACCAACACAGAGCTATGCAAGTGACCGGCCAGCTAGGTCATGGAACAACCGAGGTGGGCAGAGTAACAACAATGGTGGTTTCAACCGCAATGGTGGTAATTATTATCAGCGTCCGGTGGTTAATGTCAATCAGGGTTCAGCTTCCAAGCCTACTACATTAGCCAGTACAGTGCAAGGGGGAGGTCGAAAGAGCGGTGATAAACTTTTCATGATGGACAAGCAAGCCGCAGAGGATGATGCTCACGTGATCACCGGTACTTTTTTTGTTAACAATGTTCCTACTTTTGTCTTGTTTGATTCAGGGGCGTCACACTCTTTTGTATCGTCAAGTCATGCTAAGTTTATGGGCTTGGGAGAGTTTGGGTCTGTAAAAGATGAAGTTTTTATACCGTCTGGGGAGTCAGTGTCTGTGGGAAACTGTATAAAGGGGTATCCATGGTAATTGGGCAAGTTGGTCTTCCAGTTGACTTGTTAGAGTTTCCTATGGATGGTTTTGAGATGATAGTTGGGATGGACTGGTTAGGTAAGTATAAATCTATAATAGACTGTCACCAGAAAAAAGTGTCTTTATGAGGTCCTATAAGGGAGATAGTGTGTCATATCGTAGGTTTGTTGTCAAACCCAAAGTCAAAGTGATTGCTGCAGTGACCTTGAAGTCTTACTTGAGGAAGGGGTGTCCTTTGATACTTTGCCATGTAAAAGATACCAGTATGGTAAAACCGACAACAGCTGAGATACTAGTGGTGAGAGAGTTTCCAGATGTTTTCCCGGATGAGATACCAGGATTACCGCCGAAAAAAGAGATCGATTTCAGTGTGGAGTTGAAACTAGGGACGGGACCAGTCTCTAAGGCCCCATACCGTATGGGTCTTAAGGAATTGGAGGAGTTAAAGAAATAGTTGAATGATTTGATGGACAAGGGGTACATTAGACCAAGTATGTCGCCTTGGGGTGCACTAATCTTATTTGTGAAGAAGAAGGATAGGAGTTTGAGGCTATGTATCGACTACATAGAGTTGAACCATGTTACAGTGAAGAATAGGTATCCTTTGCCGAGGATAGATGATCTTTTTACTAGTTGAGTAGAGCTGGTGTCTCTTTGAAAATCGATCTAAAGTCAGGGTACCATCATGTGAGGATTCGGGATGAAGACATACCAAAGACAGCTTTTCGATCGCGGTATGGTCACTATAAGTATGTGGTGATGCCGTTTGGGTTGACTAATCCGCCAACAATGTTTATGGATCTGATGAACCAGGTTTTCAGCTAGTACTTGGATTAGTTTTTGATGGTGTTTATAGACGATATCTTAGTCCATTCCAAGACTATGCTGGAGCACGAGGAGCACGTACGATTAATGTTGCAAACTCTACGTGACAACCAATTGTATGCAAAGTTGTCTAAGTGTGAGTTATGGATAGAGAAAGTGGCTTTTCCGGGCCATGTGATCTATAAAGAGGGTGTATTTGTTGATCCTTGCAAGATTGAGGCGGTGACAAACTGGGAGGCGTCGAATAATGTGGCCGATATCGGGAGTTTCTTGGGTTTGGCAGGATACTATCGACGGTTCGTGAAAGACTTTTCAAAGATAGCCAGACCTATGACAGCTTTGATGAGGGAAGAGAACAGGTTTCGTTGGGATGGAAGTTGTGAGACGACATTCCAAACAATAAAGGAGCGTTTGACCACAGCTCCGGTCTTGGCTTTACCTGAAGGGAGTGAGAATTTCGAGGTGTATACAGATGCTCCTAAGAACGAGTTGGGTTGTGTGTTGATGCAGAACAAGAAAGTCATTGCCTATGCTTCTAGGCAGTTGAAGTCTTATGAGGATAACTATCTAACACATGATCTAGAGTTGGATTTAGTTCTTTTTGCTCTCAAGATTTGGAGACACTATCTATATGGGACGACCTTTAAGGTATTTTCTGATCACAAAAGATTAAAGTTCATCTTTACTCAGAAGGAGTTGAATATGAGACAGAGGAGGTGGAAGGAGCTCATTGGAGACTATGACATGGATATTATATACCATGAAGGGAAAGTGAATGTTGTGGCCGATGCATTGAGTAGGAAGAGTGTGCATTCTCTATGCACAGCTATGTTACTGATGAGGTTAAAAGATGAAGTGACCAAGATGAGGATATATGTGATCCAGAAGGGGGATGCCAGGGGAGATTTGACAGTTGAACCAGATCTTTATGATGATATTCGTAGGAAATAGGCTCTTGATCCTAAGATTCAGGAGTAGAGGGCTGGAGTAGAGAAGGGGACAGTGTCTCAGTTCTCTATTCATTCTGATGGGAGTGTTTGGTTTGATGGGAGATGGTGTGTACCTAAAGATAAGGAGTTGAAAAATATAATCATGACAGAGGCTCATTGCACTCCGTATTCAGTGCATCCAGGTGTTGACAAGCTTTAGAGGTACCTGAGTGGAATTGGAAATCTATCTCCATGGATTTCATTGTGGGATTACTGAGAACTCAGCAAGGTAATAATATGATTTGGGTGATCGTTGATCGTTTGACCAATTTGGCTCATTTTATTCCTATAAAAGATACGTGGAGTAAAGTGCAGTTGGCAAATGGCAAACGGCTACAAGAAGAATGTAGTGAGGTTACATGGGGTACCAAAGGAAATTATGTCATATCGGGATGCGAGATTCATTTCTCAGTTTTGGCAAGAGTTGCAGGAGTTGATGAGGACTACTTTGAAGATGAGTACTGCTTTTCACCTTGCGATAGATGGACAGACGGAGAGAACTATCAAGATTTTATAGGACATCTTGAGGGCTTGTGTGACGGAGTTTGGTGGTAGCTGGGAAGATAGATTGGATCTTATTGAGTTTTCTTATAACAATAGCTAACATACGAGTATTCGGATGGCTCCATTTGAGGCATTTTATGAGAGGAGATGCAGGAGTCCAATTTGCTAGGATGATAGCGCAGAGGCAGTGGTTTTAGGACCACAGATGGTACAATATATGGTTGAGCATGTGAAGTTGATTCGGCAAAAGATGAAAGCGGCCCATGATCGACAAAAGAGTTATGCGGATTTGCATTATCGAGGCATTGAGTTCCAAGTTGGGGATATGGTTCTTTTGAAGGTGTCACCTATGCGTGAGGTGATGCGATTTGGCAAGAAAGGGAAGCCAAGTCAGAAGTTCATTGGCCCTTATGAGACTTTGGATCGTGTGGGAGAAGTTGCTTATCGGTTAGCTTTGCCACCAGCTTTGGATCGTGTACACAATGTGTTTCATATGTCTCAACTCCAGAGGTACGTGAGTGACCCTTATCACGTGATACAGGTTGAGAACATTGAGTTAGATGAATCTTTGTCTTATCTTGAAGTACCAAAAGATATTCTAGATCGCAAGGTTCGCAAGACTAGAACCGGAGAGACAATGTTGTTAAAGGTGTTGTGGTCCAATCATAAATTTGAGGAAGAAACTTGGGAGGCAGAAGAA
This sequence comes from Silene latifolia, assembly GCF_048544455.1. NCBI lineage: Eukaryota > Viridiplantae > Streptophyta > Magnoliopsida > Caryophyllales > Caryophyllaceae > Silene > Silene latifolia. The sequence goes on from NC_133534.1 coordinate 18,164,581, forward strand.
GCTATGAAGGAGCGCTATCCGTCTCTTTTTGTTCAGGTATGTGTGGTTACGGAGACGTAACCATGTTTCTTTAAGGGGGGTAGAAGATGATCACTTTTGGATCTAGACTTTGTTCATCCTTAATTTACTACGGCATTCATACAATTCTCTTTTAATATTTGTTATTCATATTTTATGCCTTTAATTGTGTCTTCTATTATTATTGTTATTGTTATTCCCTATAGTATGAGTAGCTAAACCTCTAATCTAGGGTGAATGGGGATCTAGGTTGTTAGAAGGGGGATTAATTAATAAATTGACAGTTAAATTGCTTATTCGTTGTTGTTCAGTTTATTGTTCTTCATCTAGTTAGTTAATTAATTACTGGTCAGGGTTGATTGACTAGTATAGCGAATTGAGACTTTTACCGGCCGGATTAGAATCAATATAGGCTGCGATAACTGAATAGAGATAATTTATTGATAGCGACAGCATGTTAAATTAGACCTAAAGGAATATTGAATCGACCGATCATATAACCGTAAACAACGTAATTAGCCATGTTAATGAATTAAATCCGACCCCCGGATGACTACCTCGTGAACTTGATCCCTAGACTCTTTAATATTATTAAATTTGTCTTTTATTTACATCGCAATTAGTTCTACCAAACCAATCAAAACCTTCAAGAAAACGGCTACTTTAAGATGAACTTAAATATTAGCAAACTAGAACAATTAACTCGCCTCCCTGTGGATTCGATCCTTTCTTACTACTAGCTACTAGTTAGTTGAGAATGGGATTTACTTTGATATATGTGATACGACTTTAGCCTTATCAGTTTGCTTTTACTTTTTACTCTTATTTTCTAAACTTTTATCAAAAGAAAACAACGACGTTCAATTATCTTCGCTCTTTGCTATCAAATCAAGGCTAGGGTTGTCAGATTTCCGATATTGTCATACCTTTGTGATCATCATCTTGTGGGTAAGATTTCTATATTGTTTTTATGTCAAATAGTTAATGTTAGGTCAACCTTAATTGGGTGATTTGGGGTTTTTTTGGGAGTGATTATGCGTAGATTTGTAATTATGTGATTATTGATTATAGGAGGTGATTTCGTAGAGGAGCCTTTTTTATCCGCTGCATTGATTGTTGGTGATTCAGTCTCAGGTAGGATTTTCCTACTCAATTGACCGCGTAAATAAGTATAAGATGACTTGATTATTTTGTTGGCATGATTATTATTATCATACTTGGATTTAGCATGTTTATATTGGTGTTGTGGATTGGTTGTTTGTTTGTCTGTGGTTCGCGAGGTGCGCTCTCGGCCGAGTGGAGTCACTTGCCGGAGTGGCTTCATGCCCTTGATTAGCCCCTTGTGGTTCCTGTCATAAGAGGGATGTGCACATTAATGGACATGGGTTATTCGCTCTACGGTGTTGAGCGGGGCTTAAGTGGTACGGTTGCGGCCCCCACTGGTATTGTGGAATATCTGTTGTGATGGATATTCTGGCCGGGCTACACACTTTAGTGTGTAGTCAGGTGACTGGTGATGAAATGGAGTTGGAGGAATGTGATTATATAAATGGATGTTGTTCTTGCTTATCTTGTTTATTCAGTAACTGGCCCCGTTTAAATATTTTGAAAACTGTGGTGATCCATTCGGGGATGGTGAGCAGTTGATTAGCAGGTATTTCTTTGGAGTACGCACGAGATCTAGCTGGGGAATGGAGTCATCACTAGTCTAATTCTTTAGTCTTCCGCTGTGTTGACAGTTTGGTTTTAGTTGGATTTCAGTTTTTAGATAGTTGTATTTCATATTTCAGTTTTGGTTATGCTGTACGCACATTAAACTTTTATACTTAAAGTACGTTTTTTTATGGTCTCCTTTGATTACTACACCTCGGGTAACTGAGATGGTAGCATATCCATGTGCTAGGGTAGTCTTCGTAAGGCACCTTGGTGTATGGGGGTGTTACAAGTTGTTCATATAGTTGCATTCATGTAGTTGTATTAGACTTCAATTTTTGTAATATACGTCACATATAGGATTACATTTATATAGACTAGATTGCATCGTATTTCAATTCTCGCATCTAGTTAAAATCATGCATTGCAAAAAAAAAGACCATAAAGAAATCATGTGTGTTCATGTAGTTGTATTAGACTTCTCCTCCCAGGTTTGGAGGTCTAACTTATCATTCTAGTGTTCTTGTCCCCGTGAGTCCTATTATTCAACTTACTAGGTAGGATCATATCACACCTTCTTCACCTTCTAAGTCTTATGCTGAAGTTGTGGTTAGTGATAATGAGAATGCTAGTCCTGATAAGAATGGGGGAACTGCTACTCCGATATTGCTTAATAATGGATAATATAGGCTGTTGGAATTTTAGAGGTCTGAACAACCCTAATAAACAAGCAGAGATTAAATGGTTTTTGCATTTGAATAAAATAGGACTTTATGGTTTAGTTGAGACTAAGGTGAAGACTCAGGACTTTCAGTTTATCCTTAATAATCTGGGTCATCACTGGTATGGTATTAATAACAATTTACATCATCCTGGAGGTCGTGTTTGGGTTATCTGGGATCCGCAGGTTTTTCATGTGACCACTAAAGCTTCCTCTGCCCAACAAATTACAGTAGATGTAATTAAAAATGCTACAGGGGATAATTTTTGGTTTACAGTAGTTTATGGTTCCAATGATGAGGCTGAAAGAAGATTTTTATGGAGTGAAATGCAAAAGATTAGTATTCAGCTTACTCTCCCTTGGTGTGTGTGTGGAGATTTCAACACTATTCTTAACTATAATGAGAGATTAGGCAGACATGTCTTTTGGAGTGAACTTGTTGATTTTAGGCAATGTATTGGCTATTGTGATATCACAGATATTCAAGCCCAGGGGTCTTTCTTTACCTGGAATAACAAACAAGAGCCTTCTACTAGAGTTTATTCTAGTATTGATAGATGCCTAGTATCCAATGACTGGCTTCTGAAGTATCCTGACAGTTATGCATTTTTTATGAATGAAGGACTATTTGATCACACTCCAATAATATGCTATAGGAAGGAAAGTTGTCATACAAGGAAGCCCACTTTTAGATACTTCAACATGTGGAGTATGGATCCTGATTTCAAAGAGATGGTCAAAATGGAGTGGAAGAAGCATGTCCCTGGTATAACCATGTTTCAGATTGTTACCAAGCTAAGGAATCTAAAAAAACCTCTTAGACTGTTGAATAAGAACAGATACTCTAACATTATTGTAAAAGCTACTGCAGTGGCAAGGCAGCATCTGGCCTGGATGATATCCAAACTAGACTTCATAGTTATCCTGGGGACATGGTGCTTAGACAAGAAGAAAGGGAGGCAGCAAAGGTTTTTTATGACCTCCAGAAAGCTCAATTCAGTTTCTTGCATCAAAAAGCAAAAACCGAATGGCTCAAGGAGGGGGATGAAAACACTGCTTTTTATCATAGGAAGATTAAGGCTAGGCAAGTGCATAACAAAGTTCTTCAAATTAAGGATATGCAGGGTCATACTCACTCTGCTCCTGATGCTATTGAGAATGCATTCTTGGATTATTATCAAGAGCTCCTGGGGACTAGTAAACCTGTCACTAAACTACATATTCATATTGTAAGGTCAGGTAATACTATTACACCTGAACATGTTGCTATTCTTCTTAAGCTTGTTTCACCTAATGAAGTTAAGAACTACATTTTCTCCATCCCATCTTCTAAATCCCCTGGACCTGATGGCTATACTAGCCAATTTTTCAAGGACTCATGGGAGATTGTGGGTGGGGATCTTTATAATGCAGTGAATAATTTCTTTACCACTAGGAAGTTGTTAAAACAAGTTAATACTACTAGTATCACTCTCATTCCTAAAACTTCAAACCCTACTAGTGTCATGGATTTTAGGCCTATTGTCTGCTGTAATACTGTGTATAAATACATATCAAAGATCTTATGCACTAGATTTGGCCAAGTCTTGCCTGATATTATTAATCAAGGAGGATTTATCAAATGGAGGAATATAGTGGAAAATGTTTTAATATGCCAAGGATATTGTTAGACTTTATAAGAGAAAAGATGTCTCTCCTCGTTGTCTGATAAGATTGATCTAAGGAAAGCCTATGACACAGTAGAATGGGAATTCCTCTCTCAAATGCTTTCTAGCTTGAAATTCCCTCAGATATTCATTGATTTGGTGATGGTATGTGTTACTTGTCCTGCCTATTCTCTTTCCTTAAATGGTAATTCCTTTGGTTTTTTCAAATGATGTCGAGGCCTAAGACAAGGGGCCTCTATCTCCTCTCCTTTTTACCATATGTATGGAATACCTATCTAGAGATTTGAAGGTAGTAGGACAACAACAGGATTTCAAGTTTCACCCCATGTGTGGTTCCTTGCATCTTAATCATCTGCTATTTGCTGATGACCTGCTCTTATTTTCCAAAGGGGAAGAAATATCCATTATGTGGTTACTTAGAGCCTTCTCTACATTCTCAGTTGCTTCTGGTTTGTGCCTTAACAAAGAAAAATCAGATATATACTTTAATGGGATGTCTGAGGCTTCTATCAATAGCATCCTACAAGTTTATGGTTTCAAGAGAGGCTCCCTGCCCTTCAGATATTTAGGTGTCCCAATTTCCTCCAAGAAACTCACAAAAAATGAAGGCATGAAATTAATTGATAAGATAACATCCAGGATCAGATCTTGGGGGGCTAGACACCTAACTTATTCTGGGAGGCTTGTTCTGGTGAATTCTGTCCTATCAGGCTTACACTCTTATTGGTCCTCTGTTTTCCTCATTCCTAATGGCATCCTGAATAGAATTGACACCATTTGCAGAATATCTTTGGGGGTGGCAAAGATAATTATATGAAGGCACCTAACATAAAGTGGGATACTTGTTGCACTCCCAAAGATGAAGGTGGTCTTGGGATTAAAGCATCCAAACAGTGGAACAAAGCCCTCTTGGGTAAATATGTATGGTGGATTGCTACTAAAAAGGATCATTCGTGGGTGAAATGGGTGAACCAAGTTTATATAAATAGGAGAGATTGGGCCAGCTATGAACCCCCTAGTGATTATCGCTGGTCTTGGAAAAAGATTGCTTCTCTACTTAAGCTCTTTGCACCTGCTTATAGTTCTGGTACCTGGCTTGGAGAGGATAAAGAGTATAGAGTTAGGAATGGTTACAACTGGCTCAGAGACATCAAACCTAAAGTTGGAGATATGTCTGTTGGAATCACCTAAATATTCCCAAAACCTCCTTCATATATTGGGCAACTGTTCAAGGGAGGCTCTTGACTAAAGATCGTCTGGTTAGAATAAGGGTTGGAGTGGATATTATCTGTTTTCCTGTGTGGCAATGGGGATGAGACTCATCATCACTTGTTCTATACTTGTTATTATAGTACTCAGTGCATCAATTTGGTAAAGCAGGCCCTGAATACTAAGGCTCCTGCTGAAGTTTTTTATATATGGTTCAACAAAAGTCAAGGAGGGACTAAATTGCAGAAAAGAATTGTTTGTGTTGCTTATATTGCTGTTACCTATGAAATTTGGAGGGCTCGAAACAAAGCAAGGAATTTAGATGCTGTGATTCATCCTGAATGCCTGGTTAGAAATGTTTTGAAGGATGTCATGAGGCGTTTTTGGGCAAAAAATAGAGGCAAGATGACAAGGAAATAGGCAACTTGGATAGCAAGTCTTGTTACCTGAATTTTGTATTTCTAGGACTTCTTTCTATTTTTTGATGTATACCTGGGATTGGACTATACTCCGATGATGTAAATTGGTGACTATTTTTGATATATATACTTACCCTTTACAAAAAAAAAAGACATAAAAATTAAAAACTCGAAACATCATACAAAAACATGTTATAATTTTCTTTCCAATAATTTACCTCCTATCCACACTCTATTCATCATTGAATGTTGTAAATAATAAGTGTGGGGATGATGCCCAAGAAAAAGATAAAAACAAGTAAAATGATTTTAAGAAAACCTTCAAAACAACAAAAAATTATCAACATGTTATTTTGTGCGCATAACTTGAAACAGTTCGTTGCATATTATTTTTGAGCTTCACATTGCCAAATAAGCCTAATTTTCGATGCTTTAGACTAGGACCGATTTTGCTTAACCTTTTTTAGCCTTAACCTTCCATTTGGCACCCATAAAACCCACTACATACCATAAACAACCTTCCTTGATCAAGAAAGTTATCAACATGTTATCGGTTGTGTGAAGAAGGGTAGTTGAGTCCTAGTTGATGAAGCTCATTTGAGTGGGAATAATGGTTTTCATTTGGTTTGTTTTGAATAAAAAAGTTTTGAAAAAGAAAAGAAAAGAAAATAGAAGAGAACAAAAAAAAAAATTCTTGATAATTATGTTATTTGTGCATATGAAAAAGATCGAGCAACACCTTTATTCATCATAAAGGGGTTAGAAAAAGATGTTGCTAAATAAAGGGCATATAATGTTCTTCCAAATGAGTCGAATTTCCAAGTTTTTATGTGATCATTAGGCAACTAATGTCATATTTTTAATTCATTCATTTGTTGTAATAAGACGGGAGAAATGGAATTTTGACAACCTCTTGTTGTGAAGCTCCACACTATCCATAATGGTGCTTGCACAAATCCCGTTCACTAATCAATAGAATAGCGACATCGACTCATTAGATTTTTTAATTTTTGATCAAGAAAAACCCATCACCTAGCCTCGTTACAACCCTTGTTTCCTTTTATTTTATGCACATTTTCGCTTTTCGCATCTCATATGTGGTCATGTAAAAGGATACTTCACATTAGATTGCGGGTATGTCTCACAAGTCGAGTAGTTGAGTGATTTTGGTTACTTTTTGGCACAGAAATCGCCCGTTCTTCAAATGAGTGACTAGTGAAAACCGTGAGGAAGTCGGTAGTCGAGGTCCTCCTAGTCATGGGTCAACTTGGTTGAATCTTGAGTCGGGTCATGTCAATCTTGAAAGTTAGGCTTCGTTTCCTCTTTCCCGCCTTTGAATTCGTTTATTAGGCAATTGGTTGTCACACTTAGGTTGCTTGAGCCACGACTAGGGGGCTGAAACCACGCTAAGACTATGAGACGGTATCTCCCGACCTAAACCTTTAGTTTTTGAAACAAAACCTTCCGCTTAAATGAGGAAAGCGGTTGACCTTTTTTATTGATGCATCTTATGAGTTGATTATGTGCTTGAATGTTGGATGTGTCTAGTTTATTCGCAAGCCCCCACTTGCCTTGCAAAGGAGTGCATACCTCACTGCGTTTCATTGTGAGTTGAAGGGACGGAGAAGATCGTTAATTGCCTATCATCGGATATTATTAGTGTAGTTAAGCTCTAGTTGAATAAAGGTTTATTTTTTTCTCACTTACTTACTCGGGGACGAGTAATGTTCAAGCATGGGGAGGTTTGATATATAATCAATCTATACCATTTCCCCTCTTTATTCTCATGCATTTTGACTCCATTTGATACGGTTTTGCATGCCTTCGCTTGCGTTTTGCGTCCCGGTTCCCTATCCTATGTACTTGTGTCTCATCTTGTAGGATTTGGGACGGAAACGAGGGATTGGGAGCAAGAAAGACGAGATTAGAAGTCAGCATGCAGAGAAGAAAAGGAGAAAGCTGAGAAGAGGTTCCCAGCCGGTAGGCCATCTAGGAACCCCCTCCCTTGAAGCCAAGGAAGAAAATGGAGGAAGATTACAGGAAGTTACCAGCCGGGCAGCCTACCGGCAGCCTGTGTACCGGTTGGGAAAACGTGAAGATGGGAGAAAAGCAAGAAATGAAGAAGAGTTACAGAAAGCGCCCGGCCGGGCAGCCCACCGGCGGCCGACCCACCGGTTGTTGATACCTGATGACTCACATTTATAGATCAACTATAAGAAACTCCCAGCCGGGTGGTGCACCGGCAGCCGACCCACCGGCTGGGGAGCATTTTCCACATTTTGACTTCCTTTGTAATTTTGACCTATTGTCCTTGAAAACTATAAATAACCCCTCCTTTAATCATTTGGACACATAACCCTAAATCCGAAATTCTTTGTATATTCATGCAAGTATTCTTAAGCAAGCTTTAATCTTTCCCTAATCAAATATTAATTACTTAGTAATTTAACTTAAAATTAGTTTATCTCAATAGTTTACATTTAGTATTGTGTTTGTAATTTGAATATTGGTGAAGACTCATCTTCCATTTTATTAATCCAAGATTGCAATTTTGTCTCTTATTGGTATAATTCCTTCTCTAGTTTGTTTACCTTTCAATTGTTTACATATTCAAGTTTACTTAATTAATTTATCTTTACAATATGTTTTCTTCTACTCCCTCCTATTTATAATAACTCTCCCCTTTTCCTTTTTTCATCTATTCATATAACTCTCCCCCCTTTCCTCTTTTAGTAAAGTTTTATACTTATTTTAATCACCTCACTCAAAACAATACCCACAATACCACACTTTATCTTATTTTAATCAACTCACCCCACAACAATACTTATTTAAATCACCTAACCCCACAATAATACCCCACAATACCTTCCCTCTCTCCAATTATCTCACCTTACCACAATACTTTAGCTTATTTAATTCAAACACCCTTAATTCCTGTGCCACCCTCCAATAGGGAGAGTTATTCCGAATAGGAGGGAGTACTTGTTATATGTCAAAGTTTTCATCTTTTGTGTTTGTTCTTATCAATATGTGTGAGTAGTGCCCTGCTAAGGTATATGGGGGAATTTTTGTAGATTCTATGGTTTGATTATGGTCTTGAATGTAAAGGTTGAGTCTTTTGGGGTGTAGCAATGTTTTGTGCACACCATATGTTTTATGAATGGCTTGAATGAGTAATTGGAGTTCTTTCCATTTATGTTATATGTTTAAGTGAGACCTTGAACTTATGTGAAGAGTGTGTGTGACCATTGCACGTTTGGGAGTGGTTAGGGAGAGATATCGACTAAACCTAAACTAAGTACTGTCTTGCACTGAGAGGTGGAGACTTACCTTGGTCCTACCCCTAAGCCAACCTTAGTTGTGAACATAATTAACCATTAGTCTACACTTATGAACTTGACTACCTTAGTCTCTAAAATCTTTGTGTTAGATCAATTTGTTTCCCATACTTTGTTCCTATTCACTTTTCTTGTTTTAGTCAATGAACATAGTTAATCACCAACTAATTAACTTTTGCTTAGAATTAAACTAGAACAAATTAGACCGTCTTAGAGCCATAGATATCGTCCCTTGGGATTCGACCCTTCCAATATACAACGATCACTTGATCACTTGTGAGGTATAAATATAAAATTTACAACAGTGTTAAAATCTCTCGGTATAATACCCGCCATGTTAGGGTCCCTTTGACCGACCTATTGACCATGTGGGACCCTTAGTAGAGATGGAAGGGGGAGTTATATCACGTTCTTGTCTGGTTACACGACCTAGTAAGGGTCACCCGGCCGAGTATCTTTGGTACTCGACCGAGTATGCGTCTGACAGCGTGTTATTATAACGCGGATGTTAAATTTAATTCATTTCCGCGTTACGTTTCATCATTTCTAAACCTAACTCTCTTCCTATCAATCCTCCCATCTCTCACTGCCCAATCATGACTTTGCCTTGAACCCTAATCCGAGGAGGGAGATAGCTTATGGATGGAGTCATCGAGTCAGGTCGTCGCCGCTGTCGGTATCGGATTGTCTTTAATGGAATGATGTGGATTCTTGCTAGGTATTATGTGATTGATGCATTTCCATGGAGTAGCGAAAAGGTAGGGTTTCCCTAATCAGTTTCAGTTAATATTTGATTGATCGATTGTTGTTGTGTGAGCCTTTATTGTGGGTGTTATACTGTTTGAGTTTGATTATGTTGTGGTTATGGTGTGGGAGTGTAACTGCAGTTTTAGTGTTGATTGTGGAGCCATTGTTAGGAGATGGTCTTCACCCCCATGTTCACCCCTTATGGCTCCCGTCACAAGGGGTATGCACATTAATGATCTAGGTTCGGTCATTGCAATGAGCGAGACTTAGGTGGAAAGGCTACGGTCTCTCACTGGCGGTACGGGTTACCTTTCGCGATGGGAACCTTTGAATACTATTGAGTTGGTGTGGTGGAGTTTGGCAATCGATGGTCATGAGTTGTAATGTTCCATTGTATTCCTTTGTTTTACCGTTATTATCTCCTATTACTGACTTGTGTGGTGTGTTTGTAGTGTGTCTTCTTATTGTCTGCGTATGTAGTGATCCATTTGATATTACCAGCAAATGGTGAGCACATGGACTTTTTAGGTGCTTGTGGTTGGTTGTTGTCTTGTTGTAGCTGCTGGGTCGGAGAGGTCGCATGACATCGAGTCGGTTGTTAGACGATAATGGTTTCACCAGTTGTATCTTACCTTGTATAGCTGAGTTTTTTATCTTTTTGGTTTCCGCTGTATGTTTTAAGAGTTTATTAAATGTTCTTTTATGGTCTATTTGATATATACTTACCTCGGGCAACCGAGATGGTTACGCTCTTACTTACTAGGAAAGGTCTTGTTAAGGCTCCATGGTAAGTGAGGGGGGGGGGGGGGGGTGTTGCACTCAGTCCCAACACCGTGCTAAGTTGACAACCCTGCTCTCACGGTCAAGATCACCCAGCTTATAAAAGATAAAATATAAATAAGGATAAAAAGTATATAACGCATTCACCTTGTTTGTTGCACAGACAAATTATACAAAACCCAAATTATGTAATGTTAACATATAATGTTGATTAGTTAGAATTACCACAATTATTCAAGAAAAATAACTGTAGACAAATGAAGTATTCTGTAATAATCTATATGCTCTTATTAAAGTCTTAAAAGACAAAAACATATACATTGACATAGAATAAAAAAAAGGACATATGATCGATATTTGTATTTTATAATTATATAATCAAGTTAGTTAGAAAATTATTTCTCTTAAATTAATTGAAATCTACTGAGCTAATCTGTAATATTATTTGTAAAGTAAAAAAAAATCAAATATAAAAAAAAATTAATATAATTTGGCACAATCGGTGGAAAAATATATAAGATAAATTAACTAAAACATAATACTCAATTTTAGTAATTTTGTTATCTGGCAAAGGAAAAAGTTGTGTACATGCCTAATATAGCTATTTGCCTCCAAAATATGAGGGACATAGGTGAAAAAACTTATGTTTCGGCGATAAAAATGGAAAATGTTAATGCCTAAAAACAAACAATTTTTTTTTCTTACCTCCATATTAACATCACTTGCTACCAAGATACCTAATAACGGCCCTCAAATGGCACAAACTTTTTTTCCCTCATTACAACCTATTGGTTGTTGTTTATTACTCCTAGTTTATCTTATCTCATATTTTCCAATTTCATCTTCATTAACCGATGAAGAGGCCCTTCTTCTTACGCGTCGTCAACTCCACACTTTGAATGAAAATGGGCATGATCTTCCTGACGAGTACGATCAAAAGGTTAATGTGCCATTTAAATTTGAGAACACAAGACTCCGCAAAGCATATATTGCACTTGAAGCATGGAAGTCGGCTATATATTCTGATCCTTCGGGGGTAACAAAAAATTGGGAAGGCCCAAATGTTTGTGATTACAACGGTATATTTTGTTCTCCGGCCATTGATGATGAGTCGGTCACAGTTGTCTCTGGTATAGATCTTAATGAGAAGGATATAGCAGGTTACCTCCCTTTGGAATTGGGTCTTATGACCGATTTAGCTCTTTTTCACATTAACTCTAATAGATTTTGTGGAATTATCCCAAAGAGTTTCACCAAACTCAAACTTATGTACGAGTTTGATTTAAGTAACAACCGTTTTGTCGGGCCATTTCCGGATGCCGTGCTTGAAATGAAGGAACTCAAATATCTAGACCTAAGGTTCAACAACTTCGAAGGTGCATTACCCTATGAGATTTTCAATAAACATTTCGATGCATTATTACTTAACGACAATAGATTTGAGTCGACAATTCCAGAGACTATTGGTAATTCGACTGTATCACTTTTAGTGTTAGCAAATAACAAGTTCACTGGTTGTATTCCGAAGAGTATAGGCAGGATGGGCACGATAGAGGAGATTGTTTTTCAAGGAAACAAATTGGGTGGATGTATGCCGAACGAAATCGGTTTACTTCATAACTTGACGGTTCTAGATTTGTCCAAGAACTCCTTTGTTGGTCCTCTTCCAAACTGTTTTTCAAACCTTGAAAAAGTGGAGTCTTTAGATATTTCTGGCAATACATTTACCGGGGTTATTCCCGAAGAGGTTTGTAAGTTGCCCGCGTTGAGTCAATTTATATTATCAAACAACTTCTTCAATGACATAGGAAAGGCTTGTGATCCTGGTGTAAGGAAAGATGTTGAGATTGAGGATAAGAATAATTGCTTACCAAACAAACCAGATCAAAGATCACCAAAAGAGTGTTCTTCTATGATGACAACATCTGTTGAATGTGATAAGGTTAAATGTGGGCAACCAAGTACTCCTGCTCAAAATCCAGTTAAAGAAGAAGAGCAACCGCAGGAACCTACAGATGAGAAAGAAAGATCACCAGTAAAACCGCCACCAACAGATGATCACAAAAGATCGCCTGTTAGACCATCTCCGGAAAGTCCTCCTACTGTAGTTGATATATCTCCACCACCTACGCCAGTTGTCTCTCCTCCACCCCCTGTACAATCTCCTCCGCCACCCGCATCATCTCCACCACCTCCTCTATTCTCCCCACCACCACCTCCTGTTAACTCACCCCCACCCCCTGTTTATTCCCCACCTCCTCCGTCACCAACATATTCTCCTCCGCCTCCACCCTCATCTCCACCTCCACCTGTATATTCCCCACCTCCTCCTGTTAATTCTCCACCACCCCCTTCTCCTCCTCCTCTTTCTCCCCCTCCTCCAAACTTTGCCGATGTAAATCTTCCACCTAATTTAGGTTTCCAGTATTCGTCACCTCCTCCACCCATGTTTCCAGGATATTAATTTATTTAACGTTTCAACCTCTCACATATACATATTAAAAATGACATGTCTCTTACATATTAAGACTGGGAAAAAACATAAAAGGATATCATAGTTATAGTCAAAATCTCTTAAATGTAACTTGACAAGTTGTAATAAACATATGTATTGGGGGTATATATACCTTCTTGTATTACCTTAAGTTGTTAGATTTATGCACTTTATAATATTCCATTAATATAATTTTTCAATTACTTGCACTCTTATGCTTTTTATTTTGTTGAAAAGTACTCACATATAACCTATTATGCTTCTTAATAGTTTAGATTGCATGACAATGATTTTCCATTATTTCGTTACTATATTATACATGTTTTTGTTTATTATAAAAACATAGACATGTATACAAACACATAAATACGTATGATAATTAAAATGTTAATAGTAAAACATGATAATTTTGAAATCAGGAAAGATTTTTATTTGTTTTTTCTAACAATACTCAATATGTTGAATAAGAGAATAAAAAAAATTATAATGAAGATGAATAATCAAGAAAAATAGTCGGTAGAGAGTTACTATGTGAACGGAATAATATTTCGCACACATCAGTCCTTGAAAAATTTGGGCATGCAATCAACTGATCAAGTGTTTACCTATCATATTAACAACTCTCAGATGTTGTTACAAATCCATATTACAAATCATCTTATTGTTCAATACTTTTTTTTGGTTGAGAAAATCATAAAATGTACATTGAGCTACCCGGAAAACATCAATTTACTAAATGACTAAAATAACATTAATTAAAAATATAGACTAAAAGAGCGTTACTAGCTATAAATGAGTAACATTGCTACCAAGTGTCCATTGCTCACCAATATATATAGGGAACACATAAATTCATAGTCGATACTTTGTAAAAGTTTTTATGGATAAAATGAAACATTTTATTTGTCGTTTTTATCGTCTTTGAGCCAAATAAAGATGTTGCAAAATACAAGTTATTATAGTATCATGTTATTCATGTTGAATAGAGCTAATTTGTATGGAGGGAGTAGTTGTTTTAAACTATTTAATGACGACCTTTTTAAAATTGAGCTCGTAAGATTTTTTTTATGAAATTCATCTAGTTTGATATACTCATACTTTATTCTAAAAAGACTGTACACAAGTTTTCTTAATTACATAAGGGAAATTTTAAAAATAGTTAATGTAGTACCCCGTATTTTAGTACATTGGCCAAAGACTAGTCATCGATAAATGGGTAAATGTATTTTATAAAATTATATTGGATTCTACGAGTTATGTTATAAGACAGAATAATAAAATAATAATGGTAATAATAATAATAATAATAATACATAATACATTATATATACTCCACCTACCATACTACCGCTCACCTTATCTCATTATCACAACTTACCCAACAACTTAAAGAGAGAAAAAAGAGAGAGAAGAGAGAGATTAGAAGGTTTTTTCAAGGGAGACTTTTGTCCCTCCGCCTCAAGATCTTAAGGTAAGACCGTCTTATACTAGCTCATATGTTACTTAATTTATACCGTTGAACCGCCATGACCTTGACTCATCTCTGACTGTCTTTGACCCGTTATTTGACCACCGTTGACCACCATAACTCGGGTTTAACCGAGAGATTTTATGGTTGTATTGTTGTTGTTTATACCGTCTTTGGGCTACATTTTACCCCGTCATTCGTGACTGACCTTGGGTGGCTTGTGTCGTGGGTTGAGTGGAGAGTGTGGTGGTGGTCGTGGGGGGTGGATTGGGTGGCGGTAAGGGCATATAAAACGGGTTAAAAGGTAAGGGCATCATGCAGGTTATGTGTTGTTTTTAGTTGTTGTTGTTTGTGTGTAGGTGTTTTGGGCTCGTGTTGGGTGGCATGTTAGTTCTAGGAAGTGGTCGTGACCATCGTGGCTAGGAGGGGAGTAGTGGTGGCTCACAGTGGTGGTTTAGTGGTGTTTGGTGGTGTATGTCGTGTGTGTATGGTGTTGTTGGGCTGCCTTGTTCGTTGTTGTTGCTGCTATTGTTTGTTGCTGTGGTGGTCGCTGGTTGTGGGGTGGTGGTGGTCCATGGTGGCAGCAGTAGGTGGTGGTTGCTGCCTTGGAGTGGGAGGGAGTTATGGGTGTGACTGAGTCATAGTTGAGCCATGTTTAGTGAGGGGTGCGAGTCGGGTTTTAATTATTGAATAAGTGATTATGAGTCGGGTTTTGAACCATTTAATTGGCGGGTAATTGAGTCGGGATTTGAGTTCAATCATATTAAATTATATAATTGTATTAGTAATTAGATTAGTTAGTAAATATGCGTATTTATTGTATTTATTTAGGTGGCGGTTTCGTGGAAGAATATTATTTATTGGATTGTTTATGGAGTATGCTAAAACGTAGGTTAATCCTACTCGGTTTCAATAAGTTGAATTGTCACGTGAGTCATTATTAAGTGGTCAATGCATTATAATATATTTGTTGTGAATTATTGACGAATTGATATTGATATCATATTTGGGAATGTGTATCATGTGAATCGGTAATTGGCATATTGTGTGGTATCTTGCATTTATTGTGTTTGTCATGCATATTGGAGGACATGACGGTTCATGGTTGGTTACTTGTTGAGGAGACATGAGACGGCTGGGATACCGTATCACGCTCGGGTTGCCTCTTGCAGCTTCCCACTCCAAAAGGAATGTGCGCATTAATGACTTGAGTTACGAAGGATTCGCGTGGTTGAGGCACAACGTCTGGCAGGGGATCCGAGTCGCTATTGGGTCCGGTACCACGAACGTGTTCCGAGTACCTATTTGTGAGGTGTGGTGTTGTGGGTGTTCCCTTGACACCGGTGGTTGTGAGTACTTCTGGGCATGTCCCGATACCGGCGTGGTGATTGTATAATAGTCTCATATTTACATCATTGGCATGTTACATACATATTTATATTGTGTCGTGTCTTATGTCTATTTATTGAAACTAACGTGTATGCGTCTGTGTAAATTGTCACCTATTTATGGGGTGGTCTGTTTCGATCCATATGATATTTCCGATCATATGGGGAGGAGGTTGAGTACAAGTTGATTTGGTGTCATGCGGGAGACGGGACGCGCCTTGGACTTGTAGTCGAGTAGCATAGATAGATAACTTAGATGGTAGACAAGTTGTATAATGTGTAGCTCACATTTATTATCCATTTATTTAATCACATGTGATCACTAAACTTGTTATTTATTTAAGTTGTTCTTTAATTGGGGTTTTGAAACACTACCTCGGAAAACCAAGACGATAACATCCTCCCATTACCTTGGCTTGATAAGAAGGGAGTGTTACAATTACAATTAATTGTAAATTGATAAGTGCTTGTGATGGATAAAATAGGAGAAAAAACAACAAAAATAA
This sequence comes from Silene latifolia, assembly GCF_048544455.1. Taxonomy (NCBI): domain Eukaryota; kingdom Viridiplantae; phylum Streptophyta; class Magnoliopsida; order Caryophyllales; family Caryophyllaceae; genus Silene; species Silene latifolia. The sequence goes on from NC_133534.1 coordinate 18,180,992, forward strand.
GAAACAAATAAATGAAAGAAGTAAAATAAAAAAAGTAAAATAACAGATATTTGTAAATGTGGGATTTGGATGAAATAGAATGGAGCATACTATCTTAATTATACTTGTGCCCTTAGTGCTAAAATGTTACGTTCGTCTAGTATTGGAAATAGACAAATTCCCATTTTAGCCACGAATTTTATGTCTAAAATTAAGACGACGATCATTTTACGATAAAATATGAATATTTCCTGATATAATATTACCAATTAGTTTAATGTTAAAAAGTGACAATTTTAGATATAACATTTTATAATTAAATGGTCATTTTTTATTATAAAATGTATACATTTTCTCATTTTATGTAAAAGAATTTAACGTCCGACTTTTTACTCGATTGGAATTGAAAAGAAATGAAACAACTATTTTCCTTGCTTGCAAGTTATATCATGTTATTGTTAATAGTTGAGAACAAACTCCGTACAAGATACAACTTTTTCTCCCGTGAGTTTTTTGTTGGATTTATGTTCGGAGTCAAACTAAGGTAACCCGGTTTATATTTTATGTAACCGTAACGTTTTGCTATAAGTTGCTTACGGACCGAGTCTTAAATAAGCTTAAGGATTCGTGTAGAATTAAACGGGTCCACTAGGTCACACACAAGAAGAATATGGTGTTTCTTATTTATATGGAAATGGGGCTCTAATTACATTAGGCTCAGCTGCGATTAAGGTAAGGGTTTGACTAAGAAACTGAGTTATTACTCCCCTATATATAGAGATATATGAGAGTCGGTTTTATCATCTGATTCTCTCTATGAGTTATAATAAACTCTACCTTTCGTACTAGCATACAAATCGCATCTCCTGTTCATGCGTGTGGATACTGGTGGAGGCACTACAATTGGAGTGCTCTTGGTTATATGTAGTAGTTGGGTTATTCAGATCCGGTCTTATATTATATTGCTGGATATTATTTGCTCACGGATTAATTCCGCTGCGAGGTAATTCGACTGCCCTCTTTATTTATGTTTAATTCTAATTTTAACATGCATATGGTCCTTGAGATTTGTCTTTTAAAATTGTTTTAAGGACTGACAAAACCCTTCATTTTTGTCTAAGTAAAGTTTGAGAAAGTAATTGGTGTTGTAGGGTTGGTTTCAAACTATTTGAGCGAGGACAATAGGTCCATGTCATCAGTTTTAATTTTTTTCTTTTGATTTTAAGTAAAGTGGTCGCTTTAAATGACGGCTTTACTACTTTTATCACCACTGAAATATAGCAGCGCCACTGATTTTTAGACTTTATATAAAAGAGTAAAGTCGAAAGATGAAGTCACGTATTCACTTTTATTTGCTATGCAACATTAATAATAAGTATCATTAGTAAAAAAAACTGCTACTTGATGTAGTTGCTTTACCCGTTCTATATTAAAAAATACGAGTCTTTCATTTACTTGACTTTCCTCAAAAACTCCAATTGAAACCCTGGACCCTAACTTTTCGAAAAACGCAAATTGTCATCCAATTTCTACCAAATTTCAGTTAATTACTTCTCAATCAACTCAATTCATCCTAAATTCATCTCAAAGGTACTAATTATTTTATATTCATTTATCATTGTTGATTAATTTGAGTTGATTTTGTGCATAGTTTATTAAATGGAGATGTAGAAATGATAAGGGTATATTGACCATTCATATCTGTTCTATTTCTGTGAAGTTCCATAACCAAATTTATAAGAAAGCCCCCCATTTTCGATTTAAAATTATGTGGACTTTACGGGATGATTTTAGTAAGCTCGTCAAAAAGAGTTGGCAATACCAATTTCATGGGTCTTATATGTTTTGCCTTTCTCAAAAATGCAAATTCCTAAAACAGAAGGCTAAAAAATGGAATTAGTCTACTTTTGGAAATATTTTTAGACAACTTTCAATTGCTCAAAACAAGTTAGAAAATATACAAAACCAACTAGGTTCATCCCATTCATCGGTTTTTAGAAGTCGTACAGTTGAAATGGTAAAAAGCGTGATGCCCTCCTTGACTATAAACGTATCTATTGACAACAAAAAACTCGTATATACAAAGCTAACTTTGGAGATACTAATACTAAGTATTTTCAAAATCATGCTACACTTAGACGTAGTAGAAATGGTATCAAGCAATTTTTAAATAAGGATGGTGCTCTTTTTATTAATCAAGATCTCATTCAACAAGAAATATATAATGAGTCCACATTAAGGTTTACAAATAATCAACTTTGTCATTTTGATAAAAATGAGGACTTTAGGTATTAGTGGAATAATAACGGATAAAGATAACAAGTTTCTTAAGAGTAAGATTAGTAAGGGAGAGGTTAAAGAAACTGATTTCAATTTAGCTGCAGATAAAAGTCCTGAACCTGATGGCTATCATGTGAAATGTTTTCGAAAATACTTAAATATAGTAGGAAATTCTGTTACAAAATCAGTTTTAGCATTTTTCCATTCCAGTAAACTTCTTAAAGAAGTCAATCATACTTTTATAGCATTAATCCTTAAAATTGATAATTCAACCAATTAGTCTTTGTTCAACAATTTATAAAATTATTTCAAAAAATTTAGCAAAGCGGCTCCGAAGTGTATTACATAAGGTTATACATCCATATCAAGGTGCTTTTACACCTAATCGCTTTATTCAAGATAATATCCTTTTAACATATGAGATCTTTAACTCTTTTAAGCGGAAAAAAGGTAAATGAGGATGGATTGCTATTAAACTTGATATGGAGAAAGCATATGATCGACTTGAATGGAACATTATTGAAGAGAGTTTTACGCAAATGGGATTTAATTACCTGGATTTCTTGGATTATATAATGATATTAAAACTGTTTCTTACTCGGTTCTTGTAAATGGAACACTGTGAAACATGTTTAAACCTACTTGAGGTATTAAACAGGGGGGCCCCCTTTCTCTATATATTTTTATTATGTGTGCCGAGGTTTTAGCAAGATTTCTACAAAACAATAGTGATCTTAGTTCTAGTGATATTGGTATTTGAATTGGACCTGGACTGGAAAAAATTTCATTCCTTACTTTTGCGGATGACACTATCATTTTCACTCAAGCTTCTAATCAAAGTTGTTGAACTATTAAATCTATTTTAGATAAATTTTGCACAATTTTTGGACAATTTGTTAATTTCGACAAATCAACTTTTCAATGCACTAGAAATATTGACCGCTCACTTCGTGGGTCTTTTAGAGTTATTCTTGGTATGAACGAAGAAGCTCATTTGGGTAAGTAATTAGGTTGTCCTTTAATTGACGACAGAGTGACTAAGAATATATTTGAAAGTATTATTAATCCCTCGTGCGCTCAATTAGCAAAATGGAAAGCGAATTCTTTATCGCAAGCAGGTAGACTAGTCCTTGTTAATGCTAACTTAGCCGCGAAGGGAACATTTCAAATGCAAAGCTTCCTCCTTCCCTCAAATATCCATAACAAATTAGACAAAATTAATAGAAACTTTTTATGGAATACAAATTCTTCTCGGGGTTCTCCTAATTTAATTGGTTGACATAAAGTTTGTTTACCAAAGTCTCTTGGCGGACTAGGAATTAAATCCTCTGGAGTATCTAATAAAGCCCTTCAAATGAAACTTTTATGGAAAATTCTTATGGAAAAGGATAATATATGGTCAAAGTGGTAACTAATAAATACTTCAGATATTGATCAATTTTTGAACATAAGCCTAATTCAGTTTGCTCTTGGCAATGGCATAAACTCATGAGTATTCGGTATATGTTTAGAAAGGGGTTGAGATGGCATGTAGGTAACGGTAGCAATATCAAAATTTGGACTGACAATTGAGTTTTTTTTTTATCCTCTTACTAGAAATATTAATAGTCATAGTAACCTTGATTTAGATCTTTTGGTTAGAGATTTCATAACCCCTGATAAACAATAGGATGTCTGTAAGTTATCAGATATAGTGAATATTGATATTGTTAACCTGATTATTAATATTCCATTATCTCACAATGATATTCCACATACTCTTCTTGGGGGGTTGTATGTTGATATAAACTTCTCTATCAAAACAGCAACATGGTTAGCACAAAGCTTGTTCGATAGAAATACTGACAAATGTGAATTTTACTAGATTTGGAAACTAAATGTTTCTCTAAAATTGAAATTTTTTCTTTGGAAAACTTGTGTTGATCGTCTTCCTGCGAAAAGTAGGCTTCTAAGAAATCATATAATTGTTCAATCTCAGTGTGTTTTATGCAATCATCCAATTGAAAATAAAGATCATTTCTTTTTCAAATGTTCCTTGATTGGTTATGTTATTCAAGACATGAATATCACTAGTTTTGATATTTTTTTTAGCAATATATGATAATATTGCAAGTCAAAGCTTTATAGCAAAACTTAATCATCTTAAAAATTTAACCTCAAAACCCGAATTCATTAACATTATATTTATTTGGTGGAATGCATGGTTCCACAGAAATGACATTATTTTTAATGATATTTATATCATATCAGTAAACTTATTCTTTTATGTAATAATAACATTAAGATTTGGAATGAGACTAGACATAAGGATTTTAACACTCCTGATAAAGACGTGTCAAATAGAAATAATACTAATAAGGAAGAAATTTGGTGGGAGAACCTAGAAATGGGTTTCTAAAACTAAATTTTGACGGATCGAAAATAGATGGTAATAAAGCTCCTCTAGGATATTCTATAAGAGATCATAATGGTGATGGGACTTGTCGTCAATGCCCTTAAACAATATTTATAATATCAACAAATTACTCTTAGTAGGGCGGTAAGCTAGGTTGCACGGACACGCCTGATTTCTAGCGTCCCCGTGTCGGACACGGACACGCGGGGGACACGCCTTAAAACGTGTCCGACACGCGTTGAACCGTGTCTTCGGTTTTTTAAATTTTCAATACGTCTTGGACACGGCCAAGAGAGGACGGACACGGCATGTGTCATGGTGGACACGGCTAATTAGAACTATTCATACCAATTTGGATTCACAACATTCAATTGTATCAAATCTCCCTTCCCTTCGACCACACCGGCGACCAACTCCTCCGACAAGGTGACACGTGGGCCACACCGACGACCGTCATCCTCCACCTCGATGCTGAAATCGCCGTCCTCTGCCTCACTGCCGACTTCTCCCTCTCCGCTGCATGATTTGTTTTCTTGTTTTCCCCAAATTGAATCTAGGGTTTATTCTAATTACATTAGTTTGTTACCAAAATTGAATCACGAGTTTTTTTGTGCTAATTAGATCAATGGTATATGGTTGAGAGTGTTAGAGATGGTTCTTGCTGGGATAAATTGCTATTCGAAAATGATGGGTGTTGAGGAAATTGATGGCTTTAAAATGAAAATAAGTTCTATCATATTTGGGAAAAAATCGGCCATTTGTCGTCTTGGTTTATTCTAGTTAACAAAAAAAATTATTCCCACATACATTGAGTATCCCGTGTTTTTAGATGGCCACATGGTTGGAGCACTATGTTGTTGGCTTATTACTACGTTGGACACGGCCACACATAGAATATGCAATTAGTTTCATTATAGACGGGTATATCTGTCTAAAGATACAAACGGGATAAATAATCTCATTTTTGCACGAACAGTAACACCCACTATCTTACTTGTTGTTTATAAGTGGTTATATATTTGACCCGTCTACAACTTTAGATGAATACTGTCAGTCTAAAGTTAGATTTTGTGTAGAGTATGTAGATACTTTGTGTGTGTTTTATTTACTTTTATAAGACTTCAATGAATATTTAAGTTTGGGTTATAATTTGGAACTTTGTAAGGTCATATTTAATTTTGAATGGGTAAGATATTAATGTTTGATTTGTCATGTGGCTTTGTAAGGGATCAAAATTTGGAGATTGATTATATAGGGCTTTAAATTCCCTTTAATTCAATATGTATATTGATTTTTTTTTCGCCATGTCCGTGTCCTTAAATTTTGGGAGCGCCGTATCCCGTGTCCGTGTCCGTTTTCGTGCAACCTAGGCGGTAAGTACAGGTCGGATCCCAAGGGACGGGTATTGAATTAAGCTAAATGCTAGTAGTTATATCTTGAAATCACAATTTAGTTTGAGTTGAGAATGTAATCTAAACTACTTAACAAGAGAAAGGTAAAATAATGAAACGCAAAGCAAGGTAAGTAAATGGGGATGTAAACAATTGATTAAAGGTACTAGGGTGTCATGGGTTTATAGGGGAATCATGATGAGATCACATAAATACGTTACATAGATGCAAGCAATTTATTGTTGTAATGGAATCGAGTTAGTTTATATCTTACAATTCCTAGGGAGTTTTGGGTCTCGGAGCCGAGTCGGTCACAACTTTACAACACCTACAACGATTTATTTCTCCTTATTCAACTATAAGCATGGTCTAACAAGGCTTGAGTTAGTTTATGTCTTACAAGTCTTGTTGAAAGGATAAGAGAATCATGCTAGGTTGTCAATCAAGCATTTCATCAAACATAACATGTGCATAAGTTGAAACTACAACAAGCAAGCATTCATATGAACTTATTAAGTAAAGATCTACCCCATGATTAACTCCCCTAATCCCCCACTAACCCTAGTTAGGGGACTACTCACTCATTATCATTGAAAACATGTTAACAATGGTGTCAATCATCTTAACAAGTATAAACATGATGGAAAAGTAAAGCAATGAACAAGAATTAAGTAAAGAGTAAAGAAATTTTACCAAATTTATGATGAACAAATGCAAAGGAAAGAATAATAGAAGAAAACTTGATTGATGATAAAGAGTTGTCAATTCTCCAATAATCCCAAATAATCTTCAACTACCAACTAAATCTAAGAATTATTGAACAAAAAGAAAGATTAAAGTGTAATTAAGCTAATTGATGTCTAATATACTCTACTAACTTGATGCTAATCTCCTATTACAAGGGAGTATTTATACTAAGTACAAGGATTAGGTTAACTAAGGGCTTAAATGACGATTAAGCCCCTTAAATGAAGTCCAACGCCTTGCAAGTCCTGGCATGAGACGCACGACCTCCTTTGATGGACGCTCATCTTGCTCTGTGAGATGCCCGTCCTGCTTTGGGTACGCTCGGGTCGATCTTGGGGACGCCCGTCCTTCTTCTGGGACGCCCATCCTGAAGGGCGGTTTTGCTTCTTCTTCATTTGGCTGCCTCTTAACTCGTGGGGATCCTTGAGGGGTCATGGGGGTCCTTTATCATTGCCCATTTACTTGTTTTATAGACTTAGGCCTTTAGTATTGGTCTTCTCGTTGTTGCTTGGTCATTAGATACGATCAATTTAGCTCCATATAAGCAAGGCTAGCGCTCCTCCCCTACCTAGGGCACCAAAACCTCATAGAATATGCAAATTAGGAAGCTAAAGATAATAAGTGACCCTAATGCATGCTAGAAAACATAGGAACGGGGCTAGTTAAGGGACTAAATGTGCGTAAGTACGAGTTAGATCAAATATCCCCATACCGAACCTTTACTCGTCCCGAGTAAAGAGGTGACTACAACTATGACCTTTATTTATAACATAGCAGATGTGAGACAATTAGCGGATCTCACAACAAGACATCTATGAGGTAAGATGCCTTCTTGCAAGGTAAGGTGGGGCTTGCCAAAATGGCGATGCATCCAAACATTAAGCACATAAAACACGTCAAAGGGAAGCAATTTAAGGGTGCACATGTCACCATAGATATTAGTTCTCCAAGTTACTAAGTCCAAAAGGATACAAACAAGTCACCTCCAAGTTATATTAAACAAGACTACTTTCGTCCACAATTGCTAAATGCTTTCGTCAAGGGCGATTGGATGGGGGTGGAAGGATGGTCCTTATGATGTTAGTGGCATAAGACATGACAAATCTCGGATTCTCTACAAGTGTAAAGACCAAGGATCGTTCCAAGCTCAATAAGGTGGCATAACAAAAAGATGTTTGGGGAAGAAGTGCTCAAATCAATTTAAAATAAAAGTAGTGAATTTGATTAACATTCAAAATTTGGCCTCATTTCAACTTCCGCATTTCACATTTTAAAACTTTAAGATGGGGTTTGTCCCTCATTTGCTAGTGTCCTTTGTTTTCACCAATCGCTTATTAGGCAACCGGTTAACCTCTAGACAATAGCTCTTGGGGTGATAGTCACTTTGTCTTTGGACGGTCGAATTTACAATCGTGTAGGGGCCTAATTCAATGGATTCCTCACCAAAGCACATTGAAGTGGTACGACTCCATCAAATTTATCGGAAATTCAACAATTCAAAACATTTTGAGGTCTGTTTGGCGATTAAAAAATGATTCCACATCACAAAACTTTTGAAATGAGCACTTTCAAACTTATTAAAGAAAAGTATTTTTGGGTTGCTAAACCACCAAGTCAAGCAAGGTCCCCTAGATAAGTTAATCAAGTCCATATCACATCATAAGGTTGGATAGGTGACACACATGCAAACCCTTGACTAGGCTTTAGACCATGGGACAAAAGATACTAGTATGACACATCCTAGGGTGTCTTGAAAGTATTATAGCAAACAAAGTTTCAAGGAGAAAAATTATCTAAAAGGGCCTTATACACACTTATCAAACTTCCCAAATAAGCATTTTCACAAAAAATTTCTACCGTGCAACTACATGCCATGATGCAACTAACATATATACAACTCTAATGCATATGCTTCTATCAACTAATATGCCATATAAACTAAATGCAAACTCTTAAAAACACATAGGTTCATACCGCATCAACAAAAAGTAGCCACATTGTCATTAACATATAAGAAAGGAAGAAGGAGATTTGGAAATATCATACCATGCAGTCTTCTATATCCCCCATGCTTCGAATGTGGTGTAATAATCCCCATGTGATAAGAGTGACAAACAAACAAATATATACAATTCTGCTAAGAAAGGACATGTTATTGGAATTTTTTAATTTTTTCAATTTTTATCATTTTTGAAAATATAGGTTAGATGTTACAATTTCCCATCTCCACACTAGTGTAGACATTGTCCTCAATGGACAAAACGATAGGAAAAGCATGCAAATGCAAATGCATGAATTCTATACTAAATGCATACTACATGATATATATTACAAATGATGCAAACTATTCTCCCCTATATGATGCATGCTTTCGATTAGGTTGGAGAGCTAAATTGAATTAACTCGGGATGCTTGTGATTAAACTTCCCAAAACCGGTTAAAGCTATGAAGGGAGTTTGGCCACAAGGCTATGCATGCTTTGCAAATTTGTCATTTTGGATTTTCCTTGTGGGAGAAAGATTTGTCTTCACCTTGATGTTGCTAAGGTGGAAAAAATCCTTGATGTTACTAGGACACTCACTAGGCAAAAGGCAAAATAACAAGAATGAATCTAAATTATATTATTATGCAAATTAATTTTTGACATGGAAAAAATAGAGGAAGAAAGAGCTTACAAAAACCATGGTGGGTGCCACTTTGCCCTCCTCCACCAAGCGAATGCGAAAGAATTCTCTTATTTATCATCATTATTCCTTCCAAACTCATCACTCCAATTGACTCTTGATTCATCATTCTCATATAATTCTATGAACTCATCCCCCTCACTATTCACTTCTACGGTATCACCGTCATTTGAGGCTTCCGCCTTTCCGTTACCATTGCTACTAACTCCTTCATTCACATGGGTCAAAGTAGAGAAGAGTATGTCAATTTGAGCCCATGAAGGAAGCGCTCCTTCCTCATTAATTCGCCCTTGGCGGGCTAATTGATGTAAAGTGGGGTAAAGAGCATAGTAAGCATCCACCCGGTCATCATATTATTGTCTATGCATTGTTTGAAGTAACCCCATAGCAAAATCATCTTTTGGTAGAATAAAATGGTTAGGGTGGTTGTAGGGTTGGTAAGGAAAGGGTAGGGAGGAATAGTGATTCGCTCCCCTTCATCTTGTTGTTTCTCATTTGCTTGTTGTTGAGTAGAAGAGGTAGGTTAATCTATTTGTGTTGAACATTCGAGCACTAAGTATGATGGTACTCGGGAAAGGGGCCCTCTTCTTGTGAGATTCTTGTTAACCCTTCTCTTGGAAGGCTTAGTGGGGCTTTCCCTTTCGTTAACCATTTGATTTGCCTCTCATGCCCTTCATAAGCTATCCAAAGATTTTGTTGGAATAGGAGTTGTTCATTGAGTCGAGTATTGCCCAGAAGATGGATATAGGAATTGTCATTGTTGAAATTCGGATTAAATTTCTTGAAATTTTTTGTCATCAAGCCTCCATTTATAATGTGTCGTATCCCATTATCACATCCATTTCTAAATCGTGCCCATCGTTCAAGCAACACCAAAGGGGCATTGAAATTGTACCCGCTCTTCCCTTGTATTTTCAAATATTATTCCATGAAGGTAAGATCAACCTCGTTGACCACGGCCGGGTCGTGTTAAGCTAGTATGGTGCTTGTGATGAAACGGTATGTGAATCTTAGAATGAGTTTTTGTATGTAGGAAGCCGAACAATCCTTTATCTTTGTCAAGTCATGGCCCGTTAGGGCTATCCAAAGTGGTTCTACACTATAGTTCCTAGGCTTGTATGGCCGAGAGGTTGACACATCTAGACCCAAGATATCCACAAATTCAACCAATGTCATCATCCTTGTGACATTTTCCAAACGAAATTCAATGCAAATAGTGTTGTTTAGGGTAGAAATCTTTAGGAAACTTAGAAATTCGAGCACTAGTGATTAATAAGTGTGTTCATGCATGTGAAACATAGTTGTGAGTCCAAACAAATCAAACAATGCCTCGGTTTAATGATATACTCCCAATTTTCTCAACGTATCATGATAAACAAACTTTGTAGGGAGGATGTTCTTACCCATTAACCGATGAAAGACGATCCTTTGTGCATCGTTGACGAATTCTATGTTGGGGAAACGATCAAGTCGCGAGAGATCAATGATTTCTTCATTCTCCCTTCTCCTTACATTAAGATATGAGCAAGAACTCCCAATTATCCTGGATATTCTTTTCTCCCTTGTCACGATCTTTCTTTGTGCTTTCATTGAATTTGAATTGGGGATTTTCTTTGGATTTCTAGTCAAGAACTTTGTTGAGAGTAAAATCAAATCCCCCTAAATAGGATTTCTTTGCTTTGTGGAACTTCTCAAACCCTAGATTTAGGTGAGCTAATGTTTAGGTGGTTGATTTGTTTGTTTGGAGATGATATTTGGGAATGTTGAGTATTTGTGAGGGAGATTTGGTTACTAGAAGAGAGAGAAGTTTATGTGTCTTAATGAGTGTGGTGGAAGTGAGGAAAAGAAAATAGAGTTGGTAGTCATTAGAAGAGGAGTACGGGAGGGAGACACGCGGACTGGTGAGGGAGCCGTGTGTTTCCTGTTGCAGGAAATTTTGTAGACGCGGATAGGGATGTGCGTCCCCAAATTGGCTCGCCTATCCTGAGTATTGGAACACTCGGTCGAATGCAGGACGCATGTCCTTTGCTGTCGGAACTTTTTTTTCTTAGAAGCAGATAGGGACGTGCAGACCCAAGCTGGCTCGCCTGTCCTGAGAATTGGGACGCTCGGATCAAATCCAGGACGCCCGTCTTTTGCTGCAGGAATTTTTCCTTCAAGACTTCTTTGCTCCAAATCCCACGAGTGAGGCCAACTCGTGGGGACCCTCCTTTTAGCTCTTCTAAAGCTTCCTCCTTCTAACTTCCTAGCAATGGATTGAGTGTTATAGGCTCTCTTAGCCTAGGCATAGCTTCCCCACACTTGAATTTCATATCCTTCACACTTCAAATTTGATTAATAACACTCCCTCACCTGCTCTCATGTCAAAAATTATGCTTAAAACAAGGTAATTAAAATACAATGCAAAGAAGTTAAGTGCAAGAAAGTAAGTTAGTATATTTACAAGTGGTGGTTTAGGGAGGACTCCATCAAACTCTCCTCCGTTTCAATGCTTGATCATGGTGGGAGAGGCTCGAAGCGGATGGCTTCAATCTCTTCTATGAAGGCTCCTTCATAATATGGCTTGATTCATTGACCATTGACCTTGAACCTATTTCCTTATTCCGACATTATCTCAAAGTCTTCATACTTTCCAACATTTGTGATCACAAAGGAACCCGTCTATCATGAATTTAACTTTCCGGGGAAGAGTCGATATCGAGAGTGTAACACCCCCATTTATTTAGAAGCCTTTAGCAAGACATCTCAAGTAAATGAAAGCGTTACCATCTCGGTTTTCCGAGGTAGTGAATAACAAAGTACAACAAACCAAAGTACTTTAGATAAAACTTAGCGTTTACATGTTTATTACAAGTTAATCAAACTGAAACTAAATATAATATTAATTACAGCTTGCAGCAGAAATTAAATAAAATGATTAATAAACTATATGATCTAGACTTCTAGGTAGACTGGCCGACTCCTCACGCATCCCCATAAGCTCCCAAGTCAGCTAATTCAAGTACCTGTCAAGTCTTCTCCCCAGTTACGGTTCATCACAGGTGTTCACGAATACACTGTCAACCACGAGGTTGAGTAGGATAAAATACATCGTAAGAACAAAGCAACAATACAATCTCGCAACTGTCCACATGTCTTATCTCAACATCAAATGTCCACGTTATCCATCAGAGACTAAGCCTGAGGCCTTCCAATCATTCACACACGTTATCCACCAGAGACTAAGCCTGGGGCAATCCAATATCCATTCGCATTATCTACCAGAGACATGGTCTGCAGAACCAGCCTGAGGCCTTCCAATATCCTCTTAATCCAAATCTCAACATACAATATATATTATAAGTATACTCAACCAATTCACAATAATAGCTTAGTCCAATAACGATAATCCATCTCGTAATAACATATTAATCTCAACAACAGAAATCATCATCCATTACCATATCACATGCTCAAGCCAACTCAAACAAACATAGTTAAAATGAGTATATTATCCCACCTGATCACAAATCTTCAAGCCACACGAGTCACACAAGTAATCAAATCGATCCTTTATAAATCCATAACCTACATAACATAATTATGTACAATTACTATATAACCAACCAACTAATAATGCACTTATCCTATACCCATCATGTCCTATTCCTTTTGACAATTTCAAAGCTAAATCTCTAATTCTATCGTTTTACAACATAGTTCAGTCTCACTATAAAATTCATAATTAATTCAATAAAAATCCAAACGATGCAAGACCAGTGGGGTTGAAATCCTAAGACACATATATATAGTTCTTATCAAATATACTTTCCTCAAATTCCAAACTTATCAAGGTTTTCTTGAAAGATTTATAAATACTGGCGAATTTCGTCGCATAAAAAGTATCGATTCATAAACAAGTTTAACATATGATTTTTGAGAAATTCCAGTACCTAGCATCATATATACTCTTCAAAGGTAATGTATGAAAAAGACACAACTATGTTTCAATTTTTTAAATTAGGTTTACGAAATAAAATTTAGGTTACTAGTGCATTCGCGGATTCTCAGTCGACATGTTCATAACTAATTTATTGTGAAAAGTCTACACGGTCAATTGTTACGAAATTTTACAGACACAAACTAGACTTGAAAATATCCTAAGTTTATTCTTTACGTTTTTGAAGATAATAATTTTAAAATGGTCTGATAATTTGTTCAAAAAAACTCACAGATTTACAGAATTGCTGTAAGTTTCTTTCTTTAACCTAATCATGTTTAACCTAATCTTTATGTAACTAAGCACGACTTCTACCATAACCTACTATAACTTAAGTCTAAAAGATGAACAATTGAATCTTAGAAAGATTAAAGGCAACTTACAAAGTACAAGATTGAATCCAATGGAACAAGATGCAAAATCCCCAAATTAATTATCTAATTCCCTTTTCCCTCTCTTCTATCTATCTTTTATGTGATATTGTATAAGTGAATAAGTGATTTATGAATAGGCTAGCATGGTATATATAGTAGTAAAGACAGGAAGAATTAGGAAATTACTCGGAAATTGCCTTATAATATAATATGTCCTATTATTATTATTATTATTTTTTTTTTTTGCAGAAAGTTTGGGATCTTCTCATTAATAATAGGAAAAAATTATTACAAGATCCATACCATTTCTACAAGGGAGCCTGTGAGGATACCTAACGAAAAAAACCAGAAAAGGAAATGCATGAAACTACCATTTATACTACTCCCCTATATTAGAACTAGTTCTAATACAGACTAAGTACTTGACTCTCCGTATAATGTTGGCTGGAGCAGCACGAGCTTCCTTGAATATCCTCTTATTTCTTTCAGACCAGAGAAGGTAGATGACAGACAGTAGTGCACACATGCGCTGTTTCTTAACCCAACTCTTCCCCCTGTTATGGTTACTGAACCATGTGAGAATTTGGGGCAAGTTAGTAAGAGACGGGATCTTCAGCCAAGAGGCAATAGAGACCCAAACTTCAGCAGAGTAAAGACATTCAAAGAAGAGGTGATCAGCTGTTTCAGCCTGGCACTCACATAGGGCACACCTGTTTACTAAAACCAGGCCTCTGCTGCAAAGATTATCAACAGTGGGCAGCTTGTTTTGTGCAGCCAACAAACCAATAACTCTATGTTTAGGGTAGATGGATGAATCACCCAAATTACGAAACATGGAGATCTTGGGCCCTTTTGGCCTGAGTAGTTCATAAATTTGATCTTTGTAGTCTTTAGAACCAATAAGAGTCTTAGCAGCTGCAATACCACCAGTGTGCTTAAGTAGCTCATCTCTGCAAATAATTATATTATGCCAAAACCATGAATGAGCTGCAGTTGGTTTGAAAGTCCAAAAGTCAGCACCTTTAAGAATATATACACTAACCCAATGGACCCAAACATTAGATGAATTTAAATGAAGCTTCTTGATCCAGCTCATCAGTTGAGTTTTGTTCCAACTAGGAGCTCCTTAATGTCCATCCCTCCCTCTCTCCTAGGAAGGCAGATACCATCCTAACTCTTGAGTACATGCCGTCTAGTGCCATCAGCTATACCCCACAGGAAGTTCTTGCACATTCTATGAATTTGCTTAGAAATACCTTTTGGAAGTAGCACACTTGCCCCCCAAAAATTTTGTATACCAAATATGACAGAATTGATGAGAGAAATTTTCCCAGCATAGCTTAACAAAGAGTTGGCCCAGTGATATATTTTATTCCTAATTTTATCAAGCAATGGAATAAACATACGCTGAGTTAGCCTAGCACTGAATAAGGGTATACCTAAGTACCTCACAGGAAGGTCTCCTTCAACATATCCTGTAGTGGCTAAGATGTGCTGCTTCAGGTACAAAGAAACTCCTCCAAAGTAGAGGTTTGATTTAATAGGATTACTCTAAGTCCAGAGAGAGCAGCAAACTTGTTCAAACAGTGGTCCACTGTCTGGATAGATGGTAGGTCACCTCTTATAAAGACAAGTAAATCGTCAGCAAATATCAAGTGTGTAAGTTTAATTTTGACACATTTTGGATGATAAGAAAAACCATGGTGGGAGGGGAGTTGCCTAAGTAGCCGTGAAAGAACCTTCATACAGATAGTGAAGAGGTAGGGAGATAAGGGATCTCCTTGCCTGAGACCTCTTCTACCAGGGAAAAAATCTTCAGTGGAGCCATTAACGCTTATGGAAAAGTGAGAAGAGGTGACACAAGCCAAGAACCATTGAGTAAATTTAGCAGGAAAACCAAATTGGATCATGCAGTTAGCCAAAAAAGACCAATTAACAGAGTCAAATGCTTTTTTAATGTCCACCTTTAGAATGCATCTTGGGGTAATGTAGCTTCTATGATATTTGAAGGCTAATTTATGAGCTATCATTGAATTGTCAAATAGATCCCTCCCTTCTATGAAAGCAACATGTTCCATTCCAATAATGCCCCCTAAAACCCCTCTCATTCTGTTTGCCAAAATCTTGCTCACAATCTTATAGTATACTGTGCAAAAACAGATGGGCCTGAACTCAGTGACAGATTGGGGGGAGTCCTTCTTAGGTATAAGAGCTACTAGGGTGGAATTTGCAGCTCTAGGCATCTTGCCAGTAGCAAAAAACTCCAGAACTGCATCACAGAAATCCTGCCCAGTGGTTTCCCAAGTATCAACAAAAAAACCAGAGGAATACCCATCCATACCTGGCCTTTTATTCCTGTCTATGGAGTGAAGGGCAGCTTTGATTTCAGAGATAGTGACCGGGTTGTCCAAGTGGCTAACAGACTGAAGAGTATTATGAGTAAACAGATCTGCAGGAAGAGATTGCACTTGTTCCTCAGACCCATGCAGTATTTTATAATAGCCCACAAATGCTTTAGCTACCTGATCATGGCCATGGCAAAGTCTCCCTGTAACATCTGCAATGGCCCCAATAGTATTTCTTCTTTGCCTTGCAGAAATACTTGCATAGAAGTACCTTGTGTTAGTGTCACTAAGCTGCAGATGCTGAACTTTATCTTTCTGAGCCAAAAAATGCATTTCAGCTTTCTTCAGTCTCATATACTCAGAAGCAATTTCTTTTTCCTTTGCCAGGAGAAGCTGATTAAGAGGGGAAGACTGGAGAAGGAACTGACACTGAGTAAGACTAGCCTTAGCTTTAGTGACCCTCTTAGTAATGCCTGCAAAATCACTATGATGGAGCTTTTTTAAAGAGTCTCTAAGCCTTCTTAGCTTAGAAAAAAGAGCAAAAGTCTTAGTGCCATGTATGCCAGGAGACCATTGTGCAGCTATTTATAGATCCAAAGTCAGGGGAAAGAATCCAGCAATTGAGGTATTTGAAGGATCTAGGAGGTGTTCTTTGACCAGGAATGGTGAGGACAATAGGGGCATGGTCAGACACTCCAGCTGGCAGGAAAACCACAGTAGAAGCAGGGACATGTGAAAACCAGATAGGGTTAACAAGAAGTCTGTCCAGTTTTGCCCATTTAGGAGAGGCCACCTGTTTGTTGTTGTTATTATTATTATTATTATTATTATTATTATTATTATTATTATTATTATTATTATTATTATTATTATTATTATTATTATTATTATTATTATTATTATTATTATTATTATTATTATTATTATTATTATTATTATTATTATTATTATTATTATTATTATTATTATTATTATTATTATTATTATTATTATTATGGCACACTGCCCAAAGCTCAATTATTAGCTAAGCCCAATTCCCGACTTGGATACTTATTTTATTATTTAATTAATGTCTTATTTGCATTTATATTATAAATACCATTATTATTATTATTATTATTATTATTATTATTATTATTATTATTATTATTATTATTATTAGTAGTAGTAGTAGTAGTAGTAGTAGTAGTAGTAGTAGTAGTAGTAGTAGTAGTAGTAGTAGTATTAAATAATAATAATAATAATAATAATAATAATAATAATACCAATAATACCAATAATACTAATAATACTAATACTAATACTAATAATAATAATAATAATAATAATAATAATAATAATAATGGTATTTATAATATAATTGCAAATAAGACATTAATTAAATAATAAAATAAGTATCCAAGTCGGGAATTGGGCTTAGCTAATAATTGAGCTTTGGGCAATGTGCCATAGTTATGTGGACCGAAATTTATTAGTCTAGTATGAGTGTGACCGGGAATTGTTTCGGGATTTAATAATAATAATAATAATAATAATATGGAAATAATAATATGTGGAAGTAAGAATAATTATATCAATAATTATCCAAATAATAATAGTGTATGGGAATAATAAAATTAGTAAAGATAGTATGAGGAAATGATAATAATAATAATAATAATAATAATAATAATAATAATAATAATAATAATAATAATAATAATAATAATAATAATAATAATAATAATAATAATAATAATAATAATAATAATAATAATAATAATAATAATAATAATAATAATAATAATAATAATAATAATAATGCGATCAGGCAAGCTGCCGTCGTCACTGCCACCCTAGTCTCCTTCACCGTCACCACCAGGTCTCACGGTCACTCATCGTCGGCGACGGTTGAGGTTATAATAATAATAATAATAATAATAATAATAATAATAATAATAATAATAATAATAATAATAATAATAATAATAATAATAATAATAATAATAATAATAATAATAATAATAATAATAATAATAATAATAATAATAATAATAATAATAATAATAATAATAATAATAATAATAATAATAATAATAATAATAATAATAATAATAATAATAATAATGCGATCAGGCAAGCTGTCGTCGTCACTGCCACCCTAGTCTCCTTCACCGTCACCACCAGTCTCACGCCGGTCACTCATCGTCGGCGACGGTTGGGGTTATAATAAAAATAATAATAATAATAATAATAATAATAATAATAATAATAATAATAATAATAATAATAATAATAATAATAATAATAATAATAATAATAATAATAATAATAATAATAATAATAATAATAATAATAATAATAATAATAATAATAATAATAATAATAATAATAATAATAATAATAATAATAATAGAGAGGAGGGAGGGGCGATTCGTGCGATCAGGCAAACTGCTGCCGTCACTGCCACCCTAGTCTCCTTCACCGTCACCACCAGTCTCACGCCGGTCACTCATCGTCGGCGACGGTTGGGGTTATAGGTGCGGGCTGTTTAGGGTTGTGGTTGGGAGCTCGTCTGATTTAGGGCATCGGGTCTGTATTAGGGCATCGGGTTTCTGCATCTTTCTTCCACCGTTGGCTGCCAACAACTACCCCACGTCGACCATTAGACCTCACGTCGCTGGTCAGGGGAAGTTGTTGTCGGTGGTTCCCGCGGTGGTTTTGCTGTTGTGAGGGGAGTGCAGCGTTTTGTTATTTCTGGTGGCAATTGTCGCCTGTTTTGTGACGGTTGTCAACCTGCGCCACCACCCATTGGCATTCCGACCTCAAGTCACCGGCCATTGCTGTGGTGGTTGACGGCGCTGCCCTTGGGTCCCTCCACCGGTGAGTGTCTCTTTTCTTTTCCTGTTTTTTTTACCGTTACTTTCTTCACTGTTTGTGCTCTGTTACGGTGGTCTGGTGCTCCTGTCCGATGCTCGGCCGCTGCCACCTCTGCCGCTGCGTTGTGTGTGTGGGTTCAGGTTGTAGTGGGGGTTGCGGGTTGCTGCTGGGAGTTCGGGTTATACGGTTTTTTGGACTGTTCGTCAACCATTTTCGTTGTGGTTGGTGTGTTGGTCGTCCTAGGCTGTTCAACGCCGCTGTGTGCGAGGAGGGTGTTGGGTTTTTTGTCCTTTCATGCCTGAGCTTGTGCGGTACCATTGTCCTTTTTCGAGTCTTCATGCTTGTCGGGATGGTTTTGTTAAGGGCCTTACTAAGGCAGCTTGGCAGAAACATTTTCAGGACCGACATTGCTTGAATGGTGCGTTGGAACTTACGCGTCAGACACTTACTGATAGTTTGACTGTTTATTCCAATGCCGAGAGTGTTTTGAGACGGATGGGGCTCTGGTTGTATGGGGTGTGTTTTATGACCCGTACCACTCGTGCTAGATGTCGACATAGTCGAGGTGATATTGTGCAGTCTTCGGAGCGTGTTGATGGCCTCTACAGTTTTCATATTTATGGTATTCCGAGACCTTTGGCTCCCTCTACGTCGGTTTCTTCTGATGATGGTGTTGAGCTTGTTCAGTGGTCTATATCTTCCCTTGATCGTTTATTGTCTTTGGGCCTCCGCACCGTCATATCTATTCCTCCTAAGTGTCGTCTTGGGTTTGCTCGGGCTTTGAAAGGGGCCTTAGATGCGGTGTTTGATGCCCCTAGTGATCTCTCCCGCTGGGTTCGTTTGCTTGCTCTACCACTTTGTTTGCTCAAGACTTTTGCTCCTCGGAGTAATCATGAGTGTCGGACTGTTAATCGGCGTCAGCATCAGGAGGAGAGTATTGCGGGGCTATCCTTGCTTGGGGGCACACGGGGGGGGGGGGGTTGCGGTTATTCTGGGAGTGTTTTGATGAGGGTCCTTCTTCATTTTTTCGTGGATGAGGATACGTATTTGAGTGAGCTTAACCTCCGCCAATGTCGGCGGAAGATTTCGATGGCCATTATCTCTTTGTTGTACGGGTGCTTTCTTCCTCCCGGGGTCGCCCCTACTCCGATGCCACTCTCGTGGCCCTGCGTGAGAAGCATCCTGTCGCCCCGCCTCCTTCATTGCCTCCTCTGTCTCGGGGATCATCATCCTCCGGTCGCTTCTTCTTGGTGTGGTCTTGGATATGATTCGGAGCTTCCTCGTGGTACTTCATGTGGGAGGGATGGTTTTCGTGCCCAGCACCTTATGGATTGTTTGAGTGGCGCTGTTGTGGCTATCTCTGATGATTTGATCACTTCTATTACTAGGGTGGTTAATCTTTTTCTTGAGGGCCGGTGTCCTCTTCCTCTGGGTGAGTACATTGCCAGCGCTCCTCTCACGCCACTCGTTAAACCGGGTGGTGGGGTTCGTCCTATTGCTGTTGGTACGGTCTGGAGATGGATTTTCTCTAAGGTTGGTGCTTCTATGGTTGGTCCGTCTTTATCTTCTTATTTTGATGGGCTTCAGTTCGGGGTGGGTGTGTCCGGTGGAGGAGAGGCTATCTTGCATGCCTTGAACCGGCTCATTGAGGATCGGGGGCTCAGGTGGGGCTTTCTATGTTGCTGGTTGATTTCCAGAATGCGTTCAACCTTATTGATCGTTCGACCATGCTTCAGGAGGTCCGCCGTCGTTGCCCGACTCTCTCCCGTTGGGTGGAGTTTTGTTATTCCAGCCCGGCCCGCCTTTTTTATGGGGAGCACTGCTTGTGGTCTTGTCAGGGTGTTCAGCAGGGTAATCCATTAGACCCTTTGCTTTTCGCTTTGGTTTTGCATCCGTTAGTTTGCAAGATCCGGGACACTTTTGACCTCACTTTACAGGCGTGGTACTTAGATGATGGCACCATCGTGGGTGATACTTTTGAGGTGGGGAAGGTCTTAGATTTGATTATGGTGGATGGCCCTCTTTTTGGATTGCATCTTAATGTCTCCAAGACGGAGGTATTTTGGCCTGTTGAGGATCCTCGGAGTCGACTTCCTGGGGTTTTCCCCCCTTCTATTTCTCGGCCATCACGTGGTGTTACTGTTTTGGGTGGACTGTCGTGCTTTTTCGATTTTAGCGGTGAGATTGTGGCGACGAGAGTAACCAAGACCATTGAGCTAATGGATTTGGTTGCGAGGATTGAGGACCCGCAATGTGAGTTGCTTCTTCTTCGAGCTTGTACTGGTATTTCCAAGCTTTACTTCTCACTTCGTACTTGCTCCCCTAGTGTTTTTGAGTCTGTCCATCTTTCTTTTGATGCCGCTCTGCGTTCTAGCTTGGAACGTATTGTCACCGCGTCTGGGCCGGGTTTTGGGGATTGGCAGTGGCGCCTTACTACATTCCCTTTTCAGCTTGGCGGTCTTGGTGTCTATGTGGCGGGAGATGTTTTATTTTATGCTTTTATTGCGTCCCGTTTGCAGTCTGCTGATTTGCAGGCTAAGCTCCTCGACCCTCTGGTATTGTAGCTGCTGGCCCTGCTTTTGATGATGTCGCGCGAGGTTTTACTGCGACTACAGGCTCTGGTATCTTAGGGAACCCTAGTGAAATTGTTGCCCCTAAACTTATGAAGAAATTGGCAGACATTTATTTCGCGACGGTTGCTGCTGCCTCAGGGTCTGTTTTCTCTTTGACACCTCGCCAACTTGCTTTGTGGCAGTCTCAGCAAGGTTCCCACTCCTCTGATTGGTTGCGTGCGTTTCCTATCTCGGGGTTGGGTCAGACTATGAACGGGAGGACGTACCGTAGTGTGCTTGGGTATCGTCTGGGTGTTCCGTTATTCGCGGTCTCTAGGCCCTGTCCAGCTTGCTCTCGGGATTTTGCTGATGATGTTTTTGGGGACCACGCTGTTTCTTGTACTGGTACTGTGGGCGTTAAACATCGGCATAACCTCGTCCGTGACACTCTTTTCGACATCTGCTATAGATCTGGTATTTCTGCAGGGAAGGAGGTTGATGTTGGTTTGGTTGACGGGCATGGGGGTTCTCTCCGTCCTGCGGATTTGCTGCTTTATTCTTGGGACAGGGGGCGTGATGTGTGCGTTGACTTGACCGGGTCTTCTCCTTTGACTCAGACTGGGATGACGAATTTTGTGCCTGGCCGGGTTGTTCTTGATCTTTGCTCAGCGTAAGTGTGCTAAGTATGGGGATTTTGCGCGCGGCAAGGGTTATGGTTTCCTTCCATTCTCTTTCTCATCACTTGGGGAGTTGGGTTCGGATGTTGTTGCCTTGCTCAAGCGGATCCAGAAATTCTCGGTATCTCAGGATGCGGGGGCTTGGGTGGCCGCTTACATTTTTACTAGACTTAGCTTTGTTGTTGCTAAGGGTGTGGGAGCCCAGCTTGTTCATCGGCTCCCCACCAATTTCATGTAAACTTTTGTTTTTCATTTAATGAAAGCTGCGCGCATCCTTCTATAAAAAAAAATAAAAATAATAAAATAAAAATAAAATAAAAATAATAATAATAATAATAATAATAATAATAATAATAATAATAATAATAATAATAATAATAATAATAATAATAATAATAATAATAATAATAATAATAATAATAATAATAATAATAATAATAATAATAATAATAATTGTTAGGCCCAGTTTAGCCTGGTCTGACCATAACCTGGCCCGACCCAACAAAGCTGATTGATTGAGACGAAGACCGGACAAGATTAACTACTATCTAGTTCTTTGAAGAATATTATGGCAAGAAGACTACTAAATCTGGAAGAGGAACCTTTTAGTCAAGTATATCATAGCTTGGCGGATTACTAAAAAAACAGTGGATTAAGAAGATGGACAAGAAATACGATTGTATAAGCCAAATAACCGTGCCCTATTCTCAAGGAAGACCAAGTCCAAACCTAAAACTATTTAATCTATGAATCTGGACGGAAAGAAGAGAAAAAGCTAAGGATTGGTTGAGTTGAGAACGGGTCAAGCGAGCTAATAGGAAGCATGCCCTATTATTCCCAAGAATGACTCCTACAATTAGGGAGGAAGTTGCTCATTATAACGTTACTCATTGTAACGTTGGGGAGATCATTTGTAGGACTATAAATAGTAGAATTTAACAATTGTAAAGGGGTGATTAATTAATTGATCTATACTTTATCTTTTTTCACTCTTGAACATACAAATATACGTACAATATTGTGCCCAGCTTATTAATACAATAAAAACGTTATTCCTTATACTTATTTCTTTCTTTGTTATTTGTTCATACCATTCTAATCTTATAGAACTAGATACCCTGATCACTATATAACCAAGTCGGATCCTTTCAGGAAAATCCTGCTAAAACAATTGGCGCCCACCGTGGGGCATCTAGTTCTTCAACCAATAAAATTCTCCTTATTATCTTTCATTTAATATTCACACACAAAAATGGTGGAACTCACCGCTGAACAACAATTAGCGGCTGCTCTGGCCAAAATCAAGGAATTGGAAACAATCCAAGAGAAAGCAGCTCAGGCTGAAGCAGAAATCAATAGGCTGAAGGAATCTGAGTCTAGCCTGAAGAAGAAATTGGAAAATCAGGCTTCGGGCTCCAAGACCAGATTCGAACCAGGAACCCCATTCTCATCCATCATCAAAAACATAGACTTCTCTAATTTTGGAACCCCGGAGAAGGATACATTATCCGGCACTCCAACCATTCCCAATGATGAGACAAACAAAACTGAAGCCGCAATAATGATGGCTATGCTTCAGGAAATCCAAAAACTCCACAACAAAATAGAAAATATACCCGGAGTACGGACCACTGTGTGGTGAAGTAGAAATTGACAGCTTTGCGGATTCACCCTTTGCAGATGAAATTGCAAAGATTGATCTACCCAAGAAATTTACTGTCCCATCCATGAGAACTTATGATGGAACCTCTGATTCGCAAAATCATGTTGCCATATTCAAACAAAAAATGTTGGCTGCCTCAATACCCAGTGAACTCAGGCAAGTATGCATGTGCAAAGGCTTTGGTACAACCCTAACCGGAGCAGCATTACAATGGTTCATCAATCTCCCAAATGGGAGTATCAAGAATTTTGCAGAATTGATCAATGCCTTCAATCAACAATTCGCGAGTAGCAGAGATATGGCCAAGAGACCCAGCAACCTGTTCAGGATAAAGCAACTTCCTGAGGAAACTCTCAAGGAATTCCTGGCCAGATTTGTCAAAGAAAAGGTGGCCATTCCCAGATGCGATGAAGAGACAGCAGTAGAAGCATTCAGGCAAGGAGTCCTGCTTGACAGTGACATTTATGCAGATCTGACCAAGAAAGCATGTCCAACCTTTGCCACTGTTCAATCCATCGCCTTAGAACATGTCAGATTAGAAGAAGACCTCAACTTCGGGGACGAACTCATCCGGAGGAAAGCGGGGCTATGGACATACTAACGGGAAAAGCTCCTACCGAAAGGAGGTAATCCCAGATCAAAGCACCCTATTCCGGGCCCGAACGATCCGAAGTCAATATGGCACAAGAATATAAAGGTAACCTCTCTAGCCTCCCAACTATTCCTGAATATAACTTCTCTATTAATACTGCAGGATTAATCAAACGCCTGGAAAACTTGGGAGATACAGTCAGATAGCCAAAGAATAAAGATGAAGGACAAAATAAGAGAGACCCAGGAAGCAGCAGAGATCCTCCTCCTCCTCCTCCCATCTATGAAGTCAAATTCATAAATGGAGGATCGAAAATCGTGGTCCGACCACTCTGCAGACCAAGAGAATATCCGGGGAATCCGGACTTCAACCTCCTTCCAGCCCGAGTCATTTACGCTATTACCTTTGATGACTCGGATCCGCAAGGAATATCGGTCTACACCATGATGGCCTGGTAATCACAATGCAAATCGGCATGACCAAAGTATCAAGAATCCGATAGACGGAGGAAGCTCAATCAACCTGGTGATGCTTGACGTCCTTAAAGCTATGAAGATAGACGAAGGCAAGATCATAAAGAAATCCGGCGTCTGGTTGGATTCGGTGGGAAACAAAAACACCTTGGGAGAAATCACTTGCCTACCTATGTGGAGGGCGTGGCTTCATATGAGAGATTTGGAGTAATGGATTGCTTATCCTCGTATAATGTAATCACAGGCGGACCATGGATCCACAATGTCAAGGCAATCCCATCAACATACCATCAATGCGTGAAAATTCCAACAGAATGGGGGATAACCACCATCAGAGGAGAACAAAGGACTGCTCAGGAATGTTACACTCAGGCTTTGAAACCCTCAAAGTCAGGTAAGTCCCTTGCATAGCAATTAAAGTCACCTGTCGGGGAAGAATATATAGCACAAACACAGATGGAAACAGGAGAAGTCATATTAGACTGAATTTCGACGGAAAGTACTTGTAGGGTCGATGCACCGACTCAATCGGACCAAATCTGGTCGACTTTCTTAAAACTAAAATGTCTTGCTTTGCTTGGTCACATTTTGATATGACTGGTATAGATGCTGATGTTATTACTCATAAGCTGAATATTGACAAATCCTTTAAGCCTATACAGCAAAAGAGAAGAAAATTCTGCAGAGAGGAATGAAATCATCAACCAAGAGGTTGATAAGCTACTAGACATGGGAATGATCAGGGAAGTAATGTACCCCGACCGGCTTGCAAACGTAGTAGTCGTCCAGAAGAAAAACGGCAAATGGAGAGTCTGTGTAGACTACACCGACTTGAACAAAGCTCGCCCAAAAGATCCATTTCCCCGCCACACATCGATGCAATGGTAGATGCCACTGCAGGCCACGAAATGTTGACATTCATGGATGCCTCCATGGATTTAATCGAGATAAAAATGCATCCAGCAGACCAGGAAAGCACAAACTTTCATCACCGAAAGAGGTATATCTTGTTATCTTTGCTATGCCCTTTGGATTGAAAAATGCGGTGCAACCTACCAAAGGCTAGTCAACATGATGTTCAAAGATCAGATAGGGGACACCATGGAAGTCTATATAGATGACATGGTAGTCAAATCAAAAAAGGCAGAAGACCACGTAAAAGACCTGGAAGTAGCCTTTCAAATATTGGAAAAATTCAATATGAAGCTCAACCCACAAAAATGCCACTTCGGAGTCTCAGCAGGCAAATTCTTGGGCTACATGGTGACAAAAAGAGGAATAGAAGCCAGCCCTGAGCAGATCAAAGCTATCCTGGAACTAGAACCACCAAAGACAGTCAAAGACATACAAAAGTCGATGGAAGAATAGCATACTGAATAGATTCATTTCAAGATCATCAGAAAGATGCAAATCATTTTATAACTCGCTAAGGAAGAACAAGGACTTTCAATGGACCCCCGATCATCAGTCGCCTTTGAAGACCGAAAATATACCTATCCTCTCCACCCTTCTTTGGCAAAACCAGTCAAAGATGAACCCCGACAAGTATAATCGATCCAAAGCTTCTTTGTCGGTGCAGTCCTGGTCAAAGAAGAGACGGACAACAAGACTGTCTATTACGTAAGTAAAAGTCTGCTGGATACGGAGATCAGGTATGGCCTACTAGAAAAATATGTTTTAGCTTTAATAATGAGTTGCACAAAATTAAGACCATATTTTGAAAGTCACCCTATAATAGTTAGAACAAATCTTCCTATTAAGTCTGTACTTAGGAGACCAGAATTGTCCGGACGAATGTGCAAATGGTCACCCAGCTAAGCACATACAATATAACGTTTGAACCAAGGACAAAGAATTAAGTCACAAGCACTAGCAGATTTTGTGGTGATTTTAGTCCGACCCTAGAACCTGACCTAATAAAAGAAGTAAATAAACTAACCAGCGACCAAACAGACCTAGAATGGACCCTATTTGTCGATGGAGCAGCCAACACAAGGGGCACAGGCCTAGGAGTAGTACTAAAATCACCACAGGGGGATAAGATAGTACAGGCTATAAGCTGTGCATTTGAGGCCACCAACAATGAGGCAGAATATGAAGCCATGATAGCCGGATTAAAGGTATGTATTGATCTTGGTGTGCAAAATTTAAAGGTACGCACTGATTCCCTTCTCATCTCCAACCAGGTAAATGGTATATATACTGCAAAAGACCCCAAAATGATGCTTTATCTAGATGTTGTTCAAATGCTAAAATCAAAATTTAAAAACTTTAATATTGACCAAATTTCCAGGGACTTAAATACCCAGGCCGATGCCTTAGCCGGCCTAGGGTCCAACTTTAGTCCCCTTGATTTTGACAAAATACCCATTGTGCATTTATTAGAACCCGCAATAAATAAACAAGATGAAAGTTTCCCAATCTACATTGCTAATTCTTGGACGAAACCTTACTATGACTGGCTACAACAAGGAATCCTTCCCTTAAATAAGCAAGATGCCAGAGCACTGAAAATAAAAGCTGCTTCATATACTATTATTGACAACGTGCTTTTTAAGAAATCGCAGTCGGCCCATACCTCGATGCCTGGAACCACGGGAAGCGAGCAGATATTATCGAAATCCATGAAGGATCTTGTGGAAATCACAAAGGTGGAAGAAGCTGGCGAGCAAGATACTCGAACAGGATATTATTGGCCCACCTTGAGAGCCGATGCCTCGGATTTTAGCTCTAAATGCAAAGCCTGTCGGATCCACGGACCATATATCCATCACCATCTGAGGAACTACACTCCATATCCGCACCCTGGCCATTTATGAAATGGGGGATGGATATAGTAGGAAAACTACCTCAAGCACCCGGACATAAAGTTTTCATGTTAGCAATGACTGATTACTTTTCCAAGTGGATAGAAGCTGAATCATACAGGCAAGTCAAGGAGAAGGATGTCATAGCATTCATCAAACATAACATCATATGTAGGTATGGCATCCCCTCCGAAATAGTATGCGACAATGGCACACAATTTGTGGGAAAAAGAACAGCAGCCTTCTGTGCTCAATGGAACATCAATCTGGTAACATCCACACCAGGATATCCAAAAGCCAACGGTCAGGCAGAATCCAGTAATAAAGTGGTGATCAGCTGCATAAAGAAAAAGCTGGAAAGAAAAAAGGGCAGATGGGCTGAAGAACTCCCCTGGTCCTCTGGGCTGACAGAACCACGCCTAAAACATCCACTGGCCAAACCCCCTATTCCTTGGTCTATGGATGTGAAGCAGTAATTCCGGTTGAGGTGGACATTCCATCAGCCAGATGTAGCCTAAACACAACAACAAACAATATACCTCTAATGGAGGATAGCCTGGACTTAACAGAGGAGCTAAGAGATGCAGCAAGCATCGATTAGCAAAGATACCAAAGACAAAGAGTTGCGAGAAGCTACAACAAGACTGTCAAAGCCAGGGTATTCAGGGTAGGAGATCTCGTTCTCAGGAAAGTATTCCAAAACACAAAAGAAAAGAATCTTTGGCAAATTGGCCCCAACCGGGAAGGCCCCTATCCGATTGATTCAATAGGCTGGCCAGGGAGCTTATAGACTACAAACCCGGACGGCGAAATGATCCCAAGAGCCTGGAATATTACACATTTAAAACTATTTCACATATAGAATATATCGCACAATCCAGGTATAACTTTTTACTTCAAATACTTCTTGCCTGGAACCTACATGTATGATACTTGCAATTACATGAATAAATGCCGTATATGATTTCTTCAATTTATATGTCCAAATACTTATTTATATTCTCATATTCACTTAGCGAAATCTTCAACACTTGTTTTACATATTGCATTTTAGTTAAAACAAATCTCAAAGATTGGGGGCCACCCCCACCAAATATCCAACTGATATCCAAAATTCAGTTGCAAAACAGGCCTTTAAATACTGAGCTCAACATACAAACCTGGAAAATCTATTCCTAAAATCAGTATGACATAGATGGGTCATAAGCCCTCCAGGCAGTGCAAAGGACGTAAGCCCTCCAGGCAGTGCAACAACCCCACCCATAACACATTAAATCGGCTCGATCGTCGAATAATCGCTGATCGGTCAAATAATCGCGCTGATCAGTTGAACAATCGCAGATCCAAGACATGTCCAACATCAGTACCTTATCAAAACGCAAAAAGAAACAAAACAAAGACCAAATATTTATTCACCCAAAATACTGGTCCCACCTAATAACCATGCATTCCAGGGACATTCCCCCTGGATGGGCCAAAAAATTCCTTAAAACTCTAAAAATTCATTCCAGGGACATTCCCCCTGGATAGACCAAAACCCAAAAGAAAAAACTAAACTATCTTTGAGCCAGTAACCGACTCACAACCATCCGCCATCTCCTGATCACCAGACTTTACCTTGGAAGGAGGAGAATCCACTTCTTCTTCTTGACCCATGTTGGCCAAATCAGGATACTGAGCGTCCAGAGCTGCCTCATCTCGGTCCGGATTCCAATCAGCCCGGTCAGATTCTGGATCCCTCATAGCATCAACCCGACCTTTCCCGAAGAAATACTGAGCGGCATCAGCCAACCTTGCCTCCACTAACTCCTTTTCAGCAGCAAGCTCCTCATTCTTTCTCAACTGATCCTGCATTGCCTGCTTCTCAGCCTCCAACTCCAACCTGACAGCCTTCTCAGCATTTTTCGCAGCCACCTCACAAACTATAGCAGCCCTGGTTGACTCCTTAGCTGTTGCCAACTGAGATTGGAGCACTACTTCATTACCCCTGGATGTGTGCAGGTCACGGTTAAGTTTATCCAGTTTTTCCTCCAAACTAGAAACCCTGTCCTGGGCGTCCCTGAGCTGACAAGCAGTAGCCAACCCGGCATCCAATCCCTACACATATACAAAATCAATCAGCCTAATACGAGACAAAACAAAAAACACATCAACAAATTAAAAATATTCCTGTACAACTAACCTCCTTAGCCTGGGAAGCGAGTTCAGCAGCCTTTGTTACAAGAGAAGTCAGAATAGAGACTACTCTGGTAGATGACTCAAGAGTATTAGCAGACAAGAGCTGACCGCTCATTTTAGCAGAAAACTCGTTTATCTGTGCCCGGGCAGCATCCATGTCATCAATCCTAGCAGTCACTTGCCTTATACTCCTGAGTGGCTGAGCCGGGATAGGCTGTTTCCCTCCTTCCTCCTCTTCCAGAATATCATCCTCTCTTTTTTTTTTGAGCACGGACGACCTCTCGGTGACACTATCCGGGCGGATCTTGAGGAGGCCGGACGTCGAAATCGGGATATCCAAAGTCTTGTCACTCCCACTAGTTTCGGCTCTTGGACTGTTCAGCAATCCTAGACACCCCAGCCTTCAAATCCTTTGCAGAAAAGCTAGCCAGCCTAGCAGAAGACCTAAACACTGGATATATAAAAAATGTACGTAAATATCAAACCAAAAAGCAAGCAGAAGACGTACAGGAAAGAGCAGTAGAACTAGGCTTGCCTTTGGGTACTCTGACCCCAGTCAGCCTGGTCTTCATATACCGGGGCAACAACTCCCTACCCAAACCGGGTGGCGGGTTCTTTCCTCCTCGGGAATAGCAAGGAAAGCATCTATCCTGGAAATAGCCTCCTCATCCAGAGGATCACAACTCCAATCAGGAGCTACAAAAACCACCAAAATTACACAGGTAAGAATCAGAACCCATTAATTTCATATAATGTATTGCAAAACAAAAAGGTACAAGGAACCTACCACTCTCCAAGGGAGGATATCTCAGGTAATCAAAGCCTGATCCCAAAGTCTCGGCCCCAGGACAAACAGGAAAGTCTTTGCCCAATTCTTATCATCTCCAGAATCCAGGTTAGTAATTAATGGAGACATTTTCGATTTTATTCTCAAATTAAAACGACCATCAACAGGATTTTTCATATGATAAACCGCCTTGATATCGTTAATAGTAATTACGAGATTATGTTTAGCACATAAATTTTCAATAGAGTGGACAAGCTTCCAAACCATTGGCATAATCTGAAAAGGTGATACCTCCATAGCACGAATGGTATCAATCATCAAGGGAGTAAAAGGTAACTTACAGCCTGCTTTGAATGCCCATTCAAAAATACAGAACCAGCCAGGTGATACCCGGTTAGCCCCGGCCCCGGGCAAGACTCGAGGATCCACACCTCGGTAGATTCGGGAATTATTTTCTTCTCCCTTAGAATCTTGTCATAGTTTGTTTTTAGCAAATTCTCCTCAGGGAAAGAAGAATCAAGAGATTGAAGAGCGGTGAATACGAGAATCCCGATACTTGAAAGCCACGGCCGAGCGGGAGGGTCAATTTCCCTTACCTCCTCCTCTTGAATATCTGTGGGTTCAGACTCAACAGTAGCAGCAGCGGCTCTCTGAGATGCAGGGCGTTTTTTGGCTCCCATATTTCTAGATTGTTTGATTTATTATTGAAATTGTCGAGATAACAGAACAGGATTACTAAGAAGAAGGGAAGAATTTGGAAGAATTTTAGAAGAATTTTGAGAGGAATTTGGGAAGAATATTCAAGAAAGAAAGTGGAGGAAAATTGGTGAAAAATAACCTTGCCCTAAATACCGTATTTATAGAGAAGTGAATAACGGCATGAAAAACCTAGGAATTGCAAAACTGTCAAGATGATGTCACGTAGCCGTTGCGGTGTTCAACGGTAAATAGGAGTCTAAGAGTCCGAATGAATATGATTCTTTTTAATTGGTTAACGGTAAATTTGACATCTCACCCCTGGCCGGATCCAAAGACGGGTAAAATGTCAAGGGGCAATTGTTAGGCCCGGTTTAGCCTGGTCGACCATAACCGGCCCGACCCAACAAAGCGATTGATTGAGACGAAGACTAGGACAAGATTAACTACTATCTAGTCTGAAGAATATTATGGCAAGAAGACTACTAAATCCTGGAAGAGGAACCTTTTAGTCAAGATATCATAGCTTGGCGGATTACTAAAAACAGTGGATTAAGAAGATGGACAAGAAATACGATTGTATAAGCCAAATAACCGTGCCCTATTCTCAAGGAAGACCAAGTCCAAACCTAAAACTATTTAATCTATGAATCTGGACGGAAAGAAGAGAAAAAGCTAAGGATTGGTTGAGTTGAGAACGGGTCAAGCGAGCTAATAGGAAGCATGCCCTATTATTAAAGCAAATGACTCCTACAATTAGGGAGGAAGTTGCTCATTATAACGTTACTCATTGTAACGTTGGGGAGATCATTTGTAGGACTATAAATAGTAGAATTTAACAATTGTAAAGGGGGTGATTAATGAATTGATCTATACTTTATCTTTTTTCACTCTTGAACATACAAATATACGTACAATATTGTGCCCAGCTTATTAATACAATAAAAACGTTATTCCTTATACTTATTTCTTTCTTTGTTATTTGTTCATACCATTCTAATCTTATAGAACTAGATACCCTGATCACTATATAACCAAGCCGGATCCTTTCAGGAAAATCCTGCTAAAACAATAATAATAATAATAATAATAATAATAATAATAATAATAATAATGAACGTTAGAGAGAGGGGGGATGGGCGATTTGGAGGTGACTGCTGTTGCCACCTTGACTGCGACCCTACCACGGCTACCGCCACCCACTGACTACCAGACCTCACGTCGCCGGCCGGTGGTGCTGGTGTGGGCACTGTTTGCTTTAGGGTTCGTTTTCTTTTTCGCGTATTAGGTTGCTGTTTTTCGCATTATAGGGTTTTCTTTTTTTAGGGTTCCGATTGTCGATCTTGGTCGTCTGCTGGTTGCCGGCCACCTAAACACGTTGTGGCCGCCGACTTTTAATGGTGATCGTCATCGGAGCATGCCCCGTTGGTGTGAGAGTTTGTTTGTGCGATTTTTATCTTGCGGCTACTCTCATCACCACGACGACGGCCCTTATTTTTGGTCTTTGTTAGCGCCGGGCACTGCTGGTGGTATTCGTTTTTAGGGTTGTGGGTTCGTGCCGGTGGTTGCTGCTGCTTTTGCCGGTGTCGTTTTTGCCGGTGGTTGCTGCTGCTTTTGCCAGTGTCGTTTTTGCGGGTTTTGCTGCTACTGTGCGGGGTTCTTTCTCGCCGGCCTGCACCACCTACATACGTTATCTCCTGCTGCCGCCATTGGTGCTACTTCCACGGTCAGTTTTGCACCATCATGTTGGGTTCTTTTTCTTGCTTTTTCCCTTTTCCGCCGCCTTGTTACCGTTGCTTGTTTGTGCTAAGATTCTGCTTGGTGTCGGAGTTGTGGTGGCTTTTTACCTCGGTCCTGGCCTTCTGGTGGTCTTGGCCGTGGCTTGCTTGGTGGTTTTGTTTTCCGTGCAGGTTGGTGAGGGGTTTTCTTCCTTCATGCCTGAGCTTGTGCGGTACCATTGTCCTTTTTCGGGTCTTCATGTATGTCGGGATGGTTTTGGTAAGGGCCTAACTAAGGCTGCATGGCAGAAACATTTACAGGATCGACATTGTCATGGTGGTGCGTTGGATCTTATGCGTCAGATTCTTACTGATAGTTTGACTGTTTATTCTAATGCCGAGAGTTCTTTGAGATGGATGGGGCTCTGGTTGTGTGGGGTGTGTTTTAAAACCTGTACTACTCGAGCTAGATGTCGGCATAGTCGGGGTGATATTGTGATGCATCCGGAGTGTGTTGATGTCCTCTACACCTTTCATATTTATGGAATTCCGAGACCTTTGGCTCCTTCTACTTCGGTTTCTTCTGATGATCGTGTTGAGCCGGTTCAGTGGTCTATATCTTCGCTTGATCGTTTATTGTCGTTAGGCCTTCGCACCGTGAAATCTATTCCTCCTAAGTGTCGTCTTGGGTTTGCTCGGGCTTTGAAAGGGGCCATGGATGATGTGGCTGATTCCCCTAGTGATCTCTCCAGCTGGGTTCGTTTGCTTGTTCTACCACTTTGTTTGCTTAAGACTTTCGCTCCTCGGAGTAATCATGAGTGTCGGACTGCTATTCGGCGTCAGCATCAGGAGGAGAGTATTGTCAGGGCTATCCTTGCTTGAGGGGTACCTGGGGGGGAGGGTTGCAGTTGTTGCAGGAGTGTTTCGATGAGGGTCCTTCTTCATTTACCGTGGACGAGGATCTGGATTTGAGTGAGCTTAACCTCCGCCAATGTCGACGGAAGATTTGTGATGGCCACTATACTGCTGCTGTCCGGGTGCTTTCTTCCTCTGGGGTCGCCCCCTACTCCGATGCCACTCTTGTGGCCTTGCGTGAGAAGCATCCGGTCACCCCGCCTCCTTCATTTCCTCCTTTGTCTTGGGATCATCATCCTCTAGTTGCCTCTTCGACTGTGGTTTTGGATATGATTCGGAGCTTCCCACGCGGTACTTCTGGTGGGCGGGATGGTTTTCGTGCCCAGCACCTTATAGACTGTTTGAGTGGCGCTGCTGTGGCTATCTCTGATGATTTGATCACTTCTATTACTAGGGTGGTTAATCTTTCTCTTGAGGGCCGGTGTCCTCTTGCTTTGGGTGAGTACATTGCCAGCGCCCCTCTCACGTCACTCGTTAAACCGGGTGGCGGGATTCGTCCTATTGCTGTCGGCACGGTCTGGAGACGGCTTGTCTCTAAGGTTGGTGCTTTTATGGTTGGTCCTTCTTTATCTTCTTATTTTGATGGGCTTCAGTTTGGGATGGGTGTGTCCGGTGGAGGAGAGGCTATCTTGCATGCCTTGAACTGGCTCATTGAGCCTAGGGGTGCTCAGGTGGGGCTTTCTATGTAATAATAATAATAATAAATAAATAAATAAATAATAATAATAATAATAATAATAATAATAATAATAATAATAATAATAATAATAATAATAATAATAATAATAAATAATAATAACTTTCAGAGAGAAGAAGTTTCTCTCTCTATAACTGAATTCTCTGAAATTCGGTTGCCATTTCTTGCTTCTCAAGCTTCCATGGCGCGCGGCAGGGGTCGGCCTCACAAGGGAAGGCCGCCATTGTGTTCCCCATCTTCCTCCGATTCTTCTGGTATTGATTTTTCCTATAAATCTGTTGATATTATGAATTGCGATGATACCCAGCTATCTCCTTCGCGACAACCTTTGATCTTGAACGATTTGATTGTTAATGCGGTTCAGAATTCTTGTCCAAAATCTAACCATAGAACTACTTCTAGTGTTAGTCGTGTTTCTTCTGCGGTTACTTTAGATCTTGGTACTCCTGCTCATGATTCATCAACTGTTGTTGAATCCTCTGTTTCTGCCATCCCTGACATGCCTGTTGTTTCGGAATCCATAGAAGTTTCTGCTCCTACTGCAGCTATTCCTGTGATTCCTGACACAACCATGGCTTCTGATATCCCTCAGGATCCCCCTGTGATTCCTGATGCCCCTCAGGATGCTCATGTGATTTCTGAACCTGTTCCTGAAGTGGTTTCATCTGGGTCAGGAGTTGCTGTGTCTACCCCTAAATGGTCTGACATTGCCCAACCAAAAAAACCCAGCTGGAATGAGCTTATTCCTCCATGAACAGAGTAAACATGCTTCAGAAATTGATGTGGATCTGGAGGATATAGCTGAAGAATTGCAACTATGGAAGTATACTCTGATGGGTCACTTAATTGGTTCCAAACCTACTCTTAATCATGTGTCTGATTTTGTTTCTAAGCATTGGTGTCATATTGCCTCTCCAGTGGTACAGTACTACAAGAAGGGTTGGTTTAGTTTCAGGTTCTCTTTAGAAGAGGAGATGAACCTTGTGCTGCAAAAGGGTCCTTAGAAAATTGGTTCTTATTCCTTGATTCTTAAGCAATGGTCTTCATCTTTCTCTTTTGAAATGGAGAGGGTGTCTTTGGTTCCAGTTTGGGTGCTTTTTCATGACCTTGACCCATATCTTTGGTCTAGTAATGTGCTTAGTAAGATGGCTAGCAAGATTGGCCGACCTATGTTTGCTGATTTGCCTACAACTTGTAAGGCAAAACTCTCCTTTGCTAGAGTCATGATTGAGGTTGATCGTTCCTCTTCGTTGCCAGTGGAAATCTCTTTGAATACACCTTTTGGTCCTTCTACTCAAAGAGTAGAATATGAGTGGCTGCCCTTTTATTGTTCCTGACTGTGGTAAGATGGGCCATCGTCTGGGATCTTGTAAAAAAGACCAGGAAGAAGACTGCTGCTCCCTCTAAAGTGCAGGATACTTCTGAGCCTTGTTTGCTAGGTGGTACTTCAAGCTCTGGGATTAGTGATTCTGGAATAGCTGGACTTGTGCAGAGCTTAGAATGCTCTAAGCTAGGCTAACCTCACAAGACCACTAAGCCAGACTCCTCTTCACTGAACCCTGATAGGCACTCAGTATGCAACAAGAAGGACAAGTTGGACATGCCTCAAATAGCCTTGAAGAGAGGTGGTCCTGCTGTGTTATCCATGGACATTACCACTGGAAATTCTTTTATTGCTCTATCACCAATTGAGGAGGGTGAAGTTCTTGATTCCTCCCCTACTATGGACAATTATTTGGCTCCTGCTCAGAGCTCCATTAATGGTGGCTCTGATGCCTTGGTTACTCAGGAACTTGTTGTTATTTCTGACTCATCTATACCTTGTTTGCTAGGTGATACTTCAGGTGCAGTGAGTCTGAATTCTGATCTAACTGGTCTTGTGCAGAGCTCAGAATGCTCTATGCTAGGCTCTTCTCACTTGCCAACTGGTTCAGATTCACTCTCTCTGCATTCTGATCAGCACTCAGTATGCAACAAGCAAGACCAGTTGAACACTACTCGAATAGCCTTGAAGAGAGGGTGTTCTTCTGAGTCATCTCTGGTTACTTTAGTGGATCAACCTGCAAAGGGAGATCTTATTCTCTCTGACACTGTTCTGGACAATGGGGATGCTTTAGTGTCAGACTGTGATGCCCTTACTCACATTGCTGGTACTATTGATCCAATAGTTGATAGGAATCTAGGGGATGGTTTTGCTCATGATAGGGGTGGACAATGAGAGTTGCCTCTTGGAATGTGAGAGGGAGTAATTGTTAGGATTCATTAATCTCATTAGTATACATATTCATATATGTATAAATTTATTTAGTCATAAAATAAATACAAGATCTTATACATGCAAAACAAATACAAGAGTAAGGAGAAAAACGGTTCCTTACATTTGATATATCGGATATTTTGGGCACAAGTGAAGTCTCCTACCTCACTTGTTCTTGAGCTTTCCATATATTAGGATGATCCTCCAAAGACTTCAAGTATAGAGGCCACTCCTCTTGATTGCACCCAAGATTATCCCTTATCTCTACTAAATAATATGTGCTAGATATTTGTTTAGTAGTTTACCTTAAAATTGATTACTAATACTCATATATTACATTAATAATATTAGTAATGTGATTGAACAATTTGGATCATCATTTCCCAAGTTTATGAGAAAGATGGAAGAGAAAAGAGGAAAGATGCATGAGTAAATGATACATGTGAATGAATAAGTATGAGAGGAATAATTAAAGAACAAAAACCTCCAAGTAAAGGGGTGTATCACGGTTCAAGGAGGGATGAGGACCAATATATTGTCCTTCACTTTTCCTTTTGTTCTTATCAAAACTTTAGGCATGTAAGGCTAGGTGTAGACTAGGCATCATTAGCTTATTTTATCTCATAAAATAATTCACCCACTAACACCCATCACTCTCATTATTTAGGTCCATGTACCATAAAATGGACTACCATTTTATTTTGTCAATTTGTCATTTGTCACACAATATGTCACATGTAGTATGTTACATGTTATTAATTAATTTAATGCATATTTATCATATAAATATCATTTCATAAATTAATTAAATTACATACAACTAATTGACTAGTGATACTTGATCACATAAATAAAATGGGTCATTTAATTATAATTCACAACATCTTGTAATTATAATTAACCATTCATTCTTATCTCTATTGTTTCTCAAACAATAAACAATTTTTGTAATAAAGCATTTTTATTACTAAAATAAATCTTATTTAATTTCATTAAAATAAGAAATTATATTCTCTCTCACAATTGAATTGTTCAATTTTAAGGAATTGATCAACTTGTATCGTCATACAATTAATCAACTTTACAGATTAGGGCATCATCCTTTAGGTGTGACCTTAAGGGATCAACTGACCACCACCGTCCCACGACAGTAACGTCCAACTCTAGCAAGCCAATCGTTACCGATTAATGTTGATCAGTTGACTATAAAATGAATCATCCCTTACGTATTCTTAAAATGAGATTTAATTATGTCATTGACAATGTGATCGCATTATTGTCGGGGACACTTCAACAATCTCCCACTTGTCCTCGACAAGTGTGTGTCACCAATTCTCTTGTCCTATTACTATCTCCCACTCAATGCAAGGTGTCTTTCGGGTTGTACTTGCAAGTGATCATATCGAGAGTGGTTTCCTCGATCTGGAGAACAACTGATTTGACCGGAATTATCTACCATAGATACCTTCCGAGCGTGGCCACGCATTTCCAGTTCATTACTCCTCGAGTGGCCCTGAGATATTATTTTAACCCTGACAAGTGGGTGGACAATTCCTATCGCACTATTCCCTTCGACTAGCCACAGACATCATAACCCAAAATATGCCCATTTGACCCCATTTACGAAGGTCGTAGTAACATAAATCAAAGTTAATCTGAAACTGTGCCACGTTAGGCGAACAGTCTTTAGTCAAAGAATTGACTCATTAGAATACTATAGTAGCTCTCGCCACGACCAGGCTATATAAATTTGCCAGAACTCTATAAGCGGTCACTGGGCCCGACAAAGTGTTCCTAACAGTCTGCCTATGTGATCGACTAGTCATCACATATGACTCTATGGCATTTGAACTTGCCATCAATCGCATCACACTCTAGTCACTTCGAGACGTCACTTTATACAAGTGACAATGGGCAAATACCATGTTAATCCGAGTTCACTTTAACGGGGTTCAATATTGTCTCTACAACCCGTTTGGATATAACAAAGTATAAAAGGAGTTTTTAGATTTAAAAACTCGAACGACAAATGTGATTTTCTCATATGAATAGTCAATACCTGATTACTACTTCATATTTTTATAATCAATTTTCATCTTATATGTAGTTGTTCATCTCAATGCAATTGAAATGACATATGACATGACTCATCATGTTAAGCCTATGAGAAGGCTTTGGTGAGTAGATTTTATCAACTTCTTGTACCTTACTCAACCTTACTACATACTCGTTTTCCTTTGTAATGTATACATTTGCATTACAAAACTTTCTGAGTACGTGTCTAGATCCAATCTAGGCATAAGCTCTCTAGCCTTAGAATAGCTCCCACTATTTTCACAGTCTGCGGTATCCATCCTCTTGCACATCTCATGATTGCAAGTGTACTCAATTTCCGTTGTAAGCATCTCTCATTGTTCTTTATTGCCTAGAACAATTCTAACAAATCCACTTCTTAAATAACATATCCACAATGGTTCCTTAACCATCTTTAGGTTTTTCGAATACGGTTTTTGTCCGAAACCTTATACAATCTCAACAGCCATTAGTGTAAGCCCTTACACAAATTTGTGAATTGCAAAAACACTTAACTTCGCATCTTTAATGCTTCTTCCAGCACTTAAGAATAATCAATATGGCTATTTGGTAACTACTACTTAAATTCGATTTGAAACAATTCATCATACTCAAATTATATGAAGTGTTATACATCATTACTTATTTAATTGACCCGGCAGCGGAAGCAAATGGAATCAATCAAATATGTTAAACTTGATTGAACTAGTCATGAATCTTATCAACATAAGACTTCTTATTTGACGCTAATATCATGTGGATTTATCTCCATAAATCTGGATATTAAAGATGTATTATATATCTCCAAGTCTTAAATCATTCCCAATGATCAATATGTCATCCACATATTAGACTAATTCAAATTACCGTAACTCTCACTAAACTCCATGTATAAACACAACTTCTCGACTTATCGAGAAAAGTTTTATAACGAGATCAAGACATTTATTCCAACTCATTGATGTCCTACTTAAGACCCTCTCTTAAGTTTCACATTATCTTAGGATTGCAAGAATCTACTGTTGGGTTCCTTATGTTGATGATAACATGCCCATTTGATTTGTGTCATCTTAGTTTACCTTTTCAGGATATATGATCATATCAAGCATGGATTAAGAAGTGTTGAAGTTGTTAATCATCCCATTGTATTAAGTCAAGTGTCATCTAATGTACAAGTGAGAAAGTAGAGTATATTAGAGTAATAGAAACAGTCCAGACGACTGTTGCTTTCACGAGTAAACAGCTGCTTGGATCATTGCCACAACTCGTAAAACTTGAAGTCCCTTTTTATCTTTCAAAAGCCTTTCACGTGACTCTTATTTTTAAAAGATAAAAATCAGATTTTTAATAAGGAGATGGTCTTCTTTAAAGAGTGGTTTGAATTATTATTTTCAAAATATTTCCTCTTTATGCAAATTCAACCCTTTGGTTCTTTAAGAAAACAAAGAATGCTTTTTGCCATTTTAGTGTTAACTTGTCATCATGTGACTTGTCTTTTCTCTCTTTGTTTTCTGAATTTGCATGAGCTTTTAAGGATATCTTTCAAACCATCTTTCCCTATTCTTACCTTTGCAAAAGAGCCCTCTTTGGTGCAAGTTTTGGGTGGTTGCAAATACCCTTCACATGTGTGGTCTTTGATCCTTCAAAACCCTAGCAACCCCTTCACTCACCTCCTCTATATAAGACGTGCCATCCTCCTCATAAAACCTAAGACTTCTTTCTGAATTTATTTTCAAGTTTGCAAATTTGTTTTTCAAAGTTTTAAAACCGTGTCATTTGCAAAACCTTCAAAGAGTCTTCAAGTTGTTACAGTCGTGGCTACTGTTACTTTTATACTAAACTCTCTTGCTTAAGAATTGTTGATCTTGTAAAAGTTGTCCATCTCTATTCTTTGCTAAGAATATGTTAGTGGAAACTTGATCCTATAACATTCTAAGTGTGTTAGTAGAGTTTAGGACGGAGTAGTCTTTAACTCTTGGCAACCGGAGTAGGTTGTGAGTTGGCAACCGGAGTAGGTTGCGAGTTAGCTTGTCATAAGAACGGAGTAGTTCTTGTACTAGCTTTACAACCGGAGTAGGATGGTGTCTTTTATTGTAAGGGTCTTTTAGTTGTCGGAGTATATCACTAAAAGAAAGCAATAAAATGGTAGATTGGACGTAGGCACTTGAGTTTCTTGCCGAACCAATTCAAAAATCTCGTGTTCAAGTGTTTACTTTATTTCCGCTGCAATTTACTTTGTTTGTTTGTCTTGCTTTGCTTAACCTTAGAAGTAACAGTTCATCATACTGTCACATTTGGTCTGCAGTCGTATTCCACAAACTGAGACAAATAGATACAGTCAGAACGATTGTTACTTTCATACTTCAGCAAACATTCATCGTGATACTTGTTCAATCTTTCTATATTATTCAAAGTATCTTCTCATCTCTTTTGTCCTCGTAACTCACTTTAATTCAATAAAGTTGAAGTTATAAATTTTTAAATAGTACCTAATTCACCCCCTCCCCCTCTTAGGTACTTGAATCCATAAACTCAACAATTGGTATCAGAGCCTTGTGCTCTTGATCGAGGCTAACCGCCTTAGAGTTTGATTCGTGGGTAATGGATTCCGAGAAACACTACAAGATCCCGGTCTTTACCGGTTCGAATTTTGGATGGTGGAAACTCAAAATGGAACATTACATCAAAATTATCGATTATCAATGTTGGAACATCATCCAAAATGGACCTCTTGCCATTGAGGAAACCGATATTCTAAACGGTTTCACCAAGACAAAAGAGGAAAGAAATTACAATGAGAACGACTTCAAGCTTGCCGAAAAGAATTCCAAAGCAATGTCGATTCTTCAACGTTGTGTTGGTGAGGGGGAAGTTAGTCGAATCTCCGGGTGTCCTACGGCAAAATCTATTTGGGATTCCCTTGTACTTGCATATGAAGGGACGTCCCAAGTAAGAAAACACCGTATTGACCTTCTCATGCAACAATATGAGATGTTTAGAATGTCAAAGGACGAGTCTTTAAATAGTTTCTCTTCTCGTTTTTCTTGTATTATTAATGAGCTTAAAAGTCTAGGAAGGAATTTCGAGTCCGAGGACATCATTCGAAAAATCCTTCGTAGTCTAACTCCTAAATGGCAACCTAAAGTCACCGCCATAGAGGAAGCTAAAGACTTGTCAACCCTATCTCTTCATGAACTAATGGGATCACTAATGGCTCACGAGTTTAACCTCGATAAGCATTCTAGTGAGTCATCAAAGGGAAAGAGTCTCGCCCTCACATCTTCTCCAAGTGATGAAGAAGATGAGGAGGAAGACGAGTTTGCTATGTTCACAAGGAACCTAGCCGGGTTGGTCAATGGACAAGGTAACAAAAGGTTCACTAATAATTACTCGAAAAAACGCTTTCCTAAGAAACGACCTAACTCCACCGTGGGATGCTTTAAATGTGGTGATAAAACTCACCAAATTAAAGAATGTCCCAAGTGGGAAGAAATCAAATCAAAGGAAAGAAGAGAAAAAGTTAAAAAGGACTATAAACATAGAGTCATGAGTGCTATTTGGGGAATGTCCGACTCCGAGGAAGATGAGGAACTCATCGAGGAGGAACTTGAGGCTAAAATGTGTCTTGCAAATCATGGTAAAGAAAAAGTCTCAAAAACCTCAAAAATTGAACACTTAAGATGCCTTATGGCTAACCCCGACGATTTCGACTCCGATTCCGACAACGAGGTAAATCATCTAAAGGCCAAGGCTAGAACTTACTCCAAAGAGAATGTATGTAAGCTTCTTGATCAACTCCTTGATAAATGTCGGTCTCAAAATGATAAGCTTGATGTAATGCAAAATGAGATTGAGGAAATTGCTCAAGAGAACTTTAATCTGAAAAATGAACTAAAAGCAACAGACTGCGTCACTGTCACCTCTGAGGCATATGACGAAGTTAAAAGAGTCAACAAGTTAAACA
This sequence comes from Silene latifolia, assembly GCF_048544455.1. NCBI lineage: Eukaryota > Viridiplantae > Streptophyta > Magnoliopsida > Caryophyllales > Caryophyllaceae > Silene > Silene latifolia. The sequence goes on from NC_133534.1 coordinate 18,224,074, forward strand.
AACATTTGACTAAAGAACTAGAGCGTCTTAGGTCGACACCCACGGACATCTCTGACCTTGAAAATGTCAACACTACCTTGGTGATGCAAGTTTCCTCACTAACCAAGGAACGTGATGATCTTTTGAAGGACAAAGATGATCTTGAAAATGAGATCTATGACCTTGTAGTTGAAGTTGTAGACTTAAGAGAAACAGTGTCTAAGACTGTTTTTTCGACCACGATTTAGACAAGTCTAAAAGAAAGAGTGAATGGTTGGAAAATGAAAACGAGTGTCTTAAGAGTGAGGTTGTTTGTCTCAAGAATGAAATAGAAGATCTCCATGATAGGCTTACCTTCTTTCAAAAAGGTATGCCCGAATGTAGCACTTCTAGCTCTTCTCCTCACCATAGATCCGATGAAGTCGTTGATCTAAACAAAAGACTTGACGAGATGACATCTAAATATGAAGAGTCCAAAGAAAGAATCATATATCTCGTGTCTAAACTCAACAACCACACCCATGACTTCATTGTTGAGAAAAGATTGTCCATAGAAAGTACTAACAATGATGAACTCAAAAGAGAAAAAGAAAAGAATTTGCATCTCCTTTCACGTGTCAAAGACTTGACCAATGAACTTGTTAATGCTAAGAACATCACTGAAAAGTGGGAAGGAAGTCAAACCGTGTTAAATTTCCTCACGAATCAAACCGAGAAATGTGATAAAGTTGCTGGTTTGGGCTTCAAATGGAACAGTCGGTGATTGTTGCATCCAGAAGCCTAAAAACGATTTTAGAGGAAGGAAGTACGTAGGTCTTCCCGAATACATCATTTTCAATTATTGTGGTGACAATGGTCATGTTTTTAATGGATGTACAAAACGGTTTGATGACATTGACAAGAACACCAAAACTTTAAAGCAAATGAGCATTAAGAAAGACACCACAAGTTATGTTGATCACAAAAAGGGACCCAAATTCATTTGGGTTCCTAAACTCAAAAACTAATCTTGTGTAGGGCTTGGTGAGAGGCGGCCGCAATTGGTACTTGGATAGTGGATGCTCTCGTCACATGACGGGTGATAGAAGCCAATTCCTCTCACTTAAAGCGTATGATGGTGGCACGGTAAGGTTTGGTGACAACAAGAAAGGTGAAGTAATTGGCATTGGAAAAGTTGGTAAGTCATCCTTACTTTGTGTCGACAATGTGCGGCTTGTCAAAGGTTTGAAGCATAATCTCCTTAGCATTTCTCAACTTTGTGATAAGGGTAATTTTGTTGAATTTCGTGCCAATATGTGTCGAATTTTTGATGCCACTACTAATGAACTAATACTCGAAGGAAGACGTGTCAAAGATGTGTACTTAACTAATTTGAACTCTCTATCCGGTCGCACCATGTCTTGCATGAGTGTAATGAACAATGATCCTTGGTTATGGCATAAAAGGTTTGGTCATGTTAGTACAAAAACTCTTAATACCCTTAAAAGACTTGACTTAGTTGAAGGCATTCCCAATATAAAGTTTGATTTTGATAAAGTATGTGATGAATGTGCTAGAGGTAAACATGTTAAAAGTTCCTTTAAATCCAAAAGAATTATGAGTACATCTCAACCTTTGCAACTTTTACATATCGACTTGTGTGGACCAATGAGAACTAGAAGTAGAGGTGGTAGTCGTTATGTGTGTGTCATTGTTGATGATTACTCTAGGTTCGTTTGGGCACTCTTCCTAAGCTCTAAGGATGAGACATTTGATGAGTTTCTAATTTGGTTAAGAAAGATTCAAAATAAACTTGGTTTAAAACTTGTTTCAATGAGAACCGATCACGGAACCGAATTCGAAAACTCATCATTTGGTGCTTATTGTGATGACAATGGTGTAGACCATAACTTCTCGGCTCCTAGAACCCCACAACAAAATGGTGTGGTTGAAAGGATGAATAGAACCCTTGAAGGAATGGCTAGAACAATGTTATTATCTAGTAAGTTGCCTAAGAACTTTTGGGCCGAAGCGGTAAATACCGCTTGCTACATTCATAATCGTGTCATGATAAGGAGTATATTAAATAAAACTCCCTAAGAATCGTTACGTGGAAGAAAACCCAACATTTCATATTTTAGATGTTTTGGAAGCAAATGTTTTGTTCATAACAATGGTAAAAACAACTTGGGTAAGTTCGATCCACGTAGTGATGAAGGAGTATTTATTGGGTACTCCGATCATAGCAAGGCCTATAAAATTTACAATAAAGGAAGAAAGCATCCATGTCATTTTTGATGAATCTAGTGTGCTTGGACAGGTACAAAACATGGATGATGATGATGAGGATGAGGATGATGAGTTTGAGATTGGTCTTGTTCGAAAGGACTTCGTATTCACGGATGAAGAAGCTCCCAGCACTGAATTGCAACAGACACAGAGACTGTCACCTTCAAAGGAGATCAGCAACTCAGGGGGAACACGTAGCACCTCTGCTACTGATTCTTCTCTGGAAGCAACAGACCCAACGACTGTTACCTCCACCTCCAGACTTGAAACAATCCAAAACAGTGAGGATGAAGATCCTTCCAGGCCAATAGAAATAGTCACTGTGACTGATGCTGTTGAGGGGGAACAAGAAACCATTGTTCCAAAGAAGTGGAAACATCAAAGCTCTCATCCACTCACTAATCTTACAAGTGATCTCAACTCGGGAATTCGAACAAGATCATCCCTCAACAATCTCGCTCATCTCAACGAGTATTGTGCCCATAATGCCTTCCTTTCTCAAATTGAACCTTCAAATGTAACAGTCGCCTTGACTGATGCAGATTGGTTGCTTGCTATGCAAGAAGAGCTCAATCAATTCAAAAGAAACGAGGTATGGCACTTAGTCCCTAGACCGCCTAATCGTACCGTCATTGGTACTAGGTGGGTCTTTCGCAACAAGCTTGATGACTCGGGAGAAATTGTAAGGAACAAGGCTAGACTAGTGGTGCAAGGTTATAACCAACAAGAGGGTATTGATTACGACGAAACCTATGCACCGGTAGCTAGACTTAAGGCCATACGATTACTTATAGCTTTTGCGGCTCACAAAGGCATTAAACTTTTCCAAATGGATGTCAAAACCGCTTTCTTAAATGGATATTTGGAAGAAGATGTCTTTGTAGAGCAACACATAGGGTTTTGAGAACAATGACTTGCCTAACCATGTTTTCAAATTAGACAAAGCTCTTTATGGTTTAAAACAAGCACCAAGATGTTGGTATGATAGATTGTCTAAATTTCTTATTGAAAATGGTTTTAAAAGAGGCTCCGTTGACAAAACATTGTTCTTAAAGCAACAGTCCAGTGAACTGTTGGTTGTACAAGTATATGTTGATGACATTATATTTGGTGCAACAAATGAACTCCTTTACTTATATTTTTCGGAACTAATGAAATCGGAGTTTGAAATGAGCATGATGGGTGAGCTAGGATTCTTCCTTGGGCTCCAAATTAAGCAATCAAAGGATGGAATCATGATCCATCAACAAAAGTATATTAAGGAAATGCTTAAGAAATTTGGGATGACTAATGGTAAGCCTCATGATACACCTATGGCGTAGGGTCCAAATTGGACAAAGATGAACTCGGTAAGAATGTTAGTGATAAGGTGTATAGAGGTATGATAGGCTCACTTCTCTACTTGACCGCAAGTCGTCCCGACATTCTCTTTAGTGTTTGTTTATGTGCTAGGTTCCAAGCAAATCCGAAAGAATCACATTTCAAAGCCGTTAAACGAATTCTTCGGTATTTGATTGGAACACAAAATCTTTACCTATGGTACCCTTTACATTGTCCTTTTGATCTTATAGGGTTTTCGGATGTGGACTATGCGGGGTGCACGGTGGATAGAAAGAGTACCTCCGGAATTGCAACGTTCTTGGGTCCTTGCTTGACTTCTTGGGCCTCAAAGAAACAAAACACGGTAGCTCTTTCTACGGCCGAAAGTGAGTACGTTAGTGCGGCACATTGTTGTTCTCAACTCCTTTGGGTAAAACAACAACTCTTGGATTTTGGTATTATTTTTGACTCCATTCCCTTAATGTGTGATAATACGAGTGCAATAAATATTTCCAAAAATCCCATTCAACACTCTAAAACCAAACATATTGATATTCGTCACCACTTTATTCGTGATCATGTGGAAAAAGGACATATTAAACTTATCTTTTGCAAAACCGAAAATCAAATTGCCGATATTTTCACTAAGCCACTTGCAAGAGAACATTTTGAGAAATTTAGACTTGAAATTGGGTTAATTAATAGCTTGTAATTTTTAGTGTGAGTTTTACAAATTTCCTTAATTGATTAAATTAAAATTGGATATATGTTATTAAGTGTTCTAAGTGCATTGACATCATGTTTAGACCAAAAATTGACACCGTATTTGTGAGTCGGTAATCACTCAACCTCATATCTAGATTTACGTTTATTATATGCTACCTTGCGTTTTTATTTCGAGTTATTAAATGTGTTTAAGTTGGGCCAACTACCTCACCTCCCTCATTTATTGGGCCATTTAATTCCATCAACCCACCACCTATTCTTATCCGCCCAAACCGTCTAACCCACCATCTCTTCATCTCCCTAATCTTACCAAATCACCTACCCACTAACCTACCCTAACCCACCATGGTAAAAACATCCTTTAACACAACCATACCCATCAAACCCACAAAAATTACCTCACCACCTATCACATCAAACCCACCGACATCAACAACTCCAACAATGACTTCAACCAAAATCTCCTACGCATTCCCTCCTCAAACCTCAAACACGACTCCTTCAACTAACCCAGATCCACCAAACCCTCAACCATCACCGAACCCCACTAATCCACCATCATCCGACGACATCCCCATCTCCACTATGGTAGGACGTCGCACACGAGGAGGTCGGAAGAAAAGCACCGCCATTCCAAGCTCTTCCTCTGAACCAGTGATTGTTGAAGATGTTGAAGAAGAAACTGAGTTCGACTTAAATGAGAATCCATCCAAGTCCGCCGAGTCTGACCCGACTCCGGCAAAGAAAAACAACAAAAGGAAAGAAAAAGGCTCTTCATCCCAATTACCCCCAATTTCTGAAAATGTCGAGCAGAGTAACATTGAAAACCCCATTGTTGATACTCCAACTGAAACTCCCAGTGAACCTCCCCAGAAAAAATCAAAATCCTTAAAGAAGAAACTTGTGTACCTCTCTCCCTCAGATCCGGTTTCCCTAACCTCAAAATGGGACTTGGCTATTGTTTGGGATCACCTTGAAAGCATAGACCTCCCTACCTCCATTTACAAAAATTGTGAGAGGTTGATGAATCCCAAAGCAATCCACTCTCCTCGGGTTTACAACCAAACCTGGTTCGAGCCTCCTGCTTTTCATTCGGTCCGTGACATGATATTGGCTCAAGGTTGGGAAAAATTACTGGAAATGCGTGAACCGGTCTTTGTGAGTGAAGTGATTCAGTTCTTTGCAACTGTTCGTGTTGATAAGTCGGGTGAATCTCTTACGGCTAAGGTGAATGGTAAGCCTCTTAAACTGTTTCAATCTGATTTTGCTACTGCCCTTGATATTCCCATCGGAGGTTATGACAAACTTCCCTCCGAAACATGGGTTGCTTTACCTTATGCCTCACCTCTTAATGTTGCTCAAACCGTGTGTCCAAAAGCTGTCTCTCCTGGTCCAATTAGCAATACCCAAATACCACCTTCTCTTCGAATCATTTTCAATATGTTGTGTCGATCAATTTATCCCTCGGGTGATCGGGGAAAACTCAACATAGCCTCACAATATTTAATTTATCACATTGCCACTCACAAAAAGGTGAACCTAGTCGGGTTAATGTTTAACCGTTTTCATCTTATTTCGACCAAACTTCGTAGACCCTCTTCTAGCATGATTCACTTGCCCTATGGAATGTGGTTGTCGGTTGTGCTCAAGGCACAAGGGGTTTTAGTGAGTACTAGCTTGGGTTCTTTGGATATGTGTGATGTTATGAGTGATGGTCAAATGGGGAAGATGCTTATCAAAATTGAAAATGATGAATTAATTTCGGTGAAAATTAAGAAGGACCCGGAGGTTGGGTCATCTAGTCAAGTGAATACGGGTGGTATGCGGGAAGTTATTAATGCCGTGGCTGAGTTGGGTGCGTGGCTTAAGGAAGATGCTCGTCAAAAGGATTTGGCAATCTCGGCCCTTGCTTCTACAGTGGACCTCATCCGTGGTGAGGTGGATATCATTTCCACCCTTGTGTCAACAAAAGAAATTGGTGATGATGCTCATGTGGATGATGATCCTTTGGGTAGTGGCTCGGATGGTGAACAAGCCTCCTCCCCTTAGCCTATCCCTTTCCTCTCGGCCCCTTAACTTTTACCCTTGCCTTTTCATTTTGCTCTACCTTGGTTGTGCCCTTCTAAGACATTATTTTCTTTACTTGTTATGTTAATGTTTGGTGGTGTATTATAAACTTTATTTAGCCATGGTGAGCTATGGTTAACTTATGCTTAATCCGTATGCTTATGTTGACTTTGTTACCTTGTCACACTTATATGTGTCTTTTTGTGTTTTCTTGTGAAATATCTGCACTCTAATGCTTTTGACATCCCTATCCGTTTGATGATGTCAAGAGGGGGAAAAGGTAAACTCATGCTCTTAATCTCTTTGCATATTGATTAACTAATGCCTTGTCTAACCTTCTTAGTCTTGAATCTTGTTTTGGGGCAATGTAAAATTGTCATGGTAGTTTGATTCTAGTTTTTGCCTTAGGTAAGATAATATTGTCCCTTCTCTCATTTGATCTTGCTTGCTTAAAATCTTGAATCAAGGTGTTTACATTGCTTATACATTCGTTTGGGGCTTGTCATCATCAAAGGGGGAATTTGTTGGGTTCCTTATGTTGATGATAACATGCCCATTTGATTTGTGTCATCTTAGTTTACCTTTTCAGGATATATGATCATATCAAGCATGGATTAAGAAGTGTTGAAGTTGTTAATCATCCCATTGTATTAAGTCAAGTGTCATCTAATGTACAAGTGAGAAAGTAGAGTATATTAGAGTAATAGAAACAGTCCAGACGACTGTTGCTTTCACGAGTAAACAGCTGCTTGGATCATTGCCACAACTCGTAAAACTTGAAGTCCCTTTTTATCTTTCAAAAGCCTTTCACGTGACTCTTATTTTTAAAAGATAAAAATCAGATTTTTAATAAGGAGATGGTCTTCTTTAAAGAGTGGTTTGAATTATTATTTTCAAAATGTTTCCTCTTTATGCAAATTCAACCCTTTGGTTCTTTAAGAAAACAAAGAATGCTTTTTGCCATTTTAGTGTTAACTTGTCATCATGTGACTTGTCTTTTCTCTCTTTGTTTTCTGAATTTGCATGAGCTTTTAAGGATATCTTTCAAACCATCTTTCCCTATTCTTACCTTTGCAAAAGAGCCCTCTTTGGTGCAAGTTTTGGGTGGTTGCAAATACCCTTCACATGTGTGGTCTTTGATCCTTCAAAACCCTAGCAACCCCTTCACTCACCTCCTCTATATAAGACGTGCCATCCTCCTCATAAAACCTAAGACTTCTTTCTGAATTTATTTTCAAGTTTGCAAATTTGTTTTTCAAAGTTTTAAAACCGTGTCATTTGCAAAACCTTCAAAGAGTCTTCAAGTTGTTACAGTCGTGGCTACTGTTACTTTTATACTAAACTCTCTTGCTTAAGAATTGTTGATCTTGTAAAAGTTGTCCATCTCTATTCTTTGCTAAGAATATGTTAGTGGAAACTTGATCCTATAACATTCTAAGTGTGTTAGTAGAGTTTAGGACGGAGTAGTCTTTAACTCTTGGCAACCGGAGTAGGTTGTGAGTTGGCAACCGGAGTAGGTTGCGAGTTAGCTTGTCATAAGAACGGAGTAGTTCTTATACTAGCTTTACAACCGGAGTAGGTTGGTGTCTTTTATTGTAAGGGTCTTTTAGTTGTCGGAGTATATCACTAAAAGAAAGCAATAAAATGGTAGATTGGACGTAGGCACTTGAGTTTCTTGCCGAACCAATTCAAAAATCTCGTGTTCAAGTGTTTACTTTATTTCCGCTGCAATTTACTTTGTTTGTTTGTCTTGCTTTGCTTAACCTTAGAAGTAACAGTTCATCATACTGTCACATTTGGTCTGCAGTCGTATTCCACAAACTGAGACAAATAGATACAGTCAGAACGATTGTTACTTTCATACTTCAGCAAACATTCATCGTGATACTTGTTCAATCTTTCTATATTATTCAAAGTATCTTCTCATCTCTTTTGTCCTCGTAACTCACTTTAATTCAATAAAGTTGAAGTTATAAATTTTTAAATAGTACCTAATTCACCCCCTCCCCCTCTTAGGTACTTGAATCCATAAACTCAACATCTACAAAACTCAAGACATGTATTGAATACATTCCTTTTAATTGAAGAAGTGGGTTTTAGATTCACTCGCTATATATCTCATAATGAAACACAATCCCTTAGAAGATCCAAATAGACTTAAGCATTTCAAATAGTGCAAAACCATTTGCTACCAATCAAGCTTTGATATCTAACAATTCACTTGGAATTTATTTCGGATTTTCATGGCTCTAAGTCTTGTATTAAGTTGTGACTTAAACACTCTCATGTAAGTCATATGTTCATTACTTTCCAAAAGTAATTAACTTGAATCAAACAATTTCTTTATAAGTTTCAAGCGCTTTACTTTCTAAAAGTAACACTAATTCATCATCTTCAACAAGTGATGACTTTAACCTCCTAGGTTTTGAAGAAAGAACGTCTTACACAAAACGTCTCATGTAGCCAAGAAAGACCAGTTTCTTGCGACATAACATTCTTTGTGGCTCTTGAAATAATTCTCTCACTCTGTCTTCTAGAAATAAACTTGTATACTAGAAAAACGGCTTCACGAGCCACAAACCCGTCGTACTCGTGATTATAGTAAGGAAAAATGAGCATTGGTTTCTTTTGAAAACTTACAAACATGGTACCCTACCATTTCATATCTCATATGATTCGTTTTAGATTTAGTGGAAAAATAATTTAGACAAAATGGTAAAATCCCCAAAAGGATCAAGTAACTCAAAGTAACTTGATTGAAGTCCAAACCATATCGAATAGCGTTTGATTTCTTTATCCAACCACACGTTATCCCATAATGCGTGCAAAGAGAGATTAACTTGTGATACTATACCACATTTCCTTTGGCTTATATCAAAGTCTTCACTTTGATAATCCCATCACGACTAAATCGTGATTCTTTGAACTCTTTGAACTTCTTCAAAGATTTCTCTATTTACCTCATTAAGTGAACACATTGGTGTTAACTTAAATCGTTGGTAAAAGAAAATGATCAACCTATTCTGTATCAATGATTTAAATTCTCGATCTCCTTTTCAACCAAAAGGCACGAGACATCTTGCTTTGAATACAAGATACGCATATACCATAAGATTAACAATCTAATGGTTTCAAGAGTACTCGATAACTCTTTGCGTTCATCATTCCAGAATTTAAGGTTTAATCTTGGGATACCAATTTGAGTCTTGCATCATCTACATGATGTATCATTCTAGTTTGGTTTAGAATATATTCACCTTGATAATGGGCTAGCCATACATCAAATCTTGGTGTATAGGGTCACAAAAGTGAAACCTCTTTTGTATCTTAACAAGATTATATTCTTATTCAGAGTTTATGCACTTAATAGTCATAATTAAGTACAACTTTAAACCCAAAACTAGATTGAGTACACAATGACTCTATCTCTCAACATCATTTGTTGCTAGTCGTCATATTCTAATCATCCTATGTATCAAATTCAATGATGAAAATCACCACCGGTTTCTAATATTGACGAAGTAGTACTAGCAAAATTTATGTCAATCAAATAAACATTTAAATAAGAAGGTCTCATTAGATGTCCCACAACTAACTTGCTGATTCTTCAATAATTTGGGGTAGTTTCCTTTCTAGCGTCTAACAATTAGGACAATGGAAACTTTATCGGTCGGGATTGATAGATTTAGTATCGTTATTCTCAATAACTTTACTTTTAACATTACCTTGTATCAATTCCATTCTAATTTTACTTCTTTGAACCTCGTCCTTTTCTTAACGGTTAAGAGAATGCTCCCACTCATTTCAACGAGTCTTTGCTTAGAAAAGCAAAATTGAATTTCATGAAGACTACTCTTCAATTCATTCGTTTAGTCTTTAAACTTTCATTGAAGTGGTTGCGGTATTTTGGTCAATTTTGATTTCCTACAAATCTAGTTACCAAAATGATTTAACGTTTCAAATTACTTAACTCAATTAAGTATATGAGAAACAATTCATTGTAAGTAGATATGTTAGTCAAGAATCAAAAACCTTTTTGATCATGAATAACTTTTATCTATACTCTTCACAAGAGATCCTTCCAATGGATAACACGGGGTTTTAGAAGAAAAATTCATATTTGTCTCAAGTTACGATGTTTTAATGGAGATTTTGTACTATAATCGAAATGATATCGTATAAATTGAGGTAAAGAAAATAGAACGATGCGACAACGGAATGATGAAAAACTAACATTTATTGTTATAATAATACTTGTAAATAATTTAACAAGTAAAGCATTTACATAGTGACCTCTACCCAACTATGATAAATGATTCCAAGATCCAAATTCATATTAACTTGGGCACGGTGTAGCCGATTCATCCCTTATCAATATAACTCGGTGGATTAACTCTTTAATCGATTCTACTTTTAGAACTCTTGGTCGATAAAATTACATTAATATTTATCTTTAGCCCAAAACACATCCGGCTATGGTCGAGAATACTTTTGTTGAGTTCAACCCAAATTTCGAATAAATGTGTCCATGATCCAAATCCACATTAACTTGGGCATGCTTTGGCGATACAACCCTCATCAACATTAATCCGGTGGATAGACATTTATCACCCACTTCCCCTACGTAACAAGGTTTGTACCCCGGTGTGGCCGAGCGCACTCCCTCACGAAATAGGTTTTCATGGTTTCTACTTTTTGGTAAAGCTAAGTCTCAATTGTTTATTTTAGCGAGAGTTCATGTCAATTTATTATCTATCACGTTTTAAGTGAACTAAAGCGGTGAACTACGATAATTGTAATTGACACGGTCGATAAACTCGATTAAAATAGAATGCATGTTTAGTTATGGCGATTTAACGATGCATGCAACATATAAATAAAATGCAAAGCATAAAAATAAAATCCTAGTATGGCCTTCCTAAAATAGTAAATCTAATAAACTATTACAAATTCGGAAACCAACTCCTTTGGTCCCTTAAACTTCGGTCTTAGCACGCACTTCAAGGCAACATTTTCTTTGATGGACCGGCTTCTCGAATGGCACCGTATTGAAGGAACTCCGGAATAATTAAATTACAAAATGAATTACATAATTTCCTATTATGCATTTGTAATTAAAAATTTAAATCTATTAAATTACAAAACGGTGATACGAGATCACAATAATTACAACCGAATCGATATTCCCATACATTTCGGGTAATACCAATTAAAACTAAGGCCATACTAAGTAAAATTACATAATTCAAAAATTACATAAAATTAAAATATGACAATCATAAATAAAATGCAGCATTATAATATGTACGAACATGCTCAATTTTATGCTAAATCGCCTTTTAAGAGCCAATATCGTATATTTTATCGGTTTTTATGGATTTACGTGATTATAAACTTGTTTAGATCACAACAAGTTACATAAATTCATATTTATGTTCAAGTTAATTACCCTAACCATCTTAGGACTCAAAACTTAGTCTTCACTAACATTTTGACAATAATTCAACTTGATTTCTTAATATTGTTCATTATGGACCAAAAATACAAAATTATGCTATAAACTTCAAATTAAATTATAAAAATTTCAAATAATTTCAAAATTTGAAATTTAAACTCATGAACATTCTGGAAAAATACCATGACACTCATAATGTTCAAAACTTAGGTTAAAAATTTCGAAAATTTATCGAGAAAAACAATGTTGCGGTTTATCGGTTTTAACAAATATGACCATTAAAATATGAGAAAATTTATTTTCATCAACTTTTCACTTTAAGATCTGAAATATATGATATAATGCAATATGTGACATTTTTCCTTTAGTCATGAAGTATGTTTTAGCATTATAACTAATTATAGTCACTATTTATGTGATTTTTCATCAAAAATTGATAAATCATGCAAAAAGACTTCACTATAGCCAAATATTTTACACACATCTTGTAAAATTGCATGTGACAACATACTAAATTTCCATGACCAGATTCGAAATATAACTCATATTAACATATTTACTCATTTAAATACGATTTTAACTTATAAAATTCATATTTCGAGCAAAACAACTTATTTTAACATGAAAATCTACAGGCCATTAGTATATAATATATGTGAAAACATATCCAAAAACCACTCAAAAATTCGAAGTTTAGCTATTTTTCGTCCAAAAATGACATTTTTCTCATAAAAATCACATTTTAATGCCAATAACATATAAAATGAACAATAAAATCCATAAATGAATCAAAATATCCTAAATACATTTTAGGACTAGAAACTTTAACATGCAAAGTGATTTCGTGATATATCATAATAAACACAAAATTACAAGTTTTATTTGTTAATAAGATTAACTTGGAAAAACAATAAACCGATTTGCATGCAAACAACCTAAGGCTCTGATACCACTTGTTAGGATTCATTAATCTCATTAGTATACATATTCATATATGTATAAATTTATTTAGTCATAAAATAAATACAAGATCTTATGCATGCAAAACAAATACAAGAGTAAGGAGAAAAACGGTTCCTTACATTTGATATTTTGGATATTTTGGGCACAAGTGAAGTCTCCTACCTCACTTGTTCTTGAGCTTTCCATATGTTAGGATGATCCTCCAAAGACTTCAAGTATAGAAGCCACTCCTCTTGATTGCACCCAAGATTATCCCTTATCTCTACTAAATAATATGTGCTAGATATTTGTTTAGTAGTTTACCTTAAAATTGATTACTAATACTCATATATTACATTAATAATATTAGTAATGTGATTGAACAATTTGGACCATCATTTCTCAAGTTTATGAGAAAGATGGAAGAGAAAAGAGGAAAGATGCATGAGTAAATGATACATGTGAATGAATAAGTATGAGAGGAATAATTAAAGAACAAAAACCTCCAAGTAAAGGGGTGTATCACGGTTCAAGGAGGGATGAGGACCAATATATTGTCCTTCACTTTTCCTTTTGTTCTTATCAAAACCTTAGGCGTGTAAGGCTAGGTGTAGACTAGGCATCATTAGCTTATTTTATCTCATAAAATAATTCACCCACTAACACTCATCACTCTCATTATTTCGGTCCATGTACCATAAAATGGACTACCATTTTATTTTGTCAATTTGTCATTTGTCACACAATATGTCACATGTAGTATGCTACATGTTATTAATTAATTTAATGCATATTTATCACATAAATATCATTTTATAAATTAATCAAATTACATACAATAAATTGACTACTGATACTTGATCACATAAAAAAAATGGGTCATTTAGTTATAATTCACAACATCTTGTAATTATAATTAACCATTCATTCTTATCTCTATTGTTTCTCAAACAATAAACAATTTTAGTAATAAAGCATTTTTATTACTAAAATAAGTCTTATTTAATCTCATTAAAATAAGAAATAATATTCTCTCTCACAATTGAATTGTCCAATTTTAAGGAATTGGTCAACTTGTATCGTCATACAATTAATCAACTTTACAGATTAGGGTATCATCCTTTAGGTGTGACCTTAAGGGATCAACTGACCACCACCGTCCCACGACAGTAACGTCAAACTCTAGCAAGCCAATCGTTACCGATTAATGTTGATCAGTTGACTATAAAATGAATCGTCCCTTACGTATTCTTAAAATGAGATTTAATTATGTCATTGACAATGTGATCGCATTATTGTCGGGGACACTCCAACAGTAATGACTCCCTCAAGCTACAGGAAATCCATGATTTCCTGAGGGTTAATAATTTGGATATACTGGGTGTTCTGGAAACTAAAACTAAGAGAAGAGTGTCTGGGACTGTTCTGAGGTCCTATTTTGGGTCTTATCATTTCCTCTGCAACTATGATCATCTGAATCATGGTAGGATCTGGCTGCTTTGGAAATCTTCAATTGTGGTGGTTACCCCCTTGATTGTTCATTCTCAGTTTATTCACTGTAAGGTTTCTCATAATGCTTCTAGTCAGGTTTTTTATATAACAATAGTTTATGCTAGTAATGATGCTAGAGAGAGGGATCTGCTCTGGGATCAATTGCTCAACATCAAACCTACTGTTGATAGCTGGCTTCTTTTGGGTGATTTTAATGTTGTTAGGGATGTTAGTGAGAGGCTTAGCAAGTCCTCCCCTAATCTTTCTGACATTCTTGATTTTAACTCCTGTCTTTTGAGTTGTGAGCTTGAGGACTTAAATGGTACAGGCTGTGAGTATACTTGGACAAATAAACATGATGATGATTCTATTGTTTGGTCTAAGCTTGATAGGGCTATGGCTAATGTTCAGTGGTTTAACCAATTCCCAGCTGCTTCTGCTAATTTTCTTGCCCCTGGGATTTCTGAGCACTCTCCTGTGGTTGTCACTATTTTTGATGATGTTAAGCATAAAACTAGGTTCAGTTTCCTCAACTGCTGGTTGGAGCACCCCAATTATCAGTCCCTTGTTCAGGAAGCTTGCGCCATTCCTGTTTCTGGATCCTCTACTTACAAACTTTTTGCCAGTCTCAAAAATGTTAAGAATGCCCTTAAAACTCTTCATGGTGACCATTTCTCTGGTATTACTGCTAAAGTTAAAGGTTTTAAACAGGAACTGCAGGACTGCCAGCTGCTGTTGCAGGCTAATCCTCTTTCTAAGGATCTCATTTCTAAGGAAAGAGATCTGATGCTTTTATACTGTAAATATAAAAGGATAGAGACTAATATCTTTCAGCAGAAGGCCAACGTTAATAATATTACTCATGGAGATTGCTCCTCTAAGTTTTTCTTTGCAAAAATTCAGGAGAGGACTCAACAACAAATCATTGGCCAAATTACTGATAGGAATGGGAAATTTATAGTATTATCAAGGATGTAAAATTAGATTTTCAGTTTTTTGATAAAGTGATAATTAAACATTACTTCCACGAAGCCAATAATGTTGTCGACTTTATGGCTTATATTGGACATTTATGTCCAACTCATTCGAGATGGTTTGAAAGCCGGTGACTTTAACTTAACCTCAATCATTCGAAAGGATGAAATGTGTTGGTCTTACCTTAGAAGATCAATCTAATATTATTACCTTATAAAAAAATAAAAAATAAGGGACGTGCTTTTTCACATACGGATTGTACTCTTTCACATACGTTTTTTACCATATTATCCTTGTCATTTTTTTCATCACTCACCCCATTGATTTTTTTTCTCCTTTCCTATCTCCCTCCACCATTAAGTCACTAACATCAACCAAACACCTACTCCGTTCACTAATTACGGCCAATATTATTACCAGAAAACCTCATATTGGTCAATATTAATATTCAAAATAAAAAAATACAACCACAGCACAACTGCACAACCGACAATCCCCTTAAAAAATGTAAAAACCCAGCTAATTATTGGAAGCATTATTTAGAAAAGAATAGATTAATTAATATTAAAAAAATAGAAAAATCAAAACAAAACAACACAGCGGAGAACCCGATGCTGACCACCACCTGACCTTCGTTCAATAACCCTAACCCAGCCAACAACCCCCAGCCGCAACCCCAGTCACAACCTGACGCCGACAATCTGATGCTGACCACCGCCTTAACCACTGCGCATACCTGTCATATACCTTACCATTAACACGAGACCTATGTTCAACACCCCCATCCTAGGCGACAACCCACCACACTAACCCGACGGTGATCACCCCACAAACCCGACGACGACCACCCTACAAACCCCACCCAGAACGATCGTTAACCATCGTGCCACCCACCACCCGTAAAACCTAATTAATATTGTCGCTAAGCATATTAATTTCAGTAAAAATTTAACTTAAAAGTTTCAATTAAACGTATTAATAATTGCTAATAAACAAAATTACTTCATTAATTCGAGAATTATAATTCATTGTTCAAGTTTTTAGGGTAATTAGAATCAACTAGTTTTGTGACCCGTGAGAATCACGGGTTTGATTGTTTTTGTTTTTTTATTTTTGCGGTATCGTTCATGAATGCGTTATTCGACTTGTTTGTCTTCTTGCTTATTATCTTGGAGGTATGTTGGTAGGATACCTAAGTAAGGCAATAAGGGTCCTGTCACAGTTCATGAGGGTAAGATATATTATAGCACCAAAACCCATGAATCCCTCATTTTAAAGAACATACGAATGTCCATTATCTGATTTCGAAGGCTGGTATTGCATATAAATTAAATTGGAAATTGTATTGTCTCGTATTTCATCAGAGCACTTTAAACAACTTATTCTCAAAGCCTATAGGTAAAGTCAACACAAACTATGGTAAAACGTAAAATTGCATTCAAACAGTGGAATATTAACTTTACAAACTACTCTTATTTTGCTACGGTCCTCATTGTCTTTGTCCTTTTACTGATAGTTGTCTTGTTGTGTTAATTACTGTCGGTCCCATTTCTGTTTTTGTTCCCTGCTTTTTTTACGGTGTTTAGATTGTGTCTTGATTTCGAGGGCGCTTGGCTTTGTCACGGTGGTTATTCAGTTCACTCAACATTGACGGCTTTTGGTATTCTAGTACTTGATATATTGTTTTTAGTGTTGTTTTTGTGCGTTAGAAGAATATTGGTCCTATTTTTATCCGACAAAGAAACAAAATGTTGGACACTTGGACATCTAATTCTATTCCTTATTACCTAACGTATTCTAATGAAAAAATAAATGTAAAATGAAGAAAATATGTAAAATATATAAATGAATGGATGGTAATGATATTTTATAACTGAATTTTACATATTGCCTTTAGTCAATTAGAGACGATATGAATAATGCGCAAAAAGCGCTATGTTAAAATACAACTTATGTTTATCTTACTAATTAGGCAAAATTTACAAGTTTATTTTTTTAAATGCAATGGAGTTTGTTAAACTTTTAACAAATAATAGATTAACAATTCTTGTCGATTTATCGGTCTTGCAACATCGTCCTTGTAAATTCAATTGATTTCCAACGTATTGGGAAAAATATTTAACACGGCGATCGCAACCCTATCAAAGATAAAACCTAACGGTCTCAACTAAAATGTAGCAGAGGCAGTCGAGTATCGAATCCACAGGGAGGTAATGTAATTATCAGTTGCCTAATTCTAGTCCTAAAGTAACAATGGGGGGGTTTTGTTGAATTGGTTTCTAAACTACGAGATTTGAAGGAAGAGAAATAAAGGTAAGAACAATAAGAGCAGGAAAATCGGTTTAAACTATCAAGAAGAGAAGGACATGTCGGGATTTCGGTTCACTACGGTAGTCCAGTAACTCAGCTGTAAATGATTCAGACGAACTAATGTGAGACGGATGTTGAAAGGTCCTTTCGGTCCACTTTCTATCCTAAAATACCACTGTGACACCCTTAAATCTTAGCGTTATCTAAAAACTTAAAGGCGTAAATTCTACGGAAAAACTGGTAGGATATGTTTGTAAATGGTTCAACTAGATCAAATTCCTGCAATTTCAAAAAAATTTCTAACTAAACCATTCACAACCAATCCAACATTCCCAATAGACGGGTGCCAAAACCTGCAATTGCTACAATCTAACTTACTTAACACCGCTAAAGGTAAGAAAATACATAATGATACAACCCAAAATGGAAAAGGGAGACATATGTCCCTTCAAATTATATACAAACCAAAAGTTAAAAGGTTATTTACATAACCAAAAGATAAAAGGTTTCTACAAAAGAAAACCAAACTAGGTCCAAGGTTCCTTGCTCACTAGCTCGTCTGTGACCCCAACTAAGCATCAACGACCTGTCAATCGCATTTTATACAAACACGAAAGCCACAATTCAGTGGGGAGTAACTTCGAGTCCTCCCAGCCACGAATCGTCAAAATTAATGTAACATGTAATGTAACATGTAAACAATACTATAAACAATGTAATTTTCATATAATCTAACCTATGACCCCTAAACTGACCAAACTAAACTATCATGTGAATCATATAATTCAAATAGTAATCCAAACTTTATCAACTGTAACCGGCTTACATCTCACCTATTACAGTTCATAAAGTCACCATACAAGAAAGGGCAATATATCAAAGACAGGCATAAGTTCTTAGCACCGTCAATAGTCACTTTGTAACTCGAGTCTATACCACGAGGTAGGGAAGGTAATCGAACCGGTATCTTGGCTCAGCGGTTAATATTAATAAAACATGGCCAAGAGACAACACAACCCTAGCCTAAAATCTGCGCAGACCTAGACATGCGGATACACACCACCGCACCCAAGACCCACAACTTTTTTTTTAAAACAAAGTGAAGTGAGTACCCTAAGGACACCACCGAAGGGTTGGCTAGTACTTAAGCTGACCACTTACTATCAAAATAAGTAACTGAGGTCATGCCCCAACTTGGATAAACATCCACTAGTCAGGAACACAAAGGCTATCAAGTAGTGAACATATACTCGTCAAAGACTATAAAGACCTATCTATGATGAAGGCCGAAATACTCACCTAGGACCTAGTCCCAGCTAGTCCCAGCTTGAATACTTTAGCCCACACCACACACGACTCACCACACAAGTCAATTAAGACACCCACTTAACCATAAGAGGGCAAAAAGTCCCACTTACCAACATGAATTCTAACATTCTATCATGTGAAAGGCTATATAATTGTCTATTCAGCATACAAATCCAACAATGTCCTCAATAAGAATTCAATACTAACTTCCAATTCTAGCAATTTTAACAATATTAAAGGCTTTAGGGGAATCTAGGGCCATTACTACAAAATAAGAAGCTATTTAAATTCAACTAACTAAATAAGAAGCTATATAAATTCAACTAACTACACATGTGAAATAGAGATATAATAAATGGCCTAAAGCAAGAAAAAGGCTGATTATCTAATTCATTCAACCAAATTTTTACCCGCAAACCCAGCCCTGCGACAGGTACGGGTCAAATTGCGGCTGACCAATCACTCAATTAACTGACATCGCATCAGTCAAAGGGACTAAGGCTCAGTTTTCGGCACAATCAACAAAATATTACATTTATCACTATAAAATTCATTTTGAGCCTATTAATTACAATTTCATTTTGTAAACTATCCTAACATGTGATAATTAATCAATATAACATAATTTTTCTACCATTAACATAACTTTTAGTTACTATTATGATTCACTTCACAAGTTTAACCATGTGTACTTATTCTAATTACATCCTTAATGAACCTAAAATGACGGACAAAACATGGAAAACCGCGAAACAAGCAACGGACCGACCCGGGCCAACCGTGGGCTAGCCGTGGGCCTGCCACGGGCCTGCTGCCCGTCCCCCTAACACCCTATTTTTTTACCGTTTTTCTTCATTTTAACTCGTTTTAAGCATAATCTAATGGTTCCCATATCATTTCCATACTATTATGATAATTTAAGCTAACAATTGACATGCATGCAACCATTCTAAACATGTGAAAATTACTACACCAACAAAAATTACAAAACATACAAAAACAACATAGCTTGTGACGATAATTCGTCGAGTAACTCGAAATATGTTACCTTAAGCTAGAAAAAAGAGCAATTAGCACCTCAAAATCGAAACCCTAACAACAACTAGCCGCTATCCTCTACAATATACGAGTCCCCGAACTCGTCCTCCAATTCTTCACCTAAATAAACAATTAAAACACAAAGATAAGTATATAAATACCGAAAATACCGAATTTTACCCAAAATTCGTCTTAAACAACTTCAAGAAAACTGAAATTAAATTATACCCAGTTGTAGATCGCGACGAGAGGATTCCGGAAAGGTAAATTTCGTGAAAAACCGATAAGAAACGAAGGAGTTGTGTTGATTTTAGCTTGGAATTGTGAAAATGGTGATTTGTAAGGTAGAGGAAGAAGATAGAAGGAAAAATCAGAAAAAAAAAAAAAGAAAGGAAGGGGGGTGTGGTCCGCGTAAGGGAGGAAGGAAAGGAGGAAAGGAGGTGCGGGATTTTTAGTCGAGATTTTTACGAGTCGGTTTTGACTCGTTTCAATAATAATTAAATCCGTAAGTCAAATGCAAATTCCGTCAAGACCAAAGTTTTTAAACACAAGATTACAAGAAAATTGAGTAGTCATACGACCCATTTCCAATTTCGTTTACCCAACGTTCAAAAGAATCGTCATTTCTTCCCCCCCCCCCCGATACGCCCTTATTTCGAAATAAAAAGTTTTACACGGTTTAAACTATTTTTAAACATCTCGAAACTATCAAAATAAATACTTTTCTTCAAAATATAATAAAATTATATTTCTTTGAATTATTTTTACTTTAAATACTTAAATATCAAATTTTATTTGATTAATAAATAATTTTCGAAATATATTAACGGTCCAAAATTACGGGGCGTTACAACCACTAACTTAACTTTCATCCTCATTAGGGTAGTCTACTGTTCATAGCAGGCCTATTTAGTCCAATCTTTCGATCTAGGATTAATTTTAGCCAGATTAAAGGGTGACATAGAAGCGTGCACTCAACTAAGTCGAAAAAATACAATTAAATTGCTATGGTGACAGGGTCTCACAATTGATCCATCTAATTCATTCACTACATCGCCACATTTCTACCGCAGATCCCCTAATCCCAACATGAAAGGGGTTTAGCTACTCATATCGCTAATTAAACTAACAGCAATTAATTGCCCAGCAGTAAACATTATAAAATAAACAATAAATTGCATAAAAGAAATTAGGGCAGAAGGGTATGTGGGGAAATATCCGTATAAAACCCTTTAATTGTAGGACTATAACGTAAATTTGATATGCAAATTATTGTCATAAACGAAATAACAATAGAAACGATAAGGAATAAAGAAACAACCTCGGGTCCTTGAGAATTTGGCCTAAGATCAAAAATCAACAGAGATTTCCTCCTAATCGATACACCCAAGACCGTCTGAGATTATGCCCTTGTGCTAGAAGTGTATTCTCTAATTGCCTTGCAATATTGAGAGAATAGTTGTGTGAGTTTTTCTTAGATGTGAGATCTAGAAATTTCAGAGGAAAAATGCCTCCAAAACCCTAATGTATTTTCAAATGAATTTGATTAGGTTACTAGTGAGGAGAGGCTCTCCTTTTGTTTCCTCTCATTCGGCCAAACCGAGACCTCATGGGGAAGTGGGCTTCCACTTCCTCTTATTTTTTACCTCGTGGTCTGGTTCGTAAAATGCTAAATGTATATGACGCGGTTTTATTATAAATCGTCATCGGTTATCGGTTATTAAAACATCAACTAATAATACGGATTAGTTGAAATATTAATAAATGTCCGACAAAGACAATATTGTATAATTAATTCAATATACATCAATTAAATATAATCGTTTATATTTAATTTACGAATTAACCGCTTAATTCGTCTTAGCCATTTTATTATTTAATCCGTATCAAATAATCATCTCAACATCGCGTTTGACTAATTATTAGTCAATAACTCGGACTAACTGCGTAGTCAATTTTGGCATCTACATGACTGTATTTTCATACCGTCACATCTCTCAAACGTATCCTATAGGTGTGACTTTTAGGGACCAGTTGATCACCGCCATCTGTATGACAATAACGTCAAACTTATCTAGCAAGTCAACCGTTATTGATAAACGTGGACCAACTGATTATAATACAAAAGTATACCCTTTGATCCTTTTAGAGATTTATAAGTCCTTGCACTAACTGTAAAGGACACCAGCCCCAACAAGCTCCCACTTCTCCGTACAAGTGTATGTGCAATGACGTTATCCGCACTAACTGGAGGACACAGCTCCAACAAACTCCCACTTGTCCGTACAAGTGTATGTGCGATAACCGATTCTCATATTCATTTAAAATTTCTCCCACTCAATGTAAAATAATTTGCAGATCCGGATCCGCAAAGGTCGTATTTTACAATCGATCTGTATCTAGAGTGGTTTCCCCGACTAGAGAGTAACTCAACTGATAAAACGAATTCGTATTCGAGCATGGCCATGCATTTCGATTCTGACTCCTCGAGTGGCCCCGAGAAATATCGAGTACCGATAAAGGCTGAATATTTCCTTCAACTCGACTCCTTCCGATCTAAGCACAGCATGAAATGACCCAGAAAAAAACTACTTGGCCCCCTGTTACGGATGACCGTGAGAAAGAAACCAAAGTCACCCAAAATCTGCCTTAGTCTCAAGAGACAGTCGATAGTCAAAAGAATCGACTCTTAGGATCACCATGGAGGTCCTATCCACGACCGGGCACCGAATGTTATAAAACATTTAGGACTCCACGTCGATGTCACAATTGTGTCCTACGAAATATCCGTATAAATCGCCTCTGTGATTGGTCAGTCAACCGGTTGACTTATGGCTCGTTGAACCCACCATCAACCAACGTCACAAAATAATTGCCAGAGTTATCAGCTCATGTGGGCAGTTAAGGACTAAAAATATAATGTTTGTTCAGTTCACTTTGTGGTGTTCAAAAATGTCGCACAATTCCACATGAAAAACAAAATATATAAATATCAAAACGATGATGTCGTATAGAGTACAAAAGAGAATGAATCTAATCCATAAAAGAGTACTACAACTCAGGAACACGTTTAATTCCCATGGAATTAACATGCCCTTCATGCTTATCTTGTCGTAATGGTTTAGTGAGAGGATCTGCTATATTATCATCTGTAGCAATCTTTTCTATCACTACTTCCTTTTGCTCCACGTAATCTCGGATTAGATGAGCTTTCCGTTGTACATGTCTAGACTTGTTGCTAGACTTAGGCTCCTTAGCTTGGAAGATGGCACCACTATTGTCGCAATAGATGGTGATCGGGTCATTCGAACTAGGCACTACAGATAGTCCATGTAAGAATTGACGCATCCATATCGCTTCCTTTGTAGCTTTAGACGCGGCATAGTACTCGGACTCGGTCGTAGAATCTCTTTAACAGTTTGTTTGGAACTCTTCCGGTGATCAGCGCCATTAAGAGTAAAAACGAATCCAGACCGAGATTTCGAGTCATCTCGATCCGTTTGGAAGCTAGCATCTGCAGAATCGGTTGCGCATAGCTTTTGATCGCCTCCATAAGTCAATGCCCAATCTTTAGTCCTCCGTAGGTACTTAAGAATGTTCTTGATAGCCATCCAATGTGATTCACCTGGATCTTTGTTGGAATCGACTTGTCATACTCAATGCATATGCCACGTCCGGACGTGTGCATATCATGGCATACATGATTGATCCCATAGCCGAGGCATAAGGAATCCGTGTCATGCGCTCTTTCTCTTCCGGTGTCTCTGGTGCCTGAGACTTGCTCAAATGCACCCCTGGAGCCATAGGAAGAAACCCCTTTTTGGAGTTAGTCATGCTGAATCTCTCTAGGATCTTGTCTATGTAAGACTCCTGACTGAGAGATAACATCCGTCGTGATCTATCTCGATAGATACGGATGCCTAGAATTCTTTGTGCCTCACCCAGATCTTTCATCTGGAAATGGTTTTTCAACCATACTTTCACCGAAGTTAAGAGAGGTATGTCATTCCCAATCAGGAGTATGTCATCGACATACAATATTAGGAAGACAATCTTGCTCCCACTCGACTTGATATAAAGACATGGTTCCTCGACCGATCGAGTAAATCCATTTTCTTTAATCACTTGGTCGAAGCGATGATTCCAACTCCGAGATGCTTGCTTAAGTCCATAAATGGAACGCTTAAGCTTGCATACTTTCTTAGGATGTTCTGGATCGATGAAACCTTCGGGTTGTACCATGTACAACTCTTCCTCCAAATAACCGTTTAAGAAGGCGGTTTTCACATCCATCTGCCAAATTTCATAGTCATGAAAAGCGGCAATCGCTAAGATAATCCGAATGGAACGCAGCATGACTACGGGTGCAAAAATTTCATCGTAGTGCAAACCTGGCACTTGGGTGAAACCTTTAGCAACTAGTCGTGCTTTATAGATATCTTGTTGACCTTCCACAGAATGCTTTATCTTGTAAAGCCATTTGCATTGAAGGGGACGAACCTTAGCGGGTAAGTCAACAAGATCCCATACGTTGTTCTCATACATGGAGTCCATCTCGGATTGCATGGCCTCAAGCCATAGCTTTGAGTCAGAACTGGTCATGGCACCTTTATAGGTTGCGGGTTCACTACTCGTTAAGAGTAGAATGTCATCTATGTCATGTTCCTCGACCATACCAATGTATCTGTCCGGAGGAATAGAGACTCTTCCCGACCTCCTAGGTTCCTCAGGAATATTTACCGCAGCCGGGATTGAAGGAATTGGTTCCTCCAATGGTTGCTCGGTATTTGGTTCTGGAATCTCCGACAGGTCGAAGGTTCTATCACTCTTTGCATTCTCGAGAAATTCCTTCTCTAAGAATGTTGCACTAGCCGCAACAAAAACACGTTGTTCGGTTGGCGAATAGAAGTAATGACCAAGTGTTCCTTTAGGATAACCTATAAAGTATGTCTTGACCGATCGCGGGCCGAGCTTATCCTCGTGTCTCCACTTGACATAAGCCTCGCAGCCCCAAACCCGTATAAAGGACAAGTTAGGGACCGTTCCCTTCCATAGTTCATATGGAGTCTTGTCAACAGCTTTAGACGGACTTCGGTTAAGTATTAGAGCAGCTGACAGAAGAGCATAACCCCACAATGAGTCAGGCAACACGGTGTGACTCATCATGGATCGAACCATATAAAGTAGTGTTCGATTTCTCCGTTCGGACACACCATTCAACTGAGGTGTTCCAGGTGGAGTTAACTGTAGGGCAATCCCACAGTCCTTAAGGTGTTGATCAAACTCGTGAGAAAGATACTCGCCACCACGGTCTGAGCGCAGTGTTTTAATCTTTCGTCAAAGAGGTTCTGTACCCTATTCTGGTATTCCTTGAATTTCTCAAAGGATTCACTTTTGTGTTTCATTAAGTAGACATAGCCATATCTACTTAAATCATCCGTGAAAGTGATGAAATACCTATAGCCTTCTCGTGCGGTGATTGACATAGGCCCACATACATCCGTATGTATGAGTCCTAATAGGTCGGCCAGCCGCGCATTCCAACACCTTTGAAGGAAATTCGAGTCATCTTACCGATGAGACATGATTCACACGTGCGAAATGATTGAAAATCAAAGGCCGAGATAGCTCCATTCTTTATGAGCTGTTTTACGCGTTTCTCATTAATGTGACCCATACGGCAGTGCCATAGATACGTTTGATCTTTGTCACCAACCTTTAACTTTTTATTCATTACGTGTAATATTTCGGTGGTCTGATCTAAAACATAAATTCCGTTCATGGAGACTGCCTTGCCATAAATCATATCGTGTAATGAGAAAATGCAAGAATTATTCTCTATTACAAATGAAAAACCAAGTTTGTCAAGTGCAGAAACTGGAATAATGTTTTTCGAAAGACTGGGTACATAATAGCAGTTATATAAAAATAACTCAAATCCGCTAGGAAGCTAGATCACGTATGTTCCTCTTGAGACGGCAGCCACTCGTGCTCCATTCGCAGAAACTGGAATAATGTTTTTCGAAAGACTTTTAGGGACCAGTTGATCACCGCCATCTGTATGACAATAACGTCAAACTTATCTAGCAAGCCAACCGTTATTGATAAACGTGGACCAACTGATTATAATACAAAAGTATACCCTTTGATCCTTTTAGAGATTTATAAGTCCTTGCACTAACTGTAAAGGACACGAGCCCCAACAGGGTAATCGAAGTAAACAAGCAATTGAAAGCAAACAAACGATTAATTATTATTAAGAAGGAGAAAGGAATTACAATCCAAGCGAATCCGGCGTAAAGAACACAAAATCCGAGTGAAAATAATCCCAAAGCAAGGTTACAGTGAAGAGGAATAATGTACGTAGCAAAGTTTAACAGTAGAGAGTTTGATCAGATGAAAGATCCTAATTAACCTAGTAAAGCGTGCTTAAATAGCAAAAGAAATAAGTTTAGCGAAATAAACACTCACGCGGACTGATTAAAGCCCAAAACCATCAAAACCACTCGATCGAGTGGATTAAAACCACTCGATCGACAACCTCTTCAGCCAAAACTACTCGATCGACCAGAAAGTCACTCGATCGAGTAGATGGTCTTTCTGCAGGCTAATGGTCGAGTACAAAGGTGCTCGATCGACCATCTTGGGATGTAGAAACCACTCGATCGAGTGGAAAAACTGCTCGATCGAGTGCTTCATCTTCATTTCAGCTCAAGTCCGCCACCGAATGCCTCGTAATGCGTGCCACGACGCTTCCAAATGCAGTATCTCACTCTGCAACAATCCCGTCTCCTCTAAATGCATGCAAAAAGGACGAAAAAGGGTACGATTCCACTACTTTCGCGTTCATTTCTACAAAATGGACAAAACGAACCAAAGTAGCCAATTCGGGGCAAAATACCATAAAAATAGTATAAATATGCATAGAAATACGTGCTGAAATAGGCTAAAAAGACTATACATTAGGCACGTATCAAATCTCCCCAAACCAAACCTTTACTCGCCCTCGAGTAAACTCAAAACTATACTAATGGAACGGAAATGATAACTCAGAGCTAGCTTAACTTGTCTACTTGAACCAATTTAATGCAACAAAAACTAACAGTTAAAGCTAAGCAGTCAATACGCAAACGAGTTATAAGCTGTTCAGAAATATAGCCGACCTATCGACCTTGCAAGACCAACAAAATCGGACTCTCTCGTGGTCACTCTTCTCTCATGAAGCAAAGGGTGAATGTTATATGTAAAAGAGAGAAGAAAAGACAGTCACTCACCTAACTGCGACCTACATAGTATGCATGCAACAAAAATGAAAGACAATTCAAGTACTAATGCACACACTCCAACCAATAATGTCCGTCACAACCGAGGGCTTACAAATAATTTGGGAATAGTGAGGTTCAGGTGAGAAAAGGCAAAACATGTTATGGAAATGTGGAGGTAAAAGCGTCAAGCTAGTTCCTAACAGGACCGTAATGAAACCATCAGAATCTCAACTGAATGAAAAACTAAGAACAAGTGCCCTTCATTTGGCACACAGCTCACTAAACTCAAACACAATCTCCTCAAAAAATATGGAATAAAACGGAGGAGTCAGACGGTCACAAACTTCCCCCCCTTTTTTTCTAAACCGTCTGAATGAACCAAATAAAATAAATCAAACTTTTTCCAAATCTTTCTTTTCCTTTCACTGTACACGTGATATTCTTTTTTTTTTTTCATTTTTTTCCCTTTTTTTTTCTTCACTTCCCCGGCAACGGCGCCAAAATTTGACACGGCTATCGCAACCCTATCAAAGATAAAACCTAACGGTCTCAATTAAAATGTAGCAGAGGCAGTCGAGTATCGAATCCACAGGGAGGTAATGTAATTATCTATTGCCTAATTCTAGTCCTAAAGTAACAATGGGGGCTTTTGTTGAATTGGTTGCTAAACTACGAGATTTAGAGGAAAGAGAAATAAAAGTAAGAGCAATAAGAGCAGGAAAATCGGTTTAAACTATCAAGAAGAGAAGGACATGTCGGGATTTCGGTTCACTACGGTAGTCCAGTAACTCAGCTGTAAATGATTCAGATGAACTAATGTGAGACGGATGTTGAAAGGTCCTTTCGGTCCACTTTCTATCCTAAAATACCACTAACTTAACTTTCATCCTCATTAGGGTAGTCTACTGTTCATAGCAGGCATATTTAGTCCAATCTTTCGATCTAGGATTAATTTTAGCCAGATTAAACGGTGACATAGAAGCGTGCACTCAACTAAGTCGAAAAAATACAATTAAATTGCTATGGTGACAGGGTCTCACAATTGATCCATCTAATTCATTCACTACATCGCCACATTTCTACCGCAGATCCCCTAATCCCAACATGAAAGGGGTTTAGCTACTCATATCTCTAATTAAACTAACAGCAATTAATTTCCCAGCAGTAAACATTATAAAATAAATAATAAATTGCATAAAAGAAATTAGGGCAGAAGGGTAATCGAAGTAAACAAGCAACTGAAAGCAAACAAACGATTAATTATTATTAAGAAGGAGAAAGGAATTACAATCCAAGCGAATCCGGCGTAAAGAACACAAAATCCGAGTGAAAATAATCCCAAAGCAAGGTTACAGTGAAGAGGAATAATGTACGTAGCAAAGTATAACAGTAGAGAGTTTGATCAGATGAAAGATCCTAATTAACCTAGTAAAGCGTGCTTAAATAGCAAAAGAAATAAGTTTAGCGAAATAAACACTCACGCGGGCTGATTAAAGCCCAAAACCATCAAAACCACTCGATCAAGTGGATTAAAACCACTCGATCGACCAACTCTTCAGCCAAAACTACTCGATCGACCAGAAAGTCCCTCGATCGAGTAGATGGTCTTCTCAGAGCTAATGGTCGAGTACAAAGGTGCTCGATCGACCATCTTGGGATGTAGAAACCACTCGATCGAGTGGAAAAACCGCTCGATCGAGTGCTTCATCTTCATTTCAGCTCAAGTCCGCCACCGAATGCCTCGTAATGCGCGCCACGACGCTTCCAAATGCGAGTATCTCACCGGAACAATCCCGTCTCCTCTAAATGCATGCAAAAAGGACGAAAAAGGGTACGATTCCACTACTTTCGCGTTCATTTCTACAAAATGGACAAAACGAACCAAAGTAGCCAATTCGGGGCAAAATACCATAAAAATAGTATAAATATGCATAGAAATACGTGCTGAAATAGGCTAAAAAGACTATACATTAGGCACGTATCAAATCTCCCCAAACCAAACCTTTACTCGCCCTCGAGTAAACTCAAAACTATACTAATGGAACGGAAATGATAACTCAGAGCTAGCTTAACTTGTCTACTTGAACCAATTTAATGCAACAAAAACTAACAGTTAAAGCTAAGCAGTCAATACGCAAACGAGTTATAAGTTGTTCAGAAATATAGCCGACATATCGACCTTGCAAGACCAACAAAATCGGACTCTCTCGTGGTCACTCTTCTCTCATGAAGCAAAGGGTGAATGTTATATGTAAAAGAGAGAAGAAAAGACAGTCACTCACCTAACTGCGACCTACATAGTATGCATGCAACAAAAATGAAAGACAATTCAAGTACTAATGCACACACTCCAACCAATAATGTCCGTCACAACCGAGGGCTTACAAATAATTTGGGAATAGTGAGGTTCAGGTGAGAAAAGGCAAAACATGTTATGGAAATGTGGAGGTAAAAGCGTCAAGCTAGTTCCTAACAGGACCATAATGAAACCATCCGAATCTCAATCGATGAAAAACTAAGAACAAGTGCCCTTCATTTGGCACACAGCTCACTAAACTCAAACACAATCTCCTCAAAAAATATGGAATAAAACGGAGGAGTCAGACGGTCACAAACTTCCCCCTTTTTTTTTAAACCGTCTGAATGAACCAAATCAAATAAATCAAACTTTTTCCAAATCTTTCTTTTCCTTTCTTTGTACACATGATATATTTTTTTTTCTTTTTTTCCCTTTTTTTCTTCTTCACTTCCCCAAGAACGGCGCCAAAGGGCTATCGCAACCCTATCAAAGATAAAACCTAACGGTCTCAACTAAAATGTAGCAGAGGCAGTCGAGTATCGAATCCACAGGGAGGTAATGTAATTATCTATTGCCTAATTCTAGTCCTAAAGTAATAATGGGGGGTTTTGTTGAATTGGTTGCTAAACTACGAGATTTAGAGGAAAGAGAAATAAAAGTAAGAGCAATAAAAGCAGGAAAATCGGTTTAAACTATCAAGAAGAGAAGGACATGTCGGGATTTCGGTTCACTACGGTAGTCCAAAGAACTCATTTGTAAATGATTCAGACGAACTAATGTGAGACGGATGTTGAAAGGTCCTTTCGGTCCACTTTCTATCCTAAAATACCACTAACTTAACTTTCATCCTCATTAGGGTAGTCTATTGTTCATAGTAGGCCTATTTAGTCCAATCTTTCGATCTAGGATTAATTTTAGCCAGATTAAAGGGTGACATAGAAGCGTGCACTCAACTAAGTCGAAAAAATACAATTAAATTGCTATGGTGACAGGGTCTCACAATTGATCCATCTAATTCATTCACTACATCGCCACATTTCTACCGCAGATCCCCTAATCCCAACATGAAAGGGGTTTAGCTACTAATATCGCTAATTAAACTAACAAAGAATTAATTTCCCAAAGATAAACATTATAAAATAAACAATAAATTGCATAAAAGAAATTAGGGCAGAAGGGTAATCGAAGTAAACAAGCAATTGAAAGCAAACAAACGATTAATTATTATTAAGAAGGAGAAAGGAATTACAATCCAAGCGAATCCGGCGTAAAGAACACAAAATCCGAGTGAAAATAATCCCAAAGCAAGGTTACAGTGAAGAGGAATAATGTACGTAGCAAAGTTTAACAGTAGAGAGTTTGATCAGATGAAAGATCATAATTAACCTAGTAAAGCGTGCTTAAATAGCAAAAGAAATAAGTTTAGCGAAATAAACACTCACGCGGGCTGATTAAAGCCCAAAACCATCAAAACCACTCGATCGAGTGGATTAAAACCACTCGATCGACCAACTCTTCAGCCAAAACTACTCGATCGACCAGAAAGTCACTCGATCGAGTAGATGGTCTTTCTGCAGGCTAATGGTCGAGTACAAAGGTGCTCGATCGACCATCTTGGGATGTAGAAACCACTCGATCGAGTGGAAAACGCTCGTTCGAGTGCTTCATCTTCATTTCAGCTCAAGTCCGCCACCGAATGCCTCGTAATGCGTGCCACGATGCTTCCAAATGCGAGTATCTCACTGGAACAATCCCGTCTCCTCTAAATGCATGCAAAAAGGACGAAAGGGTACGATTCCACTACTTTCGCGTTCATTTCTACAAAATGGACAAAACGAACCAAAGTAGCCAATTCGGGGCAAAATACCATAAAAATAGTATAAATATGCATAGAAATACGTCTTTGAAATAGGCTAAAAAGACTATACATTAGGCACGTATCAAATCTCCCCAAACCAAACCTTTACTCGCCCTCGAGTAAACTCAAAACTATACTAATGGAACGGAAATGATAACTCAGAGCTAGCTTAACTTGTCTACTTGAACCAATTTAATGCAACAAAAACTAACAGTTAAAGCTAAGCAGTCAATACGCAAACGAGTTATAAGTTGTTCAGAAATATAGCCGACATATCGACCTTGCAAGACCAACAAAATCGGACTCTCTCGTGGTCACTCTTCTCTCATGAAGCAAAGGGTGAATGTTATATGTAAAAGAGAGAAGAAAAGACAGTCACTCACCTAACTGCGACCTACATAGTATGCATGCAACAAAAATGAAAGACAATTCAAGTACTAATGCACACACTCCAACCAATAATGTCCGTCACAACCGAGGGCTTACAAATAATTTGGGAATAGTGAGGTTCAGGTGAGAAAAGGCAAAACATGTTATGGAAATGTGGAGGTAAAAGCGTCAAGCTAGTTCCTAACAGGACCATAATGAAACCATCCGAATCTCAACTGACTGAAAAACTAAGAACAAGTGCCCTTCATTTGGCACACAGCTCACTAAACTCAAACACAATCTCCTCAAAAAATATGGAATAAAACGGAGGAGTCAGACGGTCACAAACTTCCCCCTTTTTTTTTAAACCGTCTGAATGAACCAAATCAAATAAATCAAACTTTTTCCAAATCTTTCTTTTCCTTTCACTGTACACATGATATTATTTTTTTTTTCTTTTTTTTCCCTTTTTTTTTCTTCACTTCCCCGGCAACGGCGCCAAAGGGCTATCGCAACCCTATCAAAGATAAAACCTAACGGTCTCAACTAAAATGTAGCAGAGGCAGTCGAGTATCGAATCCACAGGGAGGTAATGTAATTATCTATTGCCTAATTCTAGTCCTAAAGTAATAATGGGGGGTTTTGTTGAATTGGTTGCTAAACTACGAGATTTAGAGGAAAGAGAAATAAAAGTAAGAGCAATAAAAGCAGGAAAATCGGTTTAAACTATCAAGAAGAGAAGGACATGTCGGGATTTCGGTTCACTACGGTAGTCCAGTAACTCAGCTGTAAATGATTCAGACGAACTAATGTGAGACGGATGTTGAAAGGTCCTTTCGGTCCACTTTCTATCCTAAAATACCACTAACTTAACTTTCATCCTCATTAGGGTAGTCTACTGTTCATAGTAGGCCTATTTAGTCCAATCTTTCGATCTAGGATTAATTTTAGCCAGATTAAAGGGTGACATAGAAGCGTGCACTCAACTAAGTCGAAAAAATACAATTAAATTGCTATGGTGACAGGGTCTCACAATTGATCCATCTAATTCATTCACTACATCGCCACATTTCTACCGCAGATCCCCTAATCCCAACATGAAAGGGGTTTAGCTACTCATATCGCTAATTAAACTAACAGCAGTTAATTTCCCAGCAGTAAACATTATAAAATAAACAATAAATTGCATAAAAGAAATTAGGGCAGAAGGGTAATCGAAGTAAACAAGCAATTGAAAGCAAACAAACGATTAATTATTATTAAGAAGGAGAAAGGAATTACAATCCAAGCGAATCCGGCGTAAAGAACACAAAATCCGAGTGAAAATAATCCCAAAGCAAGGTTACAGTGAAGAGGAATAATGTACGTAGCAAAGTTTAACAGTAGAGAGTTTGATCGGATGAAAGATCATAATTAACCTAGTAAAGCGTGCTTAAATAGCAAAAGAAATAAGTTTAGCGAAATAAACACTCACGCGGGCTGATTAAAGCCCAAAACCATCAAAACCACTCGATCGAGTGGATTAAAACCACTCGATCGACCAACTCTTCAGCCAAAACTACTCGATCGACCAGAAAGTCACTCGATCGAGTAGATGGTCTTTCTGCAGGCTAATGGTCGAGTACAAAGGTGCTCGATCGACCATCTTGGGATGTAGAAACCACTCGATCGAGTGGAAAAACTGCTCGATCGAGTGCTTCATCTTCATTTCAGCTCAAGTCTGCCACCGAATGCCTCGTAATGCGTGCCACGATGCTTCTAAATGCAGTATCTCACTCTGGAACAATCCCGTCTCCTCTAAATGCATGCAAAAAGGACGAAAAAGGGTACGATTCCACTACTTTCGCGTTCATTTCTACAAAATGGACAAAACGAACCAAAGTAGCCAATTCGGGGCAAAATACCATAAAAATAGTATAAATATGCATAGAAATACGTGCTGAAATAGGCTAAAAAGACTCTACATTAGGCACGTATCAAATCTCCCCAAACCAAACCTTTACTTGCCCTCGAGTAAACTCAAAACTATACTAATGGAACGGAAATGATAACTCAGAGCTAGCTTAACTTGTCTACTTGAACCAATTTAATGCAACAAAAACTAACAGTTAAAGCTAAGCAGTCAATACGCAAACGAGTTATAAGCTGTTCAGAAATATAGCCGACCTATCGACCTTGCAAGACCAACAAAATCGGACTCTCTCGTGGTCACTCTTCTCTCATGAAGCAAAGGGTGAATGTTATATGTAAAAGAGAGAAGAAAAGACAGTCACTCACCTAACTGCGACCTACATAGTATGCATGCAACAAAAATGAAAGACAATTCAAGTACTAATGCACACACTCCAACCAATAATGTCCGTCACAGCCGAGGGCTTACAAATAATTTGGGAATAGTGAGGTTCAGGTGAGAAAAGGCAAAACATGTTATGGAAATGTGGAGGTAAAAGCGTCAAGCTAGTTCCTAACAGGACCATAATGAAACCATCCGAATCTCAACTGACTGAAAAACTAAGAACAAGTGCCCTTCATTTGGCACACAGCTCACTAAACTCAAACACAATCTCCTCAAAAAATATGGAATAAAACGGAGGAGTCAGACGGTCACAAACTTCCCCCTTTTTTTTTTTAAACCGTCTGAATGAACCAAATCAAATAAATCAAACTTTTTCCAAATCTTTCTTTTCCTTTCACTGTACACGTGATATTCTTTTTTTTTTCATTTTTTTCCCTTTTTTTTTCTTCACTTTCACGTTGTTTTTTTCAATACTTTTTTTTCTTTCTTTTCCTCCTTCCTCAATTTTTACACCAACTCCAAAACAAGAATTACGGACCAAACTGCAATGGAAAAACATACCACAAAACAACATACTAACTAGCTTGACTAGGCAGGCTTAGTTTGGGATGTAGCTAATGGGTTAAAAAGGCAAATTTGGCTAATGTGGAGCTAAATGGGTGAAAAATATAAGGAAAGGGAAATTTGCAAGCACCTCCCTGCATGTGACACCAACCACAAACCCGAATATGTGCATTTGACGAGAAATTGAATGTCAAAAATGTGCAAAATAGACGAACATGCTATGAAAGGAGTACTACTCAAAATTCCTAATGAACTATTCATGAATGTCACCAGTTATAAGGCTCTAAAACTCAGAATTTTTAAGTAGTTTGCCAATTTATCAGGTCAATTCTAAACAGTCAGCTATATTTGAACAAAAACTCGTAGATTATGCGTATGACAAAGCTAAAAACTATCAATAAAAGTGCAAGGCTCAAGTAAAACGAAAAGTTATAGTGCATTATCATCATGGAAATCTACCGTTCCGACTCAACCTATATGCAAAAATAAACGTGAATATTTTTGAATTTTTGAAATTTTCTATTTTTTTGGATTTTTTTGATTTTTATGAAAATAAACAACAATGCAAGCTGAAAAATAAACGTGAATGCAAAAACAAATGCAAATGCAGACTCAAAAGGATGCAATACCCTCCCCAAACCAAAACGGACAACGCCCTCGTTGTCCTCCGGCATACACCAGCAGATATATACAGGGGAACGGGAATATACAACCAAAAAAATAAAAACAATAAAATAAAGGAGACAAAATAAAAGAGTAAGAGATACATACAAAAATACGAACTTCCCCAAACCCAGAAAACTGGGGAAGTGAGTAGACCAGTAGCTACTCGTCAGCGTCGTCGCCGCTGCTGTCTCCATCTCCATCCAGTCGGTACTCTGGATCTCTCTCCTCCTCTCTCCTCCTCCGCTCCTCAGCACGAGCTCTCTCCACTGCCACCTCTGGGTCCTCGTCCTCCTCCTCCTCCTCTGACGCCGGGTACCCCTCAGCTGGGTACCGGAAGAAGGAAGGGTGTGGCCAACCCTCCGGGATCGGTCTGTGTCGCCGCAAGTGGTACTCGTACAGAGGGTGTAGGGTCAAACCTAAGTCCCTCTCCATACGAGCCTGACGCTCTGCAACCTCAAGCAACAAACCGTAAACTGCGCCTCCTTGGTCTACGACCGCGGGCGCTACAAAGGGAGGAGGTAGTCTAAAAGTAGCCGGTAAAACCGGCTCAGTCTGGTCAGTGGGAGTAGGAGTAGGAGTGGTAGTAGTAGTGGGAGTAGGGGTCGGATCGGGAGTAGCCGTGGAAGGCTGGGTAGTCCCTGAAGGTGTGGACCCCTCTCCAGTCTCAAGTCGCCGCTTCTTGGCGGCAGGTGCATCAGGAGGTGGATGTGGTCGGAGTGGAAGGTGGAGTAAAGGCAATGCTGGCAGACGGTGGCCCTTTGCAACAGTGGGCAAGGGCTCTAGACTGGGGAGACTGTCACAAGGTAAGTCAACAGACAAGGAGCCGTCAATCTTCCAAGTCCGGTGGTCTGGGGTCAGCCAATGCTGAGAGAGCATGGCATCCAGACTCAGTAACCTCTCTCCTGTGAGGTACTGTAAGTCACGAGGCCAAGTGGGGTTGTAACGCCCCGTAATTTTGGACCGTTATTATTTTGCGAAGGTAATTTATTAATCAAGTTGAATTTAATATTAATGTATTTGAAGTAAAAATAATTCAAAGAAATATAATTTTATTATATTTTGAAGTAAAGTATTTATTTTGATAGTTTTGAAATGTTTAAAAATAGTTTAAACCGTGTAAAAACTTTTTATTTCGAAAAAAGGGCATATCGGGGAAAAATGACAATTCTTTTGAAAATTGGGCAAACGATTTTGGAAATGGGTCGTATGAGTATTCAATTTTCTTGTAATCTCGTGTTTAAGAACTTTGGTCTTATCGGAATTTGCATTTGACAAGCGGTTCTAATTATAATCGAAACGAGCCAAAACCGACTCGTAAAATCCCGACTAAAACCCGCTCCTTCCTCCTTTCCTCTCCTATCCCGCGGCACCCCCTCCTTTCCCCTTCTTTTTTCTGATTTTCTTTGTCTATCTTCATCTTCCTCTACCTTCTAAAACATAAAAACCACCATTTTTACCCAAATTCAAGCTAAAATCATCATAACTTCCTCATTTCTTGTCGGATTTTCACAAAATTTATATTTCCGAAATCCTCTCTTCGAGATCTACAACCTAGTATGTTTTAATTTCAGTTTTCATTAAGTTGTTTTAAGACGAATTTGGCACAATTTCGGTTTTATTACTTATTATTGTGTTTTTATTGTTTATTTAGGTGAAGAATTGGAGGACGAGTTTGGGGACTCGTATATTGTCGAAGATAGTGGTTAGTTGGCAGATTAGGGTTGGTTTTCAAGGTGCTAATTGCTCATTTTCTAGCTTAAGGTAACATATTTCGAGTTACTCGACGAATAATCGTCTCATTCTTTGCTTTTTGTATGTTTTTGTGATTTTTGTTTGAGTAATTTGTTTCACATGATAATATAGGTTGCATGCATGTCTAATTCATGTCTTTGGTTAGTTAAGTTAACATATTAGTGTTGGGAACGATTAATTGATGTTTCAGACGATGTTAAAATGAACAAAAACGGAAAAATGGAGGTGTGGGGGTGGCGGCCAGCAGGCCCGGCAGGCCCGTGCAGGCCCACGGCAGGCCCACGACTTTGTTTCGCGGTTTTTCATGTTTGGTTCATCATTTTAGGTTCATTAATGTTATAGTTAGAATAGGTAACATGTGGGTAGTCTTAGGAAATGAATAAGGTTAGTAGTAAATAAAATTTTGATGATGAATTATGCTTATATTGATAGTTATCATATGTTGAGATAGATTATAAAATGAAATTTGTAATGAATAGGCTCAAAATGAATTTTATAGTGATAATTGTAATGTTTTGATGATTGTGCCGAAAACTGAGCCTTAGTCCCTTTGACTGATTCGATGTCAGTCAATTGTGTGATTGGTCACCGCAATTTAACCCGCACTGTCGCGCAGATCGGAGTTGCGGGTAAAAATTCGGTTGGATGAAATTTTATATGAATTGGATAATCGGCCTTTTTCTTGTTTTAGGCCATTTATCAAGTTTTTAGTTCACATGTATAGTTGGTTGAATTTAATAGCTTCTTATATTGTAGAAACGGCCCTAGATTCCCTGAAGCCTTTAATATTGTTAATATTGCTAGAATTGGTATTGAATACTTCTTGCAGGTTGTTGTGTTTGTCATAGATAGGTCTTTATAGTCTCAGACGAGTATATGTTCCGCTTAATAGCCTTTGTGTTCGACTTGGTGGGTTTATATCCAAGTTGGGGCATGACCTCGTTACTTATTTTGATAGTAAGTGGTCAGCTTAAGTACTAGCCAACCCTTTGGTGGACTCCTTAGGGTACTCACTTTGTTTTAGAAAAATTGTGGGTCTTGGGTGCGGTGGTGTGTATCCGCATGTCTAGGTCTGCTTGTGATTTTAGGCTAGGGTTATGTTGTGTCTTGGCCATGTTTTGATAGAACCTCTGAGCCAAGATACCGGTTCGATTACCTTCCCTACCTCGTGGTATAGACTCGAGTTACAGAGTGACTATTGACCGTACTAAGAACTTATGCCTGTCTTTGATATATTGCCCTTTCTTGTATGGTGATTTTATGAATTGTAATTGGTGAGATGTAAGCCGGTTACAATTGATAAAGTTTGGATTACTGCTTGTTAAATGTTTCACATGATAGTTTAATTTGGTCAATTTAGGGGTCGTAAGTTAGATTACTTGATAATTAAATGATTTATCATGTGGTTTACATGTTCCATTACATGTTACATTAAAATGACGTTTCGTGGCTGGGAGGACTCGAAGTTACTCCCCACTGAATTGTGGCTTTCGTGTTTGTATTAAATGCGATTGACAGGTTGAAGATGATTAGATGGGGTACACAGACGAGCTAGTGAGCAAGAGAACCTTGGACCTACTTTGGCTATTTTTTTATAGTAAACCTTTAGACTATTGGTTTTGTATATATTTTGAAGGGACATATGTCTCCCTCTTTTTCTTTGGGTTGTATCACTATAATTCCTTGTGTTTAGCATAGTTATGTAAATTAGTTTATTAGCTTTTGCAGGTTTTTGGCACTCTTAAGTTGGAGATGTTTGTGAATGGTTTAGGAAAATTTTAAAAATTACAGGTTTTGTCTAGTTGAACCAATTACAAACATATCCTGTCAGTTTTTCTGTAGATTTTACGTGGTTATTTATCGCTAAATTTAAGGGTGTCACAGTTGGTATCAGAGCTTGTTGCTCCCGACGCACGTTTGTGCACCCCACTTAAAATCACTTGACCTTTAAATAATAAACTTGAGAGATGGGTAGGATGGGTAGATTTAGGATTTTATGTGGTAGTCTGTTTGTGATTGCTATTTGTTAGGTTCTAACCAATGTTCTCTTTTGCAAGATGGCTCTCCAAGAAATGTAGATAATGCAATCTTACAAGCTAGGTTTGTTGATGGTTGGTTATTAATTTTGGTGCCGTTGAAGATTGGTTATGCCAAATGAAGAATGCTTCCACTTTCTCGATACTTCTTTTCGTATTCAGTGTATCTTACCTTAATCTTCCAATCTCGTTGTTTATTCGTCTTTTTAATTCCTCTTCTCTCGCCTTGGTAACTACTCTTCTGTTCTTTCTCCCGATTCATCCTTGGTTCGTTTTCTTCTTATAATAAGAGTCCTTGTGGACACCTTCCTTTTATTGCGCAGGATAGTTCCCTTGTTCAAGAGAACCCGGTTTTGAGAGAATGTATCATTGGAGGGCGTGAACGAGTTGAGAAATTGATTGTTTAGGGTTTGAGTTGTATAGGAGAATATAACTTGGGATCCTTTGGTTAGTCTTGTTAGTTGTGCTTGATATGAGAGCCTAGTGAGTTGAGAAACACCTTGGGATTTATGTCTATTGAGAGCTTGTTTGTTATAGATGTTTGAGCATGGGTACTACCATAGCACATAAGATGGAATGAATCTGAGCTACTTCATTTGAGAGTCTCGATGTTTCCTGTGAGAATTAAAGGAATGATAGTTAGCACTAATCCTTGTAGGCCTTGAAAAGAATACAATAGGACATTGATGTTGCTTAATGGATTGGTATCGTACTTTGGAATTAGTTAGTTTGTTAAACCTTTTGAGTTGACCAAATCTAGTATAGAGTAGCCCTTGTTGACCTTTCGAAATTTGAGAACACGTGGTTGACCTTATTAATCATATCTGGATTTGGGAATTTTGGTGGAATGTTGTTCGATGTAGTTCGTGAGTTCAAGGATGTGATTCTAATTTATGGTATCGGAGACTAGAAGTATTAAGTGGTGAGATGATGGAGTAGACAAGCTATGGTACTTGGGGGATGACATAGTAAGTGAAGTTCAATGACGAGAATTGTAAAGAAGATACTTTGGGACATGGGTGGTAACAAATGAATTTGTGTGGTGAATCGATTTTGGCTCTTAGAACCAATTGAGTTGAGGAATACCTACCCTCGTGGAGTCCTTGTTAGTCCTATGATTTGGTGGACTTTTGAGGCTTTGTTGAGCACCTTAGTGATGTAACCTTACCATATCGATCATAAGTTTTGATGAGTGTTTGGTAAGCAGTAACCCTTTCATTATGCCGCTTCTGTTCTCCTTTCCTTCTTTTTAACGATCATTGAACCCTGTTTTTATGCCAAAGTTTACATGTCTTTTTCTTGCCCGAGATATCTTCTTAACTCGAATACCTCTTATTTTTGCCAACCGTTATCTTTACGGTCCGACTCCTTAGTTTCCTAACTTGTCAGGCTCATGCACCCTTCGAAAATATTTTACCGTTTCTCTATCCCGTTATCACTCCTTATCTCCTTAGTACAGTTGGTACCTTGTTGACCATGTTTACAGAGTTAGTGAGATGTGATTTGAGGATATAGGATTGACTAAGTAGTCGAGTTTGTGATTGGCTTCCATAATCACTTTGGAGATGAGGGTTTGATAATGTATATTTTACCGTGTGAGAAATGTTAAATGTGGGATTATTAGTTGGTTTTAGTGAGTAATATTGATTACTACTTGAGGTATGGTATGAGAGTGAGAGTAAGCTACATTATTGGGAGGTTTTAGCACTTGTTTTGGTAACTAGAAAGGGTAATGGTATGGTTGACACCAATTGTTAGGCTAAGGAACATAATTCAATTTATGGTTTTAGGAACTCTGAGGTGATAAAGTGTTGTTACAATTATGACCTTGTTCCTTGAGAATTTGATGGTAAGTAAGTTTAGGATATCAAATTTGAAAGAATACTCCTTGGGGATGTTGATGACCAGAATGGATTGGTGATGTGATTTGGTATTAGTTGGCTCTTGAGAGTTCTTGAGTTGAGAGAGACTTAGTATTGAGAAGAATTTGTTAATCCTATAGTTTTATAGACCTTGAGGTCGCATTGAGTACTTGAGATGATGGGACGGTGTTGTAGCTGAGTGTAGTTCCGCTTTTGGCAATCCTTAATAAGTAAAAGGATAGAAGAACTTGAGATCCTATTGATTTTTTAGATTTTGGGGTTGGTATGTTACTACCTTGTTTTGAAATGAGAACCTTGTAGAATATTTGAGGAACCCATAGTTGACACTAGTTGGATACGAATATAACTTTGTTGGAAGCCTTGACCTTAGACTTGTGAAAGTTGTTTCGGGATGTTTGAGGATTTGGAGCGATGGGATCACACTTATAGTGAAATATCTTGTTCCAGGGAATATATTAGGAAGAGGTGACATAAGCGATTGAGGAAACCCTTGGGAGTGATGTGGTTATGAGTTTTGTTGTTAGGAAGTTTTCGGAACCGTTTTGAGTGATGTTGTTGTTTGAGATAAGAGTGTCTGGCGTTTCCTTGTTGTCTAATCTCCCTTCTTCCTTGATCATGAGCGTTACCGCTCATACCTCTCTTCCTTACTTCATCATACTCCTCTCATAAGTTTGATGTTGGCAATCTATGAAACTCCATATTTGACACCCTGTTAGGTTCGACTTCAATTCTTACCCCATGAAATTCATTATAGCTCTCTTGTTGATTAAGTTTGAGCTCTCTTAACATACTTTGTTTTTATGCTATCTAAGTTACTTTCCTTTTTGTACGACTTCTACACTTTCAAGCTACCAGTTTCGATTCATTCATAAAAGTTTATGTCACTTCTGCAAACCTAACCTATTTTTAAAGATTTGAAAATGAAATTTTGATTTATTTCCGTAAGGTATTCCTTTTTCTTACTCTTTTTCCGAGTTACTAAGCCGTATTTAATCATAATTAGTAAAGATATTATTCTTATTATAGAACTTTAAACTAAAATTTTGAAAATGCTTTTATGATTTTTAATGGTTTTAACATTAATGAGTGTTAAATCTCGTTATTGGAGACGTCCCAATAATGGGTTTTCTCATTTATTGGTGTAGAAATATTTTTATATCTTGATATGAATGTGGATGTTCTTGTCTGATCAACGAGAGTATCACCGTTTCATTGAAAAGATACCTATATTTTCCTTATGATTATATTATCAAGATGTTGTATACTATAATTTCTCCTTCTAAGTTTCGGGGACGAAACTTTTTAAAAGGAGGGGTGATTGTAACGCCCCGTAATTTTGGACCGTTATTATTTTGCGAAGGTAATTTATTAATCAAGTTGAATTTAATATTAATG
The DNA here is from genome assembly GCF_048544455.1 of Silene latifolia. NCBI lineage: Eukaryota > Viridiplantae > Streptophyta > Magnoliopsida > Caryophyllales > Caryophyllaceae > Silene > Silene latifolia. The sequence goes on from NC_133534.1 coordinate 18,266,336, forward strand.
TATTTGAAGTAAAAATAATTCAAAGAAATATAATTTTATTATATTTTGAAGTAAAGTATTTATTTTGATAGTTTTGAAATGTTTAAAAATAGTTTAAACCGTGTAAAAACTTTTTATTTCGAAAAAAGGGCATATCGGGGAAAAATGACAATTCTTTTGAAAATTGGGCAAACGATTTTGGAAATGGTTTCGTATGAGTATTCAATTTTCTTGTAATCTCGTGTTTAAGAACTTTGGTCTTGTCGGAATTTGCATTTGACAAGCGGTTCTAATTATAATCGAAACGAGCCAAAACCGACTCGTAAAATCCCGACTAAAACCCGCTCCTTCCTCCTTTCCTCTCCTATCCCGCGGCACTCCCTCCTTTCCCCTTCTTTTTTCTGATTTTCTTTGTCTATCTTCATCTTCCTCTACCTTCTAAAACATAAAAACCACCATTTTTACCCAAATTCAAGCTAAAATCATCATAACTTCCTCATTTCTTGTCGGATTTTCACAAAATTTATATTTCCGGAATCCTCTCTTCGAGATCTACAACCTAATATGTTTTAATTTCAGTTTTCATTAAGTTGTTTTAAGACGAATTTGGCACAATTTCGGTTTTATTACTTATTATTGTGTTTTTATTGTTTATTTAGGTGAAGAATTGGAGGACGAGTTTGGGGACTCGTATATTGTCGAAGATAGTGGTTAGTTGGCAGATTAGGGTTGGTTTTCAAGGTGCTAATTGCTCATTTTCTAGCTTAAGGTAACATATTTCGAGTTACTCGACGAATAATCGTCACATTCTTTGTTTTTTGTATGTTTTTGTGATTTTTGTTTGAGTAATTTGTTTCACATGATAATATAGGTTGCATGCATGTCTAATTCATGTCTTTGGTTAGTTAAGTTAACATATTAGTGTTGGGAACGATTAATTGATGTTTCAGACGATGTTAAAATGAACAAAAACGGAAAAATGGAGGTGTGGGGGTGGCGGCGGCGAGCCGGCAGCCCGTGCAGCCCACAGCAGCCCACGACTTTGTTTCGCGGTTTTTCATGTTTGGTTCATCATTTTAGGTTCATTAATGTTATAGTTAGAATAGGTAACATGTGGGTAGTCTTAGGAAATGAATAAGGTTAGTAGTAAATAAAATTTGATGATGAATTATGCTTATATTGATAGTTATCACATGTTAGGATAGATTATAAAATGAAATTTGTAATGAATAGGCTCAAAATGAATTTTATAGTGATAATTGTAATGTTTTGATGATTGTCTTAAAAAATCGAGCCTTAGTCCCTTTGATCGATTCGATGTCGATCAATTGTGTGATTGGTCAGCCGCAATTTAACCCGTACCTGTCGCAGGACTGGGGTTGCGGGTAAAAATTCGGTTAGATAAAATTTTATATGAATTGGATAATCGGCCCTTTTCTTGTTTTAGGCCATTTATCAAGTTTTTAGTTCACATGTATAGTTGGTTGAATTTAATAGCTTCTTATATTGTAGAAACGGCCTTAGATTCCCTGAAGCCTTTAATATTGTTAATATTGCTAGAATTGGTATTGAATACTTCTTGCAGGTTGTTGTGTTTGTCATAGATAGGTCTTTATAGTCTCTGACGAGTATATGTTCACTGCTTAATAGCCTTTGTGTTCCTGACTTGGTGGGTTTATATCCAAGTTGGGGCATGACCTCGTTACTTATTTTGATAGTAAGTGGTCAGCTTAAGTACTAGTCAACCCTTTGGTGGACTCCTTAGGGTACTCACTTTGTTTTAGAAAAATTGTGGGTCTTGGGTGCGGTGGTGTGTATCCGCATGTCTAGGTCTGCGCAGATTTTAGGCTAGGGTTGTGTTGTGTCTTGGCCATGTTTTGATAGAACCTCTGAGCCAAGATACCGGTTCGATTACCTTCCCTACCTCGTGGTATAGACTCGAGTTACAGAGTGACTATTGACCGTACTAAGAACTTATGCCTGTCTTTGATATATTGCCCTTTCTTGTATGGTGATTTTATGAATTGTAATTGGTGAGATGTAAGCCGGTTACAATTGATAAAGTTTGGATTACTGCTTGTTAAATGTTTCACATGATAGTTTAATTTGGTCAATTTAGGGGTCGTAAGTTAGATTACTTGATAATTAAATGATTTATCATGTGGTTTACATGTTCCATTACATGTTACATTAAAATGACGTTTCGTGGCTGGGAGGACTCGAAGTTACTCCCCACTGAATTGTGGCTTTCGTGTTTGTATTAAATGCGATTGACAGGTTGAAGATGATTAGATGGGGTACACAGACGAGCTAGTGAGCAAGAGAACCTTGGACCTACTTTGGCTATTTTTTTATAGTAAACCTTTAGACTATTGGTTTTGTATATATTTTGAAGGGACATATGTCTCCCTCTTTTTCTTTGGGTTGTATCACTATAATTCCTTGTGTTTAGCATAGTTATGTAAATTAGTTTATTAGCTTTTGCAGGTTTTTGGCACTCTTAAGTTGGAGATGTTTGTGAATGGTTTAGGAAAATTTTAAAAATTACAGGTTTTGTCTAGTTGAACCAATTACAAACATATCCTGTCAGTTTTTCTGTAGATTTTACGTGGTTATTTATCGCTAAATTTAAGGGTGTCACAGGGGTAAAGGCGACGGGCAAGAATGGTGGCTATGCCACCGCAGGCAATGGTTCCCGTCTCCTTCAGCCCCTGGTCGTGGAGGTACTGGGCGGTCAAGTAAGCTATGTTGAAGGTAAAAGGACCCTCACAGTCGACGTTCAGATAACCGCCCAGGATGGAGAGCTCGGTGTTGGTCATGTTGTTCGGCTCCTTTCGGCCGAAAATAGAGCTCCCCATCAGTCTAAGGAAACAACGGACGGGGGGAAGGTGGACCTGATGGAGCTTTCGCCCCTGAAAAGTGGTATGGGCCAGACACCGCCAAAGCTGATGGTAGACCTTCCTCGGGGCAGCAGTCAAGCCCGTAGAAGAAAGGTCAAGTAACCTACCAAACTCCGCTAATGACATCGGAAAAGTCCGGTTAAACAACCGGAAAGAGACTGAAAGGCTGTCGGGGTCAGTCTCGTGCGCATCAGGGGAGAAGGTGAAAGAGCTGAGAAACTCGAGACTCAGCTCTAAAAAGGTACGGCCTCTCATAGTAATGAGCCCAGGCATCCCCGTGGCCCGCAGTAAGTCACAAACCGACTCGTAAATCCCGAGTCTATCTAGTGCCGATTTATCCAAAAATCGGCAAGGTACATGCACAGACTTAAGCAGGTTATAAAACTTCGTACGGTGTAAAGCGTTAACGAATAATACCTGCGGATAATCTGGGTGAGAGTCGAGGGAGGTGTCCCCTCGGACTGTAACAGTGCCAGAAGTAGAGGCGGAAGCAGAAGCAGCAGCTGTAGAAGTGTTAGGAGCGGAAGTAGAGGTAACAGGAGCTGGTGTAGCTCGAGACTGTCTACGATCCCGGCCTGTGGAACTCAAGGCAGAAGCCCGTAAAGCGACGGTGTGAGGAACCAGGGCTGCTCTGAAGGCAGCTGCGACTGCTGGCGAGTCCGCCACAGGTGTAAAAACAGGGGGTGGTGCAGAGGTAGTGGCTACTGTGTGGTCACCGGCCGAAGAGGAACTAGCAAGAAGTGCTAGCAATGTGGTGGTGACCGTAGAGGAGAGGTAGCTCGAATCGGGCTAGCGGTGAGCTAGCTTGAGTAAAAACCGTCCCTGCAGCTGAAACTAGGAACACAGGGGCTGTAGTGGTCACTAAAGTGGAGACAGTGGCAATAGCAGGGGCCACTGTCTCACTCGAGGACGGGCTAGAAGTGGTACTAGTAGAAGGTAAAGTACTAGACTCTATCCTGTAATCAAAGCAAGGGGTATGATAAGAAAACGACTGCTAACCGTGGCTAAAAAAGCATGTAAAACCAAAGATGTGGCAAAGATATAAATCCCCTAAAAGTCGAAAAATTTGACTCTACAAAGATAGAATTCCCAACAATCCTCAAACAAATTCGAATTACAAAGACGTAATGGCGATAGGGGACGGAGTGGCGATTAACAACAAAGATCAAGTGAGAACAACTGAGGTTAATTAAAGCAATGCAGCATATAGATCGTCTGACAATCGAAAAATTCGACTTAAACAACCCTAATCGCAGTTTCTGTGCAAAGGTTCAGTGAAAACCTATCTAGGCATCGACGGGAGTGCGATTTCAGTTAACGATCAGCAGCAAAATCGCAACAAAGATGCTAACTGGGCAAGTTACAGCAGCAAAACCGAAGTGACAGTCAAAAAATTCGACTGTCCTAAACCTAGGTTGCACGGACACGCCTGTTTTTTAGCCTTCGCGTGTCGGACACGGTGTCCGACACGGACACGCGAGGGACACGCCTCAAAACGTGTCCGACACGCCTTGAACCGTGTCCTTGGTTTTATTTAATTCCAATACGTCTTGGACACGGCCAAGACACCTCGGACACGGCCCGTGTCATATGTGGACACGGCTAATATCAATATTCATACCATTTTAAATTCTCAATCACGATATTCAATTATAGTATCACAGTAGCACACTAGCACACTAGCAGTCTAGCACAGTTACCTTCGTCGCCTTTGACTACTCCGGCGACCTCTGACACCGACGACCTCCGGCCTCCAGCCTCCACCTCGTCGTCGACGTCTCCCTCTCAGCTCTCAGCCTCTCACCAAGTTTATTTTGCAATTTTCCCCAAATTGAATCTAGGGTTTGTGCAAATTACATCAATTCGATTCTTTACTATCCATTAATTCGATCGTTTAACATGATTACAAAGAAAATAATGGTGCGTTGTTGGCTTGTTGCTTAGTAAAACTGGTTGTTTTTTTTTTTTTTTTTTGGTGAAAGTAAAACTGGTTGTTTCTTGAAATTATATTTTGTAGAAAATAATGGGTTTATTTCTTGGTTTCTTGATAAGGACTGATTATTTACTGGATTAATGGTTGTACACAATGGCCTAATGGGATTATTTCTTGGTTTGATGTTTTCTATAAAAAATAATGGAGGTAATTCGTGTAAGTGATCGTAGACATATTGGCATTTTTACGGGTAAGATATTAATATTTGTTTTGTCGTTTTTAAATGACCAAAAGTTTAGATGTTGGTTATAGTGTTATTCAAATTTCCTTTATTTTAATATGTATATTGATTTTTTTTTAGCCGTGTCCGTGTCCTAAAAATTTTGAAGTGCCGTATCCCGTGTCCGTGTCGTGTCCGTGTCCGTGTCCGTGTCCGTGTCCGTTTTCGTGCAACCTAGTCCTGAACTCAATCACAGAAATCATGTGAAATTCGAAAAGAATACATATAACAGCGAGGAATTGGGAATTATGATCATCAAGCAGGAAAGATAAGGGCAACAAACACAATCAAGTCGAAAAGAATCGACTAAACAGGGATTTCGGACCCCTCTTTCAATTTCACCTCATAAAATTCGAATTAATCAAAATTAAAATGCAAGAGGAAGGAAGAAACACTTACTTGATGATAAAAGACCTACAAATGCAATTAATCTTCAAATAAACAAGCAACAATAGGCGATTTTTCGAGCTAAAACCGCAAACCCTAAAACCCTCTTAAAAACGAGAAAATGAACCCAAATTAAGGGAAAAATAAGGGGCTTTTGAAGATTAATATGCAAACAATGGAATGTAGGAAGCGGATTTGGTGATTTGGGCAAGAAATTGGGGATTTGGGAGAGTTGAATCGAAATTGAGGGTTTGTTAGACGAAAATTTAGGGGAAAATGAAAGTTAGAAGAAAACAATAGAGTATAAGGCGAAAAACTCCCTGTGTCCTGTTCATTTCACTCGATCGAGTGGTTTTAAACCACTCGATCGAGGGCTTTGATGGTCCAGCTGCTTGGTCGAGTAAAATTTTACTCGATCGACCAATCCCTTTTATCGCTTTACTCGATCGACTGAAAAAAGCACTCGATCGACCAACTTTTCACTCGATCGAGTACAAAAAGTACTCGATCGAGGACTTTTCTCGCGTATGCTCTTGAATTTCGTCTTTTCTTCCTTGGAATGCGTAAAACTTCCCCAAACCTGCATAAAAACACACGCAAAAATTTCCCAATATACGAAATACGCATAAGAACAGTCTATAGTCTTACGTCTATGCTAAAAAATCTGTCTAAACTAATTGTCCTAATTAAAACGCAATAAAACAAATTCAAAAGAAATTCAAAAATTATCTATTACAAGGTGTTACACGGGGCATTTCCCCGCTTAATTTCCAACAATTTTCAGTAGCCCCTCGGAGGGCTCCTGACTGGAGGATGTCATCTCAGCAACATTGACTGTCCTCTTCAACTTCCATGAGCATGAGTTATCACTTGAAACGGTAGGAGGGAAGTAGTTCACATCCACGTAAGCGCGAACTTTCCTCGTCCTTGCTCCTTTATCACCAGCTTTAGCGTCATCGTCTTCAATTTGATTGATAATAATTACACCATGTCCTTTGACAACTACTTCATTGCTTTCATCTGTACATGCAGCAAGGAAAACAGACGAACTTTCCTCCTTTTTGCTCTCAGTCTGAGGCGGAGGGTTAAAAATAGCAGCACGATTCTCCAAATTTTCATCTGGAGTGTCAATAATAGGATCAATAGAAGAGAGAGCATTGCAAGGCTGGGCTTGCATGGGAGCTCTCCGGAACTTAGACTGATGAAAAATCAGCTCCTCGTCCCCTACCTGAAAAGTCAAAGTCTTCCCCCCGACGTCTATTACTGCACGGGCAGTGGACAAAAATGGTCTCCCTAAAATGATAGGGATGTGTGCATCTTCGAGGATGTCTAAGACAACGAAATCAACGGGAATAAAGAACTTCCCGATCTGAACAGCTACGTCTTCTACTACACCTAGTGGCCGTGATAAACTACAGTCGGCCATCTGGACAGTCATGTTGGTGCAACTCAGCTTTGTCAAACCAAATCTCTTAGCTAGAGACAACGGTAAGACACTCACGCTAGCGCCTAACTCGCATAGCGCGTTATCAATCAAATGCATACCGATATGACAAGGGATCGAAAAACTACCCGGATCTGACTGCTTAGGAGGTAACTTATTTTGAAATAGGGCTGACCCCACCTCAGTCAAAGCTACGGTCTCACTATCATTAATAGTCCTCTTACGCGATAAAATTTCTTTCATAAACTTTAAATAAGAGGGTACCTTAGTCAGCAATTCAGTGAACGGCACAGTGACTTCCAAGCTCTTCAAAAGTTCGACAAATTTGCCGAATTGTTGATTAGATTTTGTATTCTGCAGCCTCCTCGGGAAAGGAACCGTGATAGGTATCTCGAGTCCCTTGTTTCTCGCTTCCAATGTATCTTCCGGTGCAAGTTCTGTATCCTTTGGACGCTTCTTACCTCTCGAACGAGGTCTTTCCGGTGATATCTCGCTTAAACGAGCACTAGCAGGCTCTCGAATAAGCTTCCCGTCATCAATACTACTCGATCGACCAATTTTTTTACTCGATCGAGCAGTTTCTCCTTCAGAATCAGTCGATCGAGCAAAATTCCCACTCGATCGAGCAACTCTCTTTTCTGCTTCACTCGATCGAGCAGCAAAACCACTCGATCGACCGGTTTCTTCATCGTTTCTACTCGATCGACCACCTGAGATCAGTCGATCGAGCACTTTCTTGGCTGTCAGCTCGTTATTTTTGCCTGAACACTGTTCATCATCAGTTTTAGCCATCTTCGGGTCTGATTTCAACACTTCTGGTCCCTCATAAGAAAGACCGCTTCTCAATTCTATCAGATTTACCATCTCATGTGGATTCTTCTCATTTTGAGTCGGTAAATGACCCTGCTTTCTCGAGGATTGATTTGCGGCTAGTTGGGTAACTTGAGTTTCAAGTGCCTTAATAGACGCGTCCTTCTGTTGATCACTTGAGTTTCTTTGTTGATCACTCAGCTGAAACTGCTTTGTAAGGGCTTGTAACATGGACTTAAGCTCACCAATTTCACTCACCCCGCCGGAAGATGATGCACCTTGATTAGAAAGAGTGAAAGAAGGGGGCTTCTGATAGCCTTGTTGATTCTTGTGTGGAGGAATATACGGCTGCTGCTGGTTCGGAGGAGGAGTTGGATTGAGCACATTTTGGCTTGTCCACCTCAAATTGGGATGGACATCCGGCTCATAATAAGTGTTTGTCTGCCTATAATGTTGAAAGGCAGCACAAGACTCAAAAGGACTAGGACAATTCTCTGAAACATGTCCCTCAGCTCCACATCTTCTACAGACGAAAGGACCGTCTGTCATAGCATTCACCTGATAGATCCCTCCTTTAGAAGCTCCTCCCAACTCGTATTTATCAAATCTCGCAGTGAAAGCTTCAAATGCAGCTACAGAAGGAGATTCAGCACTCCTCCTTTGATTCCCTCTGGAATTCCCATACTCAGCTTTATGGGTGGCTAAGTCATCAATGATCTTCCACCCCTTAGTCTCTCCCATATTCTCAAAGCAAATCGGCCACTAGCAAAGCATCCAAGATAGCCCTCTCGATCGTCATACATGACCGTTATAGAACCGATTGCATAGACTCCACTTTTCGAAACCATGGTGCGGAATGGTTCGCACCAACTTCTTGAAACGGACCCATGCCTCATGAAAGTTCTCGTCGGTCCCCTGTTTAAAGCTCGTGATCCGAGCTCTAATAGCATTAGTCTTCGAGGCGAGAAGTACTTCTTGTAAAATGCCAAAGCCGTGAATTCGATCGGTTATCCCATGAGCGGCCGGTCCAGATCCCTATACCACTCCCCTTGCAAAGATCGCAGAGTGAGAAGATAAACATGGTTTCTTTTATCCGATCCGGGGTCACGCCGATTGGTGGGGGTATGGAGCAGCAATAATCGATAAAGGTCTCCATGTGCTTGGCTGCATCTTCATTTGCAGCTCCCCCAAATTGGTTTCTCTCAACCAAATTGATATAAGACGGCTTCGGCTCGAATTTTCTCGCCTCCCCTGGTAATACAAATCCCTTATAGAGATTCGCAGCTGTCGGCTCAGAGTGACTAGCAATAGTTGCTTCTTCGGCCATTTCTAGAAAGTCCGGAGAAGTGACGGTCTCAACTGATGAATTATAAATAGGAGATGAAGGTGGATCCTCCTCAAACAGAGCGTTCTCGTAATAACTAGACAGAGTACTCAGCTCTTCCTCCTCGGCAATATACCCTAGTTGATCGCCTCAACTCGCGCAAAGATTTCTCAATCTCAGGATTGTAAGGCAATAATTCACCGCCCTGTGACCTGCGCATAAGAAGAAGCTACAAATAGAATATAAGAATAGTTTAAGGAACGGATGCCCCTTAAACTAAAAGAAAGACTAAAAATTAAAACAACAAATAATTTAAACAATTGCCTCCCCGGCAACGGCGCCAAAATTTGACACGGCTATCGCAACCCTATCAAAGATAAAACCTAACGGTCTCAACTAAAATGTAGCAGGCAATGAGTATCGAATCCACAGGAGGTAATGTAATTATCGTTGCCTAATTCTAGTCCTAAAGTAACAATGGGGGGTTTTGTTGAATTGGTTTCTAAACTACGAGATTTGAAGGAAGAGAAATAAAGGTAAGAACAATAAGAGCAGGAAAATCGGTTTAAACTATCAAGAAGAGAGGGACATGTCGGGATTTCGGTTCACTACGGTAGTCCAGTAACTCAGCTGTAAATGATTCAGACGAACTAATGTGAGACGGATGTTGAAAGGTCCTTTCGGTCCACTTTCTATCCTAAAATACCACTAACTTAACTTTCATCCTCATTAGGGTAGTCTACTGTTCATAACAGGCCTATTTAGTCCAATCTTTCGATCTAGGATTAATTTTAGCCAGATTAAAGGGTGACATAGAAGCGTGCACTCAACTAAGTCGAAAAAATACAATTAAATTGCTATGGTGACATGGTCTCACAATTGATCCATCTAATTCATTCACTACATCGCCACATTTCTACCGCAGATCCCCTAATCCCAACATGAAAGGGGTTTAGCTACTCATATCGCTAATTAAACTAACAAAAATTAATTTCCCAGCAGTAAACATTATAAAATAAACAATAAATTGCATAAAAGAAATTAGGGCAGAAGGGTAATCGAAGTAAACAAGCAATTGAAAGCAAACAAACGATTAATTATTATTAAGAAGGAGAAAGGAATTACAATCCAAGCGAATCCGGCGTAAAGAACACAAAATCCGAGTGAAAATAATCCCAAAGCAAGGTTACAGTGAAGAGGAATAATGTACGTAGCAAAGTTTAACAGTAGAGAGTTTGATCAGATGAAAGATCCTAATTAACCTAGTAAAGCGTGCTTAAATAGCAAAAGAAATAAGTTTAGCGAAATAAACACTCACGCGGGCTGATTAAAGCCCAAAACCATCAAAACCACTCGATCGAGTGGATTAAAACCACTCGATCGACCAACTCTTCAGCCAAAACTACTCGATCGACCAGAAAGTACGTCACTCGATCGAGTAGATGGTCTTTCTGCAGGCTAATGGTCGAGTACAAAGGTGCTCGATCGACCATCTTGGGATGTAGAAACCACTCGATCGAGTGGAAAAACTGCTCGATCGAGTGCTTCATCTTCATTTCAGCTCAAGTCCGCCACCGAATGCCTCGTAATGCGTGCCACGACGCTTCCAAATGCAAGATATCTCACTCGGAACAATCCCGTCTCCTCTAAATGCATGCAAAAAGGACGAAAAAGGGTACGATTCCACTACTTTCGCGTTCATTTCTACAAAATGGACAAAACGAACCAAAGTAGCCAATTCGGGGCAAAATACCATAAAAATAGTATAAATATGCATAGAAATACGTGCTGAAATAGGCTAAAAAGACTATACATTAGGCACGTATCAATATTATTGAAATGATTTTTTGTATAACGAAAGACCTAAGTGATATACTTAAACTATTAGCAAGGAGTTGATGACATGTGACTTATACAAATAAAATTTTAGACTAAATACGCATTCAATAATTTTAAAAATAAATTTTATGTGAGTAATTTTTGAGTGGGTACACGAGAAAATGTATTTGTTAAACAATGGACATCATTCTAGTTTCATTTCAATATCTCTTGTTAATTAGAGTCATCTCTATATCTTTTGTTGTTGGCAAACTTTTATGTGAGGAGTTTTAACGCCTATCTCAATGAATTTCAAAGAAATAAGGATACACAATTTGTATTATTATACTTCTTCCATTTTTTTAATTATCATCTCATTTGCTTGTGTGCAATAATTAAGATTAAGAAAACATAAAAACCAATTGAAAATAAAAGGAAAAAGTTTGCAATTGGTGGAGTAATGTGAGAATTTTACCCTTAAACGATGACATTATTTTGTAATTTAAAAAAAAAAAAATTATAAGAAACATTTAGTAAAAAGTACGTCCCAAAGTAGAAATTAAATAAAAAGGGTGATAATATAAAAATGGACAAAAAAAAGAGAAGTGGGGTGATAATTAAAAAATATTCGTAACAAATGATTATGAGATAACAAAAATATATACAAACAAAAAAAGTAAACATTTCTCGAAGAAAGATTGAGAGTGCTAGAAGAAAATATTTGACAGAAAACAAAAAAATGATTTAAAGGTTTGAAAGCATTCAAAATGGAACAATGGATTGGAGAATGATCATCGGATTTCGCTCAAAAACCATGCAAAATATTTACCTTGATCCGCATTAAAAGATCCGATTTATATCCTTGGAGCATATAACTTCAACACTCCCATTAAGACATTTGGTTTATAATCTGTCTGTTGACTAAGATATTTGATTTATAACTTGATTGACAAAATACAAGTTGAAGAGTACACGGAAAACTAATAAAGTGCACGAAAGGGTATAAAACAATTTAGTACAATTTACAAATTTGTCAATTAATATTCCAAGGGTTGGAATATATAATGTAACATGTCAACAATAATTAAAGATTCATACTAAAATTTGATATTGCGCACACATCATAATAATAATAATAAAAAAAGGAAAACTCAATGAAAACGAAAAATATATTCAAGTCGAAAGATAATTGCAAAGAAGTTTCATAACCATTATTTCTAATTTCATACAATGTTTTTGATATGTGAGTATGTCTTCCTCCTGCAATTTTAATACAAACACAAAAATAATAATTAAATAGGATTCTAACTATTAATTAATTCAAAACATAATAAGAATAAAAAAGTTAAATAATTCAATTGGTTATATATGCATACTTTACCTACCAACTTTTTGGATAAAAATGAAAAATAGGATTGTTGTGATATTTATATAAGAAAATTTTTGTAATTAATTTCAATAATTTATTTGAGAGAAGAAGAATGGGGGAGATAAAAAGTTATGGTGAAATAAATACAAAGTATAATAATTGTGAGGAAAACCAAAAGACCATCTATTAAAAAAAAAAGAAAAAAAAAAGTTAAATGAATAGGTAGATTAATACCAAATTTATGAGAGAAAAATAAAGAGTTTGTATTAATTTGTTTTTTGTATTTGCCACTAATATTTTTTTTATTTTGTTTGTATTTTATAAGCATGTAATACATGGTATTTAGAGATTACTTTTATTTAGATAATTACTTACTTTTAATTAGATAATTAAGTAATTAATATAATTAAATTATTATTAACCAATAGAAAAAATACACGTGGATTAAAATTAAATGCTTTAATTAGGCTTTTAACTATATTATATAAATAGATAAAATGCAAAGAAAAATAACATAAAATGAGGCACTTAAAATTACTTAACATGACACACGTCAAATAATAAACTACTCATCTTTTCTTTTTATTATATTGTGTAGATACTAATAATTAAGTCATTTATCATACTAAATTTTGAAAAAAACAATTAATTTGTAATAAATTTTAAAGGATAATTAAACAATAAAAATGGAATGGAGAAGGTCTCATTTAAATTATCCTTTACGTGATATAATTTCAAGAACTAAATACATAGTATTACTACCCTTTTAAAATTTTATTATTAGTGTTTAATTTACTTATGTATTTACAGAATTTCTTTGTAAATTATTTAAATTAAATAAATATTTTTTTGCATATATTTTATATTTTACAAAACCTTATTCTTTACGTGAAATAATTTCATGAACTAAATACACGGTATTACTACCCTCTTAAAATTATATTATTATTTATTAGTGTTTAATTTCATTTAAGTATTTACAGAATTTGTTTGTAAATTACTTAAATTAAATAAATATTTTCTTTTCCATATATTTTATATTTTCCTAAGAAAATATTTTATATGATATTTAATACTCATTTGTTGATTACTTAGTTCTATAAAACATTTTCTATATACAACAAAGTTATAATAAGTGAACTAGTTTTGTGGCCCGTGAAATTCACGGGATGTTTTGTTTTGAGTTGATGTTTTTAGTATTTTTATTAATTGAAATTTTATAAAATATCAAAATATATAGTAAGCTCACCTTATGAATAATTCATCATTGGTCGGGCATTTACATGTTAACATAAAGATCAAAGTCGATAAATTAAATAAGTCAAAGTAGGTGAATATTGCTATTTTTTCGAAGGTAAAATGATGGAAAAAAAAACAAACAAATACCAAAATAAAATATACATTTGAAAAAAGAGGAAAAAAAACTATTAGTCATTCACGTTGATGTCGTCAATCTTGTAGTTAGTCTCCAATATATAGTTATTTAAGCTATCCTAGTATTTTACTTCTTTATATAGTCTTCTTTTTATAACGAATCGACCCTATAATAAAAAAAAGTAACTCAATAAAAAAAGTAACTCGATAATTAGTAACTCAACAAAATAGTGAAATTTGTTTTATACAATATTATCCTTGTTAACTTAAGTTTCCTCTTAAATAGTGAAAGAAAAAGGGAATGAGAATGAAGTCATAGATAAGTAAGTATATTACCTTTGAATAGCTCAACACCACAAATCTTGATATCCCCTAAATGAGAACAAAACAAACACAAACGATGAAATTGAAAATGTGATGGAACATTTCATAACCAATGGAACTTACATAAAATAAAAAGTAAATAAATTAGTTAATAATTTTAAAACCTTAATACACTTGGTTTGATGTTAATAGAATAATAGGAAAGTTTAATGATACATGTAGTTCTACTGAGGATAGAGATAAGAAAAAATTTGGGTTATAAATTTTGTCTTCCATCAAAAAAGATATAAAGAATTGAGGATGCGTTTTATGACTTTTGAGCATCCTTTTTTCATTATTATCAAAATTAATATAGGTATAAATATCAATCAAGGTTCACTGAGCATCATTTTTCTTTATTATGAAATTTAATATAAACATTAATAAAGAATAAAGAGAAATGGAATGTATAAGTTTTGCTTGATTATTATTATTATTATAATTTATTTTTTTACAAGATCCACTTTAAATGAGAATTATTTAAGATGTTGTCTTATTATGTAATTAAAATATGACATGTAAATGATGATAGTTAGTTTGCTTGTCTTTTAATTAGATTTATATATTTTATATTTACATTATTGAGTTATAGTTTTTTTTTTTTCATTATTATGAAATTTAATATAGACATAAATATGGAGGAAAGGAGAAATGGAATGTAAAAGATTTGCTTTATTCATATTCTTATTTTTTTTTTGTTTTTTTACAAAATCCACTTTGCATAAGAGTGGTTTAGAAATTATCTTATGAAATTTAAAATATAACATTCAGATGATGGTAGATAGTTTGGCTTACTTTTTAATTATAGATTATAGTTTTATAAATTTAATTATTATCCCATGCATGTCATAGTGTCAATATAATTAAATAATCAATAAAAATGAATAAGAATTAATGGGGTGTGAAAAAGTCATGTGAAATGAAATTGAATGTTCTAAGCTACCCTTTTAATTAGATAGTATAGATTCATGCAATGTTATTGATAATTGAGTATGTCATCTTCCTGAAATTTCAATACAAACACAAAAACAATAACTAAATAACATTCTTACTATTAATAAATTTAAAACATATTAAGGATAAAAAACGAAAGAATTCATTTAATTATCTATGTATGTATACTTTACCTACCAACTTTTTGAATAAAAATGAAAATTAGGATTGTTATAATAGTTATATAGGAAACTTTTTTATTATTAATTATTGATTAAATTCAACAATTTATTATAGGGAAGAGGAACGATTTTGTGAATTAAAAGGAGATAAAAAAATTATGATAACTACTCCCTCCATTTTTTTATATATGACGTTTTGCATTTACGAGGTAAGCCTTTGACTTTAATATTTACAAAAATATATTTGTTCAAAAAATATAAAAACGGTACCATTAAATTCCTTACGAAAAACTCTTTCATATGAGTATATATATCATAATATTTAGTCTTATATTTTAAGAGATATTGAAGAGAGAAGGAAGTGTCTCGAAATGTGAGAAAGTCATATATAAAAAAACAGAGGGCGTACAAATTATAATGGTGGTGAGAGAAACCAAAAAACCATCCTATTAAATAAAAGAAATGAAAGGTTAAATAAATAAGTAGATTAATAACCAAATTTATGAGAGGAAAATAAAGAGTTTGTATTAATTTATTTTTTGTGTTTGCAATTAATATTTTTAAAAAATTTTGTTTACTTATAAGCATGTGACAGTTTTAAAGATAACTTTTATAATATTGTATAAATAAATAATCAAGTAATCAATATAGATGAATTAGTATTTACCAATAAAAAATCGACATGTGGATTAAAAATTAAATGTTTTAAGTAGCCTTGTAACTATATTGTATAGGTACAATTTTTTTTTTTTCAACTTCATTTATTCTTCTTCGTTCTTAATTTCATGTATTCGGTTTTTTTATTTCAAATACATATAATACTACTTCATATGAAATATCTTGAAATTATTAACTTATAATTAATGCGTATTTTTTTATTGTAGTTTTTTTTAGTTAATTAAGTTTAAAGTTAATGGAATATGGATGGATTTGTAAAGGAAATAAGTGAATTAAATTAATGCAATATAATAATAAATTGATAATCCAAATCATATTAGTTTGCCAAGTCACATTGTTATTGCATACGTGGCTTTTTTTCATCCCATGTGGCATTGTCTACGTGGATTTTTTAGGCTAGCCTTTTAATAATGTTATATAGATTAGTGACAAATCTGACAATACAAAAAAAAATATTTGTTTTCAACTTCATTTATTCTTCTTTGTTCTTAATTTCTTATGTATTCATTTTTTTATTTCGAATACATATAATGCTAATCCATATGAAATTTCTTGAAATTATTAACTTATAGTTAATGTGTATTTTCTTATTGTAGTTTATTTTTTTAGTTAATTAAGTTTAAAGCTAATGGAATATGGATGGATTTTTAAAGGAAATAAGTGAATTAAATTAATGCAATATAATAATAAATTGATAATCCGTGTCATATTAGTTTGCCAAGTCATATTGTTATTGTATACGTGGTTTTTTTCATCCCATGTGGCATTGTCTACGTGGCCTTTTTAGGCTATCCTTTTAATAATATTTTATAGATGTTAGGAAAAGTTGTATATACGAGTTACTTAGATTTTGTTTAGAGAAAATGGTATGATATGGAAACTTTATGAAAAAAATGTAGGTAAAAGAGTAAAGTGCGTATGTGAAGAAGTAATTCAAAAAAAAAAAGTTCATGATTGAGTAAATCATAACTATAAATAAATACAACCCTTGATTTTATTCTATCTACCCACATGTGTTGAACCGTCACGTTTATATCCGTCATAAAGGGAATCTTGAGTCTTGACTCTTGAGTGATATTTAGACCATTCTATTTCACCCAAAGGCCCTCGTATTAAAGTTTATCTCTCGTCTTCAAACATATATATATACAGATGAACTGAAGACACGGTCAATTTCCGTAGCTAAACAAAGCTGAAACAAGCTGAAGAAGAAGAAGAATGGTTAATTAAACAATGCAAGGAATTGATCATCAACAGCAGCAACAACTAGCCGCTCTAATCTCTGCCGCACTCGGCAAAGGCGGCGCCGAGTCGTCAACCGACGGTGACTCCGATGAGTCGATACGAGTCGCTGCTGTCAAGTCGCTTCACCGATTCATCATTTACCCTCCCAACTCGCTCCTCCTTTCTCATTCCCCCGCTTTTCTCTTTCAAGCCCTCTCTCAACTCATTTCTCACCCGTATGTTCCCTTTTCTCGTACTTCGTATTATTTTATTTATGAATTGTAACTAATTTTAGGGCGAACTAGTAATATCATAAGGTAAACTATTAAAAAAAATCGATTATTAGGGGCAGCTGCCCCTGCCCCGTGCCCTTGCTAGCCCCCTTAGTTCCGCCACGCTGACTAATTTAATTCCAAAATTGATTATTTTATTTATGAATTGGGACTAATTTTAGGGCGAACTGGTAATGTCATAAGGTAAACTATTAAAAAAAATCGATTATTAGGGGCAGCTGCCCCTGCCCCTGCCCCTGCTAGCCCCCTTAGTTCCGCCACGCTGACTAATTTAATTCCAAAATTGATTATTTTATTTATGAATTGTGACTAATTTTAGGGCGAACTAGTAATGTCATAAGTTAAACTATTAAAAAAAATCGATTATTAGGGGCAGCTGCCCCTGTCCCTGCTAGCCCCCTTAGTTCCGCCACGCTGACTAATTTAATTCCAAAATTGATTAAGGTGACTGACCTAGTGACCTGCTAGCCCCTTTAATTCCGCCACTGCTGACTACTGCTACTGAATTGCAGGTTATATTCAGTGCGTGAGTCGGCCGCTACCGCCTATGGGGCACTGTCGGCTGTTTTATGTTCTATGCCACGTCCTTCTACGGGGCATTCTCTGGTTAGCCGTTACATTTCGTGGGCATTGCCATTGCTGAATAATGTGGCCGCCACGGATGGTTCGTTGATACTTGCTTTACACAGTCTTCGTGAATTTCTTAGTGTTGCGGAGGCTGGGGCTACCCACACATATGCTTTCTCAATTTTAAAAGCCTGTCGACAACTGCTTGAGGATGACCGAATAACACTTCATTTGTTGCCTCACCTTTTGCCTCTTTTTACCCTTCTTTCGTTGAAATTTTATAACTGTTTTCGACCGCATTTTGTTGATATTGTGGACTTGCTTCTTGGATGGGCTATGCTTCCTGATCTTCCTGATTCTGACAGGCGGCTTATTCTTGCTACGTTTCTGCATTTTCAGAATTACTGGCCGAATAATCTTCATTTTCCGTTAGGGTTGTTGTCTAAGTTTTTAGGTGATATGGATGTGCTGCTTAAAGATGATACTCCTGCCACTTCACACCAGTTTAACCGACTTCTTGCTCTCTTTTCGTGCTTTTCTGCTGTCCTTCAGTCAACTGCTTCTGGTTTGCTAGAGATGCATCTCTTACACCAGATAATTGACCCGTTGATTAACATCATCCCACAGTTGATGTGCTGCCTTTCTTTGTTAGGAAAGAAATTTGGGTGGTCGAAATGGATTCAAGATTCTTGGAGATGCTTAACTCTCTTAGCTGAAATTTTAGGTGAAAAGTTTGCTGTTTTTTATCCGCTTGCGCTTGATGTCTTGTTTCAGAGTTTACATGTCGATGGCTCTGTTAAGCCTATGAAAGACGGGAGGCTTAGTTCGTTTCAGATTCATGGTGTTCTGAAGACCAATCTTCAGTTGCTGTCCCTGCAAAAGTTGGGCCTTCTCCCATCTTCTGTTCATAAGATTTTGCAGTGGGATGCTCCCATCTCTCGACTGCGATTACATCCTAACCATTTAGTGACGTCAAGCTCTGCTGCTACTTATGTTTTCTTGCTTCAGCATGGGAATGATGAAGTTGTCCAACATTCCATCAACTTATTGTTTGGTGAGCTAGGGATGTTGAGCGGCATTCTGCGTGGGGATCTTGGCAATCGAGATGTGGATAACGACTCTGTCTATACTGATTCCTACTCAAAGCTGGAGCTGTGTGCATTCATCAAATTTGATTTCAACGTTTTGCTGAGCTGTGTTTTCCCCAGAAAGGAAGATATTTTGTTCACCCCATCTGACACAGCCAGTTTATTGCTGCAAAGGTCAGAAAAAGTGTCATCATTTCTAATGACAAATTTGTGCCCATCCAATTCATCTGTTGCAAGCTTTTTAGAGCTAGGAGTGACTATTCTTGAGGCTCTAGTTAGGCTCACTTCAGTAGAGCTATTGAGCAGGTGTTCCATTGAATTATTCCAGGGTGATTCTGCTGATAAGACAGATAAAATTTGCACTAATCCGAGCCTTATCATTCCCAAATGTTTAGGGATAGTAATAAATCATTTAAACAAATACAGTAGTATCCCTTTGAAAGCCCTTGATGTTGACTCTCCCCTAGCCGTAAAAATGAAAGCCCTCGATTGGATATCCAAGTTCTGTGAGGATATGACTAGAATATATGAGAGATTGGGAGGTAATGTTGTTCCTTGTGACGATCCTGGATATAGTTCTGCCGTGTGGACTCTAGTATCTTCTGTACTTAGTGCTGGATTTGACAGAGAACCAAGAGTGAGGTTTCAAGTGGCGGTAGTCTTTGGGATACTTTTACGAGCAAAACTTGCCCACCCCAAGCACTTCCATCAAATGGCAGAATTCGTTGTTGAAAAGATTGGGGATTCAGATGCTAATGTAAGAGGTGCATTTGTCAGACATCTTTCCGATTTCCTTCCAGTAGCTGTGTATTTGTGTGGTTCATCAGATAGTGGTATGGTTAGTGTGTCCAGGTCTAATTTCTGCAAGATAGGAAATCAAGCTGGCATGCACTGGAAGAGTGTGTTTGCCCTGAAGCAACTGCCACAGCGCCTGCAACCACAGCAACTTGTTTCTATTTTGAGTTACATCTCTCAGCGATGGAAGGCACCCCTTTCTTCTTGGATTCAACGGCTTATTCTACATTGCAACAGTGTGAAGGACTTAAATCCAGGCCCAGTGGAGGAAATAGGCTCCTGTGGTAACAATAGTCTATGGAGGGATGCAATACTTGATGCCGATGTTCTTGAAAGAATCAACTTAGTAAATAACTTAGCTGGTGTATGGTGGGCTATACATGAAGCTGCTAGATATTGCACAACTACCCGTCTCAGGACCAACCTTGGAGGACCAACTCAGACTTTTGCAGCTTTGGAGAGAATGCTTTTGGATGTGGCGCACATGCTCCAACTAGTTACCGAGCATAATGATGGAGGTTTGAGCATAATGGGATCCAATGGTACACGTTTATTGCCAATGAGATTGCTACTGGACTTTGTTGAAGCTTTGAAGAAGAATGTGTACAATGCTTATGAGGGTTCATCTGTACTGCCATGCGCATCTCGTCAGAGTTCATTGTTTTTCCGGGCAAATAGAAAGGTCTGTGAGGAGTGGTTTTCTCGTATTTGTGAACCAATGATGAATGCCGGATTGGCGTTGGAGTGTCATGATGCTGTTATCCAGTACAGTTCTCTGCGTTTGCAGGAGCTCAAGAATACTGTGGTGTCCACCTTGAGGGAAAACGCACAGATGACTGATAACCAACATAAAGCAAGGTCTAAATCAGCTCGAGATGTTATGTGTGTTGTGCGATGCATGGCTTTGGCTCTGTCTAAGAAACATGAATCTGCTGCTCTGATTGGCTTGCAAAAATGGGCGCATTTGACCTTTTCTCATTTGCTTGAGGAAAGACAACAGGCAGCAGAGGACAGCTTGACATCAGGACCTTTCTGGTGGATCAGTGGTCTTGTACATCAAGCAAATGGAGAATACGAAAAAGCTGCCGCTTTTTTCACTCTTCTGCTGCAAACAGAGGAATTCCTTAGTTCTGTGGGAGCCGATGGCATACAATTTACAATCGAACGTGTTATTGAAAGCTATGCTGCAATTTCTGACTGGAGGTCTCTTGATTCTTGGCTACTGGAGTTACAAAATTTACGGGCGAAGCATGCTGGAAAGAGTTACTCGGGTGCTATGACCGCAACAGGCAATGAAATAAATGCAATCCATGCGCTTTCGCACTTTGACGAGGGCGATATTCAGGCAGCTTGGGCGTCCCTTGATTTAACGCCTAAAAGTAGCTCTGAACTTACTCTTGATCCGAAATTGGCATTGCAGAGGAGTGAGCAGATGCTTTTGCAGGCATTGCTATATAAAACTGAAGGCAAACTGGATCTAGTGCAAGATGAATTGCAGAAGGCCAAGTCAATGCTGGATGAAACTTTGACAGTTCTCCCTCTAGATGGATTTCCTGAAGCATCACCAGTTGCCATTCACTTGCACTGCATAAAAACACTTGAAGAGTACTGTAGTCTTAACAAACTACAGGAGAAACCTCAGCAATTGGCGTCTATTTTGAATCCGTATCTTCAAGCAGTGCATCTGCCTATGTGTATTATCCAGCAGGATTGTAATCCGTGGCTGAAACTTTTTAGGGTCTATAGAACTATCCTACCTTCTTCATCTGTTACTTTGGAGCTCTGCAAGAATTTGATGGGTTTGGCTCGCAAGCAGGGGAATTTGGGTTTGGCTAATCATTTCAAGAACCATCTCAGGGATCAAATTAATAGTTGCTTGGAGGTAAGTAACCACCAATTCCTAATGTCAAGTTTGACATATGAAGAAATCTTGTTGATGTATTCTGAGAACAAGTTCATGGATGCATTTACGCATATGTGGTCATATGTGAAGTCATGTTTCCTCTCTTTAGAAAGCTTAGATTTTGTTATGCCTGATCATCGGTTGAAGGCGAAAGCATGTCTGAAATTGTCGAACTGGTTGAGGCGGGATTATGCTGATTTTAATGTTGAAAATGTTGTCCTAGATGTTGTCTCCACCTTTAACCAGTATGGTGAAGGAAATGAATCCTCAGTAGAAGAGAGTCTGATCTTTAAACCAAACACGCGTTTAGTTATCGAGGAAATAGCTGGAATAGCCACAAAATTGGCTACACGTCTTTGCCCTACTATGGGGAAGTCCTGGATTTCATATGCATCTTGGTGCTTTTCTCAAGCTAAAGAGAGTCTTTCTCCTTCACACGGAACTGTCCTCCATTCATGCTCTCTTTCTCCTATTCTCGGCCAAGAACTGCCGCTAAAGAGGTTCAGTTTGACTGAGGATGAGATATCAAGAGTGCGATCCATCATTTCCCAGTTTCTTTTTGCAAAAGATGCAACAGCTTTAGTGGGTAAAGTAGTGAATGTAATTGAAGCTGCAGCTGCAGCACCTGGTGCGGAAAATTTTGCTTGTGAATCTCTGCTTGCCGTAGTATCCTCTCAGCTTCGTAGGACCTTGCTGGATGAAAATGTGCAAACAGAAGAAGACATAACACCATCTTCTCTCAACGAATTGGTTGACATTTGGTGGTCATTGAGAAGGAGAAGAGTGTCCTTATTTGGGCATGCTGCTCATGGTTTTGTACAATACCTGTCGTATTCATCTACTCAAGTCACTGGTTCTCCACCAATTAACCATGATTTAAGATCCTTTAACCAAAAAAATGGTAGCTTAATCCTGCGAGCCACTCTTTACATACTACACATTCTTCTGAATTACGGTTTGGAGTTGAAGGATACACTTGAACCCGCCCTTTCTGCTGTCCCGTTGTCGCCATGGCAGGTTGCAAATTGTTTTAACTTTTATGTTACTATTTGGTTTATCTCTGGTCATGTGAGACGGTCTTACAATAATCTTATCTTAAGATGCTGCCTAGATTGTAACACAATCTTTTTTAAGGACAGTTGCGGATTTTCATAGAGGCATTGATCTCGTTGAACTCTTCTGAAAATTCTATAGAACACTGTCTTGAAAAGCAATAAAGATGCTCTAAAACTACAAGATGTCTGATGTCATCAGAATCTTGAATTTTTAATGGAAGTTGTTAAGATCGGTCCCGTACCATTGTGTTTGTTTAAAGCAATGCTTTGCCTATAATCTGACACTGGTCTCTTGTAGGAACTGACACCCCAACTCTTCGCGCGCCTAGGTTCTCATCCAGAACCTAAAACTCGAAAGCAATTGGAAGGCTTGGTAATGAGTCTGGCAAAGTCGACCCCATGGTCTGTGGTATATCCGACCCTTGTTGACGTGAATGCTTCTGATGACGGACCGTCAGAGGAACTTCAGCGTATTCTGGATTGCTTGGTAAACCTTAACCTTACTATATACTTCACTTTTGTTTGTTTTTTGGTATCTCTTCAAGGGTGTGGCTATGAAAGCTGTGAATAAACTCTGGTCATTCTGTATCGGGGCATTACACCTAAGTTTGATCTCTTTGGACTTACTTTTTGATTGGCTTAGTGTCATGGAAGAAACTAAATTCAACTTTCAGAACAGAACCTCCGTAAAATTCAAACTGTGCGTTAACGAAGTTGATGCTTTTGTGGATATCTGATCATGTTCTTTTAACTTGTGGTGATGGAATAAGTGTACAATTTGACTGTGAAGCATGGATGCTCTACCCTTGACTGTGAAACATGGATGCTCTACCCTGGATGGTGTATCCATGTAGCATCCATGCGTTGGACTTTAACACTCCTGAATACTTAAAAATATAAATTTAATAAAGACTAGACCAAAAAAAATAGATCATTCACTACGGAGAGTAGGGATACATGAATATGGAATCACACACTATAGGAGCTTGATAATCAGGGATGATAACTCCAAATCAGTGTAACGAAAGAATAGTTTGAGGGCTCAAAATCTAGTAATTGACCAAGTTAAACAAGTTTAGATTAGATGGTAAATTATTCGTAGAACCAGCTAATGGGTTTTCCTCTAACTTGACGTGTCGTGCCCTTTATTTCCCCTTTAATATTTACATGTCTAGGAGGTCATATGCTTCACCCTTTTTTATTACGTATTGCTGAAGATTCACTATTTGTTGGTTTTGAGTATGATAAAGCAACATGGCTAAATAGTTTGTCTGTGCGTCTTACAATTTGAGTTAGCAGTTGAGACACTTTGTAAACAGTCCATCTATGTTTTCAACAAAGGAAAAACGTTGCCGTCATCTAACATTCCCTTTTAGGCACTGAGATAATGTTGTTGTTTCACATGTTCGAGTGTCAGACTCGTGTCTTATTGTGTCCGATATTCACATCCATGCTGCTTAGCTTTTGAAGCACAGAGCACTATGAAACTTTGTTTTAGAAATCTCTGATTCTTCACTAGATAGTTTTTCGGTGAAGCACTGCAATGTTGTTTTATGGCTTTGAAGAGCTATGGCTGTTCCTTGGATGCAATCATCCCTGATACTGAGGTCTTGATGTGTAAGTGAGCTTGATGTAGATGTAGTTTGCGTAATTGATTGATTTTTTTATGGAACACAGATGATGCTTTATCCAAGACTGGTACAGGATGTTAAACTCATGATATATGAGCTTGGAAATGTTACCGTTCTTTGGGAGGAACTATGGCTCAGCACACTCCAAGATCTTCATGGAGGTAGCCTTAGCTTACTGCTGTACCATGGTTTCTATGTTCTTTTACTTTTGCAAATGATTTCGTGGAGTTCTAACCAAAAAGGGGAGACTTTTTGAATTGATGATGTAGCCTGTTTAGGGGCAGTCACTTTCAATTTGAGTGACATCGTATTACTGATTGTTACTGGTTAACTGTTCTTTGATGGTTGATATACTCTTCTAACTGGAATTCATAAATTATAAGTCTTGCTACTTAATAATAATCCATCCATCCAACATTTAATATTCCCATATGACTTTGGTGATCAACCAACGTCAACTTTGACCACTAATCTCTTCATATATATGTAGTGTTGTATTGTTTTTTTGTTTGATTTATCAAAATAACTATGTTCATGTTGTCGTTTTAAAAAGTTGTTAACTATTGTATATTGAGAAAAAATATAGGCCAAAGGCGACATTGTTTGATGACTAAAGGTAGATGGTTACAGCAAAATAAGAATGGAGGGAGTATATGATGGTGTTTCACATGCTTAAATCTTTAACCAAAATATATTTCTCTTCCTCTTGTGATTTGAACTTCTGTGTTTTGCAGATGTAACAAGGCGAATAAACTTGCTGAAAGAGGAAGCTGCGAGAATATCAGAGAACATTACTCTTAGTCAAAGTGAAAAGGTCAAAATAAATGCAGCAAAATATTCCGCCATGATGGCCCCAATTTTTGTGGCCTTGGAACGTCGTCTGTCTCTCATATCTAGAAAAGCTGAGACACCTCATGAGAAGTGGTTCCAGGATGAGTACAAAGAGCCAATAAAATCTGCCATTCTAGCCTTTAAATCTCCTCCACCATCTGCTTCATCACTTGGAGATGTCTGGCGACCTTTTGATAGTATTGCTGCGTCCTTAGCTTCTTATCAGAGGAAGTCAGCAGTTTCCTTACGAGAAGTTGCACCACAATTGGCTTGCTTATCGTCTTCTGATGTTCCCATGCCTGGCCTTGAGACACAATTCATGCTGTCTGAATCTGATAGAGACTTTGGTAGTACTTCACTGGGTATTGTCACAATTGCTTCTTTCTCTGAACAAGTAACTATCCTATCAACCAAAACCAAACCTAAGAAACTTGTTATTCTAGGCTCTGATGGTGGGAAGTACACTTATCTTCTAAAAGGAAGAGAAGATTTACGACTTGATGCTAGAATCATGCAACTTTTACAAGCTGTGAATAGTTTTCTTCATTCATATGCTGAAACTAGGAGTCGTTCAGTTGGTATTCGGTATTACTCTGTGACACCAATCAGTGGCCGAGCTGGTCTGATTCAGTGGGTGGACAATGTCGTAAGCATATATAGCACTTTTAAGGCTTGGCAGCAAAGAGATCAATTGGCTCAGCTTTTGGCTGCTGGTGGTGGTAATGTCAAAAACGCAGTTCCCCCACCTGTTCCCAGGCCAAGTGATATGTTCTATGGTAAAATCATACCAGCACTGAAAGAGAAAGGCATAAAGAGAGTTATCTCAAGGAGGGACTGGCCTCAAGAAGTCAAACTTACGGTTCTTCTGGATCTTATGAAACAGACGCCAAGGCAACTTCTTCATCAAGAACTCTGGTGTGCAAGTGAGGGTTTCAGAGCTTTTAGTTCAAAACTAAAGAGGTAAAAGCTACACAAGTAAAAGATTTCAGTATTTGATTGTTGCCTGCTTTGAAAGTTGACTTTTGATCATGTTGATTATCAAACCTATGCTCTTTCTTTGTTCATCAATGACTGTGTCAAGATTCTTTTCTTATTTTTCATAGGTATTCCGGTAGCTTAGCTGCAATGAGTATGGTGGGTCACATCCTTGGTCTCGGTGATAGACATTTGGACAACATTCTGATAGATTTCTTCACCGGGGATATTGTACACATTGATTATAATGTGTGCTTTGACAAAGGACAGAGATTAAAAGTTCCGGAGATCGTACCATTCCGCCTTACACAGATACTTGAAGCTGCTTTAGGATTGACAGGATTGGAAGGAGACTTCAGGACAAATTGTGAGACAGTACTTGGTGTCCTTAGACAGAATAAAGACATCCTTCTAATGTTATTGGAGGTCTTTGTATGGGATCCACTTGTGGAGTGGACCCGTGGAGATTTTCATGATGATGCTGCAATTGGTGGTGAAGAAAGAAAGGGAATGGAATTAGCTGTTAGCTTAAGTTTATTTGCTTCTCGTGTGCAAGAGATACGCGTTCCTTTGCAGGTACTCCTTTATTTTGAAAAACCTTATTATCAAGTCTATTGTACGTTTGCTATATTACTAGAAAACTAGTCCGTTAATTATATTTGTCGCAATCTGAATTACACTGGAGGGTTTAAGGGTCTTGTTTCTCTAGGATTTCTTCTATTGTTACACTGATTCCTGTATGATGTCTGAAATGTTATCAAAAGTTAATTACTCCTCATTTTAGTTACCTTTATCTCCATGCGAAGACCATAGTCACCGGACCATAGTTCAGCGGAAGCGTATTTGAATTCAGAATATGTATATGATTAAGGAAACTTATGGACACGTACCCTCAATTTGTGGACTTTGGTTGAATACCCTTAGTCTCACAGTTAGAGATCCAGCTTCTCGCTTAATACTTCAGATAAACATGACGTCAGTTTATCTCCTTTGGTATATCTTATCAGTCATCATAAAAAAGTCTACAGTTCCTTGTTAAGAAACCGTCCTCTGGAATATTTTTCGCAAAAAAGCTTGTAGAATGTGATAGTGTACTTGTCAATCAGAGCAGGGAATGTATAAGCTCTTTAGGCACAAGGTTAACGGACTAACAATTAGTAGAACTTTGTGAGTACTTAAGTGAAAATATCCTTGAAATTTCAAGGGGCCATATATTCATATTTTTGTCTATTGATTGATTTGATTCTGAAAAATGCTGTGTTTTATTCTTTTATTCAGAAGTTCAACTTCAAGGTGCAAATGCTCCTTTCTTTTGTTTATCGAATGTGATTAAGGTTTAGTATTATACTATTATATTTGCTAATAACAAAGTACACCTTTTCAAAAATCGGTAGATTGATGAATGCCATGTGCGCTCATATCTTAATTATTAAATTGGCCTTGTGCCTCCCTAGACACGAAAAAATGCAGGCTTTATAAACCAACATTTAATATACTCATTAAATTACTATATTATCCTCTAATATTCATTGCGATACGGTTGACACATCCCTTATCCCCTCTTATGGTTTCTAATAAACTTTCCAGTGAAGCCTCTGTAGCAAAGTCTGGAATAGGTTGTTGGGTTTGAGTTGCTGGTGCAGCGTTAGCCACGAACTCAAATCTTATGCCAGACATAAATAGAGTGAGGGTAAATTGAGGATGGAGAAAATGCCAACCCTTATTCTAGAAAAACTGCAGTCTACCTAAATTTTTATTGTTTGCTTTTGCTGCAGGAGCATCATGACCTTCTATTAGCTACTGCCCCAGCTGTTGAATCTGCTTTTGAGGTATGGTGATTTTACATTTTATTGATATGCTCCATATGGTCTAATGTGAAACATACATTTATTTGAACTTGAAAAATCTTCTGGCAGAAATTTCTGAATATATTAAATCAGTATGAGCTTGTCTCTGCTACTTATTTACGTGCTGATCAAGAGAGGTCTACTCTTGCACTCCATGAAACATCTGCACAATCAATTGTTGCTGAAGCTACATCTCTCTCAGAGAAAACTCGCACCATGTATGAAGTTCAGTCTCAAGAGTTTGCTCAGGCCAAGGCTGTTGTAGCTGAAAAGGCCCAGGAAGCCAGTTCTTGGTTAGAGCAACATGGTAGATTCCTTGATGCTTTGCGGAATGGTTCAATTCCTGAAATCAAAGGCAGTATAAAACTAAGCAAGATGGAAGACGCCTTGTCTCTTATCTCAGCTGTTTCAGTAGCAGGAGTTCCATTGACTGTAGTTCCTGAACCCACACAAGCACAATGTCTTGAAATAGACAGGGAAGTTTCTCAGCTCATATCCGAATTAGACCTTGGAGTGTCTTGTGCAGTGACATCTCTTCAAGCATATTCTCTTGCTTTGCAAAGATTCTTACCCTTAAACTACCTTGCAACAAGCCCTGTACACAGCTGGGCACAAATCTTGCAATTATCTAGCAATACCCTTTCCCTTGACATGCTTTCCTTGGCCAGGAGACAGGCTGGTGAGCTTGTTGCAGATATGCGTGGGAATGCTGTTGATTATGTTAGGCGTAGTCATGATGATCTATGTCTTAAATCAAAGAGGTATGCTCTAGAGATAAAGAAACTAGAGGAAGAGTATGCAGGACTTGTTAATTCTATTGGTTCAGAAGCAGAATTGAAGTCTAAGAACTATATACTATCTGTTCTCTTGAAGAATATGCAGTCTTCTTGTTCTACAAGGAATGAAGATTTTTTCCCTTCCGTTCCACCTGCACAGTTCAGACACGAGGACAGTAGTGATGCCAAAGGAGTTTCTGATGTGAAAAGGGAGAAGACAGTGTCAGTTTTATGTGGAGCTCTAAGCTCTCTTTATGATGATGTAAAACAAAAGATAGTTGAAATATTTAGTGAGTCAACTACAACTGCTGTTGCTGACAGTCTGCAACAGTTGGACTTTGGGACTGTGTACTGTGCACTAGAAGAGCAAATAGAGAAATGTGTACTAGTTGTGGACCTTTTCAATCAGCTTCAGCAGTCTAGTAGTAGTGGAACTGTAAGCAGTGATACTATGGTTTCTAAGGAGAATTGGGCCTCCATCTTTAAAACTGCGCTGACTTCATGTAAGGATTTGATCATACATATGAGTGATGGTGCTTTACCAGAGCTCGTCAAATCTATTGTTTCAATTGATTCGGAAGTAATTGATGTATTTGGGGCACTGTCGAACATCCGAGGTTCTGTTGAAAGTGCGTTGGAGCAGCTTGTTGAAGTTAAAATGGAGCGGGATTCTCTGGAAGAGCTGGAGAAGGGATACTTTTTGAAGGTTGGTCTCATTACTGAACAACAATTGGCGCTTGAAGAAGCTGCAATGAAAGGACGTGATCACCTTTCCTGGGAGGAGGCAGAAGAGCTTGCTTCCCAAGAGGAAGCTTGTAGAGCACAACTAGACCAACTTCATCTCACATGGAATCAAAAGGACACACGAAACTCCTCTTTGATTAAAAGAGAAGCTGATATAAAAGATGATTTAGTGTCTTTAGAGCAGCGCTTTCTCTCATTGCTTGGCTCTGAGGAAGAGAGAGTGGTTCAGGGTTTTAGAAGCAAACCTTTGTTATCTACCTTAGGAAAACCTTTCACTAAGCTAGAATCTTTGGACATGGCTATTTTTGATAGTTACGGGGCAACTTCTTTTCAAAAAAATCTCTCCAGTCTAGCATATTTTCTCAGTTCTGGATGCCAAATGTCTGAATACATCTTGAAATTTAAAGGACTATTGGATGGCCAGGAATTCTTTGCTTGGAAAGTTGCAGTACTGGATTTTGTCCTTGATGTGACCATTCATGATGTATCTTCATGTCTTGATCAGAATTTAGGAATGGATCAGCTTGTTGAAGGCATCAAGAAAAAACTAGTGGTCCAACTTCAAGTTGTGATGAGTCAATACATTAAAGAGCGTATTGCTCTAACATTCTTTCACTGCTTAAACAAAGAGACTGAAAATTTGAAGAAACCTATTGAATCACTTAGCGAGCCTGGTTATGAAAGTCTGAAGGACTTTACTGTGAAAAGAGTGAAAGTAATGCTCGAAGAGTACTGCGACACACATGAAACTGTCAGAGCAGCAAGGTCTGCTGCATCTCTCATGAAGAGACAGGTGGCTGAGCTGAAAGAGGCTATTAGAAAAACTACTCATGAGATTATCCAGATCGAATGGATTCATGATTCAACCGTAATGCCTTCTCAAGATAGTAAGGTCATAGCTCATAAATTTTTGGACACTGACGATGAGATGTATCATCTTGTTCTAAATTTGAGCAGACCTAACTTTCTGGAACGTCTACGATCTGCTGTCTCTAAAATAGTTAGTTCAATTGAATGCCTGCAATCTTCTGAAAGGACCTCTTCTACAGCTGAAGGGCAGCTTGAAAGAGCTATGAATTGGGCCTGTGGCGGCCCGAACTCCAGCGTGAGTTGCAATGCCTCCTACAAGAGTACTGGAATTCCTGTCCAGTTCCATGATCATTTGAAGCGCCGAAGACAGTTGCTGCGGGAAGTTCAGGAAAAGGCTACTGATATAATGAAAGTTGGATTCTCGATATTGGAGTTTGAAATGTCACGGGATAGAGCACTTGGTCCGTCTGGTAAGATATTTCCAATAAGTACTGAAGATGGTAGGGCATGGCAGCAGGTGTACTTAAATGCATTAACAAGGCTGGAAGTCACTTTCCATTCTTACTCTCGTAAGTGTTCCAAATTTTCATGATACTTTCTGGAGGATATTTTTTTAGCTGAAATAAAAATTTGGGCTTCAACAATACGTTCATTTGAATCAGGCGCTGAGCAGGAATGGGGATTTGCGCAGAGTAGCCTGGAAGCTGCCTCGGGTCGTTTATATTCTGCCTCCAATGAACTCTCTGTAGCTTCTCAAAAGGCCAATTCTGCTTCAGGTTTACCTTAATATAATTGTGAAAGATGTACAGATTGCTATGCTGGTTATTTCTAGATACAGTCATTGCTTGATATGTGCTGAGATGAGTTTTATGGTCTCTGAACTTGTTTAGGGGACTTGCAAAGCACTTTGCTTCTGATGAGAGATTGTGCAAGTGAAGTCAGCATTTCACTTTCTGCTTTTAGCCGGGTAGCTAGGGGTCATACTGCTTTGACTTCAGAATGTGGTTCGATGCTTGAAGAGGTATATACCTCATTTTCAATGTTTTTGTTGAGGCATTTAACCGTGGCCTGTGTGGTTGATGTGTCAGGTTCTCTTGAGTGCAGCTGTTTAGTTTGCTTCTAGTAGTACTGATTGGGGTTACAATTTCTTTTGTTGAAAGTAAAACTGATCTGTGGCAAGTTTTATTTGTTTCTCTTTTTTTAGTTACTTTGTAGATGTTTGGTACGAACTTTCAAATTTGTGTGTGGTTATGCTATTACTGAGGATGAAGGTGCTTAGATACAGTACAAGAAAAACAATGGTGTTCATATGTGACAAATTTCGTCCAACCCAAATTATCTTCTAAACCGAACTATCGTCATGACAACTTGCTTCTAATTTCAACAGTGCATTTGAAGATAGGATGTGTTGCACACAATCGCATGCAAGCACCCACAGTGCTACATCCTTGCCCATTCATTTTATTTTTTTTCCTTTTCCCTCCTATATTTGAGAGGTTATGAGACTAAACTCTCTGAACTTTTATGTTTGCATTCCATTCTTATTAATTTTCTAATTTGTTTCTAGGTGTTAGCTATCAGCAACGGTCTCCATGATGTGCATAATTTGGGAAAAGAAGCCGAGGCAATGCATCATTCATTAATGGATTCTATATTAAAGGTTGTCCTCTTCTTTGTTTTTTTTTTTTTTTTTTTTTTTTGCTTCTGCTTGTGGGGGGTTTTTTTTTTGGCTTATGGTTTCAAGTTTCCCTTTTCATCATTTCTTCCCTCTTCTTATCTTGTCCGGGTGTGGAAAGTTAATAATTTTTTAAATAATTGATAACTTATTAAATGGATGATTAGAATGTTTTGTGCATTGTGTTTATTAACTGAAAGTTGTAAACAGGCCAGTGAAATCATTTTCCCTCTTGAGTCGGTATTGGCTAAGGATGTAACTGCTATGACTGATGCTATGGCCAAGGAAAGAGAGAACAAGATGGGAATATCCCCAGTCCATGGGCAAGCCATATATCAATCTTACTTTCCTAGAACTAAGGAGGCGTTCCAGGCCTTTAAACCTCTTGTTCCTTCTTTGGTGTCCTCTGCAAAGGAACTGTATTCTTTGCTAACTAAGCTTGCTCAAACCGCAAGCCTTCACGCAGGTTATTTGCACAAGGTAATGCCCCTATTCAGTACACTATTATTATGCATGATCAAATATGTCGAGCGGGTTTCAATTTTTTTTTTTTTTTTTTTTTTTTTTTTTTTTTTTTTAGGCGGTTGGAGGTATAGAAGGAAGTGTTGAGGCCAGGTCACAACCCCTTACTTTGTCAAGGGAAGACCTGGTGAACAGTGTCTCTGACTATGAAGATGTGGGCAGAGGTGTTTTGAGTGACTTTGATGAAGAGAGGCATGACTCTGAGGTCAGTGTTAGTTTGTCGTCAGCAGAAGATAAAGAGTGGATTTCTCCTCCTGATAGCATATACAGTAGCTCTGATGTGGGCAGCATTTCGGATGAAACATGTTCTTCAAATGGCTTGAGTTTCCAAAACGATATGGAACGCCTCTCCCTTAATTCCAACGATAAAGATGATGGAAATCGTTGCGAACAACTTGAACACTCGGAAACTGATCACTACAATGAGATGAAGGACAAGGATGGTGACAATGAGACCAATTCAGATGTTCAGCCAGATGTCACTTGTGATGGTGTCTACTCAGTAAGTAAATTGTCAAGCGATGAAATTCAGGAGAAGCGTAAGGAAGAAAACTTGGAGGTAGACCTTGAGGTTAAAGAGGAAGCAAGCTCATCAAGTAGAATAGGAGCTGGCACTGAGAGTCATGTCAATGAGAGTCAGGCTGGTATACTACTTAAGAAAGAGATTGCTCGGGCACCCAGGGGTATGATTGAAATTAATGCATTCCAATTGTTCTTGCCTGTCTTGGTGTTTATTTTATGTTCACTGCTTCAATTTCAACTGAAACCTAAGTTGACTGGAAGATTAAGCTCAGGAAGTATGAAACCTAAGTTGACTAAATTTTGCAACTATATCAAGCAAGTACAGAATCAATTTTTGGCAAAATATATACTTTATTTTCATTTTAACAATATATTTTTAGAAGGTTTCCTTTGGGTCTGGAGGACCTGTCTTGAGATTGGCTGTCGCTGAATCATCAAGGAGGGTAGCTGTGGTCTACTGCTAATTTGTACCCCTGAGTATTATCACCGTATTCAGGTTGTTTTTAATTTGATTGCAGGGAAGAATGGTTTTGCGCTGTCAGTTTTAAGGCAGATAGAGAGGAAACTAGATGGCCTTGATATTTCTGAAAACAGGTATCTGTATTTTTTGAGCTTGTTGCGTAGGAAAACTATTGCAATGGAAAATGAGTCGATGACAACATCTGGTGTGCTTGTGTTTCAGAGAGTTGAGTAGCGAAGAGCAGGTAGAATATCTGCTGAAGCAAGCTACAAGTGTTGATAATCTCTGCAACATGTATGAAGGCTGGACACCCTGGATTTGAGTATTGGAAAAAGTATCAAGCTGGGAACAATGAACTTGTCAACGCCGAAAAACAGACAGGTCTCTTTAAACGGAAGCTGAGCTGAGCTCATCCATTCAATCACAATGCTTGCTTATATGGTCAGGTCAGCCTCTAATCTAATTGTGGTCGTTTTGAAGGTAACAGTTTGTTTTTCAAACTCCCTTTTGGATGTTCGCAGGTGCCCATGTTTCAAAAGGGTAAACTGCAAGGGCTGGCTGCATGCATTATCTCCTCGTACAGCGCCACAGAAACTTTGATTTGAACCGGAAGAAGAAGGTTGCTGTCAGCATAGCCTCGGTGGCACTTGCTTGTCTGGAACTGACGTTGCCAGCTTGGAAGGTCTCAGCAGTTTATGCTGATCAAGAATAAGAAAGTTGCAGTGACTTCGATTACTAGCATGTCAAATAGCCCATATTAGTATTCGCAGCTCGTATTTATTAAGCCAATAGGAGGCAATGATTACAATTCACAAAGTATATAGGTCACCAGTCATCGTCTGCCAATATATAACGTAACTACAACGTACATTGTAATAGAAAGTTTCTATTATTATCTTTTGTAACAGATCTTTACAATCTCAACAGTCTTAATACACTATTCTACATTTTCGACCTTGTTGCATTGTGTATTACTGTGTTCTATATTCTATATACACCAAAGAATGAACAATAAAATCTACAGTTGCGAGTAGGAGGAGCTGTTGACATCAATACTCTCGGAGGAAAATTCGTTAATGCTTAAGCTTAACTTATCCTCCTCCCACTTGACAATCTCCCTTGCATATATCAGAGCTCCATCAACAGTATCCGCCTCCAGACCAGTCACTCGGCTGACATACAACTTCCTTCCTGTTAAATCTTTGAAAAGATTCTTGAATTTTGCGGCTATGTGATGGAATGCTGATTGAGCTATGCTGCTGCCATTGCGCTTGTTCTGCTGGCGGCTGGATAACGGGTTGAAGTCCTCAAACCACTCGCACCGAGTTAGGGGTGATTGCTCAATCATTTCCTCCAATAAGTCGTACTTGTTTAGGATCAAAAGGAAATTCGTTTCCTTGAATCTTGGGTGACTAATAACGCTCTCAAAAAACTTCTTGCTCTGCATCATTCTGTTCTGAAGATCTCCGTTACTGTCAAACTCATACTCGTCATATTCGGTCAGAGATACGCAGAAGAGGATGATATTAGTATCTTCAAACATCTCCAACCATTTGCACTTCTCCCCAATGCATTTTTTATCTACTCTGACTAGTTGGCACCTGCTTTCATTAATCAAGTGGTATATTGGCGCGTCAGATCGACAGAAGTTTTGAGAATTCAAGAGAAGTAATTTGCATTTTTTTTTTGCATTGTCGATAATTTGCATTTTAGACTTAACAAAGAGATGAATAATTGGACAGGCCAGAAGCTTACCGGGTTACAGGACTTGGCTGTTCATCAGGGTCCTTGTAGGTATTGTTTGTGGTCTGAGGAAACACAAACTCCATTGATTTGAGACCATTAGAAGAAGTTATCCCCTCCGCATACAAGATATCAGTATCAGATGGCTCGTAATCCACTTGGGCAATCTCAGGGGCCTGAAAATGGGAAATGGTGTAAACGAACATATATATTTCTTACTCTCGACAATATACAGCAAAATTGCTAAGCTTAAGATACAGAAAGAGTAAAGAAATATGTACCCTATCCAAAAAGTATCTGGCAGCTCTGGGTAGACTGAACTCATCTCTTCTGCTGTATGTAGCTTGAATGGATGCATCCTTCCACAGCTCTTCAACAAACGGAGCGTTCTCTCGAGTTGCAGCTGGGAATATTATCTCCAGATTACCTGCCACTATCACATTGATGAGCCAGTCTGAGAATGCCTTCAACTTTGGCCCTAGGCTGTAATCACTTTTACCCCCCATTTCCGAATCTGCCAGATTTCACAAACCACATTTTCAATGAATAAATGATGGTTCCACCAAAAGAGAGATTTGAAACCATGTTCAAAAATCATTCCAAGAATTTTCAAGCCTCCTGACACCAGTTTTCTAACTGGTCTCCGCACTCTTGTACGAAAAATGGGTCAAAAACGAGAGTAGTGATGGATGAAGAGACCATCTTATGTTACCTGAAGGACCGGCTTGTTCGATAAACTTTCCCTTCCTCTTTATACACAAACTTTCTTCCTCAAACACCTCACGCTGCTCCAGTAATCTACCAAGATATCTATACAGATTACTTTGAATCATTGACTTGATATCCTGAAGCTCTTCTTCAGAGAACGGAACATCATACAGAACCCTTGCCTGAAAAGAACCTAAATTATTAGTCAACAGACGTGAATCCCTACAAGAAAGCGGCTGTGATTAAACTTGCATTTGACAAGAAAAATGATAAAACTTACACACTACACCAAACTAAAGATATAATGAAAGACAAGAAATTCAATGAACTTTAGGTCCTTAACGTAACTGGTGTCGTAAACCAGGTGCAAATTTCTAACCTGCTTATAAATGGTACTTGTTCCAGATTTGTCGTTGCCAACTAGAAGCACTTTACAGAACGCTCTATGTTCGAGGTATGAAGGAAATCCTCCATCACTAGCACGTTTTGATCGACTTCTAGGATTTGGAGATTCAGGAGTAGGCAAGGAAAGTAGAGTACACAAAATCTTTGTCCGTTTCTGGAAGATTAGTTAGGAATCAGTTTGCATTAAATGTATAATATCAGGAAACTAAAGGCATATCAGATAAGAACTTGTACCTTGCCCCATAAATTCCCCTTATTTAGATTCATTCCCTCTTCTTGATAGCTTCCATCTGCATCCAGCCAAAAACTAAGAGCTCCATCACAGTGAACACCAGATGACTGCAAACATTCAATATAAGGGCTTTAGATGTATAGAAATGTCAAGTATAAAGTATTCATTTTTTAACATATGATGGATGTCAAACCTGCAGCACCCATAGCTCTGGTTTAGTGATCTCCCGATTATTAAATTGCACGTTTGTATTTCCGTTGCTAGCATCCCGTTTCATCTTCGATTCCCCAACAATAAGCTGCGGAGTGATAATTTGGCAAGGCTTCTGTCCTTCCTGTTTCATTGAGCCAGAACCTTAAGTTCAAAACCAGAACATGATACGATATCAGGAAATATTCAGTAATGTGACAAGGGATTACTAAAATACCTTGCCCCAGAGACCAGAAGTTCTATCGTACCAATAGTTTCCTGGTTTTAGATTCGTTGGTGGATTTGAACAACTTCGCAACTCCATCAACTCCTGCATGCATAGGGGGCTTCCATTCACATATATACACTCTGGTGGCAGCTGATTGGCAGGACAAGAAATCTCATTATACATAATTTGCTTCACTTCCTCCGCTTTTAGCAGTCTTCTAAGAACCCGGGAGCATCTTCCAAGCAGATGCCTTTTAGAGTCATCGATAGGAAATCCACTACAATCAATGCATTTTCTTCCTTCTGGCATTGACCCCATTGCTTTAATGATACAATGCACACAAAACTTGGCATCACAAACAAGACAAGCTTCCTTCTCAGTGAAACGATTGCCTTTATGACAGTGATAACACATCCCCCTTTTGGCTGGTTTTTGAGGCACTGGCCTCTCCCTAAAAACACCTTCATCAACAGACAACGATTCTTCCCGACCAATCATCTCATCTGAATCCTGATCACAGAAAGTAACAGTAGGTTTCCTTTTCTTCCTCCTACACTCAAGATGTTCGCCATCAGACTCTTCCTCCTCATCCTCATAACAAACCACGCCTGACAAACCTCGAGCTGTCGACCCACTTTCATCAACTGAGTTGCAGTTACTGGGACTCATACAACTCTCATGACAATCAAGTGGAGTTTCCAACATGTCCGAACTCTCAGAAAACTCGTGTGAATGATCCCGAGTGCTAGTAAACCCAAGTGAACCCGAACTCTCAATAATCCCATAACCACACTTAGGCAAACCCTCCTGCTCATCCAACTTTCCACCATTTTTACCATTTTCATCAAACTCCTTTACACTTTCAATTTCATCAAAACCGCCATCAGAATAACCATTATCACTACCATCACTACAACTATATCGCCCCGAATGCGCTGCCCAACTACCCAATTTAAGATCATTAACAGTACTATGACTCTTATAATTAACAGGCTCTACAACAGGCAATGACAAATGATTCAACAATGCTAATGAAACAGCAGCTTTAGCAGTCGGAATGCGGCTGATATCAAGTGGCAAAACCTTAGGAATACTAGTATGATTAACAGGAGAACCAGTATATTCTAATGCAATAGAAATATCAGGATCAAAATCATACAGAAAATCATTACCAGACATTGATTTTGATGCTGTAAACATCTTCTTCATAACTCCTGTCATAGATTTTTCATAAAAACACAAACTAAACTGCAAAACCCAGAATTAGTAACACAAAATAATGCATTAAACAGCAGAAAGTTGGGATCTTTTGTCAACCCATTTGAAGAAAATGTGTGTGAAAAGAGAAGCAAAAGGAGGGAATGAAGAAGATTAATAAGAGAAGTGGAGTTAGGTGATTAGTGAGTATGGAAAATAAGAGATAGAAAGAGTGAGCAACGCGTTGTTTGAAGATTTGAAGCTGCTTGGAAGTTCAGAGGAAGACTTGAACGACTCCTGTCACAATTTCCACACCAATGAGTCTTTTGCTAAGACTCGGTTATATTGTAATATTTCGTCATAAGTTGAAGATTGTGTAAAATGGGGAGATGAAAATTTAACCGGTTTTAGATAAAAAGTTACTAGAACAATTTTCTAAGCTATAATAGTTCGTCGTAAAACACAATTTGTCGTTAAAATGGCGACAATTAACCCATTTTCAGCTTGTGATGAAAATGTTCGTCTTCAATGAGAATTGGTATTTCCACATTTATGTCATGCTCCACGGCTTCTCTGTTTAATATCAACCTCTTATATTTTTGCCCCATCATTTGGGTCATGACTTTGACTTAGTAAATGGGGTACAGATGGGGAGCGGGTTAATCCGAATTTGGGTCATTCAGGTTTGCAAGCATCGGATTGTGTCGGGTAATCTTGGTTTCGGGTGTGTTGAAATCGAACAATTCAGGGATAATTAATGGCTAGTACGCGGCAATAAATATTCGGGTCGGATTAAATGGGGCGGAGTCAATTCGGGTTGAGTCAAATGCGGGACTCCTTTTGCGTGAAGATGGAATACGACTATACGAGTCGAGTAGAGTAATTTGGATCAGGTTAATTTGCCAAGTCTAGTAATGATTAGCCTATAGACCTAGTAAATGGATTAGTCGGATGACTCGGTCAAGTGTGTCATATATGCTGGGTTGGATTGAGTCCTTCTGTGTATTTGGGTTTGTCCAAATATGTTATTATCAAGTCATTTTGCGTATGGTTTATTCCGATCGGATTATTTCGGGTTAAAAGGGTATAGCCGTATAGGTAAAGGAGTAAAAGAAGTTTGGAAATTGGAACAAGTCACGATTCAGGGCCCATGAATGATAATCGGAAGATTTGATGCGCATTGACTGTGAATAGGAAGAGAGTAAGGGATACGGCAAATCAGTGGATGATTTAGACTCAATCTTCTTCTACATGGAAAAACTAGTGGTGTATTTCAAACCAATTTGGAAGCATTTTAGTCCTCAAAACTACAGTAGTTAACTACTACTCCAAACAAGTCATTTTGCAATCAATACATGAATACGTTGAAGTGGTCAAAATGTCAAATACCTTCTTTTTTTTTGGATTCAGTATGTAACGTAGGCACGTAGCTAATACTCCCATACTCGGGTGGTTGGGTGAGTAAAACGGAACATTTAATATTAGTGTAGATCCCGTGCATTATTGTATTGTATTTTAGATTTTATCGTTTAGAGAATCTTAGTTTTTTTTTTTTTTTTGAAGAAAACACCCCGAAGGGTATTAATGCATTAATGATAAATCATAGACCGCTGCCGAGTTTGCACACGGAGGTAACATAGCTGACCACACAGTTTTACCGATTGTCCTAGGAACGACATGTGCTAGCGCATGTGCTACAGAGTTATTAATACGACTAGTATGAGACCACACTACCGACTGAAAACTACTACAAAGCAATAAAATGTCATCAACTAAAAGAGAAAAAAGACTCCTCCCGCTGCATTTCTCCTTGAGCGCATCAACAACTTGCAGACAGTCACTCTCTATCACCACTTCTCGAAGACCACGCCTCTTTGCCTCCTCGAGCCCGTCGTATACCGCCATCGCCAATATGACGAGTACGTTGAACAATCCGTGCCGGGTCCATCACTTCATTCTCGAAAATCACCTTGTTCCTGTGCTCCCATATTGCCCAACACCCAACCATGCACTTGTCATACTCCGCTATCTCCAAACCTCTCCAAAGACACTCCACCCATTCGCGCACTTCCCCCCGCACTCCCCGCTCCATCCCCCGCATCCTGCCAGTCCACCCCTAACGCATCCCAAACCCATCTAGCCACACTGCAATCTCGAAAGAGATGTAAAGAAGACTCGGGGTTAGACGAACAAAAATAACAAGGAGAAAGGGACTCACCTCGAACTCGAGTTGCAATGTTTTCCATCGTAGCCAAAGCTCCACTGCACAGCTGCCAGAAGAAAAGCTTGATGCGATGCCAAACCCGAACTTTCCACAGCCGATTCCAAAGCCACCGCTCTCTCTCCCAATCCGACGGACCGCCCGCAGCATGAATGTCTCCCACAATACTCGCATAAGCCGTCTTAACTGTATACTCCCCCTCCCTTTCCAGACTCCAAAACCACATATCCTTTGGCACATTAGGACTGATGCGAATATTCAGGATTCTCTTAACTTCGAACGGGAGGAAAAAATGGTTTAGCATCGTCACATTCCATTCCTTCCCATTCGGCTCTGTAACACCCCCATACTCCAAGTGCCTTACCAGGACCACTCAGGTATAAGGATACTACCATCTCGGTTGCCCGAGGTACTGAATATCATAAGACAATAAAGAAACGTACTTTTAAAGTAATTATAGATTAAGTGATTACATGTTCAAACCAAAACTAATAAAAGGAATTACAAGGTTCTCATACGGTCTGACTAAAACTATCAAAGCTACTAGACTTCGTCGACACGGCGGAAGACTTCTAACCGCCACGTGATGAGTCATCCGGCTATCCCATACGCGTCATATCACACCGCTCAATAATCGCTCACCACCCCGAATGGATCACCACGTTTTTAAAACATTTAAACGGGGTCAAGATTAATCACACAATTCAATACATATATCAACAATAAGATAAAAACAATTTAACCGAATCACACACACACACACACACACACACCACCAACTCCCATCGTCTCAATACCGACCGTCCACTGGACTACCGCGATGGGGGACCGCGCCTGCCGTTCCCACCTAAGCCCCGCTCATCGTACGAGCGATAACCCCGTCCCATTAATGTGCACATCCCCTTTCGTGGCGGGTTCCACGAAGGGGCGAAACTATGGCGTGAAGCCACTCCCGCAAGTGACCCCACTCCGCCGAGAACGCATCTCGAGAACCATCAACAGCCAATCACAATCACAATCACAATCACAATCACAATCACAATCATCATATCAACAACTAACTACAGCACATCACCAATATCCCATTATGGGACTAATACTGAGTAGGAAATCCTACCGGAAAGCACAACAAGCGAGACGGTATCTCTGTTTGTATCAAAACGCCTCTTCTACGAACCCTCCTCCTATCATATAACACACATAGGCCATACATCACATACTACACATAAAAACCCCCAATTCCTAAATTAGGGTTTAACCAAACTTAACTAAACATTATAAAAACTATATTAAAAGCTTACCCTCGACGCAAGGAATCCAACGACACGACAAACGACAAGAACCGACCGTCCGAACTCCGGAATTGCTAAGAATGCGATTAGGAAGATGAACTGGTCGCTTTCTCTCTTAAACAGGGTTTTAGGTTTTGCAAAAGTGAATTAAAACAATGACGAATATGTTTAAATACCTTAATCGCATAATTAACAAAACCCGAGAAAACTCCCCAGTAAAATAGGACACTCGATCGAGTACCCAAGGTACTCGATCGAGTACCCCTTACTCGATCGAGTACCCTGACCTACTCGATCGAGTACCCAACAGTCGAAACTA
The DNA here is from genome assembly GCF_048544455.1 of Silene latifolia. Classification (NCBI taxonomy): domain Eukaryota; kingdom Viridiplantae; phylum Streptophyta; class Magnoliopsida; order Caryophyllales; family Caryophyllaceae; genus Silene; species Silene latifolia. Next base: position 18,308,363 of record NC_133534.1, read on the forward strand.
CTCTAAAACGCAACTTACCCTTACTCGACAGAGTAAGGCCTACTCGATAGAGTACCCAAAGACTCATAAATACGGAGTATTACAGTCTTCCCTCCTTAAAAAGAACTTCGTCCCCGAAGTTCAACCCATACATAAAAACAACCATACTGACTCGACCAAGACACAACAACTTAGCTAAGGACTCAAGAACTCGACCGAACATAGAACATGAACTCTGAACACCCACTCCACCAACTATGTTTACTTCCACAACATGACTCACTATATCGTATCTATCTACCACATATATATCTCTCACGACACCAACTCCATACATAACCAACTACCATCCTCTAATGCTGCTAGCTCCATAATATCATCAACTATCAAATCCAATACCAAGACACTCATAGACATCAAACGGGATGTTACATTCTACCACCCTTAAAAGGGACTTCGTCCTCGAAGTTTACTCACACTCGTAACCTCATCATCCAACTGTCAATACTAGCGAAATATTCTCACACTCCTAAACATCACGCTACTACAAGCACGGTCATGACCTTTAATAAAATCACCCACAACACGAATCGATCTTTTATTCTACATCAAGACTCAACTTCCGAATATATTCCCATATGTACAACCATCAAAATCTGTTTTATCGCATCCTACTCCTCTTAAGACAAATGTTACGTCCTCGTAACTCACTAATACCAAACCATATCTATATCTCATTACCCTCTGTACCACCACATGTCAAAGATAACCGTCTATAAACCAAACACTCACCATTCTTATATCCAAGGCTCCCATACATAAACATTTCCCATTCCTCAACTCATTCGGCAGCGCACCTAACCTATACCATAAACTCGTAGCAAATCACCATACCCACTCTTTATTATTATCGCCAAACAACATACCTCTCTACGTAAGGCACTTATCTCCCGGAAGCATAACTCACGGTCCGCACTCGTTACGTACACGCACACTAGATCCTCAAGTTCTTTCTTTCATTACCGCAAAATTCATACACAACTTAACATGACACTAATTTCCCCAACACCCTACACTCATTGTCTCAACAAAAGATTATGAACTACCTGCCGCTTTCAGCTCATTACAACACATGTTCCACGAATCATTTTCCATTACCATGTCTACCGATGTCTCATCCGAAAACAAGATCAAAATTACCGTAACAACCTCTCACAACCGTGTCCCATCAATCATGATTTTCACTATCCCATGACAACAACGAAACATATACAACTCTATTTCACATCATACTCTACCTCATTCCCAACTTAACTTGGTAAAGAAAACATGAATAAGCAAGACAAACGTCTATCAAAGACAAACCGAAACTCGCAGAGAGCAACATCAAACAAAACAACAATCTATGGAATCGGTATGTACTTTGAAACTCGAATCATAATCATCCCGCCTACTCCACCACAAACGGTGACGGCATCACAACACCGCCACCAACAACCCCACACCGTAGTGCGAAAATACCCGCATCACAAAGACTATGTACCGTGCCCGGATCACCACCCGAGGCACCACAACCACACCGATAGACATCACAACTGCATACAATTCCCATAAATACTGACTTAGCATAACTTCTCAGACAAGAAGAACTTACTCAAATCCACTTTATTAAATCACCACGCAACATATTATATGGATAAACAGATAAGCATCACATGAACATCCTCTCTGCCATTTCCCAGAATACACATGTGTTATCAATACACATAAAATTATAACTAGCCATGTCAAATCAATCAAATTATTACCGTTTTGGATATCATTAAATTAAATTACCGTGCCCAACATATATATTACAGAACATTCATAAAACAACTTTATAATTATCACACCATACCACTTCTTGTGAGGTCAGAACCTCACACAAACATTTACACAAATCACAGACCCGTAATCACAACCAACTAGTCAATCCTGATCACGTAAGTTACCACTCGAAAAAGGTTACCTGCCGCCCGAGTTTAACTCATATGCCCCTCATAACATATTCCCCCCATTCGCACAACCATCACTTCCTGCCAAATATAATCACACCTTCACTATTCAACTAATAGCGTCCGCCTCATCTAACCACATCTTATACCCTCTCACAATCATACACAACAATTAGGTCCCTACCAAATCAACCTCTTTAGAATTGTTACCTTTCTAATATTCCATCACCCTTAACCATTAGTGATAACACCACAATGCCACCGCTGCTCGTATATAAAATCTCTTACACTCATATCAAAATAACATGGTTTTTCTCCTATTTTTGGTTAACATTGCAAATAACGAACATCAAACCTATCCACAAAATTACCTCAACATTATTCCCAATGCTATCTTATTTGTATTGTCATCCAACTCTCCACCAAATATCTCGTATCGTGCCAATACTCCACCAACTTCTTACTCCCTTGATTCCTCGAAACTCATTACCAATCGTGTTGCCCTGAAACTCCTATATAACCTTTAGCTAACATCCTCGTGATACCATCACATATTTCGATGATTTCTTATCTTTATATCACATAGCTCCGGTGAACATTTTCCTCAGCTTACTTTTATCCTTCTTTTCTCTTTACACTCAATAATACCAATTAATAATTCAACTCCCTATTCCTTCTAGCTATCTCTTTAGAAATCTGGTCACCCCTTCGTTGCTCCAAAACTCAGTTCCATTATTTTCTACCGACATCATCTCACTCTTTCTTCCCATGGATCTTCTCTTATTATGCTATCACTCATACTTGCCACTAATCTATCCATAGAACCAACGTTTAATGTTCAAACAATTGCATCTCCCTTTTTACATCTCTAGAAATCAGAATTCATTTAATACCGTTAATTACCCAAGGAAATCACACAGTAGTTTCATCTTTTAATAAACCAAACCTCCCAAACTCACTCACTGTCTACAAATACACCTCGCGACATGTCTCCACAAAGTTCACTATATAATACTCTCCTCAACCCCTTTAAACGAACTTTCACTACATAAATCCATAACCCACACGACTCCTAACCATTTCCTTCCATAACTCTTTACACATCTCAAGCTGCCACTATTCACATTCTTACTTTCAATCTTTTCATTCTCACGTTCATTATACTCACATCATCCCTTGTCTATATTCACTTATTTTTACATTACTCAACACACAATCATATCACTCATCCCGTCTCGCAAAACGTGCGCCATGCCTCAATAAACTATACCAATCTTCCTTTTCTTTTTCCACCATCTATCATAATCACATATAACTCATGTCCTCCCCACCGAACTCATACTCATCATAGTGCCACTCTTTACATCATAAGATTGGGTAACTTACGCTTTAGGACCAACACATACGTAAAACAGTGCATAAAGAAGTAATACAACACCTTTGAATTAAACATAATATGCAACGAATGTCAAAAGACAAACATATGACCCGAAATACGCATATGACCGCACAGGACCCACTCGATCGAGTACCGTAACCTACTCGATCGAGTTGAGGCTACTCGATCGAGTGCCCAACATGCTCGATCGAGTGCCCCGACTCGAGAACCCAAACGGACCTTCGATCTCTCGACTTACTCGACCGAGTAGCCCGGCTACTCGATCGAGTGACCCCATACTCGATCGAGTGCCCGAGGTACTCGATCGAGTGCCCAAAAACACGATTCTGGTCAAAATAACGACAAGTACCCACTCGATCGAATCAAACCCACTCGATCGAGTCATGCAGACTCGTGAATACTACCCGCATGTTATCTCACATACCCTAACGTACTATGCATTCATTATTATTTCAACATTATGATTACAACTACGCATTCAAATCTGCGCGACTCCTCATACAATTAACAAAATAATCTACTTCGTGTTATCAAGTGCCACGTTATAAACAACCATCATGCTTTTCATCCAATTCGTTATATAAAACACATATCATTGAACCTCTATTCTTCATGTTACTACTTACCAAAAGTCAAACATTACCATCTATCATGCTCATATAACATTCAACTTTCAATCATGTATTACCCGCATGTTTTAAATTTTCATAACTTTTCATAACACAAACCACACCCATACACTACAAATCCTATTTCCATGTTGCTAATACAACAACATTACAAATCCACTTCATCACACATCATCATATACGAACTACTTTCTTTTTCTACCATATCATTCATCATTCTCATATACTTTTCCAACGATTCCAACCAACATGTCAACCAACTATCATGCAACATGCTTTCAACAAACCATATACAGCACAATTAACATACACGTCGCACATATACACACGGACTCCACGTTCCCATACCATGTGATTGGCTTAAGTATCATGGGGCCAAGATTTTGAAGTGAGGGCGCCTACTCACCCAAAACCTAGCATCAGTGGGGCTCCCATTACACATACACCAGGTTCATTTTATTAGACTCCCTATGTTCATTATGTTCATTTGTTACAGTTCCAAAATCGTCGCTCTGATACCATTTGTAACACCCCCATACTCCAAGTGCCTTACCAGGACCACTCGGGTATAAGGATACTACCATCTCGGTTGCCGAGGTATCGAATATCATAAGACAATAAAGAAACGTACTTTTAAAGTAATTATAGATTAAGTGATTACATGTTCAAACCAAAACTAATAAAAGGAATTACAAGGTTCTCATACGGTCTACAGATAAAACTATCAAAGCTACTAGACTTCGTCGACACGCGGAAGACTTCTAAGCGCCACGTGATGACTCATCCCGGCTATCCCATACACGTCATATCACACTGCTCAATAATCGCTCACCACCCCGAATGGATCACCACAGTTTTTAAAACATTTAAACGGGTCAGTACTAATCACACAATTCAATACATATATCAACAATAAGATAAACAGACAGACAATTTGAATTGTCACACACACACACACACACACACACCACCAACTCCCATCGTCTCAATATCGACCGTCCCTTTGGACCAGCCACGCGAGTGGGGGACCGCAGATCGTTCCCACCTAAGCCCCGCTCATCGTACGAGCGATAACCCTGTCCCATTAATGTGCACATCCCCTTTCGTGGCGGGTTCCACGAAGGGGGAAACTAGGGCGTGAAGTCACTCCCGCAAGTGACCCCACTCAGCCGAGAACGCATCTCGAGAACCATCAACAGCCAATCACAATCACAATCACAATCACAATCACAATCACAATCATCATATCAACAACTAACTACAGCACATCACCAATATCCCATTATGGGACTAATACTGAGTAGGAAATCCTACCTGGAAAGCACAACAAGCAGACGGTATCTACAGCTGTATCAAAACGCCTCTTCTACGAACCCTCCTCCTATCATATAACACACATAGGCCATACATCACATACTACACATAAAAACCCCCAATTCCTAAATTAGGGTTTAACCAAACTTAACTAAACATTATAAAAACTATATTAAAAGCTTACCCTCGACGCAAGGAATCCAACGACACGACAAACGACAAGAACCGACCGTCTGAACTCCGGGAATTGCTAAGAATGCGATTAGGAAGATGAAGTGGCTGCTTTCTCTCTTAAACAGGGTTTTAGGTTTTGCAAAAGTGAATTAAAACAATGACGAATATGTTTAAATACCTTAATCGCATAATTAACAAAACCCGAGAAAACTCCCCGTAAAACCGGACACTCGATCGAGTACCCAAGGTACTCGATCGAGTACCCCCTTACTCGATCGAGTACCCCAGCTACTCGATCGAGTACCCAACAGGTCAGAAACTACTCTAAAACGCAACTTACCCTTACTCGACAGAGTAAGGCCTACTCGATAGAGTACCCAAAGACTCATAAATACGGAGTATTACAGGCTCAATCAGCTCCGCCACTGTCATCAATTCATTACCCGGTCCACAAGGTGAAATAATCTTGCCACTATGCGTTCCCGCAATCCATGCCTGCCCCCAAATTCTCGTATCCCTTCCGTCACCAATACGTCTTCTCAGACCCCGCTCCAAAACACTCCGTGCACCCATCACGCTCCTCCAGGTATAGCTCGGCCTTTGGCCCAAATTCGCACTCATAAAGTCTCCTGTGTGGTAGTATCGAGCTTTCATAACGCGTGCCCATAAACATTCGGGATTCGCTAAAAGCCTCCACGCCTGCTTCCCTAGGAGAGCATCATTGAACAGCTCGAAATCACGGAACCCCATCCCCCCTTCACATTTCGGACGACACAGCTGCTTCCACGAGACCCACGAGATACCTCTCTTCCCTTCCCCATGCCCCCACCAGAAGCGAGAAACCATCGATCGGAGCTCGTTACAAAAATTCGCCGGGATTTTGAATACACTCATCACATAGGTAGGAAGTGAATTGACAACTGCCTTTATAAGAACCTCCCTACCAGCCCTAGACAATGTTTTCCCACGCCAACCTTGTAACCGCTTACTTAACTTGTCACAAATGATATCAGTAAGAACTTTTTTGGATCTCCCAACAACCGTAGGCAAGCCTAAGTACCGCTCCTGAACCTCCACCTCGCTCACACCCAACTTACGAACCACCCCATCCCTTCTCCCTCGTGAAACACCTCGACTAAAGGACACAGTGGTCTTGTCCAAACTTACTAGTTGCCCCGAAGCAGCTTCATATCTTCGCAGTATGTCACTCACCACTTCCGCTTCATCTTCCGTTGCTTTAACAAAGAAGATACTGTCATCCGCAAAGAATAAATGAGAAATAGTCGGAGCAGTGGCCGCAATACGAAGCCCGTGAAGAGAACCGTGCTCAATAGCCCTACGCATCAGATTGGACAAGGCCTCCGCGCACAAGATAAAGAGGTATGGTGACAATGGATCACCTTGCCTTAGTCCCCGCTCTGGTCTAAATCCCTCCGTCCGAATGCCATTGATGAGGACCGAGAAGGAGACTGATGATACGCACCCCATAACACGGCTAATCCACCCGCGGTCAAAGCCCATTATCTCCAAAACCCGTCGCAGAAATTGCCATTCGATCCTATCATAGGCCTTAGCCATGTCCAATTTGATGGCCATATGACCATCAACCTGGTTCGAACACTTCATATGATGGAACATCTCAAAGGCTATAAGCACATTGTCCGTGATAAGACGACCTGGGGTAAAAGCACTCTGATTTTCGGACACAATCTCCCCCAGAAAGACTTTGAGGCGATTTGCTAGCACTTTTGAGTCAAGCTTGTACACCACATTACACAAACTAATAGGTCGAAAATCTCGAATTTTATCCGGCGCTTTCTTTTTGGGGATCAAGACAATATTTGTCTCATTAAAATCCCCCGGGTCCAGCTCTCCTCTTAAGATTCCCAACACCGTAGCAATGACGTCCGGCCCAATAATATGCCAATAAGATTGAAAGAATAAAGCATTCATACCATCCGGTCCTGGCGCTTTAAGAGGGTGCATTTGATTCAAGGCTTCGATCACTTCCTCCTCGCGGTATTCATGTCTCAATGTTAGATTCATGCGCTCCAAAACCCGTCCTTCCAACCCTGTCAACACTGCATCAAAATCACGCGGCTGTGATGATGAGAATAACTGCCGGAAATATGACGTGGCTACCTCCGCGACCTCATCCTGCCCTGCACGTTCCAACCCATTATCATCTATGAGCATGCCGATATGGTTCTTCCTTTTTCTCTCCCCTGCCCTAGAATGAAAGAACTTAGTGTTACGGTCACCTTCTGCTAGCCAAAGCGCCCTCGAACGTTGTCGCCAATATTGTTCTTCTTGCCGTCTAAGCGTGGCAATCTCGGCTACAAGTTTCCTCCTACTTCGCACCTCCTCCTCAGACCGGCTTCCATCAGCTAACCGAGCCAACTGTCTACTTTTCCGCTCAATCATATACCCGATTTTCTTGATGCTCGACTTCTTCCAAAGTTGTAGCTCACGGGTGCAGGCCCTGATAGTTTCACCCAAGACACCTCGCCCTTTATCAACACCTCGCCGCACTGCCTCTTCACATCCCTCCTCCCCAATCCAAATTTGCTCAAACTTGAAACTTCGTCTAACCACCGTAGCCCCCTCTCGGTTATCAAGAAGCAATTTGATAGGCGCGTGATCGGACCATTCCCGCGTTAAGTGGATTAGTTTTGCATAAGGGAATATATCCAGCCACGAGGTTGTACACATCGCCCTATCAATCATACTCTGCCTATTAGCTTCTCCCGCTTGCCCATTATCCCAAGTAAATTGGTAACCCTCCCATCCAATGTCCTTTAGTCCACACTCATCCACAGCTGATTGGAAATTATTCATCTGCCATTGCGCTCTGCTCCCTCCTTTCATCTCAGTAGAGTACAAGACCTCGTTGAAGTCACCTATGCATAGCCACGGAAGATCAGACTGCCTACCCAGAAGTCGCAGTAACTCCCAAGATAGGTGTCTATCTGAAACAGAGGGCCATCCATAAAAACTTGTAACCCGCCACTCCCTCTCTCCTTCCCTCACCGTCACATCAATGTGATGAAGTGAAGCCGTCTTCAGCGTACAATCAACTTCCTTTTTCCACATAAGAGCAAGCCCGCCTGCCCTTCCCATACTGTCAACTTCAATCCCATAGTATCCCTCCAACTTCTCCCTCACCTTCCTCATCTCACGACCACACAACTTAGTCTCACACAAAAAAAGTATGGCCGGGGCCTCCCTTCGTACAAGAGCACGAAGATTATTTACATCGTCGGGGTTGCCCAAGCCCCGACAATTGAGATTTAGGAGATTCATTGGGCCCGGCGGGGTTGAGCTCTCTCAACCTCCGCCTCAGATATCAAGACGTCCCCGTCTGTAGTAAGTTTGAGTTTCTTGCTGCCTTCATCGACCACCCCCTCATCCCGCATCCTTTTCCCTATCTCTCCCTTCCCGCCGCCTCTGTTCATTTCAATAACCCCTCTTGCCAATCTCGTCCATTTCCCAGACCCCTTCTCCGCCATATTATTCCCAGCCCCTTCAATTTCCGCACGCATACTCTTCATTCCCTGCATCCCTCCCTTTTCACTCGCATCCCCTTCTTGTTCCACCCCCCCCCTGATTGGTCCCTCTTATAGCATCCACCTCATTCCCCCCTAGCACATTACTCCTCGTTGCCACCTCCTCCCTGCTTGTTTCAGTCTCATTCTCTATAAGCACCCCCGCGTCTAGAGCCATCTCAACCCCCTCCCTCTGCTTTGCCTCTGGTGACCTCGTCCCTCCCTCTCCGTGAATTCCACTTTTCTTATTACCCACAGGAGCACTAGCCTTCTTCAATTTCAGGTCTATAGCAATCACTTGTAGTTTGTCGATCATCTTCGCAATATCCAATTCGCTTGCCCTCTGCCTTTCAGTTTCGAATTCAGCACTTAGATCCCTCCGTGCTCGACCCGGACCCTCCGTAGATGTTTTTGTTACCTTCCATGGAGAAGCACGCAACCAATCACCAAAACGCAATTCCCCATCCTCATATGGCCCCTCGTCACAGTCTTTCTCACCATGCCCAATGTGTCCGCAGCCGTAGCAATATAAAGGAAGCCGTTCATATTTTACATCAAATTCAATAACCCTGCCCCCCTTCATTTTAATAGGCACTGATGGTTTCAACGGAGCATGAACATCCAGCAGCACTCTTATCCGAACAGCCCTATCAAGTTCGTTATTTGGGCCTGTTTCCATTGCAATATAGGTCCCTAACATGGCACCAATCTTCTGTATGTTCGCCTCTGATGCGTGTCATTTATATGATGTTTTACATCTCTTTTTACACGCATTTCAGAGCTTCATTGTGCTATATATGCCCATATTCCTCTATTTTCCTCTACTTTCGTGCTTTTGTACTTTATTGCAGAAATGTGGAGAATTTAGCGGGAAATCAAGCCGAATCCGTCCCCGAGTAAGCTGCATTGCAAATGACGTAAAGGAACCGCTTAAGGAACAAGCTTGGTGCGCGATCCAAGGCCCGAAAGACGAATCCACGAGTTTAAAGAAGTCAAGTAGCAGCTAATCCGGTCGATCGACTAGCATCATCAGTCGATCGACCACCTATCGGATCCCAGAAGCTACTGTTGCTGAGGAGCAGTCGATCGACCATCCTGAGCAGTCGATCGACCAGACTTCGACTCCAGACGAGATTTAGAAAGCCCGTGAAGTTTTAGGTTTTGGAATAAGTTGTTGCGTTGATATTCCTATATAACGTAGCATACACATATCTACCAGAGGATCAGAGAATTTACATAAAGTTTTTATTTTAAGTTTCTCATCATAATAATTTAGCTTATTTCGCAATTAGGGTTTGATATATCGACTTTTGCATCGGATCTTTCAGTTCTTAATCTTAATCTTCCTCTGAATTTTCGGTATTCATTCTGCCCTATTTCCGTTTATTGCTTTTATTAGTATAGAATTGATAGTTAGCGTTCCCCAAAGCCAATTATCGCTTCATTATTATTGTTATTTACATCAAACATGAATTCCATAATTGTCATTAGTTTATATGTTGTTTTTACCTTCGTCATGAGTAGCTAAACCTATAGTGCTAGGATGTAGGCGATTTATGGCTAGGCGGCAATAGGTTAGACACGGACTGAACCCGCGTGTCAGTCGATCGACTGACATAGTTGGTCGATCGACTGACCTTGTAAGGTTACCTTCGTTTTAATTGTTTTTAAACTTGTATTTAACGAATCGAATGCATGCGACCAGTTAGATACCTCTTTTGTGACTGACCCATTAGACCGAAAGGTAGGGTAGGTTGCTTGACCGTCAATTAATTCGACTAAACTGTGCTAAGATCGAAAGATAGGTATAGTTTAGACCATTAGTCGCTTTTCAGGACGAGAGTCAGTATTAGTGACATTAGGGACCTATAGCGAGATCGAGAGATGCTATTTGTTAGGAGTGGACCGAGAGGACCTCTTATTTCCCGCCTTACCTGTGCTTATTTCAGACCGACCTAGTTTGCTGCCGCCGAAGCTGTAATGACCCGAACATCCTAGTACCCTTCTTTTATCTGTTTAATCCATATCTTTAGTTTATTTTCTTCTTATTGTTATTAGTTATAGACCAATTCAACCGACCCCCATAATAGTTACCTTAGACTGATCATAGAACAACTAGAATTTACAACTGCCTCCTTGTGGATCGACCCTGTTACCACTAGCCTAGGTTAGTCTTAATAGGAGTTTATAAATATTATCTTTGGTACTCACAACGACGGGTATCAAATTTTGGCGCCGTTGCCGGGGAGGCAATAGTCCTAATTTTAGTTGTCTTTATTTTTAGTCTTTCTTAGTTTAAGGAACATCCGTTCCTTAAACTGTTCTTATATTTTGTTGTAGTTTCCTCTTATGCGCAGGTCTCAGGGTGGTCCATTACTGCCGTTTGATCCAGAGATTGAGAGATATTTGCACGTTAAGAGGAGGTTATTTCAAGAACAACAGCTGGAAGAGCCCAGTTCTCATTCTAGCTTTTACGAGAACGAGCTGTTCGAGGAGAATCCACCCTCTTCACCCGTTTCTACATCTTCAGTTGAGACAGTTACTTCTCCAGAATTTTCAGTCATGGCCGAGGAAGCGAGTATAGCTAGTTTTTCTGAGCCGACGGCCGCGAATTTATATAAGGGGTTCGAACTCCCGGGAGAGGCCAGAAAGTTCGAACCAAAGCCTGCCTACATCACTATGGTAGAGAGAAATCAGTTCGGGGGAGCTGCAAATGAAGATGCAGCTAAACATATGGAGACCTTCATTGACTCTCTTTGCTCCATTCCCCCACCGGTGGCGTGACCCAGGACCAGATCAAGGAGACTATGTTTATCTTCTCCCTTCGCGATGCTGCAAGGGAATGGTATAGAGATCTGGACCGAGCTGCTTTGGAGATTACTGATTGGAATACATTGGCATTGGCGTTCTACAAGAAGTACTTTTCTGCTTCAAGGACGATCACCATTAGAGCTCAGATCACGGGCTTTAAACAAGGGCCAGATGAAAATTTCCATGAGGCATGGGTCCGATTCAAGAAGTTGGTGCGAACCATACCGCACCATGGGTTTGCTAAGTGGAGTTTGTGCAATCATTTCTACAATGGGTTGTACGACGATCAGAGGGCCATTTTGGATCTTTGCAGCCAATGGGAGATTTTTGAAAATCTAGGAGCAACCAAGGGGTGGAAGATCATTGACGATCTAGCTACCCACAAGGCCGAGTATGGGAATTCGAGAGGGAACCAGAGGAGAGCTGCTGAATCCTCCTCTGTTGCTGCACTTGAGGCCCTTACCGCGAGATTCGACAAGTATGAGCTAGGGGGAGCATCTAAAGGTGGGATGTACCAAGTCAATGCTGTGCAGGACGGTCCCTTCATCTGCGAAAGGTGTGGAGTTGAGGGCCATGTCTCGAAAAACTGCCCTAGTCCTTTTGAATCATGTGCCGCCTTTCAACACTATAGGCAGACAAACACCTACTACGAGCCACCACATCCGAACTTGAGTTGGAGAAGCCAGAATGTTCAGAACCCAACTCAACCTCCACCACAGCAGCAGCCATATGTGCCTCCTCATCAAAAGCAACAACAGTATCAAAAGCCTCCTTATGTGCCGCAACAACAACAATCTCAAAATTCTGAGTTTGCAGAGCTTAAGAATCTGTTGCTAAAGGAATCCCAAGCAAGAGAGGCCGGGATGAAGCTATTAGAGAGCCAAATTGCTCAATTGGCCAGTAAGAATAACACTCGAGCTCCCGGGCACTTACCCACTCAACCCGAACAAAAGGAGACCCTAAATGCCATCACATTGAGGAGCGGGTCCACCCTTGACGGTCCTGCTATGGTTGAGGATGCTGTTGGGAAAGCTAAGCCAGAAACAAGCAAAGAGAAAGCTTCAACGAACAATTCAAAGAAAAAAGCGTCTGCCAGGAATCTCAGTCGATCGACTGATATCCCTAGTCGATCGACTGAGTTACGAGTTACAGGAGCTTCTGGAACTGTGCATTCCAGTCGATCGACTGAGGAAGGTGGTCGATCGACCACTTTCACTGCTGATATTGAAGAGTCTCGTCCTTTAATGCCAAATAATTTACGAGACCACTTGTTTCGGGGTACCACGATCCCGAAGATTTTAGGGGCAGACCCGAGTGCTGATGGGTCAGTCCCGACTCCGAAGTTCGATCCAATGACGGTCAATGGGTCTCATTTGAGACGGTCTGAGGAAGGGTCTAGCTTCAACAAAGAGAAGGTGACGGACTTTCAGCCAAAGTCCAAGGACGCCGGCGCGCGCGAATTAGAAGAGAGGGCTAAGGTGCTCCTTACAGCCCCATACCCGGAGAGACTCGTGCCAACCAAAGAACAGGTATCTTTCAATAAGTTTGAGAAAGTTATCCGTAGTCTTAATGTGCAAGTCCCCTTCCTCGAGTTGGTTAACCAAGTACCCGCTTACACCAAATTTATGAAGCAATTGTTGTCAAAAAAGCGGTCACTTGAAACAGTGCACACTGTCGCACTTACAAAGGAGTCTTGTTCTTATCTGTCTCACACTGCGCCCCTTAAGTTAGAGGACCCGGGTAGCTTTTCTGTCCCTTGCAAAGTAGGTACCTTCTCAATTGAGAAGGCATTGTGTGACTTAGGGGCCAGTATAAGTGTCATGCCCTTGAGTTTAGCTAGGAGACTCAAGTTGACCCGGTTTGCGATTACTGAGATGACAGTTCAGATGGCTGACCGATCTGCGGTCGAGCCTATAGGAGTCCTAGAGGACATACCCGTCCAGATAGGGAAGTTTTTCTTCCCTGTTGACTTTGTTGTCATTGACATGCCTGAGGATGACCATATTCCCATCATTTTGGGTAGGCCGTTTCTGCACACTGCTGGTGCAGTTATTGACGTCGGTTTAGGAACCTTGACTTTCAAGGTCGGGAAACATTCTATCGTTTTTGCCCAACTCGCTAAAAAAAGAAGGATGCCATGTGGCTGTCACCCGTAACACGGTCTACGAAAAGAGATCGTACTTTGTGCTTCCCGAACCGACCGTCCCTATTACTACTGCTGTATTAATCCCTCCGCCCCAGATTGGGAGCAAAAAGGAGGAAGACTTTGTTGTTTTAGATAATGCAGGAGCTGGTTTGGGGAAGGAAGAGCCGCTGGATCCTCCAGCTGCGACAGAGCCTATCGTTTCGAGGGGAGGTCTTGGATGCCTAAGTTATGGGACTGACGAGGAAGTGGAAGATGAGCCCGTCAAAGTGAGATGGGCAGATTTGGAGTCCGACGATTCCGAGGGAGCCCTCGATTGGGGAGACGACGAAGCTGATCAGCTGAACTCTCCGACTGTTGAAGCTGAGAAAGGTGCAACTGATAAGATGAGCACCATTGAGGCTACCTCTAGTAGCCAGAAGCCGACGAAGTGGGCCATCCCTTGGTCCTTTTTGATCAACTATTAGTTGATCAAAATTCGTCATAAACTTCATTTTATTGCTTTCGAACTATTTTTTATTGCTTTTGTGTGCGCGAAAACTTCGCTTTTATTTTGTTTGCTTAGGATTTTTATTTACTTTAGACTTCGTTCTGGGTTTTGCGCAATTTTGGGCGCGTACTATTGTGCATTTGCAGGTATTTAGAGCTTATTAGCTCGAATCATTGAGCAATTACGAAGAAATAAGACACTCGCAAAGAAGTGTTTTGTCGATCGATGGTATCGGTGGTCGATCGGCGAGTTGCGGGTTACAGGAGCTACTGTTCACGACCATCTGGTCGATCGACTGTCCCTTTAGGTCGATCGACTGCTGCTGCTGCTACATTCTTTCACGACCTCTCCCCTGCTGTGTTTGGTCGATATGCGGATTTTAGGGAGTTTTCTACTCCACTTTATTTTCCGTCGAATTGTCTATTTCTTCTTTTGTCTCATTTATGCACAACTTTTACGTTCCAAAATTGTTTTCTTCGGTCTTATGCGTGGTGTTTTCTGTCTTTCAGGCACTCTTGTTGGTAGCACTGCTGGCTACTGAAACCTCCTAGCTCACGCTGGTTTGGGGAGGTTTCCTTTGCTGCGCTTAAAGTCTTGTGAGTTCCCACGTCTTTACTTTATGTCTATGTTTTTATTTCCCTTTTTCTCGCAAACTCCCGTTTTCCATTTTTCTTCATTATATGATTTTGCACAATGGGGACATTGTGCGATTTGGTTTGGGGAAGGGTTTTGCGTCGCACTTCATTCATTTGTTTGCATTCACGTTTAAATTATGTTTGCATCGTTTGTTTAATATTCGCTATATACAAAATTCAAAAAAAAAAATTGAAAAATTTCAAAAATTTCCATAAAATGCAAGTTTATTTTAGCATATAGGTCGAGTCGGAACGGTAGTATTTCTATGATGATTTAGCATTTGCATCTGTTTTGCCTGAGCCTTGCTTGACTTACATGTTATTAGTAGAATCATAAGTGCATATCTACGAGTTTTCGTTAATTTACTCGCTGAGCCTGAGACTTGACTTTTATTATTGGCAAGCTACATCATATATTCTGAGTTTTTAGAGCTTATAACTGGTGTCATTCATGACCAGTTCATCTAGGAATGTGAGTAGTACTCCTTATGAGACATGTTTCCTTAATTTGCATAATTATGAATTTGATCTACTTAATACCTGTATGCATTCGGTCTGTGGTTAGTTGACACATGTGGTAGAGGTTTCCTTTTCTCATTTTACCCATAAGCTCCACATCTGCCAAAAATATCCTTTTTGTCCTATTTACTACATCCTACATTTAGCCTGTCCTTTGTCAAGCTAGTAGCCTGTGTCCTTGGGATTGTTACTCGTTTTTGGTAGCATTTGCTCATGTTTGAGATGATTGTTGGGAAGTGAAATAAAGGAAGAAAGGAAAGAAAAGAAAAAAAATGAATGAAAAAATGATTCGAAAAAGAAAATGAAAAAAAGAGTCCTGTACTGTTTAAGCAGTCGATCGACTGCCAAATATGGTCGATCGACTGAGATTCGTGAAAGAAAGAAAAAAAATCAATTCGCATGATTTAATCTTTATCTTTTGGCGATTTTTGCTCCCATGTTCCATTTATTTCCTATGGGGAGTTTATTGATTTAATAGTTTGGAGTTTGTGAGTTTTGTGCTTGCTATAGCACCGTTTCGTTTGATTATGAGCAAGAAGTTGGATGTTGACCTTTGGTTCCGTTTTGGTACTAGCTTGATCACCTGTACCTCCACTTTACCATAAAATGTTTTGCCTCTTCTTACCCATACCTCACATTTCCATAATTATACCTCGGCGTGTGTCAATGGTCATCTGTTTGGTTGGAATGCGTATGTACGGTTATAGAGGTTGTCTTCATAATTTATTGCTAGCATGTTTTCATAGGTCGTAGTTAGGTGAGGGTCATTACAATTTTAATTCTTTCTATCTTACAAATATATCACCTGTGCTTAATTGAGTGATTTGAGCGACCCGTGAGAGTCCAATTTGATAAGTCTCTACAGTTGACGGTTCAGCAGTTTTTGACGACTTTATAATTCGTTTGCATGATTCGCATTACTAGTTGATTGTTGGTTGTGCATTAAACTGGTTTAGGCCTTACAGTTTGCATTTCGCTCTGAGTTTGAACTCGTTCCATTAGGTCAATAGATCGAGTCTAGTTCTTGCTTGGGGACAAGCAAGGTTTGGTTTGGGGAGATTTGATGCGTGTCATTTATATGATGTTTTACATCTCTTTTTACACGCATTTCAGAGCTTCATTGTGCTATATATGCCCATATTCCTCTATTTTCCTCTACTTTCGTGCTTTTGTACTTTATTGCAGAAATGTGGAGAATTTAGCGGGAAATCAAGCCGAATCCGTCCCCGAGTAAGCTGCATTGCAAATGACGTAAAGGAACCGCTTAAGGAACAAGCTTGGTGCGCGATCCAAGGCCCGAAAGACGAATCCACGAGTTTAAAGAAGTCAAGTAGCAGCTAATCCGGTCGATCGACTAGCATCATCAGTCGATCGACCACCTATCGGATCCCAGAAGCTACTGTTGCTGAGGAGCAGTCGATCGACCATCCTGAGCAGTCGATCGACCAGACTTCGACTCCAGACGAGATTTAGAAAGCCCGTGAAGTTTTAGGTTTTGGAATAAGTTGTTGCGTTGATATTCCTATATAACGTAGCATACACATATCTACCAGAGGATCAGAGAATTTACATAAAGTTTTTATTTTAAGTTTCTCATCATAATAATTTAGCTTATTTCGCAATTAGGGTTTGATATATCGACTTTTGCATCGGATCTTTCAGTTCTTAATCTTAATCTTCCTCTGAATTTTCGGTATTCATTCTGCCCTATTTCCGTTTATTGCTTTTATTAGTATAGAATTGATAGTTAGCGTTCCCCAAAGCCAATTATCGCTTCATTATTATTGTTATTTACATCAAACATGAATTCCATAATTGTCATTAGTTTATATGTTGTTTTTACCTTCGTCATGAGTAGCTAAACCTATAGTGCTAGGATGTAGGCGATTTATGGCTAGGCGGCAATAGGTTAGACACGGACTGAACCCGCGTGTCAGTCGATCGACTGACATAGTTGGTCGATCGACTGACCTTGTAAGGTTACCTTCGTTTTAATTGTTTTTAAACTTGTATTTAACGAATCGAATGCATGTGACCAGTTAGATACCTCTTTTGTGACTGACCCATTAGACCGAAAGGTAGGGTAGGTTGCTTGACCGTCAATTAATTCGACTAAACTGTGCTAAGATCGAAAGATAGGTATAGTTTAGACCATTAGTCGCTTTTCAGGACGAGAGTCAGTATTAGTGACATTAGGGACCTATAGCGAGATCGAGAGATGCTATTTGTTAGGAGTGGACCGAGAGGACCTCTTATTTCCCGCCTTACCTGTGCTTATTTCAGACCGACCTAGTTTGCTGCCGCCGAAGCTGTAATGACCCGAACATCCTAGTACCCTTCTTTTATCTGTTTAATCCATATCTTTAGTTTATTTTCTTCTTATTGTTATTAGTTATAGACCAATTCAACCGACCCCCATAATAGTTACCTTAGACTGATCATAGAACAACTAGAATTTACAACTGCCTCCTTGTGGATCGACCCTGTTACCACTAGCCTAGGTTAGTCTTAATAGGAGTTTATAAATATTATCTTTGGTACTCACAACGACGGGTATCAGCCTCACTTGATCTCCTCACAATGGGTAAATCATAGACCCTCGACCAAATTGGAAAGAAAGAAAGTGGAACATCAGTAATCTTACCTTCGCAATTTGGTTCATTAAAGCACCATAGGAACTTGTCGAAGTGCCATGGCTGTCCCTCTAAAACCCTAGCTTTGTCGCGCTCGCACCCAAAACGAAAAACAAACACTTTCTCCTTCGCATCGATGATATTTCCTGTCATAGGTTTAGTAGGGTTCCAAATTCGAGCCATCGATTCGATGGCAGCTTTCGCGTTGATTGATTTGGAAGCCCATATTTTCCCCACAAGAATCAGCTTTTCCTTACCCTTCTCCTCGTCGAATCCTTCCTCCCATTCAAAGATTCCACCTTCGCCCTCCGCAACCTCTCCCATCGGCCGTTTCCCGTCACGAATAAGGCCTCGCATCGAACTATTATCCTGACCCTGCATAGCAAAACAAAAGCACAAAGGAAAACAAAGCAAAATCTTATTTGCTACGATCGAAATCGAAGAAAAGGACCTCGAGAAAGAGGAAGAATCTAAGAGAAAGATAGAGTAAACCCTAGGAGTCTCTAGGAGAGAGTAAACCCTCTGAGATCTGTCTTACGTGCCCCGAGAATCTTAGTTTTAAGTTTAGGGCAATATTGCGCGAGACATTCTTACAATCCTAGTAAAACCATCCCTCAACTAGGGAAAACCAACTCCGGACCAGTGGCGGATCCAAGATTTACGGTTAGGGGGCGCGGAAAATTTGAATGGGGGCGCCATACCAATCAATCAATCAATCAATTAGTCTCTGAATACGGATATATCCGATCTAAGGATCAACACGGGTTAAATAATCTCACTTGTATATAAATTCGCCACTGATCTGAACTCTTCTTATGCTGAGCATATACTTGAAAGGGAGAATGCACATGGTGCCCTTGAGGTTTGCCATTTTGCACGATATACCCAAAATTTTGATCCGGAAAACTTTAAGAGGTCATAACTCGTGTTTAACAGATCGAAATGTGACGGGTTTTTTTTTTCATATCGATCGTCTTTTCGAGAACTACGATTTGGAAAAAAAAAAATGTCGTATTTGGATCCCATGGCTAGGAGCTTTAGTATGTCAAAGTTTTTTTTGACCGAACAAACTTTGAGTAACCATATCTCTTGGTAACGAATTACAAACTTAATTTTTTTTTTCAAATTGTAGTTCTCGAAAAGACGATCGATTTGAAAAAAAACCTCATCACATTTCGATTTCTTAAACACGAGTTATGACCTCTTAAAGTTTTCCGGATCAAAATTTTGGGTATATCGTGCAAAATGGCAAACCTCAAGGGCACCATGTGCATTTTCCCTACTTGAAATCCTTCAAAAAAGGAGGCAATTTGTCAATTATACTTGACGTCGAGATGAACTCATCCATCTCCATCTCGTGTTGAGAAAACTGCGCAAGATCCAGAGCAATTCATTGTAGTGCTCCATAAGCGGCCATGAGTTCATCATCTTATAATTCATGAAATTGCCCACAAATTTTAAAATATATAAATTCAAACAGAAAAACCTATGAAAATATTATATAATAAATAAAAGTCAGGAATTATTTTTAAAAAATATTATGTAATTTTTTTTTGAAAAAAATCATAAAATTATAGTTCAAAAAAATAATTTCAAAAAATGTATTTTTTATTAAAAATTATTATTTACACCATACAGCCGTATTCTTTGAATTATTTTTAAAAAAATATTTAATTTATTTTCAAAATTCTTACTCATATACAGTTTTTTATGATTTAAGGTTAATTATATTCAATTTAAGGAGTAATTAACATTATTATTTATTTAATGGATCAATCTATTGAAATTAAACCTTTTCTTTTTACAAAGTTTGTGCTCGACTTTTGAGATGTATTGCAGTAACGACATTGAATATTTGGTATCATTACGGCTTTTTTTTTTTTGCTTATAAAATGAGTTATATGAGCAAATTTAATACTAACTGTTAGATCCCAGTTAGCTGACATCTATTATTACTCTTATGCACCCTACCATGCACCCAAGAGTATGGTGCATGGTACTCCCATCCGTTTTTTTAATTGTAATGTAATTAGTGGGTAGTTATTAAAAGGTGCATATATATATATTTAAGGGTTGTGCTTTTTTACATACGAATTTTACTCTTTCACATATGTATTTTACAATTTTACTCTTGTTATTTTTTTACCTCCCTCAATCAATTGCTTTTTTTCATCTTCCTTCCTTTCACCTCCCTACGATAACCCGCTCCGTCGGACTTACTCCAGTCGGCCCGTGCTCTGGCCGACCATGCTCCGGCCAGATGATGACCATGATGTTGCATTCCACACTGACGAGGATAAAGATAAAGGAACAAATCTCGTTGCTAGGATAATTGTTGGTGAATTGGAGATAAGTCACCTGCTGCTTCTACTGCCGCATTCCAAGTAGATTGCTCCCTGCAACATTTCTATTTAAGTTTCATTTGCATCTTCCCCAAGTATGGTCTCCACTATTTATAAAATCAAGCCTCTCCAGTATTCGCGACTTTTTAATTTACGAACTAAAGAAATTCAATGAATCCAACCATAATAATTGATGATAAACAATTAAACAGATTAATTTCACTAATTGATACCCTTAATAATTTTAACAAAACATATTATTAATATTATTAACTGATAAACAATTAAATTACTTCACTAATTGGAAATTGTGATTCATTGTTCAAAATTTTAGAGCAAGTAGATTTGATTTTAGAGAAAAAGTACAAACAAGAGTCAATTTGTTGAAACACAAGTGATTCTCTCTCTAAATTTTCTCTCTCTAAATTTTGCATCCCTCCCTGAATGAACATCTCCGGAACGACCTCCCTCCGGGGGTCCCCATACTCCCTCAAACCTCTGAAGACACCGAACACTCCTCTAAGGAAGGTGAAATCCCTCTTATACATAATACAAAAAATTCAAAACGCAAGACTATGCATCTTAGTGAATTCATGATTAGTCCCTCACAACCTATTCCCCCAACAGTTTCATCCGTCCCACAAGCCATCCCAGAGGGTGGTAGTCAACCAAAGCATTCAAGACCGTCCTTCTCTTACAAGGATACGGTACAAGGCTTTGGTTCAGATTCGTATATATTCGATGATTTGTCCCTGGAGGACGATGATTCTGATTCTGATGACGACAGTGAAGAAATTTTAGATGAGGACGACGCTATATGTCCCCGTATAACACTGACCAAGGAGGAGAAGGCAAAGTTACGAAAACCATGGAGGCACTCCCTCATCATCAAAATGTTCGATAAGAACATAGGTTATCTCTCTCTTATGCGGAAGTTACAGGCTAAATGGTCAATACGTGGGAAGCTGACACTCACTGATCTAACGGGTTCATATTACATTGCTCGCTTCACGTCAAAGGAAGACTATGAATTCGTTCTTACTTAAGGACCATGGATGATAGATGACCATTATCTAACCATCAGGAAATGGATTCCGAATTTCATTCCCTCTGAAGATAGCATAAAGTTCCTAACGGTATGGGTTCGTATACCAAATCTCCCCGTTGAATACTTTAACGAAACCTTTTTGATGAAAATAGGAACGAGAATCAGGAAGGTGCTACGAATTGATAAGAATACTGCATCTGCAGAACGTGGCCAATTTACGCGTATGAGTGTAGAGGTCGACATAACCAGACCTCTCCTCTCCAAATTTCGATTAAATGGCAAGGTTCATTGTATTCAATATGAAGGATTGAAAATGATTTGTTTCAAATGTGGTATATTAGGCCATAATACTGATAGTTGTCCTGTTCGGGCAAACAGAGAGTCCGAAGACAGTGCTCATTCGCATACAGAGTCACAGGGGTATGTCGAAGTCCCAGTAGTGAGTGCCAATTCCATTGAAGCAGGCCTTAGACCGGAGGAGAAAGATGACTTTGGTAACTGGATGATAGTTACAAAGCCTCAAAGAAAGAAGTCCGTCAATGCTCAGGGAAAACAAGTCCAGTCCACCAACCAATCCACCCATGGCAATACAATCTTTAATTTCAAAAAAAATCAAGCAAGGTAAGGTTCAAGATTTGAGATCTTGCAAAATCAGGAAAATATCCCGGTGATCTCGCAATCACCTAATTTATCTAGGGAAATTATTCAATTTTCCTCTAAAAATAATATAGGCAATAATGCCAAAAATAATCAGAGGTCTAATTTCCATAATAGACAAGCTAGCAAAAATCCTTCCCAATCTCGTCCCAATCTTCGCTCCACAAAATCCGCTCCAATTACCAAAAATAATCCATCTACCAGTAATATGATCATTCCAAATTATTTCCCTAATATTCTACAAGATATTTCTAATATTCAAAAGATTACATCAATTAATCTACCCAAAAGCTACTCCCCTGTTCCAACGACTACAAAAAATTCATCTCCTATTCTGACTACAACTAAACAGAATGGATCCTCACATATCCTACTTAGACCTCAAGCTCCCACAAATCCGTTACCTCCCCCAACACCCTCGGTTCGAAATGATTCCACCAGCACAGACAATATCGATATCAGTATGGAAGGAGATTCTCGCACCCTATATGGGGGTGATGGTACGGGAATGCCCGATAATGGATCTCAGCTTCAAACCAATCCAGGAGGACCCATCGACTCTCCAGCTGGAGATGTCGATACCATGGAACATTAATCAAGTGCTATCGATAATAAGTCGAGCTTATCTAACAAATTTACTTTATGCACCTTTCCATATGTCGGATCGAATACCTGCTTTGTCACCAAATTCGTCCCCCATTACCTGTATGGTATGGAATATACAAGGGACGGGAAATAAGAATAAAATTAATGCACTGAAAGAAGTAGTTAAGGTTTACAAGCCGTCAATTATTTCACTCATCGAGACTCACATGAATGGCGAACATGCTCTGAAAATTCAAAAAATTATTGGCTACACCTGCCATTCTCGTGTTGATGCCAATGGGTTTAGTGGAGGTATATGGCTCTATTGGCGATCTGAGTTTGTCACTGTTACACCTGTGAAGGAACATTCACAATATATTACAGTTGAAGTTTCACGCAATGGAGATTTACCATGGTTTTTCTCGGCTGTTTATGCAAGCCCGAACCCCTCTAACCGGATGGAATTATGGACTGAACTTGAATAATATGCTCGCTCTAATGGTCATCCTTGGATGTTAGCTGGTGACTACAACGAGACACGTTCTTTGAATGAAAGACACGGAGGAGATCAAAATATGGCTCGTCGATGCGCCTTCTTTAACAATTTGATAGAAAGCTGTCAACTTATTGAATTGGAATTTTCTGGTCCGGCTTATACTTGGGCCCGAGGAAGCTCTGCTGCAACTCGTCAGAGTGCCCGCCTCGATAGAGCCTTATGTAATAGTGAATGGAGCACTCAATTTAGTGAGGCTAGTGTTCGTCATCTCCCTGCATTCCAATCTTATCATTGCCCTTTACTTATTTCTCCAAATGGTTTTGCGCCACTAAGCTCCGTCCAACGTCCTTTTCGTTTCCAAGCTGCTTGGATGACCCATGAAAATTTCTCTGAGTTTATAGTTTCCAACTGGAAGACGGGAGATACTTTAGTCTCACAATTATCAGACTTATCGTCCAAATTATAGCGGTGGAATGAAGATGTATTTGGCAATATTTTTCGAAAAAAAAGAGAATTGTTGGCTCGTATTGAAGGTTGCCAGCGTGAACTTTCGGCTCATAGACAGAACCATCTCATTAAACTCGAGTCACGTTTGAGAAAAGAACTAGACGATATCTTGGAACAAGAAGAACTACTATGGTACCAGAAATCTAGAGTTGATTTTATTCGCGACGGAGATCGCAACACCTCCTATTTTCAGGTTAGTACCTTAGTACGACGGTGGCGTAATCGTATCAATATGTTGAAGAACGATGATGGCCAGTGGGTGGAGGATAGCAACGACATTAAGGAGATGGTAATCGAATTCTTTAAGCGATTATATACAGACGATACCCCAGAGAGGGAGGATGCAGATATTCCTTATGACCTATTTCAGGAATTCTCCAATGAACAATGGGATAAACTTTCGAGGAGCTATTCGCCAGCGGAAATTGATAATGTTATTTAAATATGGGCTCTCTTAAAGCCCCCGGCTCCGACGGATTTCAGGCTCTTTTCTACCAAAAGCATTGGTCTACTGTTAAACATGATGTCTATAATATGTTTATGAAGGCTTTGGAAGGCAAGGGTTTTCCAGACGGATTAAACAGTACACATATCGTCTTGATTCCAAAGGTTAATGCACCGGAGCATATCTCGCAATTCCGTCCAATTAGTCTATGCAATGTCGCTTACAAAATTATAAGTAAGACTATTGCGAACCGAATTAAGAAAGTCCTCCCACGACTTATTTCCGAGACCCAAAGCGGGTTCGTCCCCGATCGTCAAATCACTGATAATATAGTGATTTTTCAAGAGGCAATTCATACCATGCGAAAGAAGAAAGGTAAAATAGGATATATGGCTATTAAAATAGATTTGGAGAAGGCGTACGATCGTCTGAAATGGAGCTTTATATACAATACTTTAAAAGATATGTGCTTCCCTGGCCTTATGGTTGACACAATCATGGAGTGTGTGACCTCTCCGTCTATGCAAATACTATGGAACGGTGAACCAACCGCGCCCTTTAAACCAACTCGAGGAGTTCGCCAAGGTGATCCCCTTTCTTCATACCTATTTGTCATGTGTTTAGAAAAGCTTCAACAAGCTATTGATATTCGAGTGCAAGGGGACGATTGGAAACCCATACCTATTTTCAAAAACGGCCCTCGTATTTCCAACCTTTTTTTCGCAGATGATATGGTCCTCCTTGCGGAGGCTCGAGCGGATCAGGCTCATGTTATCAAATATGTTCTTGACAATTACTGCGCAGCATCAGGAGAAAAAGTCAGTATAGCAAAGTCTCGCATTTTCTTCTCTTCGAACACAGCTACCACGGATATAGAGGAGGTAAATAGCATCCTCGGTTTCGAAATGACAAACGATTTGGGAACCTACCTGGGAATGCCTACAATTAACGGACGAGTTACGAAGGCAACCTTTGCCCATCTAGAGGAGAAGCTCAATAGACGGTTAGCTGGATGGCAAACCAAATATTTATCGCTTGCAGGTCGGAATACTTTGGTTCAATCAACTCTCACCACTCTAGCGAATTACAGTATGCAAACGGCGAAAATTCCTAGGTCGGTGTGCGACTCCATTGACAGAAAAACACGGAGATTCTTATGGGGTGGTAATGAGAATCAAAGAAAAATTCATTTGATTTCATGGGATACGGTACAAAAACCAAAATCTATGGGGGGTCTAGGCATACGTTCTTCCCGTCAATCTAATGCAGCTTTTCTTACCAAGCTAGGTTGGCGAGTCTTATCGGAACCACAAACTTTATAGGCTCGAGTTTTGAGAGCGAAATATTGCCAAGGACGCTGTGATGTCGACATGTTCCAACCAAAACCGAACATGTCAAATGTGTGGGCCGATATTTCTTCACAGGCAAAAATAATCAATAAAGGCAGTACTATGGCAGTGGGTAACGGACGAAAAACGTTGTTCTGGGGTCATTCATGGGTCGACCCGGGTTGTCTTTCTGACAGAGTTATTTTGCCTATCCCGGAAACTATTCTCGGGGCTACGGTCGCTGATATGTGGAA
Source organism: Silene latifolia (assembly GCF_048544455.1). Lineage (NCBI taxonomy): Eukaryota > Viridiplantae > Streptophyta > Magnoliopsida > Caryophyllales > Caryophyllaceae > Silene > Silene latifolia. The sequence goes on from NC_133534.1 coordinate 18,334,290, forward strand.
CGAGGAAACAGGGTGGAAGTGAGAGGAGTTTTCGAATTACCTTGCGCGAGAAGACCTCCTAAAAATAGCTACCTATTATCTATCACCCGAACCAGACTTAGACGATTCTCTATACTGGAATGCTTCTTCTAGCGGTAAATTTTCCATCAAATCAGCCTTAACTCTAATTAAAACGGCAGAAATGGAACCTGAAACCGAACCAGTAGCATGGCATGTTATTTGGAAGCTTCCAGTCCAACAAAGAATCTGAATGTTCTATTCTCGGGGCTACGGTCGCTGATATGTGGAACGAGGAAACAGGGTGGAAGTGGGAGGAGTTTTCCAATTACCTTGCGCGAGAAGACCTCCTAAAAATAGCTGCCTATTATCTATCACCCGAACCAGACTTAGACGATTCTCTATACTGGAACGCTTCTTCTAGCGGTAAATTTTCCATCAAATCAGCCTTAACTCTAATTAAAACGGCAGAAATGGAACCTGAAACCGAACCAGTAGCATGGCATGTTATTTGGAAGCTTCCAGTCCAACAAAGAATCCGAATGTTCATTTGGCTCGCAGCACATCGCCGCCTAATGACTAATTATAATCGGGTGCGAAGGGGTATTCATGACGATCCCATTTGTCCTAGGTGCCTCGAGGAGGATGAATCGACGGATCATCTTTTACGGAATTGTCCATACTCTAAAGAGCTTTGGAGTTTACTGGAGGAATGTGCTACTACTGACATTTTTTATGCAATGCCATTCACAAGTTGGATTTCGAAAAACGCAAGTAACGCAATCCCTCTCGCCTCACATAATTGAACAAATTGATATTTCGCGTAAGGCTTTTGACCCTTTCGACATTTTCATACCTATACCCGGCACGACCCACGAGGAACGCTTTATCCGGTGGGAAACACCACCTCACGGCTGGTGTCTTCTAAATACGAACGGGGCCTCGAAGGGAAACCCTGGTCCTGCTGGCTGTGGTGGAATAATTCGCGATGAGACGGGTAATTTTGTACACGCTTTTCTCCTCTCCTGTGGTGTATGCAATTCGATGCGGGCTGAGATGCGTGCCCTCGTGGTTGGACTTGAAAGAGCTCGAACACTGGGTATAAGGAAGCTCATTGTCCATATGGATAATTCATCCTGCGTGGATTTTGTCCAACATAAACAATTACTAAGTAGCAGCCTTCGGCCACTCGTTCAACGATGTCGCGATCTAATTAAGCTTAATGGGTGGTTAGTTAAATTCCATCATGTGTTCCGCGAAGCGAATAGAGCAGCTGATTGGCTCGCTAACGAAGGGATCAACGCAAGCACAACCGTTACCTACTTAGAAGAACCTCTCGATGGTCTTTGTACTATCCTTCGTGAGGATGCTCTAGGCGTAGCATTTCCACGTTTAGTTCGTGTTTAATTTCTCTTATTGTACTGGGGCTTGGCCCCTCTTAAGCACCAAAAAAAAAAAAAGAGTCAATTTGTTTAGGTTTAGCCGTTTTGGAAAAAAGGTATGATATGGAAAATTAATGAAAAAGTGTATGTGAAAAAGTAAATTCCGTATGTGAAAAAGTAATTCCGATTTTTAAAATGACTTTATTTTTAATCTAACTACCAATTTTAAAAAACAAAAAATCACTAATCTAACTAGTATAAAAGCCAAGTTCTTTAAAGAACTCTCATTGGCTCCTTATTTTTAGGAATTGAAAACTTTTTTTTTTTCATTTGATCATGGTCTTCTAAATTTAAGGGGATTTTATTTTAGAGAATTGCAATTCATTTAGCAATAACTATCTACAATTTAAAACACTATACAATATATATACACCTACCAACAAACAACTACGCAAAAAACATTACATGAAATTATTAAAGATGCATTCTCTCTAAACATTTACTATAAACATAAAAACGATTAAAGTATAACGGTATAATCTAAATACCAAAAAATAAAAAAAATAAAAAACAGTAGAGAAGACATTAAAAAACCAAAAAAAATGTATTAAATTTCTAAAAAGGGTTTTACAAAACACATTTTAGTAACATAGAATACCACAAATCGATACAAATTAAAAGAATGTTCTGTGAAAATTAAATTTACAAAAATCATTTACTATATTGAATAAATCAAAAACCTCACCAAAAAAATTATTTCAACATTTTCTTATTTTATTTAATCTTAAAAAAATTGAAAAAAAATAATTGGTCACGAAAAAAAATGCTCAAAATATTAGGAGTATAAGAGCATCCGCAAAGGTGGAAACGGACCTCCCCATATACACTCTCTTTCCTCCTATGAGGCTCCTCCTTATTGCACTAAGCTCCCCAACATTTGGGGTTCCTCTATTTTTGGAGGAGCTTCCCAAATGAAAAAAGTGGGCCAATATGTACTTGATTCTTGCACATGGCTGATTGCAGTAAATTAATTAGAAAAAAGTAGCAGTTTGCACTTAGTTTAATTAGAAAAAAGTGGGCCATTATTAAATATAAATATTTGTTGGGGAACCCCATTGTTGCATAGATGTAGTTATGAAATAGGGGAGGGTAAATGGAAAAGTTAGTGGAAAATGAGGTGGACGAATAAGAAAAGGAAAGAGAAAATAAGGGGAGTCTCACCTTTGCGGATGCTCTAATCAGTATGAACTATGAACATACAATTAAAAGATTCAAAAGCTTTAAAAAATATATTTGGTGCAACACTAACATTGAAATTAAATAAAAGTTAGCTACATTGCTGAATAGAAAATTTAAAAGATTATTGAATACGTAAAAATAGAAGAGAGAACAACAAAATAAAAATATTTTTTTGATAATTACCTATCTAAACTATTAAAATTTGACTTCATTTTGTGATTACATGTGTATGAACACAATCTCTACGGATGAAAAATAAAAAATTAGAAATATGTATTTTCTTCAGAAATTAGAAACATGCAAGATGTTGAATTTTTTGAAAAAGGTTTTTATGTATTTCATGAGGAAGATGAATGAAAAAGGTAAAATGTTGTAAGTGAGAGTTGAGAGGAGGTGGTTTCCATTTAGGGTTTATTGTTAGACGATTGAGGTGAGAGAATGAAGGTTATTAGCATTTTGTAGATTAATGTTGGGATTGGGCTTCTAAACTACTACATTTATTTTTAGTTTTTCTTTTAGATGTGTCAATTATTTAACAAAAATATAAAATAATATTTTTATTTTAATAACCTAATATTTGAATTATTAACTTACAAACTTAAATATATAATAAGGTATTATATAAAATTTTAAATTGAATAATTGTGAAATTTTTATATAAATAACCTATTTTATTAGTTAAATATATATTATAACGTTTTAAGTAGCAATCCCGTGCAATTTTGCACGGGTGTAAAAGGTAAATAAACTAATGCGGTGAAAATAGTACTAATTTGTGTTAAAAAGGTGAGTGAGTTGGTCATTTTTATTTTAAACCTACACACTTTTATGCATAGGATAGTCCGTCCATATTATGCGATTATTTTACAAGATAGTTACTCTACTTTTCTTATAGGCTTTTATTATTTGCATTTTTTTTTACCATTAATTATAATAAAAATTACATATAGCTCTTTCCTCCGACTTGGTCATTTGTTTACCTTTACTTTAGGCACAAAAACTATTATCTTTATCACTACTCATTTATATGCTCCTGTATTTAATAAAAAACGCCTATTATTGTGACCCGTGCATTTTTTGCACGGGTTTAAAACTAGTGTTCATAACATTTTTTACTCAATAAAAAAAGATCATATTTGCTATATTTTGAAACTCGTTTATAATATTTAAATATATATTCACAAAATTTAAGTGACTTATTCACGACAAATATTACTATACAACCAGTTGTATAATAAGGATTGTACAACCCTATACATTAATCCGAGCTTATGTGCAATTTTATTGAGTTTTGTAAGAGTTTATTTTTTTTATGTTTGAGTTTGAGTTCAAAAACTTTAAAGCATAGCTCATATTCATTTTAATAAAACTCGAAAACTTTAGTACACAGCTCGGATTCTACACCATACAACCGTATACAACTGGTTGTATAATCTACTAATTGCTTATTCACATGTTAAATTGTGTGAATATGTATATTTTGTTAAATGAATATCTGTGAATCTCAATAAAATGTTTGTTGTTCATATGAACAAGTAATTTGTGAACATGTCTGTTATATTGTTTGAATATCTATATTAGTTGTGTGAGTATGTGAGTTTTACTTTGTGAATATAATTTTTAATCTATGTGAATATACTAATTATGTAATATGAATATCTGATGAGCATGTTAATTACGTGATGTGAATATCTCATTGTTATGAATATGTCAATTATGTGATGTGAATATGTGAGTATAATCAAAATAAACACCAAAATATATCAAAAGTGATCTCTATTTATAGAGGAACGAAAATTATAAATTGTGGTACTAATTTTTATATTTTTCAAATGTATCAAATTTAAATTTTAAAGGTTTTAAGTTTTAATTTTATAGTTTTTCAATAACTAAATGATGAAAGTATCCTACTCCCTACTTATGGGAGTAGGATATAATTTACCATCAAGAGTAGACCTGACAAAATTGACCCGATCCAAATGACTTGACCTGCATCCGAATTGAGAACCGGAATCTGACCCGAAATCCAAATTGACCCGACCCGAATGTAGCAAACTGACCGTTATCCCCAAAGAACTTGAAAAACAACCCGATTCCAAAATGTCCTAACCCAACTCGACCAGATTTTGTAAACCTAAACCCGAAATTAATCCGATCCAAACCCAATCCCGATTGACCCCTTTACCAGGTATATTCGGTACTTAACTCCCAATGTGGAGCCGAATAGCCGATGAATAAGCAGTGAATGTCAGCAGGATGAGACAACAATGCAAAAACAGATCAGTCACAGCACACAGACACACCCAATTGAAATAACAAGTCAATTTAACAATCAAAGCACCCCCAAAAAATATTAAACTGAAAAAGTTATCAAAGAGTTGATCATCATTCATTCATTCATCGAAGGATTTCAGAAAAATGAGGAACCAGGAGGAATATCTAAGGATGAAAACAGATGATTTTCCTTCTGTAAATCAGCAGATAATCAACCATGATTTGAATGAACTAAAAGATGCTTTCAGCAAGTTTACCTCTGATGCAATCAAACTTGGTGGTTTGGGTTTTGGCACTGCTTTCTTTCAATGGCTTGCCTCTCTTGCTGCCATGTCTGCTTTCTTTCTCAACTCTCTTTTCTTCTGCTTTTCATTTCATTCATCTGGGTTTATTTATTTTGTTAGCAACTCATCTGGGTTTTCCTTAATTTGTTGATCTATTTTGTTTCTTGTATCCGGTTGAATGTTTATTCTTTTTATCAGCTATTCTGGTGTGATCAGGGTCAGGGTCGGAACCAGGATTTGTAGTTAGTTGTCGAAATTCGGGGTTTTAACTAAATTTTCATTGCTTAGTTAGTGGCAGAACCAGGATTTTTAGTTAGGGCATAATGTAAACTCTAGAAAAGTTCGGAAATTTTAACTAAAACTTTCGAAATTTATATTATCAAGCGGGGGGAATTGCCCTTGTGAATTCCCCTTAGTTCTGCTACTGGTTGACAATTTGATTACTTTTCATTGCCAACTGCCAAGGTGGTGGTGTTAACATATCTGGGTTTGACCTTGGATCATGCTTGACAAGGGAGAGATTTATATAACATCTTTGTGTTTTCTTTGATTCTACACTCTTTAGTTACAGCAAATCTCGCTTGTGACCTCTCACAACTCTCTCTCCCACTTGCCGTTACTTTAATCGGTGTGAGAGGTCACAAGCTTGTGACTATCACAAATGAGAATTTGTGCTTTAGTAATTTACTTAAGCATCTTGTGCCTTTTGTTCTGTACCGTTGTTTGAATCATGAATTCATCATCAGATTAGCACATGAATGATGTGTAGTGGCTATTTGGATGTAGCCAAAAGATGGTTAGTTGACCGCCTTCACGAAATTGCTATTGCTTCATAAAATCATGGAAATCTTTTGTTTTTGGTTCTGTGCCTTCTCATGATTTCATCATCCAACAAGTATATGATCTGAAAATTATGCGCAGTTGCAGCTAGGCAGCTAGCTTGTTAGTATTAAAAGCGGACTGCCCTCTGTCCGGCTGTCCTCTAGAATTTGATAATTTCCGTGATCAAATGATTACTAAACTTTGTTAACTTAAGATGGAGTACAAGAGAACAAGTTCTGCACTCTGCCAATATTATTAGCTAGTCATTTCTCTTGCTGTAGATTAATTAAGTGTTCAATTATTGAGCATTGTCCATGTCTCATGCATGTTGCAGTTATTTGCTGATATTGGATCGCACAAATTGGAAGACAAATATTCTGACAGGATTGTTAGTGCCTTACATCTTCTTTAGTCTTCCATTGGTGTTGTTTGCCTTCTTCAGGTACGGGTTTTGGTGCACCTTAGAATTCCTACTTTCCTAGTAATCAGAAGCTAGCTACATTCTACATGAGTAATTTCTGTAATCCCGTACTGGTTGCTTTGAAATTCAGGGGACAGTTTGGAATGTGGGTTGCTTTCATAGCTGTTGTACTGCGCCTTTTCTTCCCACGTCAATTCCCTGGTATGCATCTTCCCGTCCACATTCCTAGTCATCTTAGGCTATAGTAATTGAGATTGCGACTTTGCGAGTGCTTATGTTAGATGTATTTTCAAGTAGATGGACCAAATCACTTTGACTCTTTGAGTATGCCTGAGAGTTGCATGTTTGTAATGCAGATTGGCTAGAATTGCCAGGTGCGATAATTCTGATAATAGTGGTGGCTCCTGATTGGATTGCCGACACTCTTCGAGATAACGTGGTTGGGGCAGCAGTGTGTTTAGTGATCGGGTGTTACTTGTTGCAAGAGCACATTCGAGCTTCCGGTGGATTCAGGAATTCATTCACAAGGGCAAATGGCATATCAAACTCATTCGGCATTGTTCTTTTACTGGTTTATCCCGTCTGGTATCTCATAGTATACTGGTTCTAGACCCAAACCATTATTTGGGTCCTATATATGTCGTGGCTTCTCTTCTGTGGCAGCTTTCATCTTGGCATTCTTGTCAATATTCGTTGGATTTATTTGTTTATGAATTGACAACATATGTTCTGCATGACCTTGTTTTTGTGGACCGAGAATGTGAAATTAAGCGTGTATTGGTTTACTGTCGATCATTTGCCTATTAAGAACAAGAACCTTCACTGATGTGAATCCGGCATTGATTTTTTTTAGCTACTAGTATTTCAAATCTCATGTAATTAAACAACTGAACACAATTATGGGTTTATTAAGTACTAGTAACTTGCATGCAGGCCTGAAAAACTGAACTGAGACCATAGTGAACAATCCGAAAATGACCCAAAACTCGATCTTAAACTTCTCAAGACTGATGTAAGTAATAATTACACAATACCTAATACTGATAATATTACTGGTAGCCTGTTTATTACAAGTTTTATCATATATCGAAAAAGATCAGTAGAATGTTGCAGTCAATTGATCGCCGTACTTTACTACAGTATCAGATTACTGAGGAGGTTAAGCTGGAGGCTTCATTTGTTCCTTAATAGCTGCAGTCAACTGATCATAAGCTTCTTTCCAAGCTTCCTTCATTTCATCCGACCACATTTCCGGCACTGCATCTCTTATAGTCTCCAGTAACGCGAACCTCACAACCTTCCAAAAAAACTCATTTGTTTTGTTAATCTACTAATGCAATTGTTAATGACACTCGATAATCTGACGGAGTTAATTACCTCGAAATGCTCATCAACTACTCCATATTTGAGGTGCAACTCTCCCAAATCCTTCAAGTTGGAGTCTTTTACTGTCACCTTACCCGATTTCCTCAGATTAACAGCTGATTCACATGTCTGAATTAAGATGATAATGTCAATATATAAAACTTTGTTGCAATATTGATCAACAAATTTCAAAATAACTCGGGAATCACCATAACAAAAACAGTCAAGGCATGAGCTTTAAGCTTCGGATTAGTTTCCAAAGGGACGGCATCATCATCCGCGTCCCTTAGAAAAGAAAACAGTTTCTTTGCTGCAGGTGCAATCTCGAAAACCCTGAAAATAAAAACCACTGCAGTCAATTTATCAATCTCAAATCATTCAAAAACTAAATATAATTCGTAATTTTAGTGAATTTAGCCATTAAACCTTAAGAAGAATTTAAGGGCGAGTTGAGAAGAATTCTTTTTCATTGCATTCCAGGATTTTACAACCAGAGCTTCCTGCTCTTCTGTAAATGATTTTACTGTGAATCCAGCATTACTTCCCTTGCTGACACCTAATTAATCACCAGAAACCGATTAATGCGTAAAAACTAGTATAAAATCTCGGTTTCTGTCACGGTAGTGGACCTAGTGGTATCATTACTTGTAATAGATCTGGGGGCTTGGCAGAAGAGTCTCTGAATGCTAGATCCTTCCCTTTTGAGCCATGAAAAGTCGGCGACATTATTTGAGCGTAGTAAATGTGAACTTTTCAGGGAAACAATATTAGAAGATGCAGTCACTGTATTGGCAAGGCAGGTTGCTGCACAAAACACACGAAAAGTCACAAGACGACACAACACGACACAAAGGAAGTTGATAAAGAAATTAAAGCAAAGGGAATACCCTTGGATGCAGGAGTTGTGGAGCTGATAAAATTCATAGCAGATCAGATAGTTTGATTAAGCAGAAAATATTTAAAAGTGTAAATGCATAGTTATGTTATTATATAGTGAGTAGTTAAGTTGGGAAGTTAGGATAGTTAGTGTTCAAATTTGATTAGTAAAGTATGAGTAACCTTTGAATGAAGGGCAGGGGCAGCCTACCTTATACTTTATTATACCTTATTACTGAATACTGTGGGCTGAATGTTGCAACTTGCAAGCAATGACCTCAAGGGAAGAAGGCCTTAACTAATATGGTTAGTATTTAGCATTGACTCTTAAGCTTTGAGTACTGACCAAAGCCAGTGTATGTGGAAACTGGATGTAACACACCAACAGATAAACATCTACCTGCTTCAGGAGAGGAGCCTAGCCTATCTTTATCCTAGATTTTTAAATTGAGTCTTAAATTTAGTACTCCCTAATATTTTTAAGACTCAATTCAGACTCCCATATTTTTTTCATTTTATCCCTAAACAAATATCCAGACTCGTGAAAATCTCAATAATAATATTTTGAAGACTCAATCTAAACTCTCATATACGGAGTAATTTTTTTGGATGAAGAGGAAACCCATCGTTGTTCCTTTTGGTGTTCACTGGGTAAACCTCAAAGCATATGTGATAGCCTGCAAAGTACAAACCACGTACACAAGGTTAAGGTTAAGTCTGGTTAACCACTCTTTTTAGTTTTTGGGGGGTGACAGACTGACAGGTTCGAATTGTAGAAGACATAGCCCAGGCCATTTTACTCCCATAAGATTGCTCTTGGTGGGCTTGAATTTGAGATCCTTGAGAGTTTCACCCGAGTTTTAACCAGACTTCATCCTTGCGAAAATACAAGAAATTGAACACCGAACAACCAAAATCCATATCCGAGTATACGAAAAACCGAATATACACTTAAACCGGGTCAATCTTATCAACAAATTCGTAATTTGTGTTTTTAAAAATCGCATACATGATACGATTTTTAAAAACGTATCAAATATATGATTTTGCTCGGCCCCAATCTTAAGACCTACTCACAAGTTTCGACCTGGCAAACAGATCGGGTCGTGTCGGGTTCGTGTTCGTGTCACATGTAAACGGGTCATGAACCCTTCAACCCAAACCCGACCCAATTAAATTTCGTGTCGACCCAGTTACATTAATGGGTCACCAAACCTCAATCCTAACCCGTTAATTTCGTGTCGTGTTTTCGTATTTTTTCTATATTTGGAAAGTATAAGTATATTTATGCGATGAAAAATCAAGAAAAATTAAGATTAATTTAGTAAATAGGTCATTCGTGCTGGGTTCGTGTTTAGAGAGTTCAACCTAAACCCGACCCAATTAAATCTCGTGTCATGTTCTTGTCGACCCATCCACACAAATGAGTCATCAAGGCCCAATCCAAACCCGTTAATTTCGTATCGTGTTTTTATATCGTGTCATTATTTGCGCCTTTGCGGCCTTCTCCTCAGAACTCACAAGTCACAAACCAACTCATCTTGCAATTAAATCTCAAACTAGACAAGTTGACATATTGCCCTCCTCGGAAAACTAAACAAATCGCAATCTTCAACAATTAATTACAATCAATTCCGTTCATCTCTCTCTCATTTGACCATCAATCTCACACTCAACCTCCCCAATGCAACCTCACCAACCCCAACCCCAACCCCTATCCGATCTCCCGCCACCGCCACCACCACCAACACCACCGTCACAACCACCGCTCAAACCATCTACTCAAAACCGAGACCTTCTCCAACACATAGAAGCCTACCTCTCAAAACGAGACGGTGTCGACAAACTCCTCAAAATATCTCGCTACACTTCCAAACTCCTCCTCTCAACCTCCCTAATCCCTTCTTCTCACCCCGTCAATCACCGCCTCCGCTCTTTCGAGTCCAGCGTCGGGTTAAGCCGAAAGGCCTTTCGCCTCGGTAAATTCATCCAGGACGTTAATGCTCTACGTCGTGTTCCGGAATTTCAAGATTCTAAATCAAAATTCATATTGAATTTGTTGTGTTACGGAGGAGAGGGAGTTTACTACTTTATCGAACAAATCGTCTGGATTTCAAAATCCGGACTAATTGATCCCAAACACGCTAAGAATTTGCAGAAATTTAGCGCCTGGGCGGAGTTTATTGGTTATATTGGGAGTATTAGTTTGAAGATTGGGGATTTGAAGTGTTTGAATGATCAATTAGCGTGTTTGAGTTCGACTGTCGAGATTTCGACTGTGAGAGGGGAGAATTGTGATGAGGAACGAGGGAAGTTTCGAGTTTTGGAAGCGAAATGTTTGTTGAAGAAAATGTCTATTGTTCAGGATTTGGCTGATGCTTTTATGGCTTTGTCTGATATTAGGGATGGTAAAGGGAGGTTGTTGTCGTCTCCGTTGTTATTGTCTGGTGCTGGTTTGTTGTCTGCGCTTATCAGTACGCATAAAAATTGGGCGTCTTGTTGAATTAACAAGACGCCCCCTCCTTTGTTGTCTGCGCTTATCAGTACGCATAATAATATGCAATTGTTGTTAGTTGAAAAAGATTGTATTTGTATGTTCTACAACTTTGAATAATATCAAATTCAGATTCAAATTTAATTGTGCTGTTATTACTGGTTTCGACTGTTTTGAATGTTCCTAAAAATTTGGAATGCTTAAAAGGGTTCCTAAAACCCCAAAACAATGACGAGTTGACGACCTTACTTGAACATGACCTGTATACTCGAAATCTACAGAACAAGGCATCCTGTAATGCCTGGTCAGTGTGTTGCAGGCGTAAACAGATGATGAACACATTAGCTTATTACCCCCACATTATGTTTCTGATATAATCCGGGGATGAAGTTGACGAGTAGCATGAAGTTTGGTTCTGATTGATGACAGTCTAGCGACAACATTCATCATGTCTAACCGTTGATTTGGTACTTCAGTACTGCAGGAAAGGGCGATTTTGAGTATAGAGATGACGGCTTCCAATTCACCACTGTTTATGTCTTGCAGAAGAGCCTGATCTAGGATGTGAGTCACCTCAACCGCCAGCAAAGCTTCTTTAACTAACTCCCTGACACTTTGTCCTTCACTCACCGTCTCACCACTTGCTCTTTTTCCGGTGAACATTTCTTGTATTAAGATCCCGAAACTGTAGACATCGCCATGGGTAGACACCCCATTTCCCATCCCATATTCTGCGTTTTCATCGTTTTTAAGAGTGAGTATGCTGCTACATATGAAGGTAGGAGGAATAGGAGAGAGTTAGTTACCTGGAGGAGTGTAGCCCACAGTTCCTCTTACACCAACAGAGCTTGAATGATTTACGCTTTCTGACAGGAATTTTGCCAGTCCGAAGTCACTCACATGTGCAACCATATCGCCATCTAGGAGGACATTGCTTGGTTTGAGGTCGCAATGGACAAGCGTCTCATCACAATGATGGTGTAGATATTCCAAAGCAAAAGCAACATTTACTGCAATATCAAGTCTTTGGTTAAAGTTTAATGTCTTTGGCACACCATTGGCTTGGTCCGCTGGATGCAACCACTCCTCCAAACTCCCATTTGCCATGTACTCGTAAACCAGAGCCTTAAAATCATTGCCTTGATGATCAGTACTTGAACAAGCGGTTATCACCTTAACCAGATGCCGATGTCTAATGTTACGAAGCGCATCACATTCAGCCATAAAACTTTTAGAAGCACCGTGATGATCAAGCTTGAAGACCTTGATTGCAACTAATCTTGAATCTGGAACAAGTGTCCCCTTGTATACGACCCCAAATGCACCATTGCCTATCCTGTTTTCGGCTGAGAACCCGTTTGTGGCTTCCAGGAGGCTTTGGTACGACAAATTTAGAAAATTATCTGAATTACTCGAAGCACCTTGTTCCTTCTTCTTCTCCGTGCACCAATAGGTATAAGATAATACGAGTGACACCAGCAAGATAACTCCCAGAAACGCAACCAGAATGGCAATTATCAGTCTCTTTCTGAGGTCGGCTTTTCTTCGTAATATCTCCAAATTACATTTGGGTAACTTCAACTCAGGTTGGCCTCCACAGAGCTTACTGTTACCAACAACTGAAACAGCTGTTACATTGTTGAACACTCCCCCTGTGGGCACTACGCCTTCGAGGTTATTGTAAGATAGATTCAACATCTGCAACTTAAGGCGTGCCACTGCCAGATACTTTGGTATTTTTCCAGACAAGTTATTCCGGGACAAATCTAATGCAGTGAGACCCTTCAAAGCCTCTAAAGCATCGGGTATGGTGCCTTTGAAAAGGTTTCCCTCCAGATACAGCATCTCCATAGACAAACAAGCACCAAGTGCGCTTGGTAACTGACCTGAGAGCATGTTATGTGATACGTCAAGCATGCCTAGACTAAACAATTGCGCAACTTGTGCAGGGAGAGGCCCGCTTAGCTTATTACGAGATAAATCAAGTTCTATGGATAATAGGGTGAGACCGAATAGCTGAGGGGGAATTTCGCCACTAAGATTGTTCTGAGAAAGAACCAATGTTCGTAGGTTTCTACAGTTCCCTAGATCTGAGGGTATGCTCCCATGAAGATTGTTCTCAGACAAATCAAGAAGTGTCAGTTGAGTTAAGTTGCTTATAGAGGATGGGATGCTTCCTGATAAACAGTTACCGCCTAAATCTACGCTGTCAAGGTATAGAAGCTTCCCTATACCTTGAGGAATGATCCCAGAAATATTGTTTAGCCCCACATGAAGGACCTGCAAATTGACTAGGTTGTCAATGCAAGACGGAAAATCTCCGTCTATCTGATTACTTTCTAATCCTAAATAATACAGCATCGTGAAATTGCAAATGATTCTCGGAATATTTCCTTTGAAATCATTTAAAGTTGCATCAATTATCTGTAACATGCTGGCATTGGCCAACGATGAAATAAAGTCGAGATCAGTATCCTGCATGCCGTTCACAAGGGAGTTATTGGCAAGGAGAAGAAACCCAAGCTTTTCTAACTTCCCTAGAGAAGGAACTTGTCCGTGCAGCTTGTTATCGTTTAATAGAAGGTATTCAAGTTTGGAGAGATTAGATATGGAAGCGGGGATTATTCCCGTAAAATTATTGTTGCTTATGGAAAAGAAGTCTAGATTAGGGAGCTTGAACCCCAAGTCCCAAGGAAGGCTTCCCTGGAAGCTGTTTACTCCCAAATCTAATGTTTTGAGAAAGGTCAAGTTAAATATTGAGGCGGGGACAATTCCAGATAGCTGATTTTGGGATACAGAGAGGAAGGTTAAGTTTTTCAGTTTGCCAAGGCTATCTGGAATCGTCCCTACCAAGTTGTTGGTGGATAAGGACAGTCTAGTGAGAGATGATAAGTTTCCGAGACTTGAAGGGATTGTTCCCGAGAGAAAGTTGAATGGCAGTGACAATAACTGGAGAGACGACAGAGAACCAATCTCGTAAGGAATGTCGCCTGTCAGCTTGTTAAATTCCAGTCTCAGCTCAACCAGGCTAGAACAACCAGAAACATTTGAGGGAATAAGTCCGGCTATGGAATTATTATTCAGCAAGAGATGTTGCAACGACTGCAAACGACCTATTTGAGACGGAATTGTCCCCTTTAAAGTGTTGTTTTGCAGGTTCAGCACCCTTAAAAGGCTTAGATTCCCTACATACGGAGAGATTGTTCCTGCAAGCTTAGACGACTGAAGGTCTAGTTTGATCACCCTTAAGCGGCGAGTGTCACAGTAGACACCATACCAGTTACAAAAATGGAAGGTGTCATTCCAGGAGCTCAGTATGTCTAAAGGGTCATCACTTATTTTGGCTTTGATTTCCAGCAACGCTTCCTTCTCGGTTTCATTGCTGCCTGCTACGCAGGAATGAACACAAGACAGGAAAATTGCTGCGGAAATGAACACAGACAATGAGATACGGCGTGACATGTTTAATGGTGGATACTGGATAGTGTTTTGTACAGTTTGTGGGTGATGGCTGTTGCTTGAAAAAAATTTGAGAGCTCTACTGTCTATTTATTAGTCAGATATCGCGGTGTAAACAAGAAGAATGGTGGCGAGTAAAATAATACGAGTAGTAAGATGGTAACACAACTACACAAGAGATTAGGGAAGATGACTGACTGACACAGAAAGGTTGGGATAGAAATTTCCAAAACAATGTTCAAATATAAAGAAATTAACAAACGGGTGTTCATATGAATAAACGTACACGAAAATGAGTCCACGTAGGATAAGGATATACGAAGCTTTGCTACTTAATTTTAAAGCTAAATTTAGCAAAAAACAATATATAGAAAAATATAGATAAAATTGAGGTTGGAGCAAAGTAACTTTTTTGACTTAGCGACTTTGGTTGATTCTACTGATAAATTTAGGAATTTTTTTTTTGTGGTATTGTAGCTAAGTCACTCGGTGGAGTAACAAAAAATTATGTTCTTTTTGCATTTTTACATTAAGTTGCTGTGTGGGTGAGCGACTTACGTTTAAAATGAATGTAGAGGATAAATGTTTTGCTCTTTTTTTTTTTTTTTTTTTTTTTTTTTCCTATGCATTAGGCTTTTGTTCTGTTCATCTCACATGGATATATTTGACCCATCTTAAGTTTGAGACGAGAATTTGCCTTGATAGTGTATGAATGTATGAATGGTGGTATGGGTGGTATACTAGTATCAGAAGAAAGGACTATTCTGCAACTTGCTGTTAGATATAAAGTAGCTTGACTCACTGACCCACCAAAGATGGCTGCTGAAGCATGGAGAGTCTTCAGTGTATGAATGCAACAATAAACAATTGCAAAAGAAAGAACAAATATAGTTTTAAGACGTGTCGAAACATATCTCTACTGGTTCAATTTTGGATTTGGATGTATAGGAAGTCATAGGAGACTTGATGATAGAAAAGGCAAGCGTATTAATTTTAGCATAGGCAGATTAGAAATGATAGATTTTAATATAAGGTTTGACTAGCATATTATAATTAGCAGAATTAATTTGAGTGTTTGGTAACTGGCAGATTACGATTAGTAGATTGTTAGTTTTCTTTGTAAAATGTAGTAAAATTTCATAGTTTAGAATATGCTAACCAATATGCAATATGGTGGGGTAAACACCATATTAACCCCAAATATGTTGTTTCAATATGTTATTTACCAACCATTAAAATCAGCATATTGACTGGTCAAACACGCTAAAACCTTGAATATGTTAAAAATTGGCCAATATGCCGTTTACCAAACAGGGCCTAAGTCTTTTTGGTTGAACGTTGGAGCGGATGTAGGCTCCTCGACATTCGACCCACCAAGCAAAATTCATACTCGTAACTGCACTGCACTTTCACCTATGACGGGTACAAGTTTTCAAAACCGTGGTGGTCATGGCTTTGTTTGAATAACTGATAACTTTTGAGGTCTTATCATGTGCATAAACTACAAATTTAAGCACTTAAGGCGAACAATGAATGTGGCATCTTTGGCACTTGGTTGAAACACCGTTAGATGGTTAAATCGGGCTATCGTTGGCACAAAAGTCGTCTGAGTTGGTGATGTCAACCTCGGCTCATTTTGAACCAATCGCCTCACATAAGACTAATGATAATACGTGAGTACAATTTTACTGTCTCCTATTATTTGGAGACCTATTTTCAAAATTCCTTAAAATCCGAGTAATTCCCAAGAATAGGAGGGAATGTAATAAGATGTGTGGATGCTAATAAATAAATGGCTGAGATCCCATAACTGTCAGAAACTGGAAGAACTTGAAATTGCAATATACAAGGTGTACATAATCAATTTACGAGTATTTCGGCCACATTCATTGGGGATGCTCTTAACTCGACATCTTTTTCTCTGTTCCACAGCTGTTCATTTGGTAAAAGAATGAATGAGATGTAATTTTAATAAGTTGATAAATTTCAGCAGCACTGGATCCTCAACTCGGAAAAGTCCCACCAGTGTTGAATTTAGAGTTTCTTTGGTGATGGCATCGGGCTACATGGTGGCTTCAAGTCGTCATACCTTTTCACAGACCGCTTTAATTAGTAGGCATCACATTGGAAATGAAGTATGAGCAGATTAGATCAATGAGATGCCTAGATAGGAAGGTAATTGAGCTTACATGGCATACGGGGAGAGCGGCCTTGGTTTTGGTTTCACTGGATTTTGCTCTTCCACAGGTGAAATTTCATCGACAGTTGAGATACTCGGCTCAACGCCATTATCCGCTGATATGCTACTAGTCTCAGTTTCAGTTTCTGCAATCGTCCCATTTTTGCCAAATGAATTTGGAGGTGTTGGAGTCGGGGAAGTAGGGGGTCTCAAGTCATCATATCTGCAAGAAAACATGAGTGCTTTGATTTGATGCAAATGACTGTTTAGAATCTTTTGATCCACACACAAAAACACATAAACACTTACACAGGAAACGGCGAGTGGTAAAATGTAGATTCCCTCGGATCATTTTCCAGCTGAGTCCCAACAATGATATTTGGTACCCCATCCACGACTTTAGGAGTTTTCGAAGATTCTTCAAGGGAATTACTCGGGGTAGATGGGCATGGGGAACTCGGAGGCTTCAGATCTTCATACCTACAAAGATAAAAGGAAAACAGACGTCATCAGAGTTGTTGGACATATGTAAGCCGCATAAAATAGGGTGGATATATAACTTACGCAGTATAAGGGGAGAGAGGCTGCGGTTTCTGTGATATAACTGCATTCAACTCAGTGATGTCAGATAAGACCTCGGTTTCAGGAACACTACTGGTAGGAGTAGGAATATCTGGTGTATCAGTAGAACTAATTTCCTTAATCTGACCAGTAGGCGCAGTTGGAGTTGGTGATGTAGGTGGCTTCAAATCATCGTAGCTGAAGCATAACAACGCTTAATGTCATATTTGACAAAATCATCCAGGAACTCAGTCTGGCTTTGATATCATGTTAAATTCAAATAAATCTGCTTACGCTGTGTATGGAGACAAAGGAGTAGGTTTAGCCACTTCAATCTCGACTTGGACTGTTTCCTCTTCAGCCACATCCGCTGCAGCCTCATTGATGGAACTCTTGACAGGTTCCGGATCAAGTGGCTTAACTACCACATCCAGTTGCTGTTAATGCAAGTATGGAACTGTTTTTATTGAGCTTCGGATAAAATAACATAATTCGGGCATAGAAGACAGGTTTTTTAGTTTTTAAATAACCTACAGCAAACTAGAGCATATCCACAGGCAGTGTTTACCTTTGGTTTAGACATGTCTTTTCGTTTAGATGGGATCTTTGCAAGCAGATCCTCCATAGGAGTTAATGGAGCAGTTGTTTCAGCAACTACTTCTACAATTTTGCAGTACGAGAGATCACGATTTTGTGCCATTACACTCAAGAGCTCTGCCACCTGCCATGAACTGATAAATGTTACTGATAAGTGTATTTTAGGCACAAATACACTTTGAAGTTTGAAGATATTGTTAAGAGTATGATCTTGGGCTCCAACCATCAGCTTAAGCTTTTGGTTGACCAAAAGCTTAAGCTGATGGTTGGAGCCCCAAGATCGGTTTTATACTCTTAACAGATATATTTCGGTTGAGAGAAGGGCCAGACCACATGGTAAAGATAATTCAAATTATACCTGCAGGTTTGATACTTGGCCTCCAAACAAAGTGTCTTCCTCGGAAAGAGTGATGTTATGAGTTTCCTTATAACTGTCGGTAGGCCTCTCCATGCCTCCTGGTCTCACTATCTGGAAAAAGCGTAACGGATTTCAGCATAAAATGTATCACAGAAGATTATGCTTCCAGGGGCAACAAACACTCACAGTGTAGGGAAGACCACTGGCTATAAGCTCTAATTCTGCTTTCCTCTTCCAAATGAGCACCCCCCAAAACAAACTACAACATGAATAGTCAAGTATGAGTTTTAAGGTCAGTGTCCAGCATACTGATTCTATCTTAGCTGCAAATATCGTAACAAGAATGAAAAATCAACATCAACTTATCGTCTTACTTGAGGATAGCTGCAGGGAATCCGATCTTGTTTGTACCCAATGAAGTAACCAATATGAAATGCTTAGCCTTTGCAGCTCTTGCTGTAGTAGTTGTAAAAAATTAACTATTCAGAAAGCTAATACTCGGTGCATTCATTGAGAAAATGTTATTTTAGGATGAAGTTTTCTCCGGATTATAGACCGTATGCATTCAGTTATTAAAAATACGCCAAAAATGCAGCAGAAATCGTTTCAGTAAACCCTGTTCAGCAGGCTTCATATGAGAAACCAAAAAATGGCTTGCCTGCATCAACTAGGTTTTTAGTAGCCTGGTAATCAATGCGAAAAGGTCCAGTGATATCAAAAATTTCCTTCTCGCTAGCACCAATACAGCATATAACTACGGAAGCAGAACCAATTGCTGGAACTATTTGATCACGTTTCTCAAGGTCGCATTCCACGATTTCAAGCTTCTCTATAGCTGGACTAAACACCAAAACAAATCTGTTATAACTGCCATTTAATGTTACAGTAGATTGCATCAAGCAGTTGTGTGTAGGTCTAAGAGACGGCAATCTCAGTAATCACTGCCCTCCACTTACGTTTACCTCCGTTACTGTCTTCAGTGTCAAGCTTCATCTCTTTAACACTCTGATATGCATATAATCAAGGATGTGTTAGGGGAGAAGAATCCGTAACTAAATTTATGTCGTAAAAATGAGAAAACATACTTGAATCAGAGTTTCTGCTCTTTGTGCACTCCTCACTCCAGCTCTAACTTGGAAACCCTTTTTCAAAAGTTCCCTACAGAAAACAATCAACTCTTTATCAAATCAGAGCAGAAAATTCACAATATTTCTGGCAAGTTATCGACTTTGACTTTTATGATTAAGAGTCTCAACCTTACAGTTCGCGAGCCAACTTTACCAGTAGCACCAGCAACAAATACAGTGTCTTTAACTTCGGAGTCAGCATTGTCCTGAGTAGTGGCAACTGTTGTAGAGCTGACTCTTGTAACACCTTGAGATAATCCATAAAAATATCCTATTATTGATCTTAAGAACCTTGAGAATATACATCAAGGCATCGTTCGACCATAAGACATTCAGAGACAAAATCTTTTAATCATCAGCCAGTATTTTTTTAGACCATTTTAGACACAACTCAAACAATTCACACAAAGACTTTGTCTTTAACACAAGTTCTACTGATATTAATCACATAATTCTCGATTTCTATAGAACGAAATCCCGATCACATGTTATTAATACATTCATTTCTTATACTTACTCGCTTCTGCACAGCAAAAACTACACAAATCACCATTTCCCAAACTTTTCTACTCACAATTAACCCAGTTGAGCCATTACAGTTGGGCACTAATCAACAACTAACTGAGATATACACAAATACTTGTGTAAAACGGTTTTACATACAATAACATTATTGTCGGTTCTTTTTTGTTTTACATAACTACCTTGATATTGTAAAACCGTTTTACACAAGGCACTTTGATTAAAGATCAATCGCGCCTCCCAGAAAACAATCTCAAACAACAATCATAACCAACCCAACTGGGAATTAAGTAACAAAGTGGAAAAAACAAGATAAAAATCCATACCAGATGATAACTGAGCTCTAATGCAAGAAAAATGGAGCTTTTTAGAACATGGGTGTAATTTGGGTTTGAAGAATTTGTCAAAATGACCCAAAAGTTGGCATCTTTGTGACAAATAGTTACTGGATAATGTTGTTTTAGGAAATAAAGAAGATGGTTTCAGAGAACAAACTTCCATTTTGCAGGTTGCAGGTTGTTAATGTTGCAGGAACATTAAGCATTCAACTGAGTCAGTGTGTGCCACTGACTACTAAATCTAATGATCTAATCTACAGTTTCTTGCAATTTAATTTGTGGAACACAAATATTATAATGTGTACAAAATAGAGGGATTTTCATTAGCTCATTAAGGATATGATTTGGTCCTACTCCCAACTTTTAGATTGTGGCTCTTATTTTGTCTAACATTTATTATTTTTATTTTTATCATAATTATCAACTGCCTAATTTTAATCTTTTAAGTACATTTTTTAAGCACAAATTCTCATTTAAGGCGGGTAATTCTCCGAATCATATCTCAATGACAAAAATGTCATTGAGATAACACCACTCACCGCGCGGTTTAGGGCCACATCTATGCTCGTACCCTGAGCCCTTAACCTCAACGGAAATATCTCCGAAGAGTAGACCCAGGTAATTGGTCCCAATCCAATTGAAAATGCGGCCACGTAGGAAAACATGCAATTGAGTGAGGTTGGAAAAAAATGACAAGGGTATAAAGGTAAAATGTATATGTGAAAGAGTAAAATGCGAACTCTTTATTATTCCTATTACCTTTAGCATAAGGGATTCCTAAACTATGTGACATAATTAATACAGACTATGGAGTATTAGATATTAATCAAAGCGAAAATAATTGTACAATGTACCTTGCTTTTTCCTACTATAATACGGAGTAAGTCATTCTACGCCTAATCCCCGGCCATCAATACAGTATACAACAATCCTGGGTCTATCGGCGACAATTTGACAAACTATCTAGCATTGGCTACAAGTCTAATGTTGATACGGTTGGGTCCATAACTGTATACGTTCTTCAGCGTGTGAAACCTCGTCACTCCAGTTAGTCCGAAGGAGCATTAACAGCAATACCAGCGTTTGTAGCAACAGTCCGCTAAGTACTCCAAACCAGATCCCTTGTAGACCGAGTTGAAACTTAAATCCAAGCAAACCTCCTGCAGGCAGACCTATTAAATAGTAGCATACTGCATTTATCCAACCGACTTGAGTCTGCCACCCTGCACCCACTGCTACCCCTGCGTATTTCAATCTAAAAATTAATTACAAACTGAATCGAAAAATAAGTAGAAAAAACAGATATGTGAATAAGTTGTCGAGGGAGATTTACCGTGTAGAACAGGTTGGATGCTGTTAATTAGGATAGCAACTGCTAAGAAATAACCTAACTTTGCAGTCTCTTTTATTACCGCACTTTCAGATGTGAACATCTTTGGAAACTCGTCCTTTGTTGCGACTGTAACTGCAGCAAACATTATCCCAACTAGAGTTGATGTCACCAGAGTTACACCTACTGCTAGTTTTGCTGCCCTGTGATTTCCTGCTCCTAACTCGTTGGAAACTCTCACACTGTACATTTTTGTTTTAAAGAAAACATCTCAGT
The DNA here is from genome assembly GCF_048544455.1 of Silene latifolia. Classification (NCBI taxonomy): domain Eukaryota; kingdom Viridiplantae; phylum Streptophyta; class Magnoliopsida; order Caryophyllales; family Caryophyllaceae; genus Silene; species Silene latifolia. Next base: position 18,356,191 of record NC_133534.1, read on the forward strand.
ATTCCGCTTTCATCAACAATCCTGGCCAAAACATGGCTAAGAAGGCGCTTTCAAGCCAAGATTCCTACTTTAAAAGTTTTAATGAGTCTTACAGCAGAAGGCTCATTACCTGACTGCAGCACTGAAGCCATAAGTAATCATCAACGTCCAAAATTCCATGTTCGCGCTGTCAGAAATCAGAATGACAGTAACTTCAGACAAGATGAAAGAACGAAGAATGTTGTTTAAATTTGAATAGCAGATAGAATTGTTTCGGGTATTGACAAACCATATTGAAATCGCATCTACTGCAACATTTGCTTTAGGAAGCCAGCCAACCAGAATAATCACTATACTGGGGTACCATGTCTCCAAGCTGCAAGTGCAAATAAACATACTGTCAGCCGAAAACAGTTTCCTTTTTTTTTTGTCCTAGATAATGCTCAAAGGCAGTACAGTACACATATGGTTACAAGATGCCATAGCTCACCATAACATCAATGCTGAAGCCAAGGAGATCTTCAGAAATTCGAATAATGACGTTAAAGCTGAAAAGGATAAACCAGTCCATGACTCAGGGAAAAACCCAGAAACAATATATATCATTTGAGCAAAAACAATTATCCACCATGAAATATTCCCAGCAATGGCAGCACCAATCAGGCCATAACGGAATACGAGCAACCAATTCAGAAATGTATGAAACCCAACCACTACTACTGAAATTACAGACATCACCCAAACTTTACTCTGTGCTTGTAGAAACTTTTGTATAGGAAAGTTGAATGCGTAAGCAAACAACTGTGGGATAACCCAAATGGCATAATTGCCCGCTGCTTCGGAGATAATTTCATCCTGGTGAATGATCTTAAGCAAAGGTGATGTAAACAAGTACAAAGGGGTAAGAAACAAAGCTGTAATAAAAGTGATTATGAATGATCTTTGTAGGTGTATTCCGAGCGTTTGGTAGTCCCCGGCTCCTACAGCTTGACCACTTAGCGTCTCCACAGCGCTTCCCATTCCTAGCTAAGAACAGCAACATGTCAAAGTCCGAAAGCTTCACATTATGGCACTGGAAGTCAAGAAGGCGGAGAAAGACACATACCATGGCCCCAAATACGAAACCTTCAAGGACATTTTGAACGATGGAAACCGCGGCTAATTCAACCTGACCTAAAGGTCCAATGTAAGCGGTGGTTATGAATCCGATGGAAAATTGAGCAACTGATGTTAATATAGCAGGCGCGGCTATCTCCCACATTTCCTTAGCCTCTTCCATGCTTCGAACGTGGAATTCTGTCCATCCTTTAATCTTTGACGGTCCCTCGAGTTCAAAGGCTTCAACCCTTTCAACAGGAAGAAGCTTTTGTTCCTCGCTCTCATCTGACATTTATCGTTACTGCAACAATATTGGGTACAAGAAAAATGTACGTGTCTTCCGTCGATCCTTGCTGGTTCAGAACGATGTGGGATCATTACGTACAAATGAATGATTGCATAGGAATATAGAACAAGAGTCAATCCCACGTTCCTTTCAATTGTTATCAGAAGGAAACAGTAATCAATCAAAGTTGTATTTAACAATTGATTTCAATGCATGAGGGACGTGACTGATCATGTAATAGATTATGGAGGAGACAAATTCAATAGAATATGGATTCCCTGCAGATAAGGAATAGTGGTCAATGAATCAATGATCATCTCTATGATTTATTCATACAGGTCGTGCTTAGCTTGGATCACACAGATCTATTATGGAATGACCAATTTTGTTGCCAGTTCTTGATCATGTTAGGTCATCTGAGAATCGAGATGGACGCATTAGATTGAGTTTGATTCGGGTCATTATTTAGTCAAGTTATATTCATACATACGTACATTTTATCTTATGTTGTCTAAGTTTCGAGTTAAGGGGGTGTTTGGTAAACAATAGATTGGTAAATTTTCAGCATATTTAACCCTTTTAGCATGTTTGAACCATTTACACATAGATACAACAATCTATTATTATTAATCTGCTGAGTACCAAACAGGGCCATAATGCCACGTCGTTAGATATATTCAAATTTCTATCTAATTTAGACCATTATTATTCTCTCAAGACTCAACATGTTATCAGGTCATCCACAAGTTAAGCCAACATTGTACCGTGGGTAATTTCGGGTTCATCAATCAAGTCTAGTTGACAGTCTTGACACAGCTAAGCTTGTTAACGGTTTGGCTTTTGGATCGGGTCAGGTCTATTAAGATTTCTAGTTCATCAATTTTCTGAGTTTTGCCAAGCCGGACTTTCGATGTCGCATGTACGGTTTGGTGAGTCGAGTTAACTTTTGTCAACTCCCTCGATGACCAAAAACTGGCAACAAAATTGGTCATTCCATTTCTATCCAACGAGAAATGAATCTAATTCGCTTACGTGCAACGTTCAGTTAAGTGGCGTATTTCGAGAGACAGCCTTGATTTGATCTAAGGGAAGGGGTACTGCAAGATTAGAAATCCGGCCACATATCAAAAGGGTGATATTTACAAGTTCCAAAGTTGTTATTGATCACAATGACGCAGTGGTTAATTCATAATTTTCCGAAACATAGCTACATCATGCATCACACTGACCCAACCCAGAACTCACTGTCTTGGTTCGTTGTGCCAGAAGTTCAATGTCAGCACCAACTTCAGCAAGCTTTGCTTCGTTGGAGGCTTTTGCTGCTTTTGCAATGCTCTCGGCTTCAAAATCCAACGCCATTCTCTTGACAACTCCATCTAACATCTGCATTCATCCGTCAAATAACAATGATAACAGATACAAACATAAAGTTTCAGGCAGGCATATAGCTTCATTCATAAGATGCCGCCACATCAACCACATTAAAAGTTCATTGGTTCTATAACAAGGCACACCAAATGGAAAAAGAACCACACCTACCCAAAATGCGCAAATGGCATCATTTGCGCATTTTAAGTATTCACCCGTGTAAATAGCACACTGAAGCAAAAAGCCACAGGATGCAGTCTGACAGTTGAACATGGTAACAACTAACTAATACAGAGAACCCCTCCATATTGAAAAGCAAACACAAAGCCAGAGAAAAAGAAACAGAACATACCAATGAGCCAACAGCAACTAAAGCCCGGAACTTGGCCTCCACTTCCGCGTTTTCAGACTCAGAAATCTGCAATAAAGAATCAATGAGCACACGGCTAAATTGACAAATTTGTCTACCACTTATATAAGGCTTGGCTTTGCATGCTTATTTAATTTAAGGATTCCTCAACATTGTTGCTATGGCTAAAAATACGCAAGTAAATGAAAAATTACAAAGAGTACATAAAAGTAAGCAGAAGAACCTCAAGGGCTGCCAATAGAACTTGTGACTGCCCTTCTTCATCTTTCTTTTCAGTCAACAGAACCGCGTAGCTGTAAAGCAACAATTGATAGATATTAAGAAGCAAGATAAACAAACTCCCAATTACAATACTGACGACATCCCTCAAGGCCTTAATGCCTACTGTGAGAAAAGTCAAATGAAAGATTAACCCAATCTGATGTGGTATAGAGCGCCACACATTAATCTCTACCTCTAGCCACCCCCAAACAGTCATTCCATGAAATCAACCCTATGCTTAATCGACTCAACAGAAGAGCGGAGTTTACTTCTGCACGTGAACTTAACCATTTCTAATTTCTTCACAACATAACATTTTTTTTTTTTTTTGACAGTATTCACAACATAACATGATCTATATATACCTAGCGAAAAGCTGTCCAGTATCAAAGAGACACCAAGAGAGATGACAAGATAAGTTTGGTAGAAGAGTAGCTACTAAGGATAATGTAAGTATCAGACACTCACTTGAGAATCAGTGTAGAATAAGCCAATTGCACATGCTTACTAGATGATGAGTATAAACCAGAGAATGCATCAAGTATCTGCAATTAAAAGAAAATAAACCAACATTATACCAACCCTGCCAATCATTATCACTTAAATGAGTGAGGCGGAACATAATATAGGCACGTTAACAACAAATAAGTATAAATGCACAAACTCTAGACTCTGGGAAGAAATGGTCCTCGTGATCAACTAGTGACATACGTCACTCCACAGATTTCCATAGAGATGCCTCAAAAAATTTTTTGCGGAGGACAAGAAAGGGTGAAAACTCTTATTATCTAAGAACTGGTCTGGAAGAACCAAGTGGCACAAGTAACATTTTCGCAGCAATTATTTATAACTGAAGTGAGCTATAAACATACAACACATCCAAACTTATGACCTAGGCAGAATCATTGCTTTTTAGTGTCTTAATGTAAATTCCTCTAACTCTTCAGTCATTGACCCATTACCCTACTGTTCCAAATAGCTAGAAGCATGTGAAACTTCAATGATCATAAATTCATATTCATAATGGCTACTAAATGAACAAGACTCTAAAGTGGAGAACAAAAATCCCAGAGGTACTGTACAAGGACAAGAGCATATCATTAAGGTAATTGATAAACTCCAGCACTTGAAACAATATAATAAAGAAATTGCCAGGTGAAACCTGAAACTATGATAAACATAAACAGCAGCACTTGAAATTGCTTTGCCTAGCAGGAATTACAAGTAACTAGAAATTGGATATATGTCAGAGTGAAAGTTGGTGAAAGAGAGGAAAGAACCTCGCTGCGGTGATTATGAAGCCATGAGTGGAAGCAAGAGCTTTTAAAGAGATTGGTTACTGCACGAAGGCCAGTTAAAATGTTGGCAGAAATCCCTGGTTTCACCGTAGCTTTCTTGATTGTCTTCAACAGTGCATCTGACAAGAAAGCGACAGGAAGCAAATTTATGTTTTAATTCTTCAAATAAAGAAATAAAAGAAACCAGTGGAGATATGGAGAGTAACGTGGTTTGAGACAAAAATTACAACTCGGTGTTATGCTTACCATTAGGATAGTTAATGAGCTTCAGGAGTTTAACAGCTCCATCAGGATGCAAAATTATCATGCGTAATATGTCAATTACTGCACTCAACAATGGACATAAATATCATTCCCATAATCAGAAGATAACAAAAATTGAATTGGCTTTTTGACTTAAATCGAGTGCAGCACATGCCTGGAAAAATCATGGACAAAGGCCATGAGTTAAGCAATTTGAACAACAAACCAATGTCATCATCAGCGAAAGTGCTACTATGATAATAAGACGTGTCTTTCAGAATCTTCACAACAGCATTAAGTCTAGAAGATTCCAGTTCTGTCAGGGATAGCTGCCTCCGATCCTTCAAAGTTGAGAAAGACAGGGAAAGTCATTCAGAAAAGTGCTAGATGAAAAAAAAAAATGAACCACAGGGGGTCAAGGTCCGGTTTTACAAGTCATGTCAGAATACAGATTAGGTCAGATAGGGGTCGGGTTATATGGATAATGAATGACAGGTCCGATGACCGATAAGGATATAATACAGGTCAAAAAATAGTTTTTTACGCCTTTTCTTTTACATTTTTAAATAAAAATAAATAAATTAGATCGCATTTGAAATTAATACTTTAAATCATATTCACTTAGAGTACTTAATTTGAAATAATAATAAAATTAATTTTATTTTAATAACTATTTTATTATTAAATGATACAAAAGATACAATTAGATTTTTTAATCATGTTTGTGATTTAAAGTACTAAAATTAATACTCTTTTTTTTTAAAAAAAATTACTACTCACAATTAAAACATAAATACTAATCATCAATACATATATATACAGCAGAAACTTTTCAAGCGATATTAGAGAGTCCAACTTTTTTAGAATTCCTAATAAGTGTAGATCTAGATTTTTCCTATTAATAATTTGGGATAAAATTATCCTAATCAAAGTAGATCTAATAATTTATGAGGAAGTAATCCTAATAGAGGTAAATCTAATAATTTATGAGAAAAATAATACAATAGAAGTGGATCTAATAATTTATCGACTATTCTTTACTAAAATAATAATAACTCTATAAAGAATATTTATTTTAGAAACATTTATAAAGCAAAAAAAAAAATCATAATAATTTGGGATAAAATTATCCTAATCAAAGTAGATCTAATAATTTATGAGAAAGTAATCCTAATAGAGGTAAATCTAATAATTTATGAGAAAAATAATACAATAGAAGTGGATCTAATAATTTATCGACTATTCTTTACTAAAATAATAATAACTCTATAAAAATTCATAATAATTTGGGATAAAATTATCCTAATCAAAGTAGATCTAATAATTTATGAGAAAGTAATCCTAATAGAGGTAAATCTAATAATTTATGAGAAAAATAATACAATAGAAGTGGATCTAATAATTTATCGACTATTCCCTAGGCATTCTGCTTTTGTCTTACCTACCCATATGAGTAATATTTGACCTGTCGCAAGCTTGCGACGGATATGTCCATCATAAATGAGGATTTGTGAACAGTAAATAAAAATGTAAGATAACGAGACTTAATTTTGTTAATAAATAACATTTCAAATAAACAAAAATGGGTTATAATTTTAATAGAATTAATCTAAAACTAATGGAGTTTAAGAGTAGTATCCTAATATCTTACTCTCTCCAATCCACACAAAACTCCTGGTTTATTTTTTGGAGGTCAAACTTTGAAAAGTTTGACCGTTAATTCACTCAAAAATATATCTCACATCTAAAAAATTAGATTTCGTATTTTATATATTTATTATGAAGTTCATAGGGAACAACCAGTCTTAATGGTAGATAGTCAAAAACAAATTTTTATTGTTGAGAGATCTAACAAAAATCCTCCAAACAGGCTACATATATAATTGAGATACATGTTGTTTTGCGTACCACCATTCAACATTTATACTATCGTATGCTTACAAAATGGAATATTGGTAAATGTTGTAAATTAATCTAATTTGTGAATCTTATAAAACCAGCCTCAGTTATCACGTGTTCATTTTATGGAATTAAACCACATTTAATGACGCTTTAAATTAACTAAAATCGGTGGTGTGTACAACAATAAAAATAAGTAATTACATAATTCAAATAATGTCTTTTCGGATGTTATACAACTGTTATAACTAATACAAAAAAAAAAAAGTAGCTTTTATGTTAAAGGGACTGATGATCCATCAACAATCAACTAAATCAACCCTAAAGTGTTTTGTGTTCCGATTTCAACATAGTTGGACTTTTTTTTATCAACTTAGTTAACTTCTACTACCAAACCATGACAATGTAAACCAACGTTTGAATTCTTAGAACATTATTCAACATGCATATTGTTAAGGATGATCCTAATGGGAGCCTCATGCATTCTATGTAATAGAATCACATATATTTGTGTACAGTTGTTTAGAGACTATTAAATTATTGGAATTCGGTATGGATTTGATTTTACGAGAAGTATATAAAGAGCAAAACACTCTCTTAATTGTAGATAGTCAAGGTAAACTTATACTATAGGAGATCTAACATTTTCTCTAAACACACTAAATATTGATAATTATGAAACTTGTTGTTTTACGTAACACCGTTTAGTTTTACGTAGTTGTTATAGATTAAAATAATTTGCAAAACTCATAAAGGTCTGTCTCAGTTATTAAGGGCGGTTCATTTGGTGAGCTGCACTATATTTATGGAGATAACTATTGTATTTAATTAAACCAGTGATACCTATAACAATAATGGAAAAACTAATTACATACTTTTACCATATTACTTAATGTTTCATAACTGAAATGATAACTACTAAATGACAAAACTTCTATGCTAGAAGCACTAATAGTTCATTGATGATCAACTAGACGGCTACACAAACCACGAACTTTTGTTTATCAATGATTTAAACATAATTGAACTTCTTTTATCAACTATAGAATATATTTATACAGATGATCCTAATGAGAGCCCGTGCATCGCACGGGCTTTTCAACTAGTGTTTTAATAATATATAACTACGGACTATTAATTTTCTGATAATATTTTAAATATATATTTAACTACCGGTTCGAGTGGGTCGAGTCGGATTTTGACTCTAGACTAACGAGCCAATTCGGGTTACTTATCCCGGCCCAAGATTTACGTGTCTTTACCCTGAAAAAACTGGTCGTGCAGGTCAGGTTTACGGGGCGGGTGAAATTTTGACAAGTCTATTAATACAGTTTCAAATAGGAGTATCTAAGACTCTTTTATTCTTTTTACAGTGCAAGTTGGCATAATTGTCACAATACCACATATTCATTAAATAAAGAAGCAAGCAAAAGGTGATGATTAAAATTCAAATTAAAGAAGAAAGTTTAACGCTCAAATTATATCCAGAACACAAATACATAAATCAAGGCATCCACCTGATCAGAGAGGAGTGTACTGTTAAATTCAGAAACTTTTTTCAGAATTCCATCAAATTGAGCCGTGTCAAAGATAAGGAATCCTTTCTGCAAAAAAAAAAAAAACACCTTATCGTCATGGTTGGCCTGGAGATGACCCATCTAGGGCCTGACCAATCGTCACTTATCTCTGTCAACCACATAGATGGCTTCATTTTGTATCAAAAATTAGCCATTATGTAACAAACAGATGAGAAAGGCATGACCGCAAGCGCCTTCAATGATTGAAATGCACATTTAAATATCATAAATGTAGCAGTGAAGCACAATCTCACACGTATACCTTCGGAATATGCTTGAAGGCAGCCTTCCTAGAATTACCTGTCAATTATAAGATTAAGATCTGTAGGAGATATGGGCTAACATTTGAAAAAGCAAGCAATGCCTAGAACTCGATGAACAATTTTACTGAGCCGAAAAGAGAAGATGAAATTTGTGCAAACAGTACACACCGTTCTGGCTAGATGTCCTCCCAGGTACATAAGCATTGGCTGTAATGTCAAACAAAACATAAGGTGACTATACGAAGGCGGCAAAATATTAATATTGAAGCTCATGTATCATCTAATTACAGCTACCTCCAGTGTAAGGATCACAAAAAGATGGATCAAAAGAAACGGTCTTCTGACCAGTATGTTCAAGAATAATATCCACAATTTGCTGCAGGTACGACAACGGAAGATTCTCCTTCAGAAGCCACTTATCAACCGTATCATATGGATTATCTAGGACAAGATTAACCCAGTTCAGTTCAACATACTATCAGAGAACATTCACATAACCGCGTTGCATTTTTGCTAATCAGAGAAAATTAATTAAAAAGAGCCCCAAAATAGCATTGACCACAATAATGATTGCTTTAAATGAAAGACACCAGAGAGTAGTGAAATGTAAAAGAAGTTGATGCAAGTAAATCGACTGATAATCAAACTAGCACCTGATCGATTGTAAGGTAGTTTGCGTGTAGGCTTTCCATCTCCAATGTCAACAGTTAAAACTGACCATAGACATTATGAAGGGTAAGAGGTTAAAATGAAGACTACAAACAAGACTGAGAGTTGCACACAGGACAGCAAAGTAAGCAAACTCAGCATGCCAACACTGATGGTCAATCTTGACGACAACAATATTGAGTAATGATCCCCATGTTCAAAGAAAATGGAAGAATGTACATTTGCTGAAAAGGGCAAAGGGAAATTTTTAAGAGCCTAACTGGCAATGGTTGACTAAAAACGCCACATTATGTCACAGACTCTTAGTAGTCTACTCACCATATTCATATTCCCTTCCATCAAGTACAAAACGCTTGATTCCATCCTCAGCTCTGTCAACAACTTCGGCAATCTGAAGGGAAGCAGCTCTTTTAATGTCAGCAGCACATAGAGTGGAGAAAACAAGAAATAAATCTAATGGGCAGAATTGCTTCAACACAATCAGCACATGAACTGCCTGCTCGACAGTGGAGAGATAAATCAAAGCCAAAGATGCCAACATGTAACCAAAAATTCAAATTTAATGACTTCAAATATTCTCAAAAACATGAACCATGGATCATTGAAAGATTTAATTCAAAACATTGCACAGCTAATCTTCCTTAAAGTAAATTGCATTAAAGTGAAATTGCTATCAGAAATTCAGAAATCAGAACAAAGAGTAAAATTTACAGTACTTTTTTCCACTTGTGTTCTCTCATATTCCATGAATACGCTACACCATTGTCGCCTTCTCTAACAATTTTAGTTTGACCATCACTTGTACCTGGGAACCAGACAGATAAGGAGAATGAAATATGGATGGAATTGACGGTGGAGCCTCAAATGAAATGATCAGTAAAAGAGGCCCTACCAGAAAAATAATGCACAAAACAAAAATCTCATAATTTTGAATAGAAGAACACTACTAGGCATACAAACCTGGAACTTGCAAGGCATCCAATCCAGGTAAATCCTCCAGCTTTAAGCCTCCGACTCTTTTTCTAACACAAACAAGCCACAAAGCACATCAGCCCAAGCTCAGATTTCCAACACATCATTACGTAAACTGGAAAGAAATGATCTCAATATCGCAAAAGGAAAACCCATAAATGGCTTTTCATAATCTAATTAACAAAAACATGCATTACACCACACCTTAGAGAGAGGCAACTCCTTTGTCGGTTAAGAGTAAGACTGCACTATATTAATCCTTAATAGGGATTTTATAGCCTAATATTACCATTAATCATTATTTATTTTCACAATACCTGCTGATCTTGTAATCCGAAAGCTGAGATAAATATGATTCTTGCTCGCTGGGTTCCGCAGTCCTATCTTGATGAGTTGTCCATATACGAACCACTCCATCTGAACATGCTGTTACTAAATCCCCATTTTCCAAGAACTTGACATCCCAAACACATCCAGGATGCTCTATAGTCTGAACACAAAAACCATCTGCAAGCAGTTTCGTTATCCCAACAAAAAAAAAAAGTAAATCGCCTCTCTTTTCGGAAGAAAGACCAAGATGTATGCAGTAGCGAAAATATGTATCGGAAATATTACAATTCAGTAATGCGCATGCCTATTTCAGTCCCACTGCACACTGGCACATGGAACAATATGTACAAGATAAATTACGTACAGGACCAAAAGCATGTTTTCAAGTATTAACTCTGCGCAATACTGAACATACAAGCCAAGTAGAAGGCAGGCATGATTATTATTATTCCCTGAAACATATGAAGATTGATTTACTACACAGAACAGCATATATACAAGATAACAACCTTTCCATATCTTTGCCAAGCAATCTTCGCTACCACTGGCTACAAGACCCGAGATGTGTGAATCAACCGAGTAAACAATGGATGTGTGTCCAACCATCTCCATCAGATCTTCACCCGTTAGAGCCCACAGTCTCACAGAACTAGAAGCACAAACCAGAGCAAAAAAAAAAATTGGTTAGAAGTTCAATATAAAACAAGAGAGCATAATCGTAATACCTCATATGTCTTGTCAAAAATTTTGTAATTTATGATTGGCCTCATATCAAAAGAGCTTATTGTCATCTGCATCCTTCTTCATTTCAATAATATTCCCTCAAGTTCAAGACTCAAGAGTATATACTAGGTCCAAAATTAAACCACTAGCTAGCATAATCAATGATATGTGACAAACTGGATTCACTAAAGGAAGGACGAATTGTTGAAATATATAACCCTTAGCTCATTAAATTACATGGATCACAATCAAGAACAGTCCATACAGATCTTAATGATAAACACCATCTTTCAGTCCATTGCATAAGAGAAGAAGAGTCAAGATGAAACAGAGATATTCTTACCCATCATGAGAAGCCGAAAGAATTCCTAAATCAGACATGACAGCCAAGTCTCGAACAGTATCTGAGAGTCCACAGCAGATTAAAACAGAAGAAGAGTAAGAGCAACTAATTGAACATATTTGTACTTTTGTAGTGGTGGAATTCTCAAGAATGAAGCCACAAACAAGATCATAGGGAAGAAACCGAGAACTCAAGAAATGAAGAGGGGACAAACCAGTATGCCAAACCAACGTGCGAACACATGTTTTTCCTTTCCAAAGCTTGAGAGTTGAGTCACTGGATCCTAACATTTTCATTAAATAACGACGATATAGACTGCTTACTTGATTAGTTATACAGATGATAAGCTGTTTCTGACTATTAAAAAGGCCATTGCACTGTAGATCGCCAACAGCAGCACACAAATAGCGTTACACAGGATTTGGAACTAAGGGGATCGGTCAAGACCTAAACAGACTCAAGTGATCAAATCTGCACTCAACAACAATTCTGAAATTTAGCCATCGTCAGGCTGGCTTAAAAAGTGCAATATGTCCATAAAATACAGATCATACGATTTTTACTTATCCTAATAACCAGATCCACCCTTGCATCTGTAGTCTTTACACCAATAATCAAATACATAAAAAGAAACTATACCTGTAGCAAGTTCGCCTGATGGTAGCTTAATAACAGCTTGTACTGCAGTTTTATGAGCATTCCAAGATTCCACAGCTTTGCCGTTTCTCCATCGTTTGAGAGTGCTACAAGAGGAGAGCCCAAATTGCAGTTTCATGAGGGAGTAACAAATATTTTACTACGCAAAATGAGGTCCTTTTGCATCCAGCCTAGCTCTTTCTCACATGTTAACGAGTTCCCAAGTTAATAATATCATAAGTCATAACTACACTGAGTATATCATAAACGCAAAAGTGCACTTTACTGAAGGTCTGGAGCCCATTTCCTCCCAGAATTCACATAAGCACATCCAAAACTTGCATCTCAAAGGGTAGACAGTAACCGTATCTCAAACCTAGAATAAACCAAATCACAGTACTTGCGCTGGGTTCAATTTTTGCGTTCACCGCACAATCAAGACACTCAAGACCTGAGTGGAATTTCGAGTGGATTACTATGCAGAATTGCAGATAACTCCACATATCGTTACCTTTAAATGGCGAGGTAACAGAAGTCGACTCAAAGCTACCGTATTCCTATATCAACAACACAAAGAGGATGTTTCCAAATGACACAGATAGGCTGGTAAGTGAAGCCGTATATACAAAACCTTAGCCATGTGTTCATGATACAGATAAGCTGTTTGGGTATAACGCAATCACGAAAATACTCACGCCAATACCAAACAATCTAAACAAACCTACTATCCCCAATTTACCTCTTCCAATTAATTAATAACAATATATCAAGCGCTTAACAGAACATTGTATAATCAGCAACATATCCACATAACCGCGATAAAATTGACAAAAACGGAAAAAGAAAATACAGAAATTACCAATCAATGGAAGAGGAGACGATATCGCCATTATCCAAGGCAATGCCAGTAACCTGCATAGTATGACCTCTCAAAACCTGAACTCTATCACCAGTCTTCAAGTCCCAAACACATACCAAAGTATCCATCCCACCGGACACGATACCGCCTTCTGGAAACTCCTGATTGGGCGGAATCCACGCCAACGGGCCCACACAACTAGTATGACCTACCATCACCTTCGACTCGACGTAACGATTCTTGTTTCTTGGATCAATCCTCCAAAACCTCACCGTTTTATCTCTCGACGACGTCGTTATACCGGCATTGCCGCAAACACATATCCGCCTAACCTAAACATTCAATTTATTGTGTTTCTTAGGGTTTCCGAAATCAAATTGAACAGATAATTCATCGCAATTGTAATCAAAATGTAACTAATATGCATACTTTATCACTGTATGAATTAGCAAGAAAATTGCGACAAAAATTACTGGAAAAAAGTGAAGATTAAAGCATACATCGTGTTCGTGACCATGGAGTTGAGAGCTGAGTTGATAATCCTGGAAATCAATCTCCGTGATTTTCATTTTCTTGAGCTTTCTTTCGCTGCAAGTTTTACTATTCAGTTGCAACTGTCACTCTGTAATTAGTCGTCCGAATTTCCTTTATTTATAGTTCTGGTAATCTGGTTATTGAAATCTCATTTGTGTAACAAGAGTACAAGACCTTGCGAACCGGGTCAATCTCTCGGGCATGTTATTTCGGGTTTGCAACAAGCAGGACCAGGTCAGGTTATTATTTCGAGTTATTTATTAAGTTATTTAAGAGTAATAATGGTTAATATATAACAATAAATTTTAAGGCCAGGTTGTTCGAGTCAATTTGAGTTAGGGTTATGCTTGGTTCCTCAGTGCAGGTGTCAGGGCCAGGTATAGGTTGGTTTCGAGGAATTGGGTAACTTCCAACCGTGACCAAAAGTATTTTGTTAGTTTACCTTCATTAAGTGATGATAGACTTGATTAGTGGTAATTGAATTACTTTTTAAGGAAACAAAAAAAGGGAAAGTAATTTCAACGAAATATTAAAGAAAGTACTTTTCTAAAATTTATAGTTTTTTAAAAAAATTCAAATAAATAATTGAGGATTTTTTTTGTTATATAATTTATTTTAAAATATTTTTGAATCTTCCAGTTGATTTTTAAGTATATTTTAAGAAATAATATATATTTACATTATTACGTTTATGCTTTTTAGGGTTAATTAGCATTGATTAAAACTAATTCATTGCCACTTCAACACTTCACGAATAAGACTAACGGAATTTAACTTTTGGCTAGAGTTGGGGATTACGAATAGATCAGAATCCGTGTAGGGGTATAACTTAGACAAATTAATAACTTAGGGTACAAATGAGAAAATAGTTTTGTTTGTTTCATGTTTTTCTTTGCGGGTATTACTTTTTATAATCAAGGTGTCCATTGTCGATTAGTGATCATACTTGTAAGTTGTAAGTAAACTCTTTGTCATAGGCAAAGATCGAACCATATCTTCATAATCAGAGGCTAAGGTGATTTGAGTAACCACCACGCACACCCCAAAAAAAAACATTGTCTTGCAGTTGGTAAGAATATTCTTACATTTTATTGTTTTAACCAAAAAATGATGTGATCATAATTTAGTACTTCGTAGATGGTACAACCCCATCTACCAATGAGCTTTAATAAGACCTTCCCCAGCAGATACGGGCACTACCATCTCGGTTGTCCGGGGAATAGTATATCATAACGTCAATAAAAGAACTATTTTAAAGTTTATTACAAGTTTTAACCCAACAAAAGAAAGATACAACTGATTAACAAACAACTATCAACTATGGTGAGACTACTCCATGCCAAGACTCGGTGAAAGACACGTCCCTCCAAAGCACCCAGATAAGCTCCACATATCAACACCTGCTAAGACTTACTGCTCACCATAATGGATCACGACAGACACATAACAAGAAAGAAACACAGACAACCACACACAAGGTCAGTAACTGAAGAACAACACAACAAACATAGTACAACACAAGCACCAATCACCAACACCAACGCTCCACCAATCATCTAACTAACACAAAGGTATAGTCCTGCCAGATTACCAATCGCAACCGGTAATCCACACCGCCAGTGGGGACCGCAGCCTTACCACCTAATCCCCACTCAACACCATAGAGCGAATAATCCATGTTTATTAATGTGCACATCCTCCTTGTGACGGGAACCACAAGGGGCGAATCAAGGGCGTGAAGCCATTCCCGAAAATGACTCCACTCAGCCGAGGGCGCACCACACATGACAACTAATCAACAGTACTAAGTAGGAAAACCTACCTTTAGCAAACAACACCACCACCGCATACATCCATACGAACACAAGACAACCTCCATCCATACCTATCACAATCAGTAGGGAAAACCTTATTACTAACAACCATAACCACAAAGGAAACCGGGGATGTTGATGATGCCTTACTTAGGCTCGGCATTCCGGCGACAAGATCGCGACTCGACTCAAATCTCCATCCCCATGGTGTCTCCAAGTGTAAGGGATCACAAAAGGGTGAAGGATGGTGAGGGAGAAGGTGTATCGTCGATTAGGTTTAGGGAGAAAATTAAGAAAAAAGAAAACTCATTTGGGTTTACGACTCACGACTTATATACTTACGCTGAACTCGCCAAAAATTGGTTAGAAGTTCAATATAAAACAAGAGAGCATAATCGTAATACCTCATATGTCTTGTCAAAAATTTTGTAATTTATGATTGGCCTCATATAAAAAGAGCTTATTGTCATCTGCATCCTTCTTCATTTCAATAATATTCCCTCAAGTTCAAGAGTATATACTAGGTCCAAAATTAAACCACTAGCTAGCATAATCAATGATATTACCCTTAGCTCATTAAATTACATGGATCACAATCAAGAACAGTCCATACAGATCTTAATGATAAACACCATCTTTCACTCCTTGCATAAGAGAAGAGTCAAGATGAAACAGAGATATTCTTACCCATCATGAGAAGCCGAAAGAATTCCTAAATCAGACATGACAGCCAAGTCTCGAACAGTATCTGAGAGTCCACAGCAGATTAAAACAGAAGAAGAGTAAGAGCAACTAATTGAACATTTTGTACTTTTGTAGTGGTGGAATTCTCAAGAATGAAGCCACAAACAAGATCATAGGGAAGAAATCGAGAACTCAAGAAATGAAGAGGGGACAAACCAGTATGCCAAACCAACGTGAGAACACATGTTTTTCCTTTCCAAAGCTTGAGAGTTGAGTCGCTGGATCCTAACATTTTCATTAAATAACAACGATAAGAGACTGCTTACTTGATTAATACAGATGATAAGCTGTTTCTGACTATTAAAAAGGCCATTGCACTGTAGATCGCCAACAGCAGCACACAAATAGCGTTACGCAGGATTTGGAGCTCAGGGGATCGGTCAAGACCTAAACAGAGTCAAGTGATCAAATCTGCACTCACCAACAATTCTGAAATTTAGCCATCATGCCCATCAGGCTGGCTTAAAAAGTGCAATATGTCCATAAAATACAGATCACACGATTTTTACTTATCCTAATGACCAGATCCACCCTTGCATCTTTAGTCTTTACACAATAATCAAATACATAAAAAGAAACTATACCTGTAGCAAGTTCGCCTGATGGTAACTTAATAACAGCTTGTACTGCAGTTTTATGAGAATTTCAAGATTCCACAGCTTTGCCGTTTCTCCATCGTTTGAGAGTGCTACAAGAGGAGAGCCCAAATTGCAGTTTCATGAGGGAGTAACAAATATTTTACTACGCAAAATGAGGTCCTTTTGCATCCAGCCTAGCTCTTCCTCACATGTTAAGAAGGAGTTACCAAGTTAATAATATCATAACTCCACTGAGTATATCATAAACGCAAAAGTGCACTTTACTGAAGGTCTGCAGCCCATTTCCCCCCAGAATCTACATAAGCACATCCAAAACTTGCATCTCACAGGGTAGACAGTAACCATACCTCAAACCTAGAATAAACTTAATCACAGTACTTGCGCTGAGTTCAATATTCGCGTTCACCTCACCGTCAAGACACTCAAGACCTGAGTTGAATTTCGAGTGGATTACTATGCAAAAAACTCCACATATCGTTAACTTTAAATGGCGGGGTAATTGGAGTCAAGTTTACGCTACTGTATCCCTATATCAACAACACAAAGAGGATGTTTCCAAATGACACACATAGGCTGGTAAGTGAAGTCGGATGTTTCCAAATGACCCTACTTAGCGGTAAGTAGGGTCGATCCCCACAGGGAGGCAGTTGCAAGATTTATCTGTCTAAATTCAGTCTATGAGTAACGGGGGTTTAAAAGTGTTTTAAATACTCCCTCCAAGTTTGATCAATCTTCCCCTTTGCTTTTTGCACCAAAAATAAGGAAAACAATAAAAAATGGATAAAGTAGTATGAGTTGTTGAGAGAGAAAATAATAAAAAATGAATAATGAATAAAGTAGGATAAAGTAGGGGAAATTGTTGACTTTTTAGGAGAGAGGATGAATAAAGAATGAATAAAAGATAACCAAAAAAGGAAAGGGGAAGATAAGAAAATAAGCTCAAAAGAGAAATAGGGAAGATTGATCAAACTTGGAGGGAGTAACTAACAACTAAAAGGCAGATAAATAGAAGAGATGTAAACAATTAAGAGAAAAACATGCTAGAGCTTTCGGTCCACCATAGCAATTCTGTGACTAACTAAAGGGGTATAGGTCGGTCAAATAAACATGAGAAAGGTAGTGAATATCTCCTTTCGGTCTCAATTCTCCCTAGAACACTTCTAACTTAGCTTTCGCCCTCATTAGGTTATTCTATCGGTCACAACAAGCCCGCTCTTTCCAATCTTTCGATCCAAATCGTAGTGTCCACTCTAGTCATTAATTAGAAATTCTTATTAAATCGTAGTGTCCACTCTTTCGATCCAGGTCAGAGCCTAACTTAATCACAGTACTTGTGTTGGGTTCAATTTGGGAACATCACGCCGCATCAAAACAAGAAGCGTCATTCCCCTTGACTGAGCCAAGGGAAGATTAATTCTTATTAGGTCTAAATACTTCTTATTTATACTAAGAAGTAGTTTTATTAATCTAAGATAAGATAAACATAAGATACTATAACTAAAGACTCGACTTAAGCTTCCTCGCATAGTAGACTACTCGATCGAGCACATAAGGCTCTCGATCGAGCGCAGCGCGTAATTCTTGTTTTGCGCACTGAACTTCAAATGGCTGCCATTTCTTCGTTACTTCTCGGAATCAAGCGATTTTCACGGCGTTGGAAAGCTAAGAGGATAAGTTTTCATCTCCAAATTCGAATCACCTGAATATCCGTTATATAACTTTAGATCTCCTTCGCGCATCACCAAATTGTTGTTTCCATGCTCCGACTTTTACTCATTTCCAAAATGCATGCATAGGGACATGTTTTAGGCTTGATTTTGCTACATTTGACTCCTCTTTGCAAAATACATAAAGAAACCAAAGTAGCCAATACGAGGAATATTCGTAGCAATAACTACTATAAAAGCATAGAAAATGCGTGCATAAATGGCCTAGAAAGACTATATAAAATGCACGCATCAGTCTTAATCATAACCTCGCCTACCTTCAAACACTGATTTGCACCACCCTCCCCACGATAGCTCGGTCTAACAGCAACACGGTCCGCCTCCAACACCTCCTGAACTACAGCATTATCCATCTCACTAATAAGCCCATGCACCCTTTTAATTACTTCCTCCACATGCAGCACCTTATCATCAAACACGATCTTATTACGCATCTCCCAGATAGCCTATACACCTGTCATAAACAACTCAACCTCTCTCAAATGTAACTCCCTCAAATTCTTCTCCACCCACTCCCTCAAACCCCGACACCGTCTTCAACTCCAGGCCCAAACCCGCCCAGACCTCGAGAGCCCTACCACACCCCCCGCAAGATGGAGACAAGTCTCCATTTCACTCAAGCAAACCGTAATTCGGGATGCTAAATATACTTAGTAATGTGTGATTGGTTTATTGATTTGAGGTAAAATCAACAAACTAAAAAAATATACTCCGAGTAATAATTAACAGTAGGGACTATTTATTTTAATTATATTACTAATTAATTATCTTAATTAAATATCGTCCTCCTTCTCACTCAAAAAGGAAAAAAAAAACATGGAATTATCCGACGCAACAAAAAGATTTAGAGAATTAATTTTAACAAACCAGTTAGATGTTGGTTTACCCGGAAAATTCTCATGGGAAGATTTTACAATTGAAGGTAATAATTTACTTCCTAAACCTTTAGATCAATTACATAGTCAGTTATGTGTTGTATTTAGTTTACAACATTTGTTAATGTTTCAAAAGAATATAATCTCAATTACTGAAGAAAATGTCATTGGATTACCTTAAGTTCATTGTGGGTGACATAAGATATGTTGAAGGTTTTGTGTCTAAGCTCAGATCCATTCATATAATGGACGAGGATGAGTTTAGTTTTCAATTGATAGCATGACTATTGACGCTATGGACGACAATGTGCTTGATTTAACTAAACAAGCTGTTAGTGATTTTGAAGGGGCAATAGTCACTATTTATCTATATGCCGTTGATAGAAATGGTAAATTTAGGGTTAATAGGTATGGTATTGATTGATCCTAAGGATATGTATCCGAGACATACACACGTTTCCTCAGATTCTCCCTCTCCCTCTCCCTCTCCCTCTCCCTCTCCCTCTCCCTCTCCCTCAGACGGCTCGGACTCTGATTTTGGGATCCGTAAAAAAAGTCTATCAAAAGGTATATAGAAAATGAAGTGGGTAGTACTTGAGGTTTATTTAGGGTGCCTCCTTGCATCTTCTACCATCGTTTTTACCGCAATATTTCTATAACATGCCTTATGTTCATTAAGTTTATAGGTTAGAATTCATCCTTTCAATTGTGGCTTAATGCCTCTTTGTATGTCTACTTTGCTTGTAGATATGTCAAACTGGTTCATGCCGTTGTGTTTATGTGTGTGTAGTCAATGAAAACCTTGTTATAAGTAGACTTTGTTTGGGAATGGGTTTCATTCTAAGTTGTACGTATGTTTACGTTGTGGCGACTATGTGTTTTAGCCTTTAAGCCATGATTGTAGGATGTTGGATGTGTTTAGCATGATCTGTGTGTGTCATTTACATACCTCTTTGATTGTTTAATTGGTGGTTATATTGCTTTCGCATAATTGAGATCTAGAGGCCTCCTTCCGTGTTTCAATACTATTGTTTGTTAATGGTTTTGGTGAAATCTGTTACCGCTTGATGGTAGATGTTAATTATGCATCTTTATTGTAAATTATGGTTGAATTCTTGACATTTGAGTCACCAATGGTGGCTCGTATATGATTGCGTGCCGTCAATATTTTCAATATTGCGACTCGCTGGTGACTCAAATGCCAAGAATTCAACCATAATTTACAATAAAGATACCTTTTGGTAGACTTTTTTTATGGATCCCAAAATCGGAGTCCGAGCCGTCTGAGGGAGGGGGAGAATCTGAAGAAACGTGTGTGTGTCTCGGATACATATCCTTAGAATCAATCAGTACCATACCTATTAACCCTAAATTTACCATCTCTATCAACGACATATAGATAAACAGTGACTATTGCCCCTCCAAAATCACTAACAGCTTGTTTAGTTAAATCAAGCGCATTGTCATCCATAGCGTCAATAGTCATGCTGTCAATTGAAAACTAAACTCATCCTTGTCCATTATATGAATGGATTTGAGCTTAGACACAAAACCTTCAACATATCTTATGTCACCCACAATGGATTTAAGGTAATCCAATGACATTTTCTTCAGTAATTGAGATTATATTCTTTTGAAACATTAACAAATGTTGTAAACTAAATACAACACATAACTGACTATGTAATTGATCTAAAGGTTTAGGAAGTAAATTATTACCTTCAATTGTAAAATCTTCCCATGAGAATTTTCCGGGTAAACCAACATCTAACTGGTTTGTTAAAATTAATTCTCTAAATCTTTTTGTTGCGTCGGATAATTCCATGGTTTTTTTTCCTTTTTGAGTAAGAAGGAGGACGATATTTAATTAAGATAATTAATTAGTAATATAATTAAAATAAATAGTCCCTACTATTACTCGGAGTATATTTTTAGTTTGTTGATTTGTTGATTTTACCTTAAATCAATAAACCAATCACACATTACTAAGTATATTTAGCATCCCGAATTAAGTCACTCGATGTGTCTTGTCCGGTTTGCTTGAGTGAAATGGAGACTTGTCTCCATCTTGCGGGGGGGGAGGGGAGGGGGGGGGGGGGGTAGGGCTCTCGGGACTGGGCGGGTTTGGGCCTGGAGTTGAAGGCGGTGTCGGGGTTTGAGGGGGTGAGGGAGTGGGTGAAGGAGAATTTGAGGGAGTTACATTTGAGAGAGGTTGAGTTGTTTATGACGGGTGTATAGGCTATGTGGGAGATGCGTAATAAGATCGTGTTTGATGATAAGGTGATGCGTGTGGAGGAAGTAATTAAGAGGGTGCATGAGTTTATTAGTGAGATGGATAATGCTATAGTTCAGAAGGCGTTGGAGGCGGACCGTGTTGCTGTTAGACCGAGCTATCGTGGGGAGGGTGGTGCAAATCAATGTTTGAAGGTAGGCGAGGTTATGATTAAGACTGATGCGTGCATTTTATAGTCTTTCTAGGCCATTTATGCACGCATTTTCTATGCTTTTATAGTAGTTATTGCTACGAATATTCCTCGTATTGGCTACTTTGGGTTTCTTTATGTATTTTGCAAAGAGGAGTCAAATGTAGCAAAATCAAGCCTAAAACATGTCCCTATGCATGCATTTTGGAAATGAGTAAAAGTCGGAGCATGAAAACAACAATTTGGTGATGCGCGAAGGAGTACGGAAGCTTAGCGGATAAAACAAGAACTTCAAATCACTTGTGCCTGTTTTAAAAAGCCATATCTAGAGTTATATAACTGATATTTAGGTGATTCGAATTTGGAGATGAAAGCTTATCCTCTTAGCTTTCCAACGCCATGAAAATCGCTTGATTCCGACAAGGATTGTCGATAAAATTTAATTCGATTACCATTGATGAAAGGAGAATACAACGCAGGCAAAATCTATATAGCCATCTCAATCTAACCTTGAACCCCTCTCAAATTGTATCAAAGGATCATGTACAAATAATGTAGTACCATCAAGTAATACAAGGATCACAAAACTGGTCCAAATTATTATATTTTAAAAAGAAATACACATGAAAAATGCCCAAATCATATACCTGTTGCTCAATTTATGACACACTCCTTGAAAACAAGTATCCGTCTCTCACAGAAACTGAAAAGAACTCGGTACGCCTTCAACCAGAGGAACCTGAGCTGATGTCTGTCGATAAAACTGCCTCGAACTCCATATACTGTCGAGAAGTGCAGAAAGCATAATCATTGTAAGTAGCCATTTTCTAGATTAGGGAAGGAGGTAGGATAATGAAGCCCACGACTCTCGATTCTCGACATTGCACTACTAACAACTAAGCACAGCAAAGGAGGTTCAGCCTCGATCCCTACCATTCTCGGTTTCCACCCATGTTAAAAAAATTACTCCGTATAAAACAAAATAGCTTCTCCAAACACTGGAATAGGCTATCTATAATCTATATTCATGACAACATAGGTAATATGTGGTCTTGAAACCCTCTAGGCTTGGGTCTTTAAATAGACATTGACTGAGATAGTAAAAAATAACAATCTCAGCAATGCCTTTGTACTGGAGTATGAAGTATAAACAGTGTAGCAAGAGTAGTTACACGCTTTTCTGCCCAATGTGCCATACTCTCAAATGAATCCCACTTAATTTGTGGAAGTGTAAAGTACCTAGCATTTCTTTTTCCAGATTTCGTGGATAATTGTTGGACCATTTCCCAATGCTAATGTAAAGGGTGAAAATCTATAGCCGCTGTCTTTCTCTAAAGTCCCGTCAATAAAGATTTTCGATTTTGTCAAAGCGTGAACCCTAAGCCCAAGGCGTCTATTCCTTATTTTAAATCACAAAACAATAGTAGAGTAGTAATTTCTAAAGCTTAAATGAATAATTTGTGCTCCTTATACTTTACACTGAAATGGAAATTTTCCAAACTTGTCTGGCTCTAAGACATGGTTTCTCCCTGAGCATAGAAATTGGAAAAACCCAAAACAATTACAGAAATTCATATCAAAGGTGGGTTTGCTTTGCAAATTAACCCGAGCATATTAATCAAAACCATATTCAAACATACTAAAAGACACAAATAAACCATCTATTGACAAGTCAAATTGCCTAGTAGAAAAACTATTTTGACTCACTAAATTACAAGAAACCCTAAATGAAATGCGGATTAGCAAATTATTCTATAAGTCAGAAGTCAGATTCAAAGTCTCAGAAACCTTGAAACGAAGGTGGATTTGTGTCGAAAATAATTCCTGAGCATACCAAAGCGAATTAATAAGCAATAAACTTTGTATTTCATAAGCAACAAAAATGATGGCTAGTGCTGCTAACCATGTAATAGTTGAAGTATGAACCTCCAATTTGGACAAAACACCCCTCCGCGAAGGCCAAGTCTTCAACCGGTCGGTCGTGAACTGAGCTGGAAATTCAGCAAGCCTTCAACTCACAACGAAAATGTTAAACCAAAATTGAAGGGTTAACGAAAAAAGTACGGAAAACACCATCCAATCAAACTATCAAGTCACAAAGGTTACATATCTACCATCCACACAAAGCCTCGACAGAATCAAAGTAGAAACTATTGCATGAGTTATATATTAACAGTAATTAGGTAAAAGTACCATAAAAAAATCAGTTTACAAGTTTATTTCAAACATGTCAAATTGTGACATGAAACCAAATTTCTTTAAGGTAAGCTATTGCGAGTTGAATATGTGAAATGCGTAGTCAATACAAATTTCTAGTGAGTTAGAACTTAGAAGCATTATCTTGCTTAGACATAGGGGGTGTTTGGTTATTGGCATATTTGCCAAGATTTGGCATATTGAGGTCATTTAGCATGTTTGACTGGTCAGATATGCCATTTGTGGTGTTTGGTAAACGGTATATTATATTAGCATATTTGCCCCAATATGCTGTTTTTCAATATGCTTCTTACCCCAGCATATTTGATTAGCATATTTTAAAACTTCCTAATTTCTCATTTTACAATTATAATGTCTTTCACTTAATCTTAAATCTGCTATTTACCAAACACATTCAACAAAATCTGTTAATTGAAATCTGCTGGTCAAACCTACTAATGAAATATGTTATTTGCAATCTGCTTTTACAATCTGCTTATGTTATTTATAATATGTTGTTTACCAAACAAGGCCATAATCAACTACGGGGCTATTTTATTCAATCCAACTGTCAAATTTTGCAACCTAATTTATTTACGAATATTTTTAGTGCAGAGGAAGGCCTTCTGAATCCTTAATTTCAATCAATTTCATCATAGTAAATAATTTTTTTTTTGTGCTCTATAACACAAACCTCACTTAAAAAATTACTTCAATAGTAGATGAAAAGTAGTGAGAAATCAGAGAACCAGATGGGCTACATTTTGATAAAAAGGAGTCTATATAAACTTATCAGGTAAACAATGACGATAAATTCCAAAATTACCACACCTGAGATGTTGAAACCTTGCATTACTGAGACAGTAGGAATTGAAGTGGATAGCTCTTAGTATCAATTAGAAGATTGTGTTTCATATTTCTTATAGATTCAAGATTCTTAACGACAAACAAATCATATATGCACCCTTGCTTCCTTTCTGTGAAGCTTATTTTATGCGAATACTCAACAAAGTAAAGTGAAAGACAAAATAGTTTAGAATTAGCTTTTCAGAAGATACCTGCATATCTGTCATAAGCTAATTATGCAAGTTTTGAAGAGACAACATTTACCTCTTATAACCACCACTCAAAATCCTATATACTATATCTTTTGTATTATGCTACCAATTGTATGCATATTAAGATGACGTCGTTATCACCAGTTTTCAAAGAAGTTATGCATTAGTCGTACACTATTACGTATGTAGATGTGTATTTTATACGGAGAATTGACGATAGCTTGACACGTCAGCAAAACAAATATGGGCATAGTGGCCTTTTCTTTAATAGTGTTAATGATTAATGATAATCAAGCCAAAATAGTTGTTATGTGGGATAAATAACTGACTTTTAACATAACTTGTTTTTTTATAGACTCACTCAATAAAATAGGAGAGTGGTAGTTGTAAGTAGCAAATTCAGATGACTATAGTAAACTTCCCGATCCTAGAACTTCCATTAAATTCCAGCAGCAACAATAATATGTTAGATAATTAAACCATCAAGGCCATAGTAAATGTTCCATCCTTTCAAAATTTATAACAAAAATTATCAAACTAACATCCTAGTATCCTACAAAATAAGTTTTTTTTAATCAGGATATGTTGATTGACATCAAAGGCATCAAATTTGACAATTACGACTTCCTTGTTGGGCCTCCAAAAAAAAGTGCATTGGCAATAAGGTGTCGGAATTATAATCAATTTAATTGGGCAAAATTTTTATTGTAGTTGATTGCCCAAATTACTATCTAAACTCCTTGTTTTCTTATTAACTCCAATTAATAGTATTTTTGTACTAAAATCGAAATTAAAATTGATAAGAAAGAGAACAATACCATTTCTCAAACAATTGTGAAGAAACGAAAACAAAGAGATAGGCTGATGGTATCGCCTCTAGCATCCAGCATGCATTGTGACAACTCAATTTAGTAACAACAGGGAGGGTGAGACAGACTACTGATACATGATGGGGAGTCCACATGTGGTCCGTGCACTATCCGAACTTGTACAGTGAATTAAACATAGGGCGACTATCCCAACTTGAACTCTATGGTTGATACGGAGTACTTAACAGTTAACAACCTTGTTTTCAAGCTAGCAATTTAAATATTTCATACCTCTTGATCATCATGGTAATGTGTTTGATGCAAGTTCGTGAAAATTTCAGTGTCTATGAAAAACAAACTCCATAGCCTACATGTTTAATCAATAATTAAAACAACTCTTTAAGACAAAGAAGAGGGAAGGGCAAAAGACGAAAGTAACCTTGAAAAATGATTATTATTACCATTATCCGACGGAAAATGTAGACTGAGTAGGGATGACTCCAAGTAGCACAAATACCAAAAGTTGAAGAGAAGATATAAGTAATCAGGTATACAATAATGGTGAAGCGAGGTAATGTGAGACGGAAAGGCATGAAAATAAGTAATGAGACTATCAATGTGAGATATATCAAAATTGGCTAAAGAGTATAAAAAACAATGATGAAGGTTTACCCTGTCTATTAAGGAGTCAGGTAAGTGATAGAGCAACAACTATACAAACAATATGTAGAGTAACATATAACTAACTTACTTCTGATTCATCCATCATCGGAGAACGCTATTCACGGTAGCTAACTTTTCGAAAATACTTGCATGTCTATCATATAGCTATTTCTGCAAGGTGAAACAAAATGTAACAAAATGATTATTATAAGATATTAAGATTGTGAAAATATCATTATCTATAGAAGAGGAATATAAACGGAGCAAAGAATGAGTAAGATAACAAAAGAATTAATCAGAATAATGTTATACCCCTTGTCCCAATCATTTGTTTGCCCTTTTTAATTATTTGTGAGGGATTTTAATCAAAGACAAACAAATGATTGGGACGGAGGGAGTATAATGTTTACTGCACGGGTCTGCTCATCACAATCAAACTCCCGATCAAAACTCACAGCTCTTCACTACCATCATCAATCTGGGTTCAAACAGGTTGTGATTTGTTTGATGATTACAAATCAATCAAAGATCCCCTAACTTTTCCGACAAAAGTTTCCATAACAGTTAAACTAAGGGTCTTTAATTCCACCTTAAATCACAATTCAGAATCATACGAAACCTTATAGTACGAAAACTTAAACAATAGAAAACATCACTAAAAAAAGTTGCCATCATCCTAGAGTTTCAAAGATCATTATGCTAGGGTTATTTAAAAAAATAACTACGCATCACCTAAAAGGAGTTAATAAAAAGAAGCAAGGGAATTACCGGATACTCCGCGGATAGGTAACCGGCGGCAACTTAATGGTAACAAAACATAGATAATAGAGAGATTGGAAATCATCGACGATGTTAAATACTCAGATTTCACCGGTGCCGTTAAATAAACTGACCGGAGATGAGTATCGTTGGTTTTTTTTGGTTAAATGTTGGAGATTGAGAAATGGGGAGTTGTTATGAAATATTATAGTACCCATAATATTATATGGATGTCTATATCTTAGAATATTCTAGAGTGTATTATTTTATGGACCTCTATGTGTATATATACCCCTCATAATGGAATAATATACAGTTTTGTCTCTCTCCATATTCTCTCTACCTTCTCTCTACAATTCTCTCCTCTTTATTTCACAACACGTTATCAGCACGTAAGGTTAATCTGTTCATATATTAATATCTGATAATCAGGAGGTTCATATCAGATCTTATTCTATTATTTAGCTTTATTCAGATCTGATAATCAGGAGGTTCATATCAGATCTTATGTAATTATTTACGCAATTCAGGTACGCTTTCGCAATAGTTATTTACTAGTAATATTAATTAATAGAATTATAGAAAGTTAAAGAATTATTGTCAGTTGGACTAAAAAAAAAGCTTCGTTTTAATGCATGCCGTAGACTAAAAAGGCCATCATATTATTACATGTATCATAAGTTGATGATGATAGGTTAATTAAACTTGCAGGTGGTTGTATTTTGTAATGTTGTGCATCACAACTAGGGATGGCAGTGGGCCGGGGACCTGACCCAGACCCTGAGGATCGGACCGTAATGGGTCGGGTATGGGTTTCATTTTTTCAGACCCAATGGGTATGGGTCGAGTATGGGTCTTAAGAAAATATTTCGGGTCCGGGTCTAAGTTATGAGACCCATACCCGACCCTTAGACCCTTTATTAAAGAAAAATAAAATAATCAGAATTACAACTTTTTTGAATTCATACTGACAGACTGTAGAAACCTAACTAAAATATCTTTATCTTCACTCATCCCATAAAGTGATAAAACCCAACCACTGACAATACCACCACTCCACCACTGACACAAGAAAACCAGCACCACAACACTGATACGCGA
The DNA here is from genome assembly GCF_048544455.1 of Silene latifolia. NCBI lineage: Eukaryota > Viridiplantae > Streptophyta > Magnoliopsida > Caryophyllales > Caryophyllaceae > Silene > Silene latifolia. Next base: position 18,384,667 of record NC_133534.1, read on the forward strand.
CTGGCAACCACCTCTCTAATAGCCGGCGACCGACAACCATCATTAACGGCAGATTAATAAACTCATAATGTTAATGTAGTATAATTTTTTTTTTAATATTATAGACCGCATAGCTGTTGATCTTGTTATTAAAGTGGCTGAAACTCGGACCCGCGAGTAGACCCAGACCCTACCCTTACCCATAGGGTCCGGGTATGGGTCCTCAAATTTTAGACCCTTGCGGGTCTGAGTCGGGTACGGGTCCAAAGGGAAAATCTCGGGTCGGGTCCGGGTCTAGACGGACCCTACCCAGACCCTACCCATTGCCATCCCTAATCACAACAGGAGTGAGATTATACATCCAGTTGTACCATAAACATTGTACAACCAAGGTATAAGAATCCGAGCTTATATATATTTTTTCTGAGCTAATTCAAAGTTCATGTTTTAATGTGTAAATGCATGAGTTCAATACTTTCTAATAAAGGTCATATTATTTAACATAAAGCTCGGATAATTTATCACAAAGCTCATATTCTACACCGTACAACATATACAACTGGTTGTATAATCCATGAATTGAGGAGAATGAGGTATTGAGGTAATGGGTACTTCTTTTTATCCGTAACTGGTGTTTATGTACCCGTATGGCCGTATGTATGTATGTGTATTATAATATACGGTTAATTCACCACAGAATGACACGTACGCATTTTGTCCGTATAGTGGCTTTTGCTTTATAAGTAGGAAAAAGGTATTTGGGATATTCTACGGTGTACCCCCGAGTTTTTCGGTTTTCTATGTTGTACCCCTCCTTTTTTACATTCTATATTGTACCCCTAAACTTCATACTTATTTCTTCAGCATGACCTCGTTTAACTCTCCATTAACTTTATCACTATCAAACAACCGTAATTTGACATTTATTCTAACTTATTAATGTTGTATCATCATCCTATATCATCCTATATGAGAAACATCACAAATCCTTACTCTTATAAACATGAGAACTTCATTGCACTGTAGCAATGAATAGTCCCGCCTAAAACCCCCCTCTGCCGTTGGATTTCCAAGCTTAATCTCCACCTTCCATCCCTGCTATATACTCTCATCCACAGATTTAGGTCATCACTTCTCCCTCAAAAAAGTCGTCCTCTCTCCTTTTACTCCATAGCTACAATCCCTTTTCACTACTCATCTCACTCTCACCTACCCAGTTCCTCTCAAATATCACATTGGTCTCCTTCACTCTTCACTTCAATCTTCTATCAACGCTCTCACCATCGGTGCTGCTAATGATGACGACTACTTATTTTTTTCTTGGCCATTATCGATTTTCTTCTTCCGGGTTAGTTTAGTCTTTGTTTTCTGGGTTATATGAGTAATATGAATTTAAGTTCACTTAACTTTTCTTTATTTTTTAGCAGGTTAATTTTTGAACCGATTTCTTTCTTCCCTACAGTTGCTGCACATCCATATAGGTAGTTATCATCGTCTATGATGCTTTTCGTTGTTGATTATTTTCATTGGTGTTTTTGTTCAATTTAATTTTATTTGATCCGATTTATTGTTAATTATATTGTTGCAGTTGAGCAAGTCATTTATAATCGTCAGATTGAACACGCTGTGTTAACCCAGAAAATCAACAAGTCATTTATAATCGTCAGGTTAATTTTTGAACCGATTTATTGTTAAAAACACCAAAATTCATACAGGCTACGCACCACAGTTATGATTTTCTTTGCCCTCAAAAACCATCTCAATGTTAACCAGCATATTCTTCTTTTGTGCATTAAAATATTTATCTTGAATCCATCAGTTTGAGCAAGTCACTCACAATCGTTAGATTGATTTCACTGCCGAAGGCCCTAAGCATTAGTATTAGTGGCGTAAATTTATACTTATCGGTACTTCACATAGTTACATACTTCTTAGGCTTAGACATAAATGTCATCTCTTGTTTTTAGAGGCAGGTTTTATATTACGAAAGAGGGACTGTCGCCCAAACTTTTTAAGTTCATGCATATTTCAGCACATACGAAAGAGGGTTTGTGAACCGGCAGGTGGTTCATTGCTAAATTTGTTGATTTGTTTAATTTACGCTTTTTTTCTAAAGAAATCCCGTTGCTTTCGGTGTTAGTTCTATTTGCTTGGGGTATGTGAGTCTACAAATGTGACTTTCTTGGAGAGATCTTAATGGTTTGTTATTGTACTTGTCTTCTGATTAGTGTTGTTGTCTTTGTGTCTGAATATCTACATGTTTTGGCTCTCATTTAATTGGTGGATGACCCTCTTAAATCTCCTGAGCTCTTAAGAGGCGAGCGATTTAACAGGCTATTTATTGTTATTGGCTATGCTTATTTATGGTTAAAGGGTCGATTTAGCTGTATTACTCGAGAGATCGTAGTGAGTTGTTGGTATGCACTGTGTTTTGGTTAATGTTGTCTTTCTCGTTGAAAATCTTTGGGGTTAGTCATCCATTTAATTAGGGGGGGGGGGGAATTTCCTATAACTCCTAAGAGCTTAGTGATTTACCAACCTATTTATTGTTTTCAAGGTCTATCGATATTATATGCTAAGCCTGGAGTTGTCAGTATTATACTGGAAGTATTATACTGGGACTAAGGTCACTGCTGAACTTTCATCGTATTTTTTAAAAGGTTAGCGTGGGTTATGGTTTTATTTAGCTTGATCCTTTGTTAGGTTGAGTATGTATTTTCCGGCCCCGTTTGCTTTCGTTGTTGTTTATTATGTTGATATTTAAATCCAGAGTTTCTTATCTGCTCGGTATGGCACCTTGGGATGCTCCTTGGATTGGAACTGCTTTCCTTTTTTTTATAAGGTAAGCGTGGGTTATGCTTTTAGTTAGCTTGTTGTTTGTTCGGCTAGACACGTAATTTTCGTCACCGTGTACCCTTATTATTGTTTATTATGTTGACCTTTAGATCCAGTGTTTCCTAGCTGCTCGGTAAGGGTTTCCTAGCTACTCGGTATGGCACCCCGGGGATGCTTTCATTTGTTTTAAAAGGTTAGCATGGGTTGTGGTTTTATTTAGCTTGTTTTTTCCGTTAGATACGTATTCTTCATCACCATTTACCCTCATTATTGTTTATTATGTTGATCTTTCGAACCAGGTGTTCTTAGCTCCTTGATATGGCGTCATGGCGATGCTCCTGGGATCGGAATTGCTTGTATTCCTTTCAATAGGTTAGCGAATTAAATACACATTTATCGTCCAATTTTTTTTTGTTTTTTTTTCCACTGGTATTGTATTTTCATCTCCTCTCACCCTGATATTGTTTATTATGTAGTTCATTTAAATCAGGGTTCCAGTATTTGTTACGTCTTGTGGCCTTCTAATCAAAGTTAAATTCTACGTTTTAGTTCAGTGTTCACATTTACCATTTCTCTTTTGATTGATTATTTCTCAACTGTTTGTTTGTGTGGATAGCAGATTAACCTTGGCAGATTAATGGACTACAAAGGTGGTAATTGCAACAATAAGAGGCGCCTTTGGTGATACGAGTCGTATAAATTGAAAAGGCGTTCTTATATTAGGTAAGATCTGTTTATTATACCTTATGGTTTACTTATAACCAAACTTGTTCTCTTTTAATAACTTAGATTCTTTACAATATTTTATGTGGATGTTTCTTGGTTCCTCTAGGTCAAAACATGATGGTGACAGTTATAGATGGTTTGGCTCTCATCCTTGATAAGAGATCACTCATCTGCAATGTAAGTCTAAACATTCAATTTCTCAATTTATTGTGCTTACAATGGACTTCCGCCATGCTTAAGTTCCTGGCTGTTTATTTGTTTTCTTTTTTTTTGGGTGCTTCTGCTTTCGTTCCTAATTGTTCTCCGGTTTTGAATACCTAGCGATAAGCATAAATTAGACAATATTCGATGTACCTCCACACACTTTTAGGACTGACCTGGTTAGAAGTAACCTCTTTGTGATGTGAAGAACACAATAAGGGGTGCTGCAGGTATTGGCCGCCTTACCTTGCCATTGGCCAGCTGGGATAGTTTTTTGGGACTATTTGCAGTGCATTTGGAACTACCTGACTTTAGGGTTGTTCTAGCACTCAGGTCCCATGCTTGTTGGATACATATATGCTACTCCTGTTCTTTGCGTGTTCTGGACATGTTTTTGGGATTTATAGTTCACTGTTTAAATTACACTATTTACAGGTCTAGATGATGTTGGGGCACGCTGATTTGCCTAATCTTCAATATTTTAGACTGGGTTTTTTGGCTTATGTCTGGGTGTGAGTTTATTGACACCCTCCAACACATACATACATTGGCAGATAATCGAGTGTCCTTCATTGACACTATGCACTTCTTTTTAGATTTGGTTTTGAACACCAAAATCAGCTATATGCTCTGCCTTATGATCTGGAGTAGGTTGATTGGGGTGAATGCTTCTTTGCATTTGGGTAAACTTATTCCTAATAAACTTTTGCGACTGGTAAACTGTACAGGTACCAGCTGCTACTCACCCTGGTTGTCGTTTTTGACCCCGTAAAAGGCAAGCACCGGCTCCCAAACAGTGAATACAAGTGCACTTATGTGCTACTCTGGAATTAGCTTGGCTCTTTCTTATTTGACCCAGGGTCACTGAGTCTTTAAAGCTTTACAATATTTTGGGCGCCTAACAATACAACTTGCTTTTGCTGTAATCAATGCAGGAACAAATGCAATAGTTGTGACTTGTGAGCATTCGAGTAACTGTGGCAGGTTATGAAATGCTGCTCTCCCCGGGTATGATTGGTTTTAGTTATTTTTTTAATGTGTTTTAATTTGGTTGGAGTTAGTTTTGAAAGTCTTAAATCTTTTTTTTTTTGGTTTAGCTATTTTTTTAATGTGTTTTTATTTTTTAATGCCAGAGAGCCCTGCCGATTTTCACGATGTGTCCTCCCTAGCTAAAGTTATTTGCTTATTACAAGAGTATTATTATTGATCTTGCTGTTAGTAGTGTTATACTCCGTATATTATTAGATGCTTATTATTTATCATTGTGTCATAAATGTAAATGTTTTGTCAATTTATATTGGATTGGATGGTTCATCATGTATCATTCATTTATCACGTTTATGCGTGAAAATGTTCTTTTTCAATTATCGATTACTCGGAAAGTGACCTTCCCTTTTAACCCTTCTTAGTTCCGTCACGGGCATAAATAATGTTCCACAATCAAGTTCTGATTTGACGCTTGATTAGTGACCGGATGTTTGTTAATTAACTCTTACATTTCCGCTTATATGCTCCATTATTCTTTTGGTGGACATTAATTCTTGTAGTTGTGAACTTGTGATATTGCATTCTAGCTCTCTCTTATCTTTAATTCCTTCCGATTTCTCCTTACCTATCCACTTTTGGTTGATTATAGATGGGTGTCCTATTGATTCTTAGCCATTCATGGGGACCTTTGCAACACTGAGCTGATGTACGATGGGAACTGCCTGACGACGGTGACGGTGGTGGATGTGGATAGGTATTGGCTGAAAGTGGTAAGCAACAACTGAAAATTATGTTTTTTTAGTGAGTTTGATTGAAGTTGGACTTCTCTTATATTGAAGGTGGTGGTTGTTTTCTGCAGATTTAGTGTGCTTGACTTGTTCTCTCTATTAACTTCATTTTTGGCATACTTGCCAATAAATATATTCCAGTAATAAAGCAATTTCACTCGCCAAATTACAATATATCATTTGTACCCTGCTCGGTTAATTGTTCTGGTAGGTGTGTAAGACAATGATTCATTCTCTTTAGAAGTTCCAATGGATCGGTTTGTTTTAGCTCGTGTGATTATTCTGGTTGTATATAAAGGAAGATGCGGTGTCCTATCTTTTGTACTCAATTTGACATGATGATCATTGATCTTTCATGGGTTAACTGGTCAATTGTTATGTTTTTTTATCTTCTTTTTTATTTGATTGCTTATCTTACTTCGTTATGCATCTCTCAAATTTATATGTGATAAGTTAACATGAATGAAGAGTATGTTTTTATCAATTGTCACATAATGTTTTTTTGAGAACAAGAAAGCGACAATTGAAGTCTCAACCAGGTTGTTACAACTACAATTGTAATAAACCGCACAAGTTAGAGAGAAATGGCCATTTAGACTTGAATAATGTATGAATACAAAACCCAAACTCTGTCCTTTTAAACTACCTTTCACTTTCTTTAATACCATTCCTTTTGAGCTATGTTTTTAAAATGAACTTGATGCTCATTATTTATTATGGGTAGTTTATATGGTTTGTGAAACTGATTGTATTAGTTGGAATTCTGAACCGGGCTATGCATGCTTAGATGTGGTAGTTCATTTTGTTAATGAAAGTTATGTATTTGTGCTTATAATTAGGGGGTCTCTCTTTTACAGAGTATGAGGTTCATATTCATGGCCACAGCTAAATTTGGTTATCTAATTATGGTGTTTTTAGACAGATTAAGTGTGTTGATAATATTGTGTCTTTAAGTTTGTATATTTAGTCGAATTTTCACTTATTAAGCTCGCGCAAGGTGTTTAGGAAGACAACATCCTGCGTCTGTATTATAGAACGAGATAGTTTGGCAATACTAATACAATTAGTCGGGGCCTGCCTCATTGGTAGTGAGTGTTGAGCCTTAGTGTATTCTTATAGTGAGAGTGTGACAACAGTTGCCTGATACTCCCAAGGGAGCAAAGGGTGGAGATATCAACTTAGGAATTTCGTATTAGTTGGATTATTATTCATGTTGTGTTGTTTATCATGAACTTTCAGAATTTGCAACATTTATGCACTTCCGATATGTGTATATTATCATCTGAGCCTCACCATAAATACATGCGACTTATGTGTAGGAACGAGAGGGCTACCTTGACTACATCGAGAACAAATTAAGTACTACTAAGCTGTAGTGGGTGCTCAAACAATTCTCTCTAATCTAAACACAAAATAGTCAATGGCTATCTTGTCAACTTTTGGTACGCTTCTGTAACCGGTGCACACTTTCAACCCAAGTATAAGAAGAAAAGGTTTCAGAGTTAGATAACCCAAAAACAGTTGTACAAAAAGCTGGATTGGAAGTAAAACAAGCAGCTAATTTTTGGATGTAGCAGATAGTTAGTATATGACTACTAGACAAACCTTAAATTTTGTGTAGAAGTGGCTATCTTTTCTGCAAATTACATACATTACTCACTTTGTCCCGTCTTAATCCTAGCTAGCATGTATCATCGTGCCTTTATTATGACTTTTCAGTGTTGCACACTACGCTCAAATTCGTGGCCTTTCTTAAATACATCATGAAATTCTAAAAATATAGAAGCGGTTCAATGAATGTAGAAGCAGAAGCATAGAGCGACAAAAATATTATTAATCATAATAATAAAAATAATGATAGAAGAAAAGATGCATAAAAAATACTTTAAAGAAAACTTACCATCAAAATTTGCGATTGTTGGCTGGAACAACTGCATGCATATAATCGATATTAAGGAAATAAGGAATGATCGGCAAAAACTAATTGTTGAATATAATGAAGAATACCGGTTTGATATGATTTTTCCATTAATTAAATTAGTAGAGATTTAGAACTATTCGGTAAAGATAAAGAAATTGAAAAAAAATGAATGAGAAAATATATTGAAGGGGATGATACAGAATGGGAATCACTACGAAGATCATTCAATATATTTTGGGCAATAAAATATCAATTATATCTTCAATGGAAACTTTGTGATTTTCTTTCCTATTTTGGTCAATTGTGTGAAGTTGGGCGGGAAAATAGTTGATGTGAGTAGGACACGTGTCAAGTGGTTCCTCTATTATACTAATAATAGATAGATTTGGGGGAAAAAAAGGAAAATATGGGGAAAAAAAGGAATAGTAAAGTAATAGTAATTTGTTGTATTGTTTAAGTTGATAAGGGTAATATGGGTATTTCAGATAAAATGTTACTTCAAGAGTCGGAAAATATAAAAATCGAGGCTCGAGTCAATTATACGGTGGTAATTGGGGAGTATACGTGAAAGTGTGGAGGTTATTTGTAAAAACAGAAATACAAGGTGGTTATTCGTAAAAATACGCAAATACAAGGTGGTTATTTGTAATTTTTCCTTATAAGTATTAACTAGTTTAGGACCCGTGCAAAAATGCACGGACATATATAATATAAATTTTATATATAAGTAAGGTTTAAATTCTTAAGAGTTATAACATTTCTTAACTTCGAGTATACAACATCTTAATTATATAATTTTTTTTCTTTTAACATGGAAAATATATATGTATATGTTTAATTTATAGAGTGGCATTCAATCGTTTGAAGCATAAATAAATTTTCTCTAATCAATATAATAATCTACCGTATATCCGTATAATTGTTTAAATAATCATACTACTATTTTTTTGAGTTGGGATCCTCTCTCACAAAACCATTTTATATTGTTTTTCTCATTTCATGTGCTTTTTCCTTTATTTTTTGTACTAAAAGATGAACCGTTGGATCCTTGGATCGCGGCGAAATAGAATCTACGCCGTTTAAAGGAAATGGACCCTCCATTTCTTTTAGGAAATGAAGAGAATCCCAACTCTATTTTTTTGGTGAATTAACATGTTAAACGTTAATCCTGAAGAGAATCTTAAATCCTAGGTGTATATCATATTTGCACCGGTGTCTATATCTTTGAAGTTAGAATCCATAAGACATCATATTAACTATTTACATTAAGTTCGTCTTTAGTATGATTCTAGACCAGATCGAATAGACCGTGGTCCGGACTATGAACCAAATTATTGTAACAAAGATCTTTAAAATCTTGTGAGTAACAAATATTTCTTCTAATTTGATAGTAATATTTTGTTATATGTTATTTTGATCGGATAGTTGTAATTTGTGACCTTTTTTTCATTTCAACTATTCGCCCATATTTCTGTGAATGTAAGAAGTTTCTCTTTAAGTTGTTGAAACTTAGAACATGTGATTAACTTGAAGATGTTGTACGGAACCCACAAAGCTAGGAATGACATACTCCTGAAACAGTAGTTATTAGGTGAGACGGTCTTATACTCTGAGACGGTTCCATTGCGTATAAATCAAACTCATTTATTAACAATAAATGAATAGTTTTCTTATAAAAATGGATTGTCTCACAACTCTAAACAAATCATAGAAATATGATATCATGTGGAATTAGTACTTAACCATAAAATGTAACAGCCCTCTAATATAAAAATACCATATTTTTTTGCGCATGCTTGGTTCTCGTTCTTTATTATTTGAACGTCAATGAACTTAATCTCGTAACCATATTACTCAGAAGTCGGAAAATAAGTAACTTGATTTGAAACTTCAGTAGCAATTTTGTTGTAGTGTAAAACCAACTTTCAGAGAATATAATTACCTCATAAACAACTCTACTCGGAAAATAAAGTAATCCTTTTAGGAAGGATATAAGGTGATCATACTGGTAATATGAGAATATCTATGTTATAAGAATACATATTTTTTTTTCAAAGGAATAGACTTCCATATATTTTACAACCAAAGGTTACATAAACTGCATTAGACATTCCAAGAATGCTAATCAAATAACAATTGAATAAAATATCTGAGATACAGCTTTTGAGTATGTAAAATTGCCGAGTTTTGCTAAATAGCTATTCCATAGCCTTTTGAACATGTGAACTTGTCAAAAGTGTCACTATGGTGAGCTCTCGAGCAATTTATATAAACATGAAAGCTCTGACGTCGTTTTCTTTTTTGTTGTTGATCTGACGTTTATGTCCAAGTTTGAGTGACCAAGCGTGAATTAACGCCACAACTTGTATTAGTACACGAAAATGGCACCCCACTGCACCTTCTCAAGTGCCTTATTACACTTTACATCGAAATAAGATGTATAAGATGTACATATAGACCAAAGCTAGCCACGTCCAAAATCTATGCCTGAGTAAAATATTGTGAACGAAAAGAATAGCATCACTAAGTGACTTATCTTTGCCAATATGAAACAATAAGCAAGACAATATAACGAAATTCAACTTATTTAAGTAGTTGATAAGTAACTTCACAGATTCAAGGCAATATTCAGGGAGTTAAAACTTCAATATATTACTTTGCTTTCTACCCATATATGCTTCTTATCGTTGAACTACCGTTGAACGATATCCCCTGCTAAATAGTCCATTGTAAGGTCAATAAATCAACTCTTTCTTATTCCGGTAAATTCAAAGCTCAACACTAAAAAATGTTAAACAAAGAACGAAAAACGCTTGAAGTATTCCATTCCTATTTGTAAATTAAAATGTTGTAAAATCGATTAGAACATGGGACTATGACACACGATCAAAGTTCAGTAGGTAGAACACAATTTAAGAAGAAAAAAAATCATCTACTAATAAAATAATTGAGAATTAATAGAATATGGTATCAAAATGTGGAAACTGAAAATCAACAAAGAGTAGCATTTATCAGCACATAATATGCACCGTATTGCATCTTTAGACTAACTAATACTCTAATAAATAAAAAAACCTATCGGCGAACATCTACTACCTTCAAAAATTTTATCAACTACCTCAATTTAAACAAAAATCACACTCCAATTTCTATCTTTTCAATTTCGTGCGTAACCTTTCTTAAATACATCATGAAATTCTAAAAATATAGAAGCGGTTCAATGAATGTAGAAGCAGAAGCATAGAGCGACAAAAATATTATTAATCATAATAATAAAAATAATGATAGAAGAAAAGATGCATAAAAAATACTTTAAAGAAAACTTACCATCAAAATTTGCGATTGTTGGCTGGAACAACTGCATGCATATAATCGATATTAAGGAAATAAGGAATGATCGGCAAAAACTTATTGTTGAATATAATGAAGAATACCGGTTTGATATGATTTTTCCATTAATTAAATTAGTAGAGATTTAGAACTATTCGGTAAAGATAAAGAAATTGAAAAAAAATGAATGAGAAAATATATTGAAGGGGATGATACAGAATGGGAATCACTACGAAGATCATTCAATATATTTTGGGCAATAAAATATCAATTATATCTTCAATGGAAACTTTGTGATTTTCTTTCCTATTTTGGTCAATTGTGTGAAGTTGGGCGGGAAAATAGTTGATGTGAGTAGGACACGTGTCAAGTGGTTCCTCTATTATACTTATATATAGATGATAATGATTAATGATGATGATGATCGAATAATAGCGTTCATGTACGTCACACGCATTTATGAATAGAAATATAGAATTTGTACTAGTTTTCAATGTCTAGGATTTTCTGTTAGATATTATTAAATACGAATATTATTGGGTTTTGTTAAACATATTATTGAATAGATGAATACTACGTATGTGTTTTAAGTAAGATTGTTTTGAGGTGAAATCGTAAGTTGCTAACTAATTAAACGACCGTATTATTCTCTATTGTGTCTTTACATGGTTTTCACCCCAAGTCGTTGAATGGTCAAGCTACTTTACTTCGAAAAACGACCGTAAAGTGATTTGGGTAACCGCCACGCACACCCAAAAAAAAAACATTATCTTGCAGTTGGTAAGAATATTCTTACATTTTATTGTTTTAACCAATGATGTGATCATAATTTAGTACTTCGTAGATGGTTGGGGTTGTAACACCTCCATCTACCAAGGAACCTTAAAAACACCTTCCTCAGCAGATACGGGCATTACCATCTCGGTTGCCCGAGGAATAGTATATCATAACGTCAATATAAGAACTATTTAAAGTTTATTACAAGTTTTAACCCAACAAAAGAAAGATACAACTGATTAACAAACAACTATCAACTATGGTGAGACTACTCCATGCCAAGACTCGATAAAAGACCCGTCCCTCCAAAGCACCCAGATAAGCTCCACATATCAACACTTGCTAAGACTGACTGCTCACCATAATGGATCACGGCAGACACATAACAATAAAGAAACACAGACAACCACACACAAGGTTAGTAACTGAAGAACAACACAACAAACATAGTACAACACAATAGCATCAATCACCAACATCAACACTCCACCAATCATCTGACTAACACAAAGATATAGTCCTGCCAAATTACCAATCGCAACCGGTAATCCACACCGCCAGTGGGGACCGCAACCTTACCACCTAAGCCCCGCTCAACACCATAGGGCGAATAACCCATGTCCATTAATGTGCACATCCCCCTTGTGACGGGAACCACAAGGAGCGAATCAAGGGCGTGAAGCCATTTCCGAAAATGACTCCACTCAGCCGAGGGCGCACCTCACGAACTACAGACAATCACAACCAATCACAAACAGATACTCCACGCATCACACATGACAACTAATCAACAGTACTGAATAGGAAAACTGTTAGAACACACTTGGTTGATGATGCCAAGTTTCATTATGATTTAATTGTTTGCCTCTTAGTTTAATGTTTAGCAAATTGAAGCATCTAATGATAGATCAAAGAAGTACAAAGATAATCAAGATGAAGGACAAATCAAGCATGCCCATAGTCTAGAACAAATGTTGTAAACGAGGTAGTTCAACATATTCTTTTTATGCATAAGTTACGGCAAAACCGTGCAACAGTTCCTTTGACTGTTGCACCATGGTTTCTGGTACTAACGAATGGAGAATTTTCGGGAAAATTCACAAGTGTTTGAAATTCTTTAAAAAGCTTTTCTATGTTCAAGAGGAACATTATTTCAAAACTGAAGAACAAAAAGAACAAAAAGAATATGCTTGCACAATAATTTAAAAGATGCCAATCCCATTTGTGCAAGTTGTTTTTCATGCTAAAAATAGGTCTTATGCTTTTTCCATTTGTGGCAAAATTGTGAGTTCCCATATCTTATGGGAAACACTCCTTCTCTTTGGAAAAACGCAGCCACCTTGAGCCTCTCAAACCTGATAGTTCTTTTATATTTTTTAAATGAAAATGCATACTACAAACTTGTGGATATTAGATTAATGTAGTGTTAAGATCCTTCTCTTACACACTACCTTTCTCTATAAATAGCCACTTCATTTTTCATTTATTGGAAGACTTTGAAAGAGCATTCATTGTAAACACTTTGCAAATCTTTTCAGCATTAAAAGCTTTGTTCTTCAATCATTTGCAAAACCGTTTTCTATTTTTCAAAAGTCTTCAATTGTTTTTCAAAGCTGTAAAATCTCCAAGTATCAGTTCGCTTAACTGTTGCATAAAAGAATATGTTCAATGATTCTCGTGTTTAGGTCTTAATTGTAATCTCCATGTTTTTAAGTGAACCACTGAGATTCTGACTCTGTAAACCGTTGAGATAGAACCTTAAGTCTTGAAGCGGAGTAGCTTTGAGCAAGAGAAAGTCTTGAAGCGGAGTAGCTTTAAGCAATTGCAACCGGAGTAGGTTGGCGAGTTGTTTTCATTGTAATGGTTTAGTTAAGTTTGAGTAAATTTCTAAACAAGCAATAAAATAACGGTTGGACGTAGGCTCCGGAGTAGGAGCTGAACCAATTTTTAAAACATCGTCTTGTTTGTTTATTTACTTTCACGTTCTCTTATCATTCTTATTTTACACGTTAATCTCGCTCTCAGTGCTGTGCAACAGTCTCTCATACTGTTGCATAGACCTGATGTACCGTTTGTGAACTTACAATCCATTAAGTTTCTCAAACTCGTATTAATAGATCTTACTTGTGTTAGTCATTCACCAAGTAAAGGAGAATTTTTTTAAAAAGGTACACCTAATTCACCCCCTCCCTCTCTTAGGTGTTTATCGTTCTTAACTCTTCAATTGGTACCAGAGCCTCGTGCTCTTGATATTGGTTAAAACCAAAGAGTTGATCCCATAGTTATGGACGATTCAAAACACACTAATTATCCCATCTTTAAGGGAGAAAACTATGCCTGGTGGAAACATCGCATGAAGCACTATGTCAAAAGTACGGACTACGAATGTTGGTTGATCATTCAAAATGTTCCCCTCAAGATTGAGGTGACTAATGCCGATGGCACTAAGTCTATCAAAAGTGAGGACAAATATGTTGAGGCCGATTATAGAAAAGTCGAGAAAAACTCAAAAGCCATGTCCATCCTTCAATATGGCATCGGTGAACAAGAGATCAACCGGATATCCGGATGTGACTCGGCAAAGGCAATTTGGGACACCCTAAATCTTGCTTATGAGGGAACATCACAAGTCAAAAAGTACCGTGTTGATCTTCTCATGCAACAATATGAGATGTTCAACATGGGAAAAGATGAGTCAATTAATACTTTGTCTTCTCGTTTCTCTAGTATTTTTAATGACCTCAAGAGTCTAGGTAGAAACTTTGAATCCGAGGATTTAGTACGTAAAATCCTTCGTAGCCTATCTGAAAAATGGCAACTGAAGGTTACGGCTATTGAGGAAGCTAAAGACCTTTCTTTGCTATCCCTTGATGAACTTATGGGCTCACTCATGGCTCATGAGTTAACTCTCATGAAGCGATCCGGTGAAAGCTCTAAAGGGAAAGGACTTGCTCTTTATGCTCTCTCAAGTGATGAGGAGGATGAAGATGACGAGTTTGCAATGTTCACTAAAAACATTGTTGGCATGATTAATGGTCGAAACTCACAAAGGTCTAATAACTATACTAGCAAATGACGCTTTCCCAAAAGAAAGTCTACTTCCACTGTTGGTTGCTTCAAATGTGGTGACAAAGGTCACCAAATCAAAGAATGCCCAAAGTGGAATGCCATTAAGTCTAAAGAAAAGCGTGAGTTTGCTAAAAGAGAATACAAAAGCAAAGTAATGACTGCCATTTGTGGAATGTCTGATTCTGACGAGGACGATGTCCTTGAGGAAGAATTGGATGCCAAACTTAGCATCTCGTCTCAGTCAAGCAATGATGTTCCAAAGTCAACAAAGAAAGAAAGTGTCAAATGTCTTATGGCTCACTCCGTGGACTCAGATTCAGATTCTGACATTGAGGTTGATGGGGCATATTCTGCACCCGCTGACCGAGTCAACATATTGAGCAAGGTCAAAGCTAAAAGACAGCAAGTCAACGTATTTGACAGCCTAACCGACGCATCCTGTTGGCCTGTCACTTGGGTCTCGGCTAGGCAACTAGCCAGCCGGGAGGCAAATCCGCGTACTCACATCCAGGTTCCCTCGGCATGGAGTCAACCAGGCCAGCCGGCCTGCCATGGGTCCCTCGGCCGAGGGTAGAACAGTCTTTTCACCTGCACTGCCACTTGGCCACTACGTGACAAAAGGTGAAAGTCTATAAATACTCCACTTCTCTCATTGAGAAAAGGATCCGAAAACCATCCAATAATCCACAATTCATCTCACAATATAATAATCTGGTATAAACTCCCTTATCTCTCTACAATATCCTTTGCCAAGTAACACATAACTTAATCTCTTTAAGTTTACTGACTTGAGCGTCGGAGTGAGTACGCTCGGTACCAAGCCGAGCCCTCAGTTTGTTCATCTTAAACAGGAAAGAGCGAAAGGAAGAGTCAAGCGAAGACGTCATTCAACAAGCTTACGTGGTCAAAACACTGCTCCGAAATTACACGCGGAACAATTGGCGCCGTCTGTGGGGAATCCATACTAAAAGCTGGTCACCTACCTTACGAAAAAAGAAACAACCAAGAAAAACCATTCAAACAGCTAAGATGTCAAAACAACAAGAAGTAATTGTGAGTGACGAAACCGCATTCTACCAGGATGACGCGTTCCCAAATTCTGAGATCGGGCATTCCCCCACCGGCCGAGTCATTGAGCCGGTGAAGTACGGGATGCCGAGCGAGCCAGAAACACCGCTGCCTGCCGACCTAGTCACTGTCATGGGACATGTGGTCGATGCAGCCAAATTGAAGCTATTCCTGGACCTGATGAGTAGTACACCGATTACCCCTGTCACGGCGACGGGGACGGTAGCGCACCCACAGGTAACCAGGGCCCATAAAGTGACTCCAAATAACTTAACCAAAGTAATACAAGGAGCTGGGCATGCAAGGACGCCGGCGGTGCCCGTGGTGCTAGTGGCAGACCGAAGTCCTTCCCCCACTCGCGGGAGGACAGCGTCGCCGCGACAACAACGAGGCCACCCCTAAAGAAATGAAGAAAGAAGTCCGACTCTCCAAAGTCGGACAACAAGAAGCCCTTCCCGCCACGGGGAGAGAAGCCGGACTAGAGGTGCGAGGAGCCGATCGCCGCGTGTCATTCGGCACGTGGTCAGACAGCCCCTCAGTGCCTATGTCCTCGAAGTCCTGGTGCCAACCAAACTGAAGCTGCCGCTCATATCATACAAAGGGGATAGCGACCCAACCGACCACGCCGAGGCTTTCGAGTCTTACATGTCGGTATGGGAGCAACCCGATGAGGTGTGGTGCCGAGTCTCCCCAACCACCCTCCATGGCATGGCACAAAGTTGGTACAAGGGGCTACCTAATGGCTCGGTGTACTGTTATGCCGACCTAAGGGACAATTTCATAACCCAGTACGCTTGCAACAAGCGAAGGGCCGTGGAGACCTCGGATCTCCTGACTATCCGAAAGGGGGAGGACGAGTCCCTCCGGAGCTACGTCAAGAGATTCGACGCTAAGGTTCAGCAAATCCGTGAGCTGAACACCGAACTGGCGGCCTTCGCGCTGATGAAAGGCCTCCCGAAAGGCGAGTTCAAAAACGAGCTCATCAAGTGCGAGGACCTCAACCTAGACTCCGCCAGAAAGATGGCTGACCGAGCCATAAAGGTGGAGGACTATCACAAGACCTGGGTAGGCCACAGTGAAACTGGGCACCCAGAAAGGAGGAGCCGCCGGGACAACGTAGACGAAGGACGCCGTGACATGAATAGGTCACGGCCTGAGAGATTTAACAGGAAACAGAACTCGGCGGGCACCGAGGGGAGTTCGGGACCATACACCCCGAAGCGGTACATCGGTCTCACCCCCCTGGTCAAGTCACCGGCCGAGGTCTTTGCCCAGAGCAAGAATGAAGGGCAGAAGTGGGCAAGGCCCCCCAAGGCGAGGGGGGACGGCGACCTTAGCCAGTTCTGCGACTACCACGGCCAACCCGGCCATAAGACCGACAACTGTCGGCATTTGAGGAACGCCATCGAGGAGCTGATCCGAAAGGGGGCCCTCAGCAAGTATGTAGCTGGAGGCCCAGAAACAAGCTCCGACGGGCGAACGTAAAATCGTATTCCGAGAATGGGAGTGATCCAGGTTGTCATCGGAGGAAACGAGAACGGTGGGTCAGCTAATGGGCACAAACGGCACTTAAATGAGCTTTACCAAGCCATCAACTTTGTGCCCACCACAGCGACCCCCGCTTCCACCGTCCCCGATATAACCATAGGAAAGCGGGACTACGAAGGAGTCGTTGCCCCGCACAGCGACCCGCTGGTAGTCCACCTGGACATAGCCAACCACTTGGTCAAGAGGTGCCTAATTGATACAGGCGCCTACACGAACATCATGTTCAGGGAGTGCTTTCTCAATCTCGGTCTGAAGATTGAAGACCTGAGCCCCTGCACCAACCCGCTGTACAGCTTCTCCGGAGCCGGCCTGGTACCCCTGGGGTCAATCAGACTGTCGGTGATGTTCGACCAAGCGGACGCGGCTAAAAATGTTTTTTCTGAGTTCGTGGTTATTGATGGTTCGTCCGCCTACAACGTTCTGATAGGTCGGGTCATTTTGAGCGAGGCCGATGCTGTGATGTCCATCTGAGCCCTGACATTGATGTATGTCTCGGACCGGGGGGAGGCACAAAAGCTCGTCTCAAAGGACGAGAGAGACAAAATCGTCAATGTCCAAGTATCTGCCAGAGGGTGCAACATGCAATCCCTCAAAGTGGCGAGGAAATCAGAGAAGGGGAAGAGCCCATCCTTACAGCAGAAGGGCGACAAGATGGACACCAATGTCGGCATGGTCGAAGGAGCCGAGACCGAAGAAGTGGAAATTGACCCAGGGCGCACCGTAACTGTCGGTGTCGGCCTGGAGCCAAAATTCAGAGCCGACCTCCTAGACCTGCTGAGGAAGAACAAAGATGTCTTCGCATACTCAGCAGCCGAGATGCCAGGCGTGAGCCGGGAGGTGATCGTTCACAAGCTGAACGTACTCTCCACCGCTCGCCCTGTCAAGCAGAAGATGAGGAACTCCTCCGCCGAGAAGGATGAGGCCATCAAGGCCGAAGTAGATAAACTCTTAGAGGCAGGCTTTATCATGCCTTGTACTTACCCTGAATGGCTAGCAAATGTTGTAATGGTAAAGAAGTCATCAGGGGCGTGGAGGATGTGTGTAGATTTTACCAATCTTAATAAAGCATGCCCTAAAGATTGCTATCCCTTGCCTCGAATAGATAGTTTAATTGACGCAACGGCAGGCTACACTATGCTGAGCCTGCTCGACGCCTTCTCAGGGTACCATCAGGTATTCATGGCCGAAGAAGACATGCCTAAGTGCGTATTCATCACCATACACGGCACATACATGTATAAAATGATGCCGTTCGGTTTGAAAAACGCTGGTGCAACTTACACTAGGCTGGTGGACAAAGTGTTTCAAGATCAAAAAGGGCGAAACATCGAGGCTTACGTCGACGATGCTATTGTAAAAAGCAAGTCTGACAGCGAGCACTTGGCCGACTTGAGCGAAACATTTTGTTCACTAAGGAAATATAGAATGAAGCTCAACCCAAAGAAATACAACTTCGGTGTCCGGGCCGGTAAGTTCCTCGGCGTACTTGTCAGTGCCAGGGGAATTGATGCCAATCCGGAGAAAGTCCAAGCAATACTGGACTTACCGGAGTCGAGGAATCGAAAAGAGGTTATGACGCTGACCGGGAGAATGGCGGCTCTTACCCGCTTCATCTCTCGGTCGGCCGACAAGAGCACACCGTTCTTTCAAGTGCTGAAAGGGAATAAAAACTTCAGCTGGGGGGAGGAACAGAGTGCGGCTTTCAAACAACTGAAAGCCCACCTTCTAAAACTCCCGACCCTGTCCAGGCCGACGTTGGGGGAGACGCTATATCTATACTTAGCGGTCACCTCGGCCACGGTCAATGCCGTAATTGTAAGGGAAGAAGATACGCAGCAGCACCCAATTTACTTTGTCAGCCATACACTGCTGGCCGCCGAAAGAAATTATCCACTGATTGAAAAAGCGGCCTTCGCCGTCGTCGTTGCCGCAAGGAAACTGAAACCTTACTTCGACGCACATCCCGTAACGGTCTTAACCGACCAGCAATTGGAAAAAGCCTTAGAAAAATTCGAAAAATCAGGCAGACTTATCAAGTGGGCAGTGGAGCTATCCGGCTTCGGCATTCAGTACAAGCCAAGGCCTTCGATAAAGGGGCAAGCACTTGCAGACTTCCTGGCCGAATGCATATATCAAGAAGAATCAAATCCCGGTGTGTGGGAAGTATACACCGACGGGTCCTCCACGGCAAACAGCTCAAGGGCCGGCATCCTTATCACCAGCCCTAACGGGGACGAGTTTGAGTACGCCTTAAAATTTACCTTCTCGGCCTCAAATAACGAATCCGAATATGAGGCGGTGATAACTGGAGTCGAGTTAGCTAGAGCTGCCGGGGCGGAGCATATTGTGTTGAAGACAGATTCATTCCTTGTGACTAACCAAATCAGAGGGGAGTATGAGGCTCGAGACGATGGGATGATAAGGTACCTGGAAAGGGTAAAAGCTGATACCTCAAAATTGAAATCTTTCCAAATACAATGCATCCCCAGGTCTGAGAACAACCGAGCCGACGCTCTCTCAAGACTTGCCAGTTCAAGCATCAAGAATGTCAGTCGAACCGTGCTGGTCGATATCAAGAATGCTAAAAGCATCACTGAGACCGTCGGCATGGTGGGCGACATCGAAGCCGAGACGACGTGGATGACTCCGATAATGAAATTGAAACTTACAAATGAGTTGCCGGAGGACCGCAGTCTCTCGCAGAAGATAAGAAGGATCGCCGCAAGATACTTGCTATTCGAAGGAGAATTATACAGAAGGTCGGTAATAAGACCACTCTTGAAGTGTGTCGGCCCAGCCGATGCGGATCTCATACTGACAGAGATTCACGAAGGCATCTGTGGACATCACATGGGGGCAAGAACGCTAGCCCACAAAGCTCTCCGAGCCGGCTACTTCTGGCCTACCATGCTTGAGGATTCCAGAAAAAAAGACCAAGAAGTGCAAGAATTGTCAGATGCATGCTCCGGTGATACATGCTCCTTCCCGAAACCTACAACTGGTGCTCAGTCCCCTTCCTTTTGCATAGTGGGGGATGGATTTACTAGGACCATTTCCGACGGCCTCCGGAGGAAGAAAGTATCTGATTGTCGCCGTTGACTACTTCACCAAATGGGTCGAAGCTGTCGCGGTACCTGCCAAGACCACGGCGGCCGTAAGAAAGGTGATTTGGGAGAACGTCATAACTCGTTTTGGGCTACCCCAAGTCATGGTATTTGACCACGGCCGAGAGTTTTGGAGCGACATGGTGATGAATTGGTTGGAGGAGCTCGGTATCAAATTTGCATACTCCTCCGTCTGCCACCCTCAGAGCAACGGGCAAGCGGAAGCAGCTAATAAAACAATCCTGAACGGGCTAAAAAAGAAGGTTGAAGATCTAAAGGGAAGGTGGGCTGATGAACTACCCGACGTCCTGTGGTCCCTTAGAACCACGGAGAATGAAGCAACGGGGTACAGTCCATTCCACCTAGTCTATGGGTCTGAGGCCGTCCTGCCAATTGAAGCAGCGGTGCCGACATTCAGAAACCAAACCTTTGACCCAGCCAAAAATGAGGAAGGCCTGAGAGTCTCCCTAGACTTGGTCGAAGAAAGTCGAGACACGGCACGGCTCAACTTGGCAGTATATCAAAACTGGATGAGAAGAGCATACAACCGCAGAGTCCACAAAAGGGACTTAAGAGTAGGAGATCTAGTCCTAAGAAAGTCGGCTGCCACAAACAAGGGAAACGTCCATGGTAAAATGACGGCCAACTGGGAAGGACCCTACAAGGTGGTTGAAGAAATGAGGCCGGGGACATACCGGCTGACAGACATGGAGGGTGTTCCTTTAATGAGCCACTGGAACACGGACAACCCAAGGAAATATTTTGTATAGCGGCGGAGGTGTCCGAGACCGTTGTGGGCACCCCAACGCGTGATTATACCTTATGAAGAATAATCCAAGTTTTCCATCAAAATACTTGTCCATAGCCATGCCAAAGAAGACGCCACGGCCAAAGCCGGGCAGTCACGCCAAATGCAGTTGATACTCGCGAAAGCGACCAACATGCTTAGGAACGTATAAGTACAGTTGAGACGCAAATCTAGCCGCCTCGGCCAACCGAAGGCCCGGCAGAGGAAGCGATCAATATGTCTACAGATACGAACGCTGTCGAGCCGTAACCTCGATTGCCTCGGCCAAAGCCGGGGGCAAGGAGGACACAACGACCGATACGCTAATAGGAACGTATAAGTACAGTTGAAACTCAAATCTAGCCGCCTCGGCCAACCGAAGGCCCGGCAGAGGAAGCGATCAGTATGTCTACAGATACGAACGCTGTCAAGCCGTAACCTCGATTGCCTCGGCCAAAGCCGGGGGCAAGGAGGACACAACGACCGATACGCTAATAGAAACGTATAAGTACAGTTGAGACGCAAATCTAGCCGCCTCGGCCAACCGAAGGCCCGGCAGAGGAAGCGATCAATATGTCTACAGATACGAACGCTGTCGAGCCGTAACCCCGTTTTACCTCGGCCAAAGCCGGGGGCGACGGGGACACAACGACCGATACGCTAACATGTTCACAACGGCGGTTGGGAAGTGCAAATCTAACCGCCTCGGGTGGTGGAGGAAGCGACCGACATGCCAACATGTTAATAAACGTTTAAGTACAGTTGAGACGCGCCTTCTAACTGCCTCGGCTAAGCCGGAAGTAAAAACGAAATAAGCGCTCAATATGTTGAAACGTAAGAAGACAACTTTATTAAGGCAAGATAAACAAACTTTATTACAAAAAAATGTTTACAAGATGAGGCAAGGCAAAGACGACGGCCGTCCCCACAGGGATAGCCTTAACACAACCTACCAAAAGTTTAACAAAAACAAAAAAAGGTACAACAAAAGGTTACAGACATAAAGCTTGAAGCGCCAAAAGGATGTCAGGGAGGAAAGGCTCAATAGTTGGCCCCCGAACAGCTGAAGCTATCTGAAGGGCCGGGTGAATCTGGTGACGACTGCCCGTCTCCCTATGCCTGTTTTTGCTCGCCGCCGGCAGTAGTAGCAGCATCACCATCAGTAGGCGAGCGAGAAGCCGACTTGGCAGCTTCACCTGCCTTTGCCCTCTCAGCTTCCTCCCTGGCCGCCTTCACCTTTTCAGCATGAGCCGCCTTGGCCTCAGCCTCCTCAGCAGCCTTCGCCGCCTTTGCCTCCTCCGCGGCCTTTGCCTCCGCAGCATCCGCCTTCTCATCAAGAAGCCGGTCAAATTTTTGCCACGGGAAGGAGCCTTCAGGAAAGAGCTCTTTAATTACATCCCTGGTAGCATCCTCAGCCCAGTCTCGGTACTGGGCACACATGTCAGGGATGATGACAGTTTGGAGCGTCTCAATGTGCTTCTCCCTCTGAGCAAGGATGGCCTTTGTGTTCCTGTGCTCCTTCGCCTCGGTCAGATGCAGGGGCTTCCATTTTTCCCTCTGCTCAACCACAGCATCATAACCGCCCTGAAGCTTCTCTCTCTCCTCCCGCAGCTTAGCGGCGTCAGCCAACGCAGCCTCAACCTTGGCTCTCTCGGCTAATGCCCGCTTCTCAGCTTCCTCCTTAAGCTTTCGCTGAGTGAGGAAGTTCTCCCTGGTGGAGACAAGGTCCTTCTTCACCTTCTCGGCCTCTTCCTTAGAAGCAGAAAGTTCAAGCCTAACCCGTTCAAGCGCAGGAGCCGCCTCAGCCATGAGCTTTTCTTGCTCCATAATGTGAGCGCCGGCTATTTCATTCCACTTCGCCAGCTTCTTGCACAACCTTGTGCCCTCCGCCGCAATCTGAGCGGGGGAAACCTTCAGGGATGAGGAGTCAACGATGACATTTTGATTGCCCGTCTGCACAGGCCGCTTCCCCAATTGCCGATCCGTAAGAACAGCGGCCGGCGACGGTTGATCAACAAAAAATTCAGACAAAGCATCCATGTCAACATTCATTGACATGTCAGAGAGCCTGTCATCAGGAATACCTAAAGAACCGGCTAAATCCGAGCCGTGGGTTAGATCCGTACCAGTCTTGAACTTCTTGGATAGAGGGCCGGCTGAGTCCTTCTTTTCCCCGGCCTCGGTAACAGCGGCAGCAGGCATTGTCTCTTTTCTCTTATTTGAAGGAGGGGGAGCCTCCAGAACGGTGACCTCCTCCTCAACATCAACGACCACCTGCTCCTTTTGGACCACGGGATTGCAGATTGAGTTGGGGTTGACGCCGTTGCCGCCATAGACGTTGTCTTTGGTTTCCGACGCGACACGTTACTGGCAATCTGCACTTGAGCCGCCGTCACGTCCAGTGCCTTCAGCTGCTGCTCCATAAGTTCGTTGGGGGCCGGTCTGCGATCACGCGGCAAGGCCTTGGGATGCAGCTCAACAACTTTCCCGTTCTCGTCAAGTCCCAACCTCTCAAGGACGGAGACAGGCAGATCTGGGCCAAATCGGTCTGCAAAGGAAACGAAGCAAGAGTTAAGCAAAAGAAATAAACAAGGTTCAAATACAGAAACATAAAAAGCAAAGATGGGCCTCATACCGACCCCACTCACCCTGGCTGAGGGCCGGTATGAGGCCGACGTGGCAGAGCAGCTCATCCTGAAGAACGATCTGCGTCGGGGGCATCCATCCCTTCGGCGTACTATCCCTCTCAGCCTCAAACAGCCTCATTGCCCGCGTTTCGTCCTCATTAAGATAGACTCTGCTGGCGTCCATCTTAAGCTTACTCCGGGAGACATATTTGTCATGCTCCCCCTTACTCTCGCACCACAAATTGACGCGGCTTTGGAAGGACCGGGGCAGTGGATAATCCTCCAGAACCTCGACGTATACCCACCGCCCCTTCCAGTCCTTGCAAGATGTCAGCTTGGAAACGGTAACATAACCCGGCTCCGTCTGCACGCTGTACCATCCCGTGCCACCGAGGGTAGACGACTGAAGATGATGAAGCCGTCGGAACAGGTTAACCGTTGGGGCCTCCCCCTTAAAGAGACAGAGCCACACAAAGCCAATTATCGTCCTGATGGCCAACGGATGCAGTTGTGCCACGGCGACGTTCATGGCTTTAATGATGGCCGCAACGTATGCATTCAGAGGAAACCGGAGCCCATACTCCAGGTGTCTGATGTACACGCCGATACAGCCCTTGGGAGGGCAACAGACCGCCTGACCCTCCTCAGGGATAACAATTTTATACCCCTTGCCGAAGGAGTAATGGTCTTCGAAAAGATCAGGACCGAAACAACTAGCGAACTTATTCGTCCAGGCACGATCAGGATTGATCGAACAGGCATCGCCGTGATCCAAGAGATGCGGCCTCTCCTCATCAGAATGAGTCCTTTCATCATCATCATCATCAATACCCTCCAAAAATTGCTCATCAATCTCAGGAGAAGGCGACTTCGGACCCCCAAACCCTATCGGGGTGACGACTAATGGCTCCTCTTCATAAGGATGCGACGGTTCGCCCCCCGGCGCAGAGGTACTGGGTCCAGCATCAGCAGAAGACATGACAACAATTACTTAACAAATAAAAGTTGAAAAATTTGTTTGATTACCTTGGAAGGAAATGTTACACCGAGTAACGCTTCGAGAAATTAGAGAGAGAAGGAAACTCTTCGAAAAAACTAGAGAGAAGAAATTTTTTGAGAAAATGAAGTTTTGCGGTCAAAATGAGGGGCACACTGCTCTATTTATAGAGCAAAGCCCATTCAATTGACCAATCAGAGCAAAGCCCATGAAGCGTCAGCCAATCAGCACCAGGCCACGTGTCACGCATGCAGCCATCGAATGTCAATCGACACACAGTAACCACTCTTCTTTGACACGCTTCCTGGTATCTACTTGCCAACGGCCAGCTGATCAACAAAGCAAAGACAGCACCGGCCAGGGCCAATCAAAAGCACACAGCCCTCAACCTTGGTCTCGGCCAGCGCCATTTCTTTTCCACATTTGATGTCCATTACACATCCATGTGGAGGTGGGATACGGTACGGCCTGAACAGAACCAAGCCGAAGAAGAAGAAGCCGGGAAGAAGTTCAACTTGCGCAGAATACGCTCAACACGGCATCGAAGGTCCATACCACGGCATAGACTACGCTGGGGGCAAATTGATGGGGCATATTCTGCACCCGCTGACCGAGTCAACATATTGAGCAAGGTCAAAGCTAAAAGACAGCAAGTCAACGTATTTGACAGCCTAACCGACGCATCCTGTCGGCCTGTCACTTGGGTCTCGGCTAGGCAACTAGCCAGCCGGGAGGCAAATCCGCGTACTCACATCCAGGTTCCCTCGGCATGGAGTCAACCAGGCCAGCCGGCCTGCCATGGGTCCCTCGGCCGAGGGTAGAACAGTCTTTCCACCTGCACTGCCACTTGGCCACTTGGCCACTACGTGACAAAAGGTGAAAGTCTATAAATACTCCACTTCTCTCATTGAGAAAAGGATCCAAAAACCATCCAATAATCCACAATTCATCTCACAATACAATAATCTGGTATAAACTCCCTTATCTCTCTACAATATCCTTTGCCAAGTAACACACAACTTAATCTCTTTAAGTTTACTGACTTGAGCGTCGGAGTGAGTACGCTCGGTACCAAGCCGAGCCCTCAGTTTGTTCATCTTAAACAGGAAAGAGCGAAAGGAAGAGTCAAGTGAAGACGTCATTCAACAA
The DNA here is from genome assembly GCF_048544455.1 of Silene latifolia. Classification (NCBI taxonomy): domain Eukaryota; kingdom Viridiplantae; phylum Streptophyta; class Magnoliopsida; order Caryophyllales; family Caryophyllaceae; genus Silene; species Silene latifolia. The sequence goes on from NC_133534.1 coordinate 18,410,560, forward strand.
GCTTACGTGGTCAAAACACTGCTCCGAAATTACACGTGGAACAGAGGTAAATAAGCTCAAGAAAAAGGTTCGATCTTTCTCTAAAGACAAAATTTGTCATCTCCTAGACCAATTCATTGATAAGTGTCGTGTCCAAAGCAATAAATTAGAGGCTATGCAAACTGAAATTGAAGACATAGCCGAAGAAAATGTTGGTCTAAAAGAATGTCTAAATGAGGTAGATCAACCTAGTTCATCATCGAGTCTTGAAAAGGAGATTAAAAGGCTCCGAAAAAAGAATCTGTTTCTTGCTAAAAGAGTTGATGAAATACATGCAACAGATCAATACAATGTTGCATCTGTGTCTAACAAGGGAGAAGAGTCCTTTGACAAAGCTGTGTCCTCACTAACCAAAGAACGTGACCAACTTTTGATTGATCTTGCAACATGTCAAAATGAAAAAGAAGAACTTGTCAAAATTGCTGAAATGCTAAATGATGAGTCAAGTCATGTTAAAAGTATTTTAGATCGTGTTCAAAATTCAAATAATGATCTTCTCGTTCAAATTGAAACTCTGAAAAAGGTTGAACAAATCCATGCAACAGTTGATGCAACTGTTGCATCTGAGTCTATGAAGGAAATTGAGACTCTCACAAAACATGTGTCTTCACTCACTAAAGAACGTGACTCTCTGTTAGCTGACCTTACCTTGTGCAAAAGAGACAACAAGCAACTTGAGCAAATTGGCTTGTTGCTTAGTGATGAAGTGAGACATGCTAAACATGCGTTTGACAAAGTAGGTCAACTAAATCTTAATCATCTTGCTAAAATTGAAAAACTAACCAAAGAGCTAGATGAGGCTAAGATGTTCTATTTGAAATGGGAAGGAAGTCAGAATGTCTTGGAGTTTCTTCTAAAACAATCTCAAGAATATGAAAACCGTGCAAAAAATGCTGGACTTGGTTTCAAATGCAACAGTTCTACGCACTATTGCACTCGAAACCAAGACCCAATCGTAACTGATTTTCGAAGAAGAAAGTATGCTGGTCTTCCTGTGTACATTATCTGCAATTACTGTGGTAAAACTGGTTATGAGTTTAATGGTTGTGAAAAGAGAGTACTTGACCTAGAAAGAAGTACCAAAGTGGCTAAACATGTTTGGATTAAAAAGAAAGAAGTCAAGAAAGTTGTTGTCAAGAAGGAACCCAAACTTGTTTGGGTTCCTAAACTAAACGTTTGATTTCTTATAGGCATTAGCCAAAGGCAGCAGCAATTGGTACTTAAACAGTGGATGCTCTCGTCACATGACGGGAGATGAAAACCAATTCCTTTCGCTAGAGGCCTACGATGGTGGCATGGTGACTTTTGGTGACAACAAACGAGGTGAAATCATTGGTATTGGAAAAGTTGGTAAGTCAAAGTCACTATGTGTCGACAAAGTGTTGCTTGTCAAAGGTTTGAAACACAATCTTCTAAGTATATCACAATTGTGTGATCGAGGTAACATCGTTGAATTTCTTGCTAGTGAATGTAGAATAATTGATGGAAAATCTAGAGAACTCATTCTTGAAGGTAAACGTGTCAAAGATGTCTACATGACTAACTTATACTCATTGTCAAGTCAAACACTATCATGCATGAGTGTCCAAAATAATGACCCTTGGCTTTGGCATAAACGACTTGGTCATGTAAATGCTAAAACACTTAATACCCTTAAGAGGCTTGATCTAGTTGATGGCATTCCTAACATCAAATTTGAATTCAAATCACTTTGTGACGATTGTGTTAAAGGTAAACAAGTAAAATGCTCCTTTAAATCCAAAAAGATTGTTAGCACTTCCTTACCTCTTGAACTCATTCACATAGACTTGTGTGGACCTATGTGTATTGTTAGTAAAGGTGGAAGTCGCTATATTTGTGTCATTGTTGATGATTTTACAAGATTTGTTTGGCTTCTTTTCTTAAGTTCTAAAGATTAAACTTTTGATGAATTCTTAATTTGGGTTAAAAAAGTCCAAAACAAATTTGGTTATAAACTTGTCTCCTTGAGATCCGACCATGGAACCGAATTTGAGAATTTATCATTTGAGTCTTATTGCAATGAGTACGGTATTAGCCATAATTTTTCGGCCGCAAGAACCCCTCAACAAAATGGGGTTGTGGAACGAATGAATCGAACTCTTGAAAATATGGCTAGGACCATGCTCATTAGCTCTAAAGTGCCAAGAAACTTTTGGGCCGAGGCCATTAACACATCTTGTTATATCTACAATCGAGTCATGATTAAAAAAATCATTAACAAAACTCCTTATGAATTACTACGAGGAAGAAAACCTAACATCTCACATCTAAAGTGCTTTGGTAGTAAATGCTTTGTACATAATAATGGAAAAGACAACCTAGGCAAATTTGATGCTCGTAGTGATGAAGGTATTTTTGTTGGTTATTCCGACCATAGTAAAGCTTACAAAGTTTATAACAAGAGAACCATGAAAATGGAAGAAAGCGTTCATGTAATATTTGACGAATCTAGTCTCTTTGTTTTAAACACTCAGGTTAATGATGAAGAAGATGATGAGGAAGACGATGACTTCGAAATTGGAATGATACGTCATGACATGGATCAAGTTTTGGAAGAAGCTGAGCAACAGTTGGAGCCACTGTTGCTTGAGGAGGCTGGCCAAAATTCAGGGGGAACTAACCCTCCCTCATCTCAAAATGGAGTTAGCTCATCCAGGAGGAATGAGGAGTGCAGTGAACCAACCACTAACCAAACTGAAACCAATCTACAAACACCCTCACACAATATTCCCCATGCAACAGTCACTAAAACTGTTGCATCAGAACCAAACGAAACAAATGAGGCCTCTAACACCCTTGTTCCAAAGAAATGGAAGCATCAAGGTTCCCATCCTCTATCAAATTTAACCAGTGACCTTACCACTGGAATCAAAACCAGATCATCTCTCCAAAATCACTGTGCTTTCGAAGCATTCATATCACAAATTGAACCCACAAATATCATTGATAGAGTTTTGAGTCGAGTCGCGGTCTTGTTGCCGGAATGTCGAGCCTAAGTAAGTCATCATCATCATCCTCGGATTCCTTTGTGGTTATGGTTGTTAGTAATAGGGTTTTCCCTACTGATTGTGATAGGTATGGATGGAGGTTGTCTTGTCTTCGTATGGATGTATGCGGTGTTGCTGTTGTTTGCTAAAGGTAGGTTTTTGAAGAGTTAAGAACGATAAACACCTAAGAGAGGGAGGGGGTGAATTAGGTGTACCTTTTTAAAAAATTTCTCCTTTACTTGGTTAATGACTAACACAAGTAAGATCTATTTATTGCTTGTTTAGAAATTTACTCAAACTTAACTAAACCATTACAATGAAAACAACTCGCCAACCTACTCCGATTGCAATTGCTTAAAGCTACTTCGCTTCAAGACTTTCTCTTGCTCAAAGCTACTCCGCTTCAAGACTTAAGGTTCTATCTCAACGGTTTACAGAGTCAGAATCTCAGTGGTTCACTTAAGAATATGGAGATTACAATTAAGACCTAAACACGAGAATCATTGAACATATTCTTTTATGCAACAGTTAAGCGAACTGATACTTGGAGATTTTAAAGCTTTGAAAAACAATTGAAGACTTTTGAAAAACAGAAAACGGTTTTGCAAATGATTGAAGAACAAAGCTTTTAATGCTGAAAAGATTTGCAAAGTGTTTACAATGAATGCTCTTTCAAAGTCTTCCAATAAATGAAAAATGAAGTGGCTATTTATAGAGAAAGGTAGTGTGTAAGAGAAGGATCTTAACACTACATTAATCTAATATCCACAAGTTTGTAGTATGCATTTTCATTTAAAAAATATAAAAGAACTATCAGGTTTGAGAGGCTCAAGGTGGCTGCGTTTTTCCAAAGAGAAGGAGTGTTTCCCATAAGATATGGGAACTCACAATTTTGCCACAAATGGAAAAAGCATAAGACCTATTTTTAGCATGAAAAACAACTTGCACAAATGGGATTGACATCTTTTAAATTATTGTGCAAGCATATTGTAATACCCCGTATTTTATATAATTAATTAAACGGATATTATTGAATTAAACGGATATTATTAAATGGATATTATTATATATTAATTATTATACATTTTATATTACTGATTAAGTCGGGTAAATTGTCGAGTCGATAATTATGATAAGTTATTTTAATTAACTCGCGTTGTATTGATATAAGTTAATTGTGACGGGTTTATAAGAATTCGAATTGTGAGCTAATCTGTTGAGCTGGCCCATTAGCTGTTCAGCCCAATTAAACCCTAAAGCCCATTTAGCCCTAATTACCCTAAACTAAACCTAATTAACCTAATAATACCCTACCCTCTACCCGCCTCCCTCCTACCTATTTTCTTCAGATCCAATCTCGGTATGCACACAAAACGAGAGAGAGAGAAGGAGCGTGAGTGTCGACGGCACAGCAGGGAGAAGCTAGGGACTATTGTCGACGGTCGTGGGTGGCCGTGGTGGCTGTGGTGGTGGCTGCAAGGTAAGCACTCCACACCCTTTTCTGTTTTCATTATTATGTCGGGGTTTTTGGTGGTTGTTTCGTATCTGATAAGGGCGTTTATGGTGGTTGTTGACGGGGTAGGGGAAATGGGTAGCAGGTGACGAGTGTAGTGGTGGTTGTTAGGGTGGTTATAGGTGGTGGATATGGCGGCAGAGGGTGTTGTCGACATGGGTAGCTGAAACGGGTTTGTGTATGGTTTCAGACGAGTTTTAGACGACTAGGTTTGGGGTGGCACCACCGTGGACTCGGGGGAGGTCGAAGTGGTGGTGCCACGGTGTCTGGAATCGTGGGTTGACGGAGTACAACACGGTGGTGGTTTGGGCAGGGGATAGGCAATAGGTGCGGTGGTTGTGAGTCGAGGAAATGGGATGTTCGGTGTTGCGTGGTGGTGAACCAGGTGTTTTGGCGGCCGTGGTTCACCTCGCCGGCGGGAGTCGACCCTACTGGCGGTGGTCTCTGGTGGCTGGGATGAAGTGGGTGTTGGGGCTGGTGGTTGACACGGCCTTGTGGTGGCCGGTGGTGGTGCGTGGGTGAGAGTGAAGGGGTGGTGTTAGTGACGGGTTATTTTAGTGATTGAATCGGGTTTTTGTCATTTCTTAATCTTTAGAATCCGTTAAGTTATCACATGCTTAATTAATTAATTTAATTACCGAGTTAAGTAAATGATTAAAGACGGGTTTTGAGTCGGGATGGTTTGAGTTGTTCTATGTTGGATTCGGGTTTTCTTAAATCGTATAATTCGTTTAAATAATCGTGTTGGTTTAAGTTCCGAGTTAATTAAAATAAAATAATAATTAATCATAATTAATTACTTTGAGTCGGGTTTATTAAAAGAGAAAAGTTACTATTTCGGGAAGTTTCTATTTTGGGAAATTCTATATTTAGTAGTTAGTAATAATAAATATTATAATTGTTTTAGGTGACGGAATCGTGAAGGATCGATAATCAAATTCATTGCTTTATTTCGGATCGCTTAATCGCTTAATTGGATTTCTTTGGCACTTTGAGGTAGGGAAATACAATTGTCTTATTATCGTCGTTGTTGAGTTGTGTTGACTTGATTCCTGGTTGTTGACTCACGTTATGATTTATATACGGGAAGTGATTGACTGAATTTATCGTATTGAGTATGAGATCACAACATCGGGTAACTGGCATGACTTTGTGATTTATCAGTTCAGTGATTTATATACATATTGCATTGCATTATTTACTGTTGAGCATTTCATATGCATTGGAGTTGGAGGAGGATGTGGTGGTGACGATGTCGGGATACGATGTGGTGTTGTGATAAGGCCCGGGCGGGTTCGCGGGACTTGCCCTGGTGTCCTCAACGCGAGTGCGGATCGGCTACGGTCGATATATATAGTCTACCGGGGATCGGTATGGCTGGGTTGTCCGGGGTATGAGATATGAGATATGAGTTGAGATGGAGTTGGAGGTGGTGGAGGAGCATGCATATCATATTTATTGTTTCATTGTTTTCCCTACTCAACCTCGTGGTTGACCCTGTGTATTCGTGAACACCTGTGATGAACCATAATGGGAGCAGATTTGTGGTACTAAAGATTAGTGACTTGGGAGCTATGGGATGCGTGAGGACTTGGCCAATCTACCTAGAAGTCTAGACCACATAGAAGATTTTATCACTTAATTTATTTTCCGCTGCGGGTTGTATTTATCTTATATTAAGTATTAGTTGGATAATTTGTAATAAACACGTAATCGTTAAGTTTTAATTTAAAGTACTTTGGTATTGTTGTACTTTGTTATTCACTACCTCGGGAAACCGAGATGGTAACAGTCCGGTTTATTAGGGAATGTCTTGCTAAAGGCTCCTTCATAAACCGGGGTGTTACACATATTCTTTTTGTTCTTTTTGTTCTTCAGTTTTGAAATAATGTTCCTCTTGAACATAGAAAAGCTTTTTAAAGAATTTCAAACACTTGTGAATTTTCCCGAAAATTCTCCATTCGTTAGTACCAGAAACCATGGTGCAACAGTCAAAGGAACTGTTGCACGGTTTTGCCGTAACTTATGCATAAAAAGAATATGTTGAACTACCTCGTTTACAACATTTGTTCTAGACTATGGGCATGCTTGATTTGTCCTTCATCTTGATTATCTTTAAACTTCTTTGATCTATCATTGGATGCTTCAATTTGCTAAACATTAAACTAAGAGGCAAACAATTAAATCATAATGAAACTTGGCATCATCAACCAAGCGTGTTCTAACAAATTCCCCCTTTGATGATGACAAGTTTTAAATATGTGTGAAGTTCCCCCTAAGCCCATGGCGAGTCGGTCTTTGAACCAAATAACAAGAACATTAATTTAAACATGATCAAGGTGAATGGGGATCAACATGCTTGGCCGAAGTAGAACATCTAATCATCATAGCTAAGACAAATTCACGGTGAACGTTAGCCGAAGAGTTGTTAGTTAACACATAAACACATAATTTAACTACTTCCCCCTCTTGACATCATCAAGAGAAGGACAGAAACATGTTCAAGTAGTACATAATTAAACCAAAGACAAATGTTCAAAACAAGAGAAAAGAAACAGCCCATAATTTGCATAAGAATTAAGAACAAAGAGCCAAAAGGATTGGAGGGCAAGGGTAGGTACGGATGCCTCATTCATCATCGGACACATGACCACCAAGAGCTTGCACACGCTCAATGAGATCTTCATTTAGGGTTTTGAGCTCAGCAACATCTTCCTTAAGAGTCTCATTGTCCACAACCAATTTGGACACCATGTTCATAAGCTTGTCCAACTTACCAAGTACAGCACCCATTTCAACAGTTGAGCCAACTGTTGCACCAGTTTTACCTCTACCCGAGTACTTGCGAGTCAACTTCCCATTGTTAATAGCCAAAGTCATTTGAGAAAGCAAACCCATTGTCATGTCATCACTGAGTTTTTCAATACCGAGGCTACCTTTCATGACAATCTTCCGTTTCGTGAAGATGATGGACAACCACATACCGTATGGAATCACGGTTTTCTTGTCAAATTTCCCCTTTTGGAGGTCGGGGGAAATCTCATGGATACGGTGAAAGATAAGTTGGGGAAGGTTGATGGGATGGCGTTTGATAATGTGGTGAATAAGGAGCATCTCAAGGAGAGAGCATCATCCCCTACTGTTATTGCTTGGTAAAATGGCTCGGTGAACAAGGTTAAAGGTGAAACGGTGGGGGGCTTGAAGTTCATAGGCATATATGTTGGTGGTGCCATTTTCATTGTCGGGTCGAAGGGTTCTCATAACCTCACTAGCCATAGTTTCATCAATATCACCCCAAGTGGTCTTAGGAAAGGTAGTAAGACCCATGACTTCAACCTCAAGGTAAGAGGCAAGTTGGTCAATGGTCAAGACAAGGGGTTTTTGGTTTATAAATGCCGAGAGAGTTCCTGATGCAACATCAACCTTGACTGTTGCATAGAACTGAATTAACTCCGACATGTAAACCAGAGAGTATTTGTCGAGGAGATTAAACCAGCCCTGACCAAAAATAGCAGCTTTGAAGAATGCAAAAGCCGGGGAAGAATCATACCATGTTTTCTTGTATCGTCTCCCACTGTGAAAGCAACATGTAAGCATGCCGTGACATAGCTTGAGGGTGTCATCCGGAAGGTCTAGCGAGTTGAGATGAGCAAGGACCTCGTTCTTGAATGCCTCATCGTGAGTGGTGACCATCAACTCAGTGCAAGTATTGAGAGGGATTTTATCCTCAATAACATCATCATATTCCATTGGAAGGACCACCTCCTTCTTCCGTGGGTACCTCGGCTTTTTAGCCGCCCTTGGCTTTGATTCCTTCTTTCGTTTGATACCCGCCTTATATTTTGCCTTTGATTTGGTGGGAGTTTCAATGATAGTATCATCATCATCATCACCAAACAGTTCGGTGATTTTGATTTGGGATTTTGATTTGGGGTTTTCGGGGAAAAGAGGGTCAAATTCATCAGCTACCGTGTCTTCATTGGTGGGTTCATTGGTATTTTCAATGTTGGGAATGACCTCTTCCTCATGAAGGACTTCTTTTTCTGAATTATGATTTGGGGAATCAATTTTTTCAGCATCTTTCTCACTCACTGTTCCCTTTTCTTTTTCGAGTTCACTCTCTTTCTTTTTTTTCCTCATCTTTTTCACTCATTTTTTCTTCCTCATCATCATTCTTTTCAATTTCATTTTTCTCTTCAACATCTTTCTCATTCTCTTTTTCTGATTCTTTTTCTTTTTCCTCCTCAACAACATCATCAACAACCTCATTTTCCTTTTCTTCTTCAATAACAGTAGCAACAATCACATCATCATCAATTTCTTTGTCTTTGTGGATGTTGCTTGCTATTTGTTTGAGCGTGGGCTCGTCTTCCTCGGAATCAACATCAACATTTGAGTCCAACATCAAGGAGATTGGTGGACTTCGTTTTAATCCACCACAGCCTCCTCTACCACGACCTCTTCCTTTGACAGCCATGGATTTCTTTCGTGCAACATTTGGCTTGACTGTTGGCGGCTTGGTAGGAGACGGGGTGGGTTTGTCGGATTTTTCAACACTTGCAGCGGATTTGGTGACCATTTGTTGCTGGGCAATATATTTGGGGTTGAATGTATTTCTAAGGTTTTGAATTTCTCTTTTAGTTGCCTTTTTGGGAGCCATTGTGAGGGTGATGGTTTTGACGGTTTAGGGAGATGAAAGAGGTTGAGGAATTTTTGAATTTTGAAGGGAGTTTGTGGGTAAATGGGAAAGTGGGGTTATTACATGGGGGATTTATTTTATGGAAGGTTGGTTGGTTAAAGAGGGAGTGGTTGATAGGTGAGGTGAAGTATAAATGTGGGAAATGATGATTGTATAGGGGACGGCTAGGGTAGGATTGATAAGACATAAAGTAAGTGCAAGGCTCAATGCAAATAATTCAAGTGCAAAATGTGGAGTTCCAATGCAATTTTTTCGGCACACTTACATATGACAAATTAGTCATTTTTAAACTTGAGAACATATATACATCTTTTCGTCTCTAGTCAATCATACGGGAAAGATAATTTTAATTTGTGTTACATGTCGCCTAACAAACCAATTTCCAACCGAAGTTTTACGAATTGTTCCCTTTCTAACGGTTTTGTAAAAATGTCCGCAATTTGATTTTCCGTTCTACAAAAGGTTAGACATATATTTCCTTTTTCGACTTGATCACGTAAAAAGTGATGCCTTATGTCAATGTGTTTCGTCCTAGAATGTTGTATTGGATTTTTCGAGATGTTAATGGCACTTGTGTTATCACAAAATATGGGAGTAGTTTCGAAAATAAGACCGTAATCACGCAATTGTTGTCGTACCCAAAGAATTTGAGCACAACAAAGAGCGACACTTACATACTCACTTTCGGCCGTGGATAGAGCAACGGTATTTTGTTTCTTGGATGCCCATGAGATAAGGCACGGTCCTAAGAAAGTGGCAATACCCGAGGTGCTTTTTCTATCCAACGAGCTCCCGGCATAGTCCGCATCCGAAAATCCTACAAGATCAATGTCATAATGAGTTGGGTACCAAAGGTATAAACCTTGCATTCCAATCAAATACCTAAAAATCCGTTTGACGGTTTTGAAATGTGATTCTTTAGGATTTGATTGGAAACGAGCGCATACGCACACACTAAATTGTATGTCAGGTCGACTAGCGGTTAAATAAAGCAATGAACCGATCATACCTCGATATACCCTTTCACTAACACTCTTACCATTTTCATCTTTGTCAAGATTAAGCTTGGCAATCATAGGTGTAGGCATAGGATTCGAGCTAGTTATCCCAAACTTACTTATCATTTCCTTTAAGTACTTTTATTGGTGGATCATGGTTCCTTTTTCATCTTGCTTAATTTGAAGACCAAGGAAGAATCCAAGTTCTCCCATCATGCTCATTTCAAACTCAGAAGTCATAAGATCCGAAAAGTACTTGTAAAGAATGTTGTTAGTTGCACCGAAAATAATGTCATCGACATATACTTGCACAAGCAACAGTTCCTCTGACTGTGACTTGATAAACAATGTCTTATCAACCGAACCACGTATAAAACCATTTTCTAATAGGAATTTGGAAAGCCTATCATACCAGGCTCGGGAAGCTTGTTTTAAACCATAAAGTGCTTTGTCAAGTTTAAATACGTGATTAGGGAACTCATTGTTTATAAAGCCCGGAGGTTGTTCGACAAAAACTTCTTCTTCAAGATAGCCATTTAAGAAAGCGGTTTTAACATCCATTTGAAAAAGTTTTATGCCAACATGATATGCAAAAGCTATGAGCATTCGTATGAGCCTAGCTACTGGTGCAAAGGTTTCATCGTAATCAATCCCTTCTTGTTGATTAAACCCTTGTACCACTAGTCTAGCTTTATTCCTTACGATTTCTCCAACATCATCGAGCTTATTGCAATAGACCCATCTCGTACCAATTACAGTACGTTGAGATGGTCTAGGAACCAGATGCCATACCTTGTTTCTCTCAAATTGCTCAAATTCTTCTTGCATAGCCGTGACCCAATATTCATCGGATAGTGCCCTTCATTTATTCCGATTTGTAATTCATACCGCTTATATGCCACTAATTTCATCTATTCGGAATGTATAAAATTATTTCATAGTATTTGTTCTACTACGGAATTTGTAGGATATTTGTATTGACGGAATTCTGAAGAAATATACTCCTTTCCACACTAACGGGTCCCACCATAACATGAATTTCAAAAAAAAAAAAGGCTGAATTAATGAGGTGGCACGTCCTGGATTGAGTATTGTCTTCTGAATTAATAAAGATAAGATTAGGAAAAAAAATAAAGTTGATAAAAAATATTGTTAGAGGAAAGGCACTTATAAAATATTCAAACCGCTCCGGTCATATATTTACCTTTTCGGTTATTTGTCTACCTTTAATTTTGGCACAAAAACAAGGACAAAGAAGTGGAGCAATTATTTGATAGCAATTCCGGTGTTGTTTTTGACATACGGACTTTACTCTTTCACATACAATTTTTCATTAAGTTTCCATATTATACCTTTTCCCTAAATCTAGATTCAATAGGTTTTATACATACATTTTACCCTAAAATTGAATATAATTGTTCTTAAAACTTGAATAATGGATTATAATTCTAGTGATGTAATTATTTTGTTTAGCAATTATTAATAAGTTATTAACAACTATTTTGCTCAAAAATTAAGGTTTATAATTCTTTAAGTTCTTCAATTAGGTTGATGGTTAGCAAAAGGCATGGTGGTTTAGTTGTTGGACGGTGCTGGTCGGAGCGGGGACGATAATTGTCGTAGTAGGGGGAGGGTATGGTGGTTGGTGGTGGCCGGAGCGGGAGCGAGGGGGGGGGCGAGGGCGAGGAGAGAAGTAGCGAGTACAATAAAGGGAAGGGGATGATCGACTGGGATGGTGGTCGGCTAGGGACGGTGGTGTGTGTAGTCGACAGGTTGTCGGCTGGTGGTCAGATGGTGGTGGGGACAGGTGGTGTTGATGAACGTTGTATTGACTTTGTGTTTTTCCCAAAAATTATAATTACTTTGTTTTTTTTTATGTTTTATTTATTTTTTTTGTATTTATTGATTAGTTTTAGTTTTATTATTAATTAACTAAATTAATTAATTTTAGTTGTATTGCTTTTTTTTTCTAAAAATAAGGGATGAAAAAAATGACAAGGGTGGGACTTGGGAGATGGATGAAGGGAGAAAAAAAATCGATCAATTGGATGTGAGATGAAAAAATGACAAGGTTAATATTGTAAATGACGTATGTGATAGAGTAAAATCCGTATGTGAAAAAACAATACCCAACAAATTAACCAAATTAAGGGTGCAGGATCAAGTAACCCACCAAAACTATTCATAAAATAGAGATAAATAATTGACTGAAACACCTTATAATGAAATAAAGTAACAATTAACCGACACGGAGGGAGTATTACATATTTCAGAGACAAATACGATATAATTGTTCATACATTATATAAAATGCAGTAAAAACTAACAAAAATAAAATAAAACTACATAGTAGGAGTAATAATTAGTCCTTATTTCTTATATGTGAAGTCTCTTAATACAACTATCATAAAACCGACTCATATTTGGTGTTACGCACATAACTCTCTATTACTTGACCATAACCCATTTTAGTTATTACGTGCAGTTGGTGGATCTAGGGACTAGCGGGGGAGCTTGCCTTCGACTATCCATTGGGGGTCAGAATTTTCAAAGTTCCCCTTATACACAATTTCTCATTTGTGATGGCACATATCCGTCACTCTTGAGTGACGGATACCATTTTACCTCACAAAGTACCCACTTTTTCTCTCTCTGCAACACTATTCATGTGGTCCTCTTTCTCCACTAACCCATTTTATTACCATTTTAACTCACAAAATATCCGCCACAAATGGTAACCCGTCACAAGGGAGACCAATTGCCCCTTATAATATTACCCGTTTGTCTTTACTAAGATTTTTTGCCCTGCTAAAATCAATTCCAGACTTCCCCACTAACTACGTGCTCTTTAAACCGAAACGACATAAAAGTCACACAGTATGACCTAATTGTCTTACCCCTTTGACAAGTTCACCTAGCACTAAAGAAACCAAAATGTACGCCTACATAAGCAATTAAGCATACATGTACTATATATAGTCCACATGGAACAACCAAGTATGTCGTCAAAGCCAAGTACCAACTAATATAAACAGGAAAACCTTGCTAATTAATTTGGTTGTGTAAGAAAATACCATGTCAACCTCAATGATGTCTCTAACACAAATCTTATTACTCCTCCTCTTAACCATCAACACCTCAACTCTAACCCATGGTGCTTTCTCAAGAAGCATTTCTAAAGAAGAGATGGGCATTAAACCACACAAAAACCTAACCCATCTCCACTTCTACTTCCACGACTATGTCGCCGGACCAAAACGGACCGCCTTACGCATAGCCCAGGCTTCAACAACGGATAAAGACCCGTCAGGGTTTGGTGCATTAGTCATGATCGACGATCCGTTAACCGAAGGTCCAAGTAACACGTCAAAGGTCATTGGGTATGCTCAAGGAATGTATGGTGTTGCTGACCAACAATATAGTGGATTACTAATGGTGTTGAATTATGTGTTTATTGAGGGACCATTTAAGGGAAGTACTTTAAGTGTGTTGGGAAGAAATTTGGTTATGCTTAAGGTGAGGGAAATGAGTATTGTTGGTGGTAGTGGGGTGTTTAGGTTTGCTACTGGTTATGCTCAAGCTAAGACTGTCACACTTATGGATCCTAGTGGTGCTAGTGTTATTGAGTATAATGTTTATGTTTCTCATTAATTAATCTGAATGTAATAGATGTCAGCTAGTATAGCTCATATTATACAGTTGAGGGATGATAGTCTTGTTTTAGATTTGAAACTCGTCAACATTAAAAACGTTTTCTTTAATTTTGATGTAATAATTTTTGGGATAAAGATGTTTAATGCTCCCAAATTCTAATTGGTTAGTAATGCTCTGTCAACGTGAATCACAAATATTTGCTTTGATTAAAGATATTGTGGTTGGTAAGTTAAGGAAAAAGGTTATTGATAGTCAAATGACACATCTATGAGATTTAGAGCATAAAAATGGTGGCTCTTCATTTTTCCCTCTAATTATTTTCTCGATCTTCTATTATACGAGTATTTATTAAGACTTTTTGAGTTTTACAATTCATCTATAAATAATATAAAACTACTTTTTATACCCGTGAAAATCACGGGTTCGTTTAAGATTAATTATTTAAGTTTATGTATAAACGTAACCTCATTAGTTTGTAACTTGTTGACGTCTTTCATGTATTGCATACACTAGTCTGCAAAAATATTGCATAAGAATTATATTTCATGAGTTTTGTGAGAAGCAAAACAACTTCATATTCAAGTTTACATAAATTAAGATATTATACGGGTAATTAGATACTCCATATACTTAGCAACGGGTAAGTCGAATCTGATTAGGTTTGGCCAGTTCGGGTGTGTCACATTTTTAGGTTAGTTCCCGTCAAGTGGGGTCACTTCGAGTTTCGGCTTTGTTTTGAGTTTGTTGGTCAGGTCATTTTCAAGTCAATGATTAATAGAGGGAAAAGTCATTTAAGATTACTAAATATTTATAGGTTAATTTTGATAACTAATTCTTTATTTTAACTTAAATAATATTAAGTATGTTTTCATATTAGTCATTTCAAGTTATTTTATGTCAATTAGAGTTATGTTTTATCGTGTTATTTTTTAGTTAGGTGGTTTCAGATCGGTTTATTTTAGGTCGGGTCAATTATGGGTCAACAAAGCTCATACCATGTTTGGGTCGGTTCAGGTTTTAGGTCACATACATGTGTTGTAGTTCGGTCAATTACGTGTATAAGGATAGATTTTTCGAGTCGGGTCAATTAGCTCGAGTTTACTTTGCCATGTCTTATTATATGTGGTAACATACAATGTACATAGCTTTAAACTACTTAATTAAATATTGATAATTTTGATACAAAATTAACTGGGCTAGTTAAATATCTGATACCCACATAGTTCATTTCATTGTTGGCCAGTATTTTCTTACATAGTATAATATGAATGTATGTATTTGCATAAAAAAATCTAATGACATAACTTTAAAACCATCGTTAAATAAATTTGAGAATTATGATCAAAATTCATGTTAACTAACATAATGTATTTAATATGTAAAACACGTTTTCATTTGCATACTCGTAACTTACAAAAACGATAAACTGAATTTCCTAAAATTTTAACAGTATTACCAATCGATCCTATTAACTAATTTTCTTTAATTATGGATTCTAATTTGATTGTAGAACATATAATTTATCCATTTATTAGAAATTATTGATCAAAATTAATGTTTCTCTTTTCCCCTTTCTAGTATTCTTTTCGTTTTATTTAGGGTTAGAGGTAGTGGCCGTGTTATAGCCAGGCATAAAAGAGTCTTGTTCGGAAGGACGCGAATGGTGGTGAGCAGTGGGCGAAAGGGGTTTTGTGTTAAGCAAGTCGCTGAGACGCGCAAGTCATGGCCTGGTGGTGGGGCTTGGAGGGGGTTGATAGGTTGGTGGTGGAGTAAAGTATTTTTTATTATTTTTAAATCTCTATATAATGTGCGATTTGTTTGATTCTCTCTATTTTTCAGTTTGTCTTATCTCTCTCACTACAATACATTTTTTTATGTACCTTTTTTTTGTTGCATTTGTCAATATTTTCACTTATCGTAACACTTCATTTTGTTGGCTTTAATTTTTTTCCCTCATAGCAATGCATTTTATATGAATTGTTGGATAACGTGACTTTAAAATATTTTACATAAGACGTTGTATATTATGCACTTGCATTATGATATACTCCCTCCGCCTTAACAAATTCTATGCATTTGCTTTTGGACACTATTTACAACTCAAAAAAATCTTTCATATTCTCGACCATTTATAAGAGAAAATTTTAATTTTTACTTGTCATAAAATTTATCCAAATATTAAATCCCCAAAAATTTTAAATTACCATTTACTTTGATATTTAATTAGTTTAAAAATATATACAAATTTATTTTGTGTTCTAACATTTATCCAAATATTAAATCCCGAAATTTTAAATTATCATTTACTTTAATGTTTAATTAGCTTAAAAAATATATACAATTTTATTTTGCGTTCTAATTTTGTATTTAATGCATCACATTTATTCAACGTTTTTCTTTTTTTCCTTTTTAAATAATAATTATGATGACATGGCTTGTTAAAATGTCATTAGAAGGGGGAATGGTGAAATCTGGTGCTTTGTCTAGCATTTTTATTATATTTATAGAAGACAAGACAAAGCATAAAATTTCTCTATCTCCCTTTTATGTGCATTTTATGAAACCACATCATCATCAATTCTTTGAAAAGGAAAAAAAAAGTTAAAGTTAAAGTTAAATAAATTTGGAGCATTAAATATAGTTAGTGCATAAAAAACATTAAATTTTGGCTTTGTATTCTTAAAGTAAATTAATCTACAATTTTATTTATACATACAATAATATTAAAAGGCATGTTTACCTTCAAAGAAAGAAAAGAAAAAGGCATGTTGAGTAAATAATTGAAAAGCATTTTGCATTTGTAGTCTATTGTGATGTCACCTCGCAATCATATAAATTATTAAAATAACTCTTCCACATAAATAAAAAATAACTAAAACTGCTTACAAAAAATCTCATTATATATTTTAAAGCATACAAATTAAAGAATATCAAAGGGTCGATCATCATCATTATTTTTAATTAATTGTGTATATTAAATATTTGATAAGTTTTAAAATTTTAAAAGTGAAGTATCTACAAATTTACATACAAGCCTCATAATTTATAGCTAAAACTAACATTTTCATTAAAATTTTTATAAAAGAACATTTTAGTCAAAATCAATTAAATTAATCATGCAATTTTTTAAGTTTATTTTCATATGATGAAATGTTGGTGGGAATTGGAAATATCGTTTATTTTTTCTTCTGTAAATATAAAACTTAACTCTCAAAAAATCATAACGCTTAAAATTTACAAATTCATATATTTATTTAAAGTATACAAACTTAAAAAGAAAATTAATTTACACATTCAATAAAGAAGACATTAGGCTACAAAATTCGAAACCACAAATGAACTAGAAAAGATAAAATCATGTTTGGAAGAATCATTTTCGTATGACAAACTATAAAATATGAGCCAAGAGCCTTAAGTGCAGTGGAGCGCAGAGTGCTTCAAAGCCTGAAATGCCAAGAATTGCGAGGTCTCGGGTTCGACTTCCTGTATGAAAGGGTTTGCGGTTACCTGTCATCCTACGGGATAGTTTACATGGCACACGTGGTTTGCAGGCTATTGCATGTACCCGGGGGGTTTAAACCCCCCGTCACCAAAAAAATAAAAACTATAAAATATGATATAAATAAGCGAATCGCATACTTATGAAATTCCGTGCATTTCCACGGATAAAAAAACTAGTTATATATATTTAAAAGTTTGTAAATAACCACCAATTTGTCCAACTTTACTAACAACTTCTTAATTTTTAAAGTAATTAGCAACTTTCAAGTACACCTATTTTACAGTTCATTGACATTATTTTGTTATTTATCGTCTCCTATACATTTTAATGACTTAAGCTTAATCGTAATGCCTAAACTACCCTTCATTTGAATTCAGTCATCTTAAATTTTTCTATACAAACCAAACCCCCAACCACTAAATTGATTGAAGTTGTCATTTGCAATCTATAAAATACTATTAAAAGCCTAGGCTAAAATGACTCATAAACGCCACGTAGACAAAGCCACGTAGGATTATGAAAAGCCAAGTAGGATAATGAAATGACACGTTTGATCAAGGAATGCCACGTGCGGTTAAAATTGCTTGAAGTTGAGCAAAAACCGATGATTATAGTGAATTAATTAATGATTAATGATAGAAGATAGAGAGATAAACTTTAACATAAATTTTCTCTCTATTCATCTTATTTTCAAAACGCTTCTTTGTCATGAATGCTCATAATTCATCCTTTACCATAAATGACTCTTCTCCTCAAAAACACCTATAAATATTAGATTTTCTGTAGAAATCTGCCATGAGGAAAAGCGTGTACAAACATTAAAATTCAACAAAGGTACCCTCGATTTCATTTGAGTCGTGCTAGCGTCTTTTTTTTTTTTTTTTTTTTTTTTTTTTGATAAAATAGCATCTTAATTTTTATTGGCTACTTGAATTGGTTTTAGTGAGATAATGGATATAATGTGCTTGATTTTATTTGAATCGTGTCTCCAAGTGTAGGGATCTCAAAAGGGTGAAGGATGATGAGGGAGAAGGTGTATCGTCGATTAGGTTTAGGGAGAAAAGAAAAAAGAAAACTGATTTGGGTTTACGACTCACGACTTCTATATTTACGCTGAACTCGCCATACTCGATCGAGTAGCCTACACAAGATCGAGTTCCCACTTCCTAAAGGTTACTATGATGCAAGGTCGCTTGTGTGAAAGGTTCCAAGGGTCTAACATGTGTCTAAAGTCAGTTAACATGCAGTCAACATGTCCCTAACAGGGCGGGTATATACTATAGGGGTTGAGTTCTGTGTCAATCATGGGTGCATCCGAGTAAATAATTTAATCTGAAAGTAACACGAACTCGAAATGGCTCGGCTCAACTCGATCTGACTCGATTTCTTGCAAATTTAAAATGGTCCTCCAGAACTGACCTGACTCGCTCCCTAATTGATTAACCCATTTGCCAAGTCTACTCTGATCAAAATAACGCAATAATAACACAAGCGGAACAGGTTCAAAGTTTGAAATAAACCCACCCAATTTGGTTGATCATGTTATATGTGATGTAATGCTTGCCTTCTATCAATGTTCGATCATGCTATATGTGTGTGATGTACCCTCTTCGTCCCGGTCAATTGTTGTTCTTTGGTTTTTGCACAAAGGCCAAGGAAAGAGGAGATGGCCAATACAAGTGGACCAAATTGAATGTGAATGATCAAATTGCTCATCAAGTTCATTCTTAAAATAGAAAAGACAACAATTGACTTGTAGCATACCGGCTAATAGTTACTCCGTAGTTATTATTCATTTCGTACATACTCCGAAACATTTTAATAATAATATTGGACCATAAATCTCCATTTAATTTGTACATGGTGTTACATCCCTTGATTGGTACACCTAAAATGATCGGGACGGAGATAGTATATATTATTAAATATTAAACCCATGTGGAATCAACCTAATTTCCGAGGGTTTAGACCTCCGTAGCAGGAGACCGGCCCAAAAACAAGAGTTCATCCTAAAATCCATTGATAATATGAAAAGTAATCCACTTATTTATAAGTTCGTCGCTTCACTATTTTTCTACAGATGTGGGATAAGGCCTCCCATCATGACACATGTTGTGGGAAGAGACCTCACCCGTCACCACTGAGTTCCTCAAATTTCAGAATGTAAGCCTTCGATCTCATCCTGCAATGTGCCCAAACAGTCATCCTGTAGTAACAAGAAACTATCCTTCATTAGTTGCATATAGTATCCAACCGGGCCAACCCAAATTATCTGATCCGTACCCGCTTGCCATTGAGAGACCTAACAAATTTAACTTAATCGTATCCGAATTCGTTACATCCCTAACATACAAAGAAGTCCACCCAACTACCTAAATATCAATAATTAGATTAGATGATGCAATGATGTTGCTATCTACCTTACAAGTTTCCTCAAATTCACAGTTTTAGACCAAAAAACGTAAATCCTTCTTTCTTAGCTTAACAATGTACACATATATATATCAGAAGACAAATTATACTGTAAGACTGTCGTATGTTCCGACCAATTAAAAAGTGACTATTGTAGGTTGAATGTGACCACTTTTTAATATAAAAATGGTCCATGTTTATCAAACATCATATGATCATATCAGACTGCGGTCACACACAATATCAGAAAAATTATATACAAAGAAACAGTTTAAGTTAGGCAAGTTATATTACTATTATTAGGTGAATTCATCCTGAGACTATGAACAACAAATTAAAAATATAAATTCTTGTACTGCTGATTTACACTAGAAGTTTCTAAAACAGATTTATTAATAGCTAACCATTCATTTAAATAGGTCATGAGACGGTGTAGGAGATTCTTCTCCACTGAAGACAAGCTTATTCAGCTCGTTCTTCCTCCTTTTTTTCTACGCTCTTGTGGCGTAAGTGCACCTGGCTCGTCTCGTTGGCTCATGGAAGTTGTTAGTATTGCTGATGGTTTGGACGGAGTTGCTCGTGGCCTTTCTACATCGTTTTACCAGCTTGTCACCTTTCGTCTCTTTTGTCATGAGACGGTGTTAATTTTATTAGATTTATAGTTTACTTTTCTCTTAGACACCGTTCAATGTACTATTATTAGGATTGCTCAAGCTATGGCTATGTTAATAGCCTAAGCTAGCAATCTTTTTCACTCTCACAAAAAAAAAAAAAAAAAAAAAATAGGTCATGATCGATATTTGTATCTTTATTCGTTTTACACAATGTTTGTAACCTTATGCAAGGCACTCGTACATGAGAATAACAGGAAAAAAAATGAATATCAGAACTAGAAATCATATGACAATATCAAAGATCGCAAATTCTTACGTGCGATCCTCAGAAACTTTTTGATAAATAGTGACTATTTTTTATGATTAAAAATGATATTTTTTCTTTTTTAAAGTGGTCACTTTTTACCAAAAAAAAACACAGAAAAGACCGTCGTACACGAGACTAGCTGATCAAAGAGTATTCAAAATGTCAATCAAACAATAATTTCAAATTTGATCAAATGAGAATGTAATGCTCAGCTGGGATGCTTGATGATTCTTTGAAGAACAACAGTTCTAGCCCTCCTAATATCCCTACTGCACATATCAGCTTGAGTCCCCAAATCT
The DNA here is from genome assembly GCF_048544455.1 of Silene latifolia. NCBI lineage: Eukaryota > Viridiplantae > Streptophyta > Magnoliopsida > Caryophyllales > Caryophyllaceae > Silene > Silene latifolia. The sequence goes on from NC_133534.1 coordinate 18,431,605, forward strand.
TCAACATTCTTAGTAAACAAAGCCATCAACTTTCTTATCTCCTCGATCCCGACCTTGACTGCTTCTTCTGTGATTGCAAAATCAGCATTCTTCAGCAACGCTTCCAGCTCGATTTCAAGCTTTTCAATCAACACCCTTATATTATCCAAATCCTTGATGGCAATATAAGTTCCCACCTGCATAGTACTGATCACCTCCTTCTGACCCTTCAATGCATTCTCGAAACTCTTCCAAAGCGAATCAATCCACTTCCCCATTGACCCAATAGGAATAGCTGTTGCCGCGGCCAGAGCTGCTGCCACTGGTGGTGCAGCAACAGCCGCTGTCACCACCGAGCAAATCAGCACCGCGGCAAAGGTGGCTACAAATATGATATTGGAAACTTTTCGCCAAGCGTGAACGTTTTTCAGCTTCTTGTCAAGCTTGTTTTTCTGAACCTGCAATTTCTCAAGCATTGATGCTTGTTGTCTATAAACAGACTGAAATATATGGAAAAACTCGTCAGTAAACGGATCTCCGGCTTCCTTAAAAATCTTAAGCTCTTCCAATGTTTTCAAATACTCGGTCTCCCCTGCACTTTTCTCGCCTTCAAATTGCTGCAACGCGACCATTAAAAGCAACTGGCCATCTCGAACCCTTTTGAGACATTTCTCCAAGGCAGCACAGAAATCGAGAGTTTGTAAACTGTTCTCAAAGTATTCTTCGACAAGGTCGAATAACTCCGGGGTTTTCCAAATATCTTGCTTACATTCCAGGATAACTTTGACGACTTCCTGGTTCATGTCTAACAAACATCCAGTCACTTCTTTCAAGGAATCAAACGAAAGGGAACGAACCTCAACTCCGACTGCTAACGAGTTGATCACGTGATTAGTACGAGCGTGCAGGGTTGTGTCAAAGGTTTGCAGAACTGCATCAGTTCTACAAGCTGCTGTATACGATGTGAGACCGGTTACATACTGCAAATTGTCGATTTCAGACGAACTTTCTACCGATTTCTTGCTCATATGTCCTCCCATAGTTCCAAAATCTACTTCAGTTCTATCCTGCTATAAGCAAAAAGAAAAACAACTTTATATCATGAATTTAGAAACGGTTTTCGAAGAAAGATCGAAACCCAATTGAGAATATAAAGAGAAGAACAAAACCCGGATGGCGAAATCCAAGGAATGACAGAAAGTTGAGATTTTTAACGGCAAAGAGATGAAGATGATGAAACAAAAGATGAGATTTTTGTTAATGTTTTTGTAAGGATGACTCTCAATAATAGGATGTTTAGGCTCAATAATTAAAACGAAGGTTAAATTGGGAAATAAATGAAGAGTTAAAAGAGAGAGGAAGAAAATGGCTTGCACGCATCAGGAATCAGGAAGGAAAATGTGGCTTATGAGCATGTGATGGAAAACGCGGGAAGCAATGTGTTACCTTTCGTTTCTTTTTTAAAACTTAAAAAAAATCATAATAATAGTGTAACACTTTTTTTTTTTTTTTTTTGATGACGAGGGGGTTGAGTTCCCCCCGGGCCCATGCATTCTCGCACCACCGCATAGACCATGTAAGCCACCCCCTTCGGGGGCTGCAGTGGCCAAGTGATCATCGCCCAGCTGGTAGTCAAACTTGGGACCTCTCAACTCCTGCATTTCTGCAAGCTTCAAGGTTTAACCCAGCTATCACTGGACTAACACCACTTGGTTAATAGTGTAACACATTGATTATATAAAAATATTATTATTTTATTTTAAAGACTTAATTCGGACTTTTTTATTTTTTCCACTTTATCCTCGGACCCATCAAAATTATCAACAATTAAATATAGGACCCCACTAAACCTACTTTATACACAAACAAAACACTATTTACGGGTCTTAAGTTGGGTCTTGGATTCCCAAGACCCATTCTAAGACTTTGCTACAGTACACTTGCTTTATCCATGTTATGCTGCAAGGTTGAGGCTGAGATCTTTGCTCAGACCCTTGCTAAGACCTGGTTAATCTGAGCCTAAGTTTATAATATGACTGGCATGTTTTTTTATTTAATTTTAGCTCATTTCAGTTCATTTTAGCTTTATTTAATTCAATTTATTTCAGTTTCATTCAGTTTCATTCAATTCAGTTCAAGCTCATCTCTTCACAAATTAACTCTTACTTAAGTTAAGTTCAGTTCAGTTCAATACTGTTCAGAGTCATACATTGTTATACGGAGTAATAGATGCCTTCAATAAATTTTAGCAATTTTAAATATTTTGCTAGGTTTATGATCTTTTTTCTTCTTTCTCGCTTGGTGGCGAGCTAGTGAGATGATGACACAAGTTTCAGACTATCATAGATTGAAAATATATCATTCTGGTCAAAACAATCACAAATGCATATCTCCGAGGAGGCTTCACAAGTATGCAATGGATTGGTGGATGGTGTGATACTCCTCCTCCTTAAATGTGTCCTCCTAAGGTTCTGGGGGGACTATCATCTTCGATACCTAAGTCAAATTGTGTAATATAACGGTTTTAGATCTCACTTGAGGTGATGGTCTCATTTCACTCACTTCAACTGAAGTGAGATCTCGAATCGTTTTCGTATACAATCTAACTTAGGCATCGGAGAGCGTCCCCTGGAATCCTGATAGCCTGTTTGTTGACGTGTGCAGGACACATCCAAGGAGAAGGAATAAAGATGAAATAGGCACGATGGCTGCTGGGTTAGTCTTGGCACGCCCCAGCGTGTTACATGGCCCATTTTAGTATGACACGACGCAGCACGATACGACACGCCATGGGTCGTGGATTGTGCCTAGGCCGAAGGTTCGTAAGTGCTTAGGCGTTGTTTGGTAAACGACATATTGGCCAATTTTTGGCATATTTAAGGATTTTAGCATGTTTGACTAATCAATATGTTAATTTTAGTGTTTGGTAAACAACATATTGAAACAACATATTTGGGGTCAATATACTGTTTTACAATATGTTGTTTACCCAAGCATATTGGTTAGCATATTATAAAATAGGAAATATTTCTCCATTTTACAAAGAAAACTAACAATCGACTAATCGTAATCTGCCAATTATCAAACACTCAAATTAATTCTGCTAATTATAATATGCTAGTCAAACCTTCTGATAAAATCTGTCATTTATAATCTGCTTTTGCAATCTGCTTATGCTGAAATTAATTCGTTGTTTACCAAACATGGCTTAGGTTAGGCATGACAGACCTATTAAGGTACAACACGCTTGGGCACGCCTAATATACAAAGAAATAAGGCTGAAATGGAAGAATGACTTGGCCACGCCATGGGTCGTGGGCCATGCCTTTGACATAATTTTCATTTTATTGACATGGCATGACATGACACGATATCCACCTTCCCGTGCCTGAGCCGACCATTTTCTCCTCCAGGCACGATGCCCCGCACAAAGTGTAACACCCCACGAGGTTATAACATTAAGTTGTCCTACGTTGGGAAAATAAGAGGCTTTTGATATGTTTATAAATGATTCCACCAACTATTTAGTAACAATGTCTTACGCTTTTAGGCTTAAGTGAGGACAAACAATAGGGCCAAAGGTGCACATCCCATTTTATTTGGGTTTGTGTTACGACTCTGACGAGTCGGATTGTTATACAAAGTACGACCCGACACGACCCACTTCCATTTCTAAGAAGGAGCATCACACCATCAACCAATCCTTCAGTAGGATAACGTACTTCTGAAGTCTCCCAGGGCATATGCATACGTGATTGTAGAAGGATTATGGGGTTTTAAGAAGGGATGATGGAATTATTGAATTACTCTCCTATAGCTCTATTTGGCATGACACTTCAGGTAGCTTATTTGACCTACCTGATTTTTGTGCAAGTGTTCGGCAAGTAGCCTGAAATGAAATGCTACCTAGAATAGCATTTGAGATTTCAGGTACCTGAAATCAGTTATTTTCCATGTTTACCTCTTAATCTATAATATTAAATAATTACTATATCCTTTTACGTCATTTTATCAAAAATCAGCCACATTTCAGCTACTTTCCCAAACATTTTTTATATAATCAGTTACCTTATCAGCTCCTAATTTTCAGTTACTTATCAGCTACCTTTTCAGGTTTTGGTTAGCTTTTAAGTTTTTAGGTACCTTTTTCAACTAGTTTTACCAAACAGAGCCTATATCTAAATCCTTGTCCTGGTCATTCGTTTGTCTTTGATGATGGCATAAAGATTAAGGAAAGAGGTGATGGTCAATTATTAGATGACAAGTACACTAAGGTTTTTTTTATTAGGTAAGAAAACTAGGTTGATCCTCTAGAGTAGGACCAACCTATCTCATCCTTTCGAATGAGGGAGCTAAGTTGAAGCCACCGGCTATCAAACCACCTCGAAAGAGTTGGACATGAATGTCCAATAGTAGCCATGAAGTCAGCAACCTTGTTGGTTTCACGAAAGTAATGTTTAATTATCACTTCATCGAAAAAATGAAGGTCTAATTTTATATCCTTGATAATACTAGAAATTTCTCAAGGAATTTGCCAAGTACCTCGAATAAAGTTAATAACACTAAGGGTCCGTTTGGATACAATTTTAGGGGGGAAAAGGAGGGGAGGGGGAGTGAGGGGAGGTGAAGGGATGGGAGAGAAGGGGAGGGCAAATGAGATGTGGGTGTTTGGATAACAAAAATTATGAAGGGAAATGGAAGGGGAGGAAGGAGGGAGATGAAGAATGGATGGATGATTGAAAGGTGTTGGTGGTATAATTAGAGTTCAAATAATGTTTTCTTTCCAAATCTTGCCACCCTTGGAAAGATTATAATTTGTTCTATAGGAGGGAAAATAAGTCCTCTCATTTTTCTCCCCTTCCATTTCCTTTCTCCCATATTTTTTATCCAAACAAAGGAAATTAAATCCCTCCATTTCCCTCCCCTCCCCTTCTCTCCAATTCCTTCAATCCAAACGGACCCTAAGGGGTTGTTTAGTTGCCTTCCAAATTCATGCGAATTGGAAGTTCCTAGAAGTGCAAAAATGAGATCTTGTTTGGTTACCCAATTTATGGGAAGTTGAAACTCCTATGAAACTCCAATTGCACATAATGTAGGAAGTCACTCACATAGCCTCATTGGTAAGTAGAACTTCCCACATGAATTGAGTTCTCATATCCCAACCAAACAACTTTTTTGCAATTTATTTCATGGGAACTCCATCTTCCCATTGTCAACCAAACAACTCATAAATTGATTGTGGATGATCAAATTATATACCAAAAACATTCCTAAAATATAAAATCAAACAATTGACTGAGATACTCAAAATAAAACCATTATGTACAAGCCAAAAATCTACTCATTTACGCACAACAAAGAGTGATCACACTTTTCTCGCAAAAAAAAAAAAAGAGTTCACACTTCAAATCTTAAATAGAAACAAGTTAAATACCATAGCGTAAAATACTAAACTACTCCTAATATAAGAGCAAGTCCAATGGTAAGCTAGTTTCAACTAGCTTACCATTATCACATCACATTTTAAGCTAGTTTATTTTTGAGCTACTAATACATTTCAATGGTTTAGCATAAATTTTAACTAGCTTGACTCATATGTTAATTAATCAAACTATTTTCTATTGGTTGTATTTTTGTGGTAGGGTCATTTAAGCTACTAGCTTAATGAAGCTAGTTGCTTGATTTAAGCTACCCTACAATCTACATGTACTTGTCCAATGGTTTAGCCACTTGCTTGCAATTTCTTAAAATTGCAAGCAAGTCCCTAAGCCAAACCATTGGACTTGCTCTAACAAATCTTCTTTTTCATCTTGTGTACAATAATCTATTTTTATTAAATGGAGGGGGGAATTGAAAATAAAATTGCAAATACCTTTTACTTATCATATTATTTATATACTCATCAAAATATATGCTTGGGACTTTGGATCATTATACATGTGGACAATTACTGAATTAGGATTTGATGTGGACAATTACTAATGTACTAATAGAGTTATTTGGAAAAGAAATCAAATATTTCAACTAAAAACTTCATTTTTTCCCGTTATTTATAATAGTGATTACCCATGTTAACAACCCGGCAACCCCTACCTGATTCCGTCACTATATTCGATTATCTAAAGCTCATGAACATTTGTAATATGCAGGATATATAAGACTTAGATGAGCAAATCACACCTGAATTTGCTATAAATTTGTTGAATGACGTCCAGAAAAATGCATGCACTTTCTAATTCTCCGGCGAGTATAAATTTAGAGGCAGGCAATATATGTTCTCCTTTTATAGTTTTTGTATCAGAAATGGATACTTGGAGCCCAAGTCCTAAATTCTTTACCTTTTTTTTTTAAAAAAAAAAATCAGTTAAAAACATGAAAAAGCTGGTGTAGCAGTAGTGTATCAAAGAAGATTTACAGTTGGTGATTAGTGTACGTAATTACTCCGTACTAATTAGTGTATCCGCGTAACTTTCGGATGTGATACGGTACAAGCTTCTTTCAACCGTGAAAATTTGAGTTGCTTGTAACTTTGTAAGTTGTGTGAGTAATGTAATAATGTATTCTAAGGGGTATTTAATAAATGGTATATTGCTCGATTTTTAGCATATTTAAGGGTTTTAGCATGTATTGATCAATTAATATGTTAATTTTATTATTTGGTAAACTTATCCAAGAGAAAAAATTTTGTGCAACATTCTTGGACTGAGTTCATGCATTATAGACTTCGAGTCTGTCACCCTCCAATGGCGTACCTGCTATATATACGTGGTTTACAGGCTATCACATATACCCGAGGCCCAAGGGTTTACCTAATGCGCACCAAAGGTAGCGGCTGCGGGTTCTCTCGTTAACAAAAAAAACATATTGAAACATTATATTTGGGGTCAATATGTTGTTTTACAATAGGCTGCTTACCCCCAACATATTGGTTAACATATTGTAAAATATTAAATTTTACTTCATTTACAAAGAAAACTAACAATCTATTAATCGGAATCTGTCAATTACCAAACACTCAAATTAATTCTGCTAATTATAATATGCTAGTCAAACCTTCTGATAAAATATGTCATTTATGTTCTGCTTTTGCAATCTGTTTACGCTGAAATTAATCAGTTGTTTACCAAATAGGGCCTTAGTTTGCAAGGTGGGGTCTAGAGATTAAAATTTGGATGAAATTTTAGGGGTTTTAGGTTAAAATTTGGGTGAAATACTAAAATTTTCTGCAAAAAATCAACGGAAAATTCATGTGATACCCCTTAAATTTGACATTTTGTGCAAAATACCCAATTTTCAGATCCAGAAAACTTTTAGCTATAACTCATATTTTCGAGTTCAGAAAGTGGTGTTTTTTTTTTTTTAAAATCAATCATTTCCAAATACTATGATTTGGAAAAAAAATTGTTAAGTTTGAAACTCGTGACCAAAAGACATGGTCAGTCAGTTTGTCAGGTCAAAAAAACATTAACAACAAAAACTCCATTTTATAATCTCGTAAACACAAATTATGACATTAAAGTTTTCAAAATTTATATTTCATGCAAAATATCAAATCTAAGAAATACTTAGGATTTTATGAATGTTCTCCGCAAGTGTTTTTAAAGAAAAAAAAAACCGTATTTATCTGGCCCCTCACTACTGCTGTATTTTCCCCCAAAAATTCAGCTGTAAGTCGTAAGCTACCTTGCTGAGTAGTCTCCTCATTCTCTCTCTGAATTCTTCATCATAACCAGGTACATGAATTATAACTTTCTTATTATAGATTACGGAGTACTAGATTAATTCATCTCTTATGTAATTTTGCATATTTTGTTTTGCGATCTGGAATTACTCTTTACTGATTATTTTTCTTTATGTTTGCTTAATCAATCTTTACTTTACTGGGTCCTCAATTTATTTTATTTTTTGGTCTAGGATTGATCTGCACTCTAATTATGCTCTACCCATTTGCAGTGGCGGAGCCGGGATTTGTAATTGGGGCGTACCTATTACGCCCCTGCTAACACCCTTAGTTCCGCCACTGCCCTTTTTTTATTCTTTTGTGCGGGTATTTTAATCTAAGGTAAACAAATGATTGAGACGGAGGGGTATTTTAGGTACTGGATGCCTTTTCATTTTTAGTGGGATGTAACAGTAAGATAGCTATTCTGTTCATCTAGTTAGGGGTTTTCAGATGGATACGGTAATTCCACATATGGGTATCGCCTGCTTAGCTACATGTTCAGAGATTTTTGGGTAGCAAAAATCGATAATTTTAACTATTTTTTTGGGATTTGGGATAGCGAGTGCTACCCCTTGCTACTATGTAGCTCCCCCAGCTATATATGCACAAGATTCCTGACTTTTTACCTTGTGATTCTCTTGGATATGTTAGAATTCTGCCACTTAGAACTTTTGTATGGCAGAAGAATACTTCATATAGCTCGGAAACTCTGTATGTGCCTAAGGTTTTGTGTATGTGAACCAATTAGTTTAGTACATCAATGGATGGGACGTCGTTTGTACAGTGAGAGAATGGTTTGATCCAAATTGTATTGGAAAATGATTATGACCTTTGCGTGATTATTTTAGAGGCGATGATCAATCTATTCAAGGTTAAGGCAAAACAGAGAGAAAATGAGAGTTTAAATGGAAAGACTCACGTCAAGAAGCAGTCAGCTGGAGAATTGCGGCTTCACAAAGGTATTATTGAGTAACTACTGCTTAGAACTCTTAACTATATGATGGCAAACTGTTGGACTACTTAACTTGGTGCTGGCTTTTGGTACAACTGGTATTAGGTCCGATGGAACTTCAGTTTTTGTCTGACTCTCTTGTGATCTTAGGTAGAACCGTATAAGAGTCGAAGCATTTCGTTGTGGTGTTGGTTAATATTTTTTTGTATGTTGGAACTGAATATTATTAATTTCCATATCCGATGGCCCAAGACTCACTATTCTTTGGTTTTGGATTTTGATGGAATATAGCAAAACGGCTCACTAAACTGTCCGCACTTTATTTTGAAGTAGGAGTCATGTGATGCAATTATCGACGCTTTGGTGATTCTTATTTTCACCTGAGTAAACAGATTTTATGTAAAATTGATAAAAGGGGCCTTGGCTACACGCCTACACTCACAAGTCCATGGAGGTTTTCCTCCTAAAATCGGTGATAGGCGAACTAATTCCATAGTTCATATAGTAGTAATCTCCCTCCTTATTTCGTCAATGTGTGACACTTGCTGCGAAACTTGAATGATATAGGAGCCAATTCTTAACAATTTCATGGTATGTTTGGGAACCTTGAATTGGAATTGAATTCCGTAATTGAGACATTTCAAGTGTTTGGGAACCCCTATAATTTGGAATTGGAATTGACTCAATTCCTTGTCAATTCCAAGCTAGTTAAAATTTGGGGTTCTCAAATATCTACCATATAGTAGTCATTTTAATTCTATCACTGTTTACGTTTTATTTTGTGACGGAAATTTCATCACGATATTTTTATTTATGATATTTTTTCCGATCGCAATATTTTCCGAGACAATATTTAATTTTTTCAAATATAAAACATCCAATGACCTCGACCCATATCCGTCTCGCGCAAGTTCAATTCCAATTCCATGGATTTCCCAAACGCAATTTCGGAATTGGATTTGGGATTGAATTCAGACATTTGAATTTCTACAATTGAATCATGAAAATGAAATCAATTCCGTATTTCTAAACACTACCTTAGCTACAATTGTTGTGAAACTTTCTAGTTCAAGTCCCAAATATTGTGGTGTCCTGCATTTATCACGCCTCAGCATATTTTTTCTTGTAGATATCAGTGAACTCAACCTTCCAAAGTCATGTAACATATCCTTCCCCAATGGAAAAGACGACCTGATGAACTTTGAAGTTACTATACAGCCTGACGAGGGATATTATCTGTAAGTATATATGTTTATAAAGCATTATGTAAATATCTAAATTTCCTGTGCCTTGTAAGATCGGTCGACTCTATGCCAAAGGCCGATTCTCTCAAATCACCTCATCACCTCTACCCTAGTTTTCAGTATACTCAATTGGCTTTCCTTTTTTCATCATGCGTGCTTATCACGCCTTCACACCCTTCTACATTTATTCTCTCCTCTCTCTTAATTTCTTTTTCAAGATGGGTAGGGAAGCTCATCCCTGCTAGCATATATCCATTGTTTTTGAAAGCAGAAGAAAGCGGAAAAAAGGGAAAAGGAGCGAGAGAAAAGACTTTACTTTATGTATTCTTCACAGTTCCCATTTTTCTATCTCCTGGTCTGTCAGAGAGGACTTTACTAACGGGGGTAATTGTATTGCAGAGGTGGAATATTTTCGTTTTCCTTTCAAGTTCCAACTGTCTATCCACATGAGCCACCAAAGGTTAAATGCAAGACAAAGGTTTGTAGTAGCCTTGTGCATGGACTGTTTGCATTTTACACTTAGTCACTCTGCATAGTTTTGTTGACGTTGCCGTGTGCATAACACTGGCAGGTGTATCATCCTAACATTGATTTGGATGGGAATGTGTGCCTGAACATTCTTAGAGAAGACTGGAAACCTGTGTTGAACGTAAACACCATCATCTATGGCTTGTATCATCTCTTCACGGTACTGGAATTAGTTTTACTTGCAAACCCTTTTGAATTGTTTCATGGGGTCGTACTCTTAAATCTCGAATTTTACGTGTAAACAGCAACCAAATCACGAGGATCCTCTGAATCATGAAGCTGCTGCAGTGTTGAGAGATAATCCAAAAATGTTCGAGGCAATTGTTAGAAGAGCAATGTCTGGGGGTTATGTGGGACAAACTTTCTTCCCAAGGTGCCTTTCTTAGGTCTTCTCCGCTAAATCTCAGATAGGAAGCCCTACTGTTCCGCGTTAGTCACTTGTATCATCTGCTGCACTTTGTGATGTAACTTGAAATTGAAATCAGCCAAATGGCTTGAAATCCACCATGCTATCTTTTGTTTGTGTCAAAACATTTCGGAACACTAGTCGACTAGTTGTGGAGACCATTTATTCGTATCCTCCCTTGTATGTAATCTACTAACACATTTATGTCCAATGTGAACGAGATTGAACCTTTTGAATGTAATGTATCTGCTTGAATCGTGTTCTTAACATCACCGGTTTAAACATTGGCATTATATGAAAGAGATCTTTCGAAAGCACCCATCACAATTTCAACATAATGCGATTGAGGATGAACTCAACAGATGATTACTCGGAAAAACTGACTAAAGCTGCAATACACTTTTAACAAGGACAGCGACTCCTCCGGTACAAGAAAAATTACACTAGTGTAACCAAAACAAAATGGTGAGGCTCCAAATGTACAAACACAATCACTCTCACTCTCCTAAGATGTATGCACAAAGATGAAACTAATCAGTATTCACTAACACTCGTTAACTCTCAAAATGGTTGTCATCGGAAGGCAAAAGCTTTTCTTCAAATATCGCTAGGGTGATAGACATTCTCTATAATGCGAATTAAGGAAAAGGGATGAAATGGGTTCCTCCTTCTCCTTTGGCGACATTGAAAAGGATGAGAAGCAGCTAAATGTGCGTAGATGCTTCTTTTCACTTTCGTAGTCATCACATTCGAGTACTTGAAGATGGGGTTCTGGAACAGTTGTGACTTTGAGACCGTCTGGTAATATGCAATTGCACACTGACCCTGTCAACCAAGTCGTACATAAAACTGTCATCTATTGTTCAAGGCAGGAGAGCATGTCTTATCTGTTAGTAAGGGGGGTATGTAAGTAATGGATCAATACCGATTTTTGCAAGTCGATTAACCCATTTAGGGATTCTTCTTCCTGTCAACTTGGAACACATATCATCGCAGAAATGGTTGCAATTCTTGATGATCAGGTGATACGTATCACCATAATAACTACAAGATTGTTCCTCCATGAACTCTCTAACTTCACTAGGATTCAGTGCCGTCATTCCCATGAAGATTGACTTCCTGAACTTGAATCCTGGGCATTTCCGAGGTTCAATCTCGAAGACACCACTCGTGGGGTAATCATGAGCGCCAAAAGCATACTCTGAGCCATGGACTGTCAAAGAAGAGGAACTCATTTCAGCATTTGTAACACCAGGGAAAAGATGGTAGGTTTAAGAGGCCAAAAGATAAGATGCTAGCTAGGTACTAACCTTCCACGCCGGTGTGAAAAACACCAAGGCCTGCCCAATACATGTAGCCGTTGACAGGTGTTAAGTCATAGACATTAAGGTAGACTGGAGTGTATCCGGACAAGCTATCTACTGATTTCACCTTTGGGAACAGACATAAACGAGAGGCGAGTTTGCCTTTTCTACGTGCAGGCTTAACACTCTTTGCACCATTTTTGGATTTCAGTTTCATGTTTTCAGTGAGGCTGGAACCAAGAAAACTCCTTGATGTGTAGTTCTAACCTGAAATCGAGTCCCATGAAAAGACAATGGTTAACAAACAATGCAATTGAGTTCTGAAATCTTACTATAACAAGCTCAAGTAATTGATTTAACGCTCTTAGGTTTAAAAAAATCGGGATTATGGGGAGAATAGAGAACATAATCGAGTAAAGATGGGGTCGCAAAATTAATACATGCTGACAAAGGTAAACGAGAAGCAAACAAAACCATTGGCCATTGCACACATACTATAAAGGTAGCGACTGTGGGTCAACCGTTGCCAAAAAAAGATCAACCTAAGAACATGAGTCCAAATCGTGATTTAAGGATCTTAAATGAAAATCTCACACTATACTCACTCATTCATTGTTGTGTCTACTCCTTTCCCTCTCCGTGGCGAAGAGATATTACACCCACACAACACACAATTGTTGTGAGTATCTTCCTCCATACACCTCTAACTACGCGTCTCAATTTCCTTTATATAGAGAACCCACTACGATGAACCAACTCTAAGAAGAGATACATGTATACATCATTTTTGTACGCGTATGTTATCCATGATCTCAGTAACATATACATACCTCTTGTATACATGCACCTAACATATATTCCTGTAGCAAATGTGGCTCATCTGACATTTCCCTTTTTAGCATGAGGATTTCAATTATTCTATCTCAACATTCCCAAACAAATGTCAAAGAAAGGAACAAATCTACCACATTCTTGGATTCCACAAGTTGTGTATATAATCAATCTAGAATTCTAGATACACTGGCAATCGATAATATCTTCCCGTGTTTAAATTGCTACCCACCTATCGCAAATGGGTGTTGCGTGTCGATTTTCATATTTCTATATAATGCATCCAGAATCCAGATACAAAGTTGGTGCATTTGGATCATTTGGAAATCGGTTTTTCTAATGTGTGCCCATTATGGAATACATTAATAAACTAAATATGGAAAGATTAACAAGATCTTATTCTTTCCAGAGTTAGGTTATTAATATGTGCCCTTAGAGGACACGTTAGATGAAGATTAGCAATACAAATCATAGATCAGGTAAAATCCTATAAAATTCAGCTTTTTAACAGGATGCAAAATGTAAGGTGGTACTCAGACTCGGTACCACCTGGTTGCGCCATCTCATTTTCCGTAAACAAAACAAATCACATTGACAAAACCCCAGAAATTAAATAATCTGATTAATGCAAAAGAAAGATGGAAATGAAAAGGAAGAGAGGAAAGAGAGACCTCAAAAAGTGAAGGAAGAAACCACCATCAAAGATGCAGAAAAAAACAGGGTTCACAACCTCAATGTAAAATTGAGATATCCGCCATTTTTAAGGTACTTAAGAGTTACTTGAGATCTTGTGAATTAAATTAACCCACACATTTTTTTTTCACCATTTTTGAGAGGTCTGTTTTTAGCCCCCCTCCCGCTTTTTTCTTCTCTTCTCTTTTTAATGATTGTGTTTGATAAAAAAAGGTGGCAAATTAATAAACACAAAATATGGAGACTCCACTGCTCCCTGTCTTTTGTCACATGGCAGTATGCCAGTATGGAACTATAGTTGGTAAAACCCGACCCGATCCGAGAAAATTGATCCGCAGGATCCGAAAGGCAGGTGAAACAATATCTTCCGATTTGGCCCAATATGATGTTATTATCGATTAGCGAGAAGAATGTTATACTCCCTCCCATCCAATGAGAAGTGTTACCTTTGGTTTGGATGGGAGGGAGTATATCCCAACTCGGTCCAAGTTGATTTATGACCCGATCTACACTGATAACCGAGAATAACATTTTTTTTATTCCGCCCGACCCTAGGATTGGTATGAGATGATTTATGACACGATAATGACTCAACCTAGCCGATGATAATCAATTAGGAATCCACGAGTTTTGTCTTCCCTAGCTCGGTCGTTAAATACATGACGAGTCTTGTGTACAAAGAATAGCAAACTCGACCGGCCAATTGTCGAAATGTGTACGATACTATAGGAGCCAGTCCTTGTTAACCCTTTCTTTCATCGATAAAGAATTAACATAATATCGGATCTTATAAGATGGGATTAACCTAAATCAGCATTGAGCTTACATATACCTGAACAGCATTGTTGAACAAGCACAACTTGAACCTCTTATGACTCAACCCACTTTAACCTGACCAGAGTGACTCGATTGTCACCTCTAGACCTGGTAAACGGGTCATTCGGTTTCATATCTAAGTCGAGTTAGCTTGGCTCAAGTCTTTTCGAGTCCTATTATACAATTCGTTTCGGATTGGGTTTGAGTCAGATCTTTTATGGCAATTATGGCTCATTAGCGGATCCATTTGCAACCCCTTTGGAAATATTACCTAAATGGTATTTTTTTCCCATATTTCAAATACTTCATACAGTACCAAATAAGTTATTAGGCATTATATTGTCTTGGCATCCAATACAATCCATTATAACTCCATTTGTATTATCTTTACAATTTATATTGTCTTGGCATCTGCAGATCAAGGCATATACAAAATTTACTGATCACCATCTAGAAAGACATTCTTAGATTATCAACAGTCATTACATGTCCCATGTAAGCAAAAAGTTGCATCAATTCTCAACTTCTAATTCATAAAAATCCCGAAAGTATAATACTTGGCTACTATACGTGTTAATTTTGATGATAAAGGTAGCGGCTGCAGATCCCCTCGTCATAGAAAAAAAAAATATTAATGACAAAATCGTAGCATTTCATGAAAAACTTCAGACTACAAATTTTTCTCCTATTTACAGAGTTACAGCAAACTAGCATCAACTTGTTTGAAGAGTAGCATTCTCACATCCGAATCTTAACTCATGTAAATTTCTTCATACAAACAATCAAGCAAAGAATATATCGCATCTGATCTCGAATGACCTTTGTCACCAGAAGTAAATATGGTGACTTCATTCTCCAAATTCAGCCAACTGCACCCTGCAATCTTCTTCACCTCCTTCCCTTTCATCTTCTTTCGAATCCTACCAACCTCGTCCCATTTCCCTTGCGTGGCATATACGTTAGCCAATTGCACATAACGGGACCCACTCTCGCCCTCAATCTGCAACATCTTCTCCTCCACTTCCCTAGCTAATTCTACATTGCCATTCATCCTACAAGCATTAACAAAAGCACCCAACAGTACACCATCTGGTTCAATTGTTATGTTTTTCATAAAGTTCACAACTTTATCTAGTTGACCTGCTCGGCCATATAGGTCAACCATACACGCGTGGTGGTCAACTTCTGGTTTTACACCGTATTCTCCTTCCATGGCGTAGAAGATTTTTTCTCCTAGTTCAACTAGCCCTACGTGACGACAATTTGACAGTAGAGAGACGAAAGTTCCTGCATTTGGCCTTATCCCACTTTTGCACATCTCTTCAAACAATGTGATTGCTTTGATTCCATGTCCATGGTGAGCATAGCCGGCTATCATCACGTTATAAAGGATCGGGTCCCTTTCCATAATGCTTGAGAAAATTCTCTCTGCATATGTTAAGAGCCCACATTTTGAGTACATGTCAATTACTGCACTCAATAGCTTTTCATCCATTTTTACCCGAGTCCTTAATATGTATGCATGAATCTGCTTGCCAGGGTGCAGGGATGCTTGTACTGCACACGCGCCAAGCAGAGTCATTATAATCACCACATCCAATATTTTCACTTCTTTGGACTGAAATTCTCTCAGAAGATCAAATGCTGCTTCACAATGTTGAGATTTGACATAGCCAGTAAACAACGCCGTCCAAACTACAGAGTTTTTCTCAGACAATGTGTCGAAAAGTCTTCTGGCTTCGACCATGTCTCCTATTGATGAATATGCAACAATCATCGAAGTAATTGAGAAAGCATTTCCCATGCTGAAGGTTGTGTAAGACGACTTTGCGTGATCTATATCACCACACTTGCTATAGAGATCAACAATTCCACTACTGATATATGGATTTTCAATTAATCCACTCTTCATAACATGAGCATGAACTTCCTTTCCAAGCTTAAGGCTTCTAATTCCGCAACAGGCAGATATGACACTAGCAAAAGTATGTTCATTTAATCTAATCCCGTTTTCCATCATGGAAACAAATAATGTTAGGGCTTTCTCATGATAGCCATTCTGCGTAAAGCCAGAAATGATCGTGTTCCAAGAAACACTGTCATTCAACTCCGGCTCACGCCAGAAGATATCCAAACCCAATTCCAACTCATTTTCTCTGCAACAAGCTGCAACCATAGCATTCTTAGATACCGAGTCCAATCCCTCTCTACGACGACTAAAAACCCGATATGCTTCTTCAAAGTAACCGCATTTAGAATACATGTCAATAAGAGAACTCGAAACAAACCTACCAAAATCATTTCCACTTTTAACCATGTAAGAATGCAACTGCATGCCAAGAGTACCCAACGACAACCTCGCAACAAAGTTAAGCATTGTTGTGACAGTAAACTCATCAATCCCACCATTATTACTAAGACAATTATGCATCTCAGTAAACAATTCCAGAACATTCGTTTCGTGCCCGTCACCAGAACTGGCATACCCAGATAACATAGAATTATAAGTCACCAAATCCTTGTATGGTGCAGACTTAAAAAGGTTCTCGGCAGTCGTAACATCCCGTATTTTCAAGTAAGCAGAAATGATAGTGTTCCAAGTGTATACATTTCGTTTAGGCATATCATCGAATAGTTTGCGGGCAAGTCGTAAACCGCCATGTTTAGCATAGGCTTGAATGATATGATTGGATGTGAAAATGTCAGATTGAAACCCAGATTTTATAGCTTGAGAATGGAACGATAACACTTGTGTTAAGCACCTGAACTGCATTTAATGGCATCTACAAGCAATAAAAACAAGGTCTACTGTTAATGGTGTTATCACTTCAGTACTCACTAGGGTATTTGGGCCTATGAATATAATTTGAGACAAAAATAAAATCGTACATACAAAGGAATGAAAGGACAGTAGAAGTGGCAATCCGGTTAGTTGGATTTGTGTCGGTTCAAGTGCAGTCAGGTGTTCAGGTCATATTGGGCTAGCCTATCTTTTTGGGTCGAGTTGGGTTTGGGTCGGGTTGTTATCAGATCGGGTCAATTTGGGACAATGATGTATCGGGTCGGGCCGGGTTTGGACAAGGTCATAAAGGATTTAGTTTTTTTTTTTTTTGAGAGAAAAAGATCATTTCATTAATAAAGAGTCATATGACAATTACAATATATGTCAAAATCGACCGGATACAAATCGATTAAAACCAAACAAACTACAATCTCAATCAAAAGAAGATCTCTGAACTTGATGGGCTCATGTACCGCTTCTGAACATCCTCTAACATGTCGCCTCATACGGCTTTTCACAAGAGGGTCTTCCGATCTTCTAAAGCTTTGACGAGGAACGAGTTCATCTGACCAAATTAATTGTAACCAATAACCTGACAATATTTGTAATACCATATAACACACCATTATAACACTGATCTTCCGCATCCTTTGAACTATCAGGGATCCATAAACTCTCATAAAGAGAGATAAAACCCACCAAAAGATGGGGACAAACCTCTCACAACAAGAGAGAACAACTACTCGGAGAAGAAAACGAACATACCACAAAATAAAAGGCAAAAACGAAAGAAAACAAAACGACAACAACATAAAATACAAAGATGCAAAAACCACCGCCTTCATAACCAACCATCACCGTCACCAAAACCAACACTACCCAACCAAAATCACTCCTCAAAACGATTAAGATCAATCAAGCCCGTAAGACCACTCAGATCCAAGAAGCACGACCAATCCACGAGACCCAAAAGGACGACCCTCGGAACCACCAGACCAATCCAAAGCCAAGCCCGGAAACCGAAAGAGACATTCCGACGCTTGCCCACCAGGGACGGCAATCCGACGAGAGAAGAGACCATAAAAACAGTGAGCATGGAGGAGGGACAGATCGCCGGAGATAGGCCAAGGGGAGGCTTCATCTCCGGCGAAAAGGCAGGCAGGGAAGGGAGGCGAGGGGAGGAAGGAGAAGGCGGCGGAACCAAAACTAGTTTTTTTTAGGGGAAGTTTTTTCTAGAGAGAAGGAGGAGTTTTTTCTAGAGAGAAGGAGTTTCTTGTAAAAGGATTTAGTTATTTTATCGTATTACTTCACTTCTTAACCATTAAAATTAGTTTTTTCGACTATTGTTTAGTTTAGTTACTTTATTATTAAATCAAACGTATAAAATTAAACACTAAATTGTTATCATTTTGATCAACATTAAGGTTAGTAATTGTAGGGTCATTAATTTAATCGCCTCAACCGTGTAAGGTTCAAATAGGGTCAAGTCTGGTTCGAGTGATTGATTATTTTGGTCCTGCCAGGTAGAGTCGGGGTCGGTTTCAATTTGCAATATTCTCGTGTTCTGTTGAGTCGAGTTTGCTCAGATTTGGGTCGGTCAAACTTGCCAGCTTTATACAAAGTTATCCCGTATTTTCTTGAATTTTTTATGTTAGTTAAATTATTTAACTTTTAGTAAAAGATCAATTTCGTTACTTATAACTTATAAGTTGTAATAAGTCCTATCGTAATTGCAAAAGAAATCATAATCAGCTGAATACAAAATTGTAAAGATAAAATAAAATTCTTTTTTTCTAAAACAAAGATCACTATTAGATAAACCCGCTTCTCTATACCCTCTATAATACCGTTGTTTTTTCATATAACCATCTCCAAAGGGATTAAGAGATCTGATATAGTTATAAAAGAGATGAATCCTTACCTGATCTAACAAATTATACGCAATGTCTCAACATCCGCTGCACAGCTGCACTACCATATCAATTAGACATAAGGCCAAGCAATTCGCCAATTTTCGCTTAAGACCGTCATAACTTAAAGATGGCTTTAACATCCGATTAAAATAATGTGGAAATAAAACGAGGGTGTAATAGGTTTTAAGGGGATGTTTGATTGGTTCCATTGTAATGGATAGCAAAGGATTTGGTTCATTCCAATTAGACCTCACAAACGGGTCAACTGCGTTAGGTTCGAGTCGGGTAATCTATTCAGGTCGATTTCGGTTTGCAGACTTCAGGTGGTCGAGTTTTTCGAGTTCGGGTCAACTATAATCAAGTTATTTATATGGATAATACTCAGTGTTTAACAATAAATATCCGAGTCGGCTTATATTGGGTCGTGTCAAGCTCGGGTCTTAAGTTCGGGTGTCAGGTCAAATACGGGTTGGGCTAATTTTGTCAAGTCTACTTCTAATGTTTGGTTAGAGACTTGAAGGGTTTTGGAATAGTGTTAGAATTTTACAACCCCCGGAATCTATCCACCGTCCCCTTTTGATTTCAAATTCCATTTTTTCATGCTTATAATTGAAATGAACTAAACAAGTTTTAAAAGATATGAAATTAGAACTCAATACATTTATGATTTCTGACTCCATTTCATTCTTAACCATCGAACAAAACGTCCCATAAATTAAGACGGTCTTAAGCAATACCAACAGATAACAATTAGGGATTGAGGTGAAATCGTGAAGGTAATTGTATAAAATGGGTTTACGTAGGTTTAAAAGTGATGTTGATTTCAATTTTAGTAACGATTTTACTCTTATATTAGCAACACAAATGGGTTGCTTCCGCAATTGCCAAGATGAAACTTACGTCGAGAACTGCATTTAAGGACCTCTAGCTACTTCACAAAAGAAAAAAATGCATTCACTTTAGGGAATATTTTGATTTATTCCATTATAATTTATAATTCAAAATAAAAAAACTAACAAGTCTTTGCTTTCATTGAAAATATTAAAAAAAAAAATACACGTGTGTTGTTGTGAGGGTTTGAACCGCGCCCTCTTGACTAATACTCCGTACTACTCCCTCAACCACTGCACAAGGTATAATTTAGAAGAAAATTCCAAAATCAAGTTTTGTCCTCAAAAAGTTGTTTATATATGGTCATAAAATTGAGCTAATTTATACCATTGATTACTATTTGACGAAATTTCTGAAACATCACAGATTAACAACACATTTTGTTATAGTTACGGACTAGTAACTCTCAATTTTAAGTCCTTGTACGATTTGGATAGGTAATTATTTGACGTAAGGACAACATTTCTATGCATTATTTTGAACCACAATTGCTAATTTGCTATTACAGGTATTCTTCTCATGGGCCATGTCTAGGGCCACCTTTTATTGACCAACGAATTTTCAACATTAAGACTTACGAGTCTATTACAGTAGATCTTGCTTAAAACGTATCCGTTTTAAACGGGTTAAAAGTTACTCCTTCCTATTTACTAACATCTTTCACATTTCCTAAAATGGAAAATTCACAAAGATCTTCTATTTTTCTCATTTGTCTATCATTTGTGGTTAATATAACATGTAACCTCACATTCTCTCTCCTACTTTCATTTTCCTCCACATAATACCGCTCCAACCAAAGTTGGCTGGTGTGAGTGGTAAGGGTTCTCATCTCTTAAACAAGTGGTCAGGGGTTCGATTCCTGACTCTTGCGAATGAAAAAGCCAAACTTGGGAGGGGTCAACCCATTAAATTGCCTTCAGTACCCCGAAGGAGATTGCCCCCCTGTCGGTAGGGGATACTCCTGGTCAACACAAAAAAAAAAAAAAAACATAATACCGCTCCACTAAATATTGGTTCAAAACCAATGTAGAAGATCATATAGAATATGGAGAGTATTATATAGTGGTAATAAGGATATAATTTTTGGCCTTTCTTAAGCAACTTATTATGTAATTTGGTATTCATTAGACCCGTCTTAAACTTAAAACGAACAATACTCATTTTAATTGAGAATTTATGAATTTATTTACCTTATCTACAAATGTAGTAAATTGTTATTTCAGGTTAGGTCCCCCAAACATCTGGAGGATCTCGGAGACTCCGCATATTAGAGTAGTCAATCTCTTTTAAAGTGGATACTCCTGATAAATAATTATCAGTGAGGTGGCAATCGGGTTAGTAGGGAAGAGTTTGGGTTGGGTAGGATTAAATCGGGTTAGCCTACCATTTTGAGTCGAGTCGGGTTCGGGTCAGGTTATTTCGGGTCAAATGATGTATCGGGTCTGGTCGGGTCATTACCGAGTCCGATTACTTTATCGCATCACATCAATTTTTGACCATTAAAATTTTTTCATTATTTGGTTTAGTTACTTCATTATTAAGTCAAACATATCAATCTAAACACTAAATCACATTCATTTTATTCAATATTGAGCTAAATAATTGTCGGGTCATCAATTTAATCGAGGTAATATCGGGTTGGGTGAACATCGGGTCAGGTTTGTGTAACGCCCCCGTACACCAGGATGCCTTACCAAGGACCATTCCAGTGTATGAAGGTGTCACCATATCGGTTTCCCGAGGGAGTAGATCAAATTAGACAATAAAAGAACATTTATAAAATATTAATGTACCTTATACAATATAACTCCGTATACAACCCTTTATAAAGAAAAGTAAGAACTGCTACACTCATGTTACGGCACTTCTAAACTGGTAGCGTGATGACTCGACCCCTCCAATCCTAGCAGCCACAAGCAACAGTACATGCTAAGCCAACTTCTCACCATCCCCGAATGGATCACCGCAGATACCACAAAGCAACACGGGGTCAGTACTGACTAACCAACAGAAAGGCAAACAAACAGGGTAACCCGCTGATCATCCTCCATCCCCGGTCTCCCGATCTCACACAGTAACCGACTACACACCAAAGTGTGTAGCCCTACCAGATTACCCATCGCAACAAGTAATCCTCGCCGCCAGTGGGTGACCGCAGCCGATCCCACCTAGTCCAGCTCATCAACGAGCGACTAACAATCCCTGTCCCTTAATGTGCACATCCCTTCCCGTGACGGGTTCCACGGAGGGCGAACTAGGGTGTGAAGCCACTCTCACAAGTGACTCCACCACAATCACACACACAGCATCACAGCTGTCACCACACCACAACCGTCACAACACAACCACACCAACACCGTCACCACAACTCCCATCCTCCGATGATCAGCAGATAACAACAATTATGAACATATGCAATCTCAATCAATTAACAGTATTGAGTAGGAGAAACCCTACCTCGTCGCAAACCATGAAAGACATCCATACACAGCCAAGCAAGACTCCAATATGCATCCTACAATGATAACCACCACCTATTACACAACTATCCTCAATAATCTACCCAAAAGAGACAATAGGCAGAGACTTACCTAATAACGTGCATCGACGACGACACGGACGACAACCACGCACGAAACCTTCCTAAGCGAATCCCGTCCTTCCCATGATGGAGGTTTAGGCTATATACATGAGAGTGTGTAGAGATGGGGTGATAGGAGAGGGAGGTAGGCTAGGTTAGAGAAGAGTAACTGTCGAGGAAATGGGAAATGAAATGAATCTCGCGAACTTGCGTTTTATATTAACGCGTCACAGCAGCTGTACTCGGTCGAGCACTGGCGTACTCGGCCGAGTAGGCTCTACTCGGTCGAGTATAGACGATACTCGGCTGAGTAGCCTCTGCTAGGTCGAGTATACAATCCTATAAGGTTCGTGTTGCAAGTCTGGTCCTTCACCCAATCCTCCCTAAGGTTTCTCTTGGTCAACAGGGTCGGTCAACGTAGTCCTTAAATATCCTGGGTATTACAATCTTCCCCCCTTAAAAAGAACTTCGTCCCCGAAGTTCAGCCCCCACACACCCACTGCAAGGATACGCACTATGACACCATCCATATACATAAAGGCATACGAACTCCGGCCATCCTTGTTACTACCACCACATCACATTACTCAAACAACGATCATACTACCACAGCTATCACGCACAAAATATACAGGGAAATAATCCTATCATCGACTCACAGTAAAATATGTTCTTATCCCATATAACATGTTTTTCGTATACCATCTTGGTAAAGGCAGCACAATGACCAGTAACGATACACGACCACAAAAGTACACGTCCCACACACCCCTATTGAGTTGTTCAACGCACGTTCATATCACTTAAAATATCACATAGATACAACTTCAAAGAAACGTAAATGTAACTTCAATAACATGTAACATGAATGTAATTTCAAATACTAACATAAATATGATTTCAAGTATTATAGACATAGACATAATTTCATTATTTGGTTTCGCGACGACATTACTCTTCCCCTCTTAAAGGAACTTCGTCCCCGAAGTTCACCACTAACCACTTCCCGTTCCCAAAATCAATACATACATCATAACTGTGACATTACTCGCGAACTGCAATTAGCCTTAATTCATGTTACAAAATTTAATCTATGACATTACACAATTGTGACCCATAGCAACAGAATGTGACTGTAATTAAGTATGCTATATACATCTAAAGATGGTGTTATCAAATGATAGCAGCTTTATTCATTAACTTGTTGTTTTAGTCATATACCGACCACCAGTCTCACTCATCCAGTTGGACCTGTTATAACTGTAACCAAACATTAACACTGCGAAAGATTGCATTAAATAACCAACATATATACGTATAAACTCGTGACATATACCACACTTTCTTGTTATGCGTTAATATTCCCACATCATATAAAGACCCATGCAGCACCTTGAACAAGTTAAGTTCCTACATGTTGACCATGGCAATATGACTAACCTTCATAAATCGATATACTATCCAAGCACATACACACCTGTAACGTGATCGTAGTCCATTTTTGGACAATCGATTACACTAAGCGACACTATGAAGCAGTCACACACTTTGACATGCAAATATTCAAATACATCTGACAGTTCGTAAACATCAAACACATAAGGTCCCTGTAACATTACTATTCGGCCGAGTATGAGTGGCTACTCGGTCGAGTAAGCTCTATTATACTCGGCCGAGTAAGCTCTACTCGGTCGAGTTGTAATAGGCAGAGAGCTACGCAATTCAACATAACGCATCTACGGACTTACCTGCAATCAAACTTACAACCACCATGCCAGATATAAACAAATCAACAAGTCCCCACACAGTAAGTTAAAATAAATAACGGCCTTATGGCCGAGTACAGTCATCCAACAGTAAGTAATAAATCCAGAAAATAAACATCCAACGCAAAAGAAATTAATCCAACACAAAAGAAACTAATCCAAGAAATATAACAAAAGGATCAAAAGCCAGGACCCTCCTCCATGTTATCGTCACCACCGCACTGAAGTACCAAAGACCGAGCTACCCGCCCCTGGAAAACCTGCTGCCGCTGAGTAATCTCCTCCTAGCTGGCTGCCATAGTTGGCTCCCCACGGTCCCGCGAGGCAACCAAACTCTGTCTCCTCCGGTGGCCTCCAGAAACTGGGATCAACGCCGAAGCTATGGAAGACTCTTGAGTCCACTCCAGGTCCTTTCCACCAAACCGGCTGTGCTAGCTCTGTCCCTATGCCCTGGTTATGGGCCATCTCATGCATGTTGCGGAGCACCAAAGTGGTGGAGATCCGCTCAGTCAAGTCACTCACCTGCATCCTGAGGTCATGCACGGTGGGGTAGGGCGAGTACTGGTAGGGGTAGAAGTCCGGGGCGGATTAAGAGGGCTCAGACACGACCGGGTCTGTCCTAGACTGCCTGACCCTACGGCGCTCTCGAGGTGGGGGAGGTGTCTGCTGCTGTCCCTCGGGCACGGTGTCAGGCTCAAGTAGGTCCAAGAGGATGGTAGAATCAATCAGGTAGGTCTGGGGCTCAAGTCTAGGTATAGCACAAGACTCCCACTCAGATAAATGGTCAACAACAGGGAGACGGGCTGGGTCTGGAAGCACCATCATCATAGATCCCCTCACCCTCCAGGCATAAGACCCGTCATCCATCTTCCTCAACCATCTGTTCTGACGCCAGTACTGAGCGTCCATGGTAGGAACAGTCTCTACATACTCATCCCCCTCAGGAGGTGGGGCCTCAAAATCTGTCAGGCGCTGAGCTAGGCGGGTCACTATGGCCCCGCAAGCGATATGTCGGGTCTCGGACTGGGCCATGCGCTCAAGACTAGAGCACACTACCCCCGGAGCACTGTAGTAAAACGGCTTCTGACGGTGCAGGTTAAGGTAAGACATAAGCAACATGACCTCGTGAGAATTAAGCTTGCTCACGTCATCTCTCGCGTACAACAGACAGGTCATCATCCTCACAAACATACGAAGGGAAACATGCTGCACATCATTGATCAGCATGGCACTGGCGCTAGGGGCAGGTCTGCTAGTCAAATAGGGAAGGTAGAGAGAGGCACCACTGTTCTTGGCCACGTCACTAAGGTATCCCGTCCCCTCCTCCTCCAAACCTAAATGGTCTGCAAATAAAGTCAGCTCATTATCCTCATTCATGAGGCGAAAAGAGACAGTCTTCCCCTTCTTGTCATAGACATAGGAACTCAAAAACTCCAAGGTCAAGTGGGGATAAGACTTCTTCCTCAAATGGTACAACCCTTCCATTCCCAAAGTCTCAAAAATATGAAATATGTCCCCCTTAACCCCTAAAGTCTCAAGAATATCAGGATTAATACAGCGGGTGGGTCTAAAAGGACGACTCATAAGGGCCACAAAAGCCTTACGTTGCTTGAAATCAGAGAAAATTACCGATGGATGTGCCTCCACCGGTGGAACTACTGGTGCACTGCTAGACTGACCCGTCTCAAGTTGGACGTTGGGATGGGTTCTCTTGTTGGTTAGTCCTCTGGTTTTCACCATACTGCAAGGAAACAAGCTTTAACAAAGGGATTGGCACACCAACACTTATCGCAAAAGAAGGACTATTTTTCAATTGTAAACAAATTTTGAAACGAACTTTTAAGACAAATTTTATCAGAAAATCACCAAATACTTTACTCATTACATCGTTACCAGCTTCAAGTTGTCTCAAACCGAATGATAATCAAACAAAACAGAAGGTATTTCGTTTTTAGCAAACCCCAGAATTCGAAATCTAATTTTAAACCATGTAGTTGCTCAAATAATGGTATACACGAGACTTATACACAATTAAATCTAAGAAATAACAAGGAGAAAGATTAATTTCAGTCACCCATGATGGAAATTCGAAATATTGACACAATTACACCAAAACTTTGAAAACAAAGGAAGAAATTGAGTTAAAACCTTACCTTGAACTGATTTATGTTAAGTAAGAGCAAGTTAACCACCAAGAATCTACCCAAAAAGCTTGAAGAAGGAGAGGTATGGAGTTTTAGAGAGAAGAAGAAGAAGCAATGGGGGCAGAAATAAGAAAGAATGGGACGAAAATAGGGTTTTTGTATAACCCAGTTGAACCCCGATAAAGCAGTACTCGGTCGAGTACTAGGTATACTTGGCCGAGTGTCAACTACTCGGTCGAGTATTTCGCTTACTCGGTCGAGTTTTCGAAAACAGTAGCGATTTTAATTTTTTCACGGAATGGGCACTCGGTCGAGCACCTTCATACTCGGCCGAGTATGGTCTACTCGGTCGAGTACGAATTTCTACTCGGTCGAGTTTCCAAGAGTTGAGATGGAATTGAATTTTCAATGTTCCTGCAAAATAAATAGCATAGTTCGGAGTTCCGTGCAATCGGCTCGTCACCGTTAGAGCTTATCCTACCACATAAACACACACCAACACGAATTTTTGTACATCCATTACCAATTCGATCATCATTTCTACCTTCATTCCTCACTTTGCTATTAAACGATTACATGACAACCTCAAGCATACGTAGCAATTAACTACAGTACTTGCAAGGTTTAGCTCCTATACTACATCATTACACAATCCGCTAATCACAATGTACTCACCTTAAACCAACCTTTACAAGACAGCAATCATCACAAAACGCAACCATTGTCAAACAGATTAATTGACTTACCTCTGATCACTCATCACAACAATTCATTCACCAATTCTAAACTTTTCCGTACACATTGATACACATTATTCTAACCACAGATGCACACAACATCCATCACTGAGTAACGACTCTTACTAGCTACCCCCCTTTCCAGTGACTGGCTTAAGTACGATAGGGCCATGATTTTGGAATGAGGGCGCCTTCTCACCTAAAATCTAGCATCGGTTGGGGCTCCCAACACACATACATCAGGTTCATTTTAATTGACACCCTATATTCATTAGATTCATTAGTTTAGGTTCCAAAATCGTCGGCTCTGATACCACTTTATAACACCCCCGTACACCAGGATGACTTACCAAGGACCATTCCAGTGTATGAAGGTGTCACCATCTCGGTTTCCCGAGGGAGTAGATCAAATTAGACAATAAAAGAACATTTATAAAATATTAATGTACCTTATACAATATAACTCCGTATACAACCCTTTATAAAGAAAAGTAAGAACTGCTACACTCATGTTACATCACTTCTAAACTGGTAGCGTGATAACTCGACCCCTCCAATCCTAGCAGCCACAAGCAACAGTACCTGCTAAGCCAACTGCTCACCATCCCCGAATAGATCACCGCAGATACCACAAAGCAACACGGGGTCAGTATTGACTAACCAACAGAAAGGCAAACAAACAGGGTAACCCGCTGATCATCCTCCATCCCCGGTCTCCCGATCTCACACAGTAACCGACTACACACCGAAGTGTGTAGCCCTGCCAGATTACCCATCGTAACAGGTAATCCTCGCCGCCAGTGGGTGACCGCAGCCGATCCCACCTAGTCCAGCTCATCAACGAGTGACTAACAATCCATGTCCCTTAATGTGCACATCCCTTCCCGTGACGGGTTCCACGGAGGGCGAACTAGGGTGTGAAGCCACTCCCGCAAGTGACACCACCACAATCACACACACACACAACATCACAGCTGTCACCACACCACAACCGTCACAACACAACCACACCAACACTGTCACCACAACTCCCATCCTCCGATGATCAGTGATGCGTGTCTATAATATGATGTTTTACATCTTTATTTCCACGCATTTTATGTCCATCATTGGTAGTTTACTCTATTATTTGCCCCATTTCGACCACTTCCATTTTTTTTGTGTAATATTGCAGAAATGTGAAGAATCCAGCGGAAATTGAGCCGAATCCATCCCTAAGTGCTTGGCATAGGATTTGACATGAAGACTTGACTCGGGAAATGAACTCGGTGCGCGTAGCAAGGCCTGAAAGATAGATTTGCGAGAGTTTCAGAAGCGGATTACCAGCTAACTTGGTCTATAGACTGACCTACATGGTCTATAGACTGTCAGAATGCTGAGCACTTGACTGCAGGAAGAAGAGTCAGTCGATCGACTGATGTCCATGGTCGATCGACCACATGAGTTGTCGTACAAGTTTTATTTTAAGTCAGAAGCTTATGATATTCTCGACCTTTAGTCGATCGACCGGCTGACTTGGTCGATCGACCACTTATGCAACCTGACGAGAATTAAAAGATTTTAACCTAAGCCCATTTGTAATTAGGTTTGGAGAAGAATTTTACGTAACATTCCTATATAACGTAACTCCTTTCTATTGCTACACGGAGGGAGATTAGGGGATTCATATTCGGATTCAGATTTATTATCACATACCTAGTTTGTTCTATAGTTTTCATTAATATTTCAATGAAGTTCTTCTTTTGTATCCGGATTCGTTTCCCGCCTTCTTTATTTCTGGTAATTCTTGTTCTAAATTTTAGTTTACTTTTTTATTCCTTCTTTATAGATTAGAAATGATTAGTTAGAATCCCTAAGCCCTAATTCTTTCTTTTATGCGGTTTCATTGTTCATTTAATTTAGTTATGAATTCTGTTGTTTTCATCTTTAGTTTCATTATCGTTATTAATTCCAGTATGAGTAGCTAAATCTCCCGCGCTAAGATGTGAGGGGATCCGTAGGGTAGATGGCGTAGAGTAGGTAGGCCTGAGTCGGGGTATGGTCGGTCGACTGACCTTGTTGGTCGATCGAATGACCCCGTTGGTCGATCGACTGGCTTAACTGGTCGATCGACTGCATCGTGTTAGATTAGCACCGTTTCAATGTGTGGACAGCGGGCCGCCCACGGGGGCGCTTGGTGAGGAGCGAAAACAAGCGTTTGCATTTTGTAAGGAGTCGCCACCAATTTTTATGGGAAATTGGAACCGTTCGAATACCTCGTGTCATGTCAAGACACAAAGTAGTGACATGAACACTAAGCAATCGTTGCCCTTAGAATTCTATGTCTAGAATGACTCTCGTGGATGCCAATGAACACGGGTGCTCACGGAGATCTGGAGTAAGGGGTGAGGGTACGTATTAGGAAGCTCTTTTGATCGAACACCTAATCCCGCCCGCCTCGATAGCGGCCTCTACTAATGATTAGGGAAGTTATTCGTACTTGATATATCGTCGGCTATATGCATGCAATGCAACATCCAAGTTTTAATCCTAGCACGTGAAGATTTAACTAAGTCGGTTGACACATAATTAGCAAACAATTTGGTCGAAGTAGGATTTAATGCTCGTTTACATGTGAAAGCATACAAGCAATGAAAGAAATACAATAACTATGAATTGCAATAATGAAAATTACATTAATTACAACGGAACAGGCGATTTATGTCGAAAATACCTCTAAAACGGATAATTTGAGAAAAAGAGATAAAAGAATGAAGGAAGAATTAAACGAACAGGAATTAGGTGATATTATGGATAATAGTTAATTAATACGTATGTTAAACAAACTAGGTCAAGGCAGAAACGGAGTTCAGGGACAGATATCATCTCGAACAAAGCGCAGCGAGAGATCGCGCCCTGGAAGAGGCGCGCAGCTTGATTCTTTGCGTCTGTTTTCAAGGGTGAGTTCTGGCTATGAAGCCGGAACTGCAAATCGTTAATGTTAATTGTTAATTTTATGGATTAATTAAATAATAATTACTCGGATGAAAGTGATTAATAGGTTATTACATGTGAATGATGGTCATAAAAGCAATAAACATGGATGAGACGGATGCAAACGGATTATTTACATGAAATAATGATTAATTAGTGAATTAAACTAACTAAACAAATTAATTTAGGCTAAACATGATGATTGATGACGAATTAATGAATAAACAGATGAAAATATATCAACGATGAATTCCAGAAACTCAATATGAACAAATTGAATCTCTAAAACCCGGATTGAATTTAATGACGAAAACCCGCAAATATGAATTACAAGGGATTTAAGTCGAATTTATGATGATTAAAACATGTGAATTAAAGAATGATGAATAAAATATACATGTGATTATTAAACTATCATGTGAGAGAATTAAAGACAAACATATGAAAACAAATAAGAAAGACGGAATTTACAGAGGATTTAAGGAAGAAGAAAAAAGAAGCAGAATCGGCCCTCACGAAGAGGCGCAGCAGGAACTGCGCTCCTTCGAAGAGGCGCAGCAGTTGCTGCGTCTTTTCTCGACGTCTGTCTTCTGGAAATCCGTAAAAAAGGGTTTTAAAGCACGGTTTTAGAAATCGGTTTTAATCGGTATTTTCGACGTGAATCTTACAATTGATGATACAATAATTAAAATACAATAAATAAAAGAGGATTATACACCCTCAGACTTACATGTTGACGGAACGAGATGAACTAAGATATCGACTAGTGACTGCTCGACGCGAATGCAAAGAGAGTGCCCTCGTAAGAGGAAAACGATTGAAACAAATTGATTAATTAGATTGATTATTGTGGAGTTGGTCAAATTGGTCGGTCATTCAATGGAGAGGCTGGTACCCGGAAAGATCCGAGCTTACGTGGTCGGAAGTCCAAGCACGTAGGCGCCAATTAGTAAGAACGAAGTCTAGAATGCAAAGGGAGAAGAGAAGGGCGGACACTCGCGTGAGAAATATGAGGAACGAAGGCTCCTATTTATACTAATCACGTGAAGGAATTAGGGTTTCGGAGACTCTTTGGAAGTGAATCTCGGAAAGATATGAAAAAGATACGTAAATCATGCAAAGAAGGGCTCGGGAAGAGCGCAGCAGCAGCCCATGCGTCCCTTGGAAGAGGCGCGGCGCTGTTGCGTCTATTCCCGTGGAGGTTTCCTCCGTTTGAAGAAAGATTTCGCGTTTGAGTTATGGTAGGACGGAAATAATTCGATTATCTTATGAATATTACGGGATATTATTTGCCAAAAGATAAAATTTATGAAATATGGAATAGAAATATCCGGAACATTTCAGAACATTCTGACTCGGGATTTAACAGATTATCGAGAAAATGGAGACGGTTTTTGATCCGGACTCCGAATGTACTCTAATTACTGCCAAAACGACCGTATCAGGACGTAGATGACAACTAAGAGGTCGACATTAATATTTGAGCAAACACTTGACGATAATCTTACGAATTGTCACAAATCGTTCCGCGAATCAAACATGCGGCCCAATCATCACCGGGTGGTTTGCGGGAGGTGCAGAAACGAGGTGTCTACAGAGCCCCCACTTTGACTGAGGCTTGGACAAGGCGAAAGTCAAAGTATAGCCATCAGGTCAATCGAAGATTACAACCTGACGACTATGGCGACGCGAGGCGGCTCAAGGGGTCTGAACCAAGGACCTATCGTCGGGAACATTTTAGAGTCTGTCGACTATCGGGGAGGGTCGTTTAAAGTCCATTAGACTACGTAAGGAAGCTCTCCAGCCATAAGAAGAGATCATACCTGAGACTTAATCGAACTTCGCGGGGAAACAAGAAATATTGAAAGCAGCAGGACGTCGGTAGAAACTGCTGGGGAATCCGCTTGCGTCGGTCTCGAGCGAACTCTGGCAAAACTTGAGGTTGAATCTGCTTGCGTCGGTCTCAAACAAACTCTTGCTGGGGAGATATCGTGACGACTAGGAACATCTTGATCGTCGTGGGAGAAATCTTGAGTGAGCAGTACTGCAAACTACTGCGCTGGATATAATGATTTGAGCAATACTGCAAAATACTGCTGCGCCGGATAAAATGATCTTGAGCAATACCGCAAAATACTGCTGTGCTGGATAAAATGCGGACCGGAACGAAAGAAAATCATCGAAACGGGCCAAAAGAATATAATAGCGTTGAAGGAGAGGCGCACCAAAGATGGGCCCACAAATAACGAACTCATAACGAATTTTTGAAAATTCGTATGGAGGGAACACAAGGAAGAGGCGCAGCAAGAGCTGCGTCTCTTGGAAGAGGCGCAGCGCCTGCTGCGTCTTTTCCCCAAATTGGCTATTTCCGCGTAAAAACGCGAAATCAGAAGGATTACACTTCATTATTTCGAAACATAATTCTTGCATTTCTCTCTCAAATCTTCACCATTTTCGTCGAGGTTTGATTCAAAAGCTTGGTTTAAACATGACTAATCGAGGTATGTGTCTTAATCTTGCATTAATCATCTATATTTGTCGAATTTTGAGCCGCGAGATTTAGGGTTTTCGACCCTTTTGATCGAAAATTTGGGGCTTTTCCCCCAAATGGATTTGCTTTGCCAAATTGATGTTAGAAATGGATACTAGGCAATGTTAGGAACATAACCATGTATTTGCTTCGAGTTTTCATCGAGTTTTGAGCCCTTGAGCGAATTTTGAGACGGTTTTACAGCTGAACCGTAAATTGCTTCGAAAATAGCCTTAGGATTGTCCATTGGCGATGAAATTTGATATTTGGGATCCTTGGATGATGGGTAAACTTTCTGCCATCTCGAAATTTTGGTTTGTGACAACTTTTTCAGGACACCTTTCTAGGGCATAATCGCCGTTATAACGAAATGCTGCCGAATTTTCGACTTGAACTCGGAACTAGGCTTTGGCTTGGACTTGACTTGACCCAATTTATCACATGAGTGATGGGGTTGGCGGGAATATGGCCAAAGATGGCCAGAAAGGACAGTTTTCAGGGCTCTGGAGGCTCGAAAACTCCTTAACAAAGGCTTGTCGGCATGTGACGCGGCCTGAATTTACTTTAATGTTGCAGGTGATGAGGCTTCTACTTCTGGGAGGACTCCCATGGAGATAGACGTTGTTACGGTTGAGGAGGCTTTAGAGCAGGCCTTCACCGCTGCGGTGATGGCCACTGGAGACGAGGCTCACGAGGAGGAGGCCGTCGAGGAGGAGGAGGAGGCCCCGAGACGGGCCAACGTCGAACGAGGAGGTCGTCACCGAGGGGAGCTCTGCGTGGGCCGAGACACGGGAGAGTAGGCACCTCGTGTGGGCTGCAGAGGGTCACCTGTCCTACAGGACGGTGAAGAGCTTGGTAAATAAGAATTCACTACTCATTACCTATTCTCTTTCGTTCTTTTTGTCCAAACTTCTTGCAAATTTCCTTCAAAACTAAAGATAGCTTTGTTTCAAATCATTATAGGAGGCCGGGAACATCAGGTCGTTCTCGGGTTACACGACAGCGATGGAGCACTACGAGCGGCTGTCGGCGGAGGAGAGGGCCATGATCGAGCGTGGAGCGTTTGGTCCTGGTTGTGTCCTGGAGGGATATCGTGAAGAGGAAGTTGCGGGCCAACCTTAGCCTGGTCCGTGCTTTCTTGGATCGATTCTAGGATACGACTTCCACGTTTCACCTGCCTTTCGGTGAGGTGGGAGTTACTATGGAGGATTACGGCATGATTTCCGGTCTGCCGTGTGGGACGGAGGAGATGGTGTGGCCGGAGACTGCTATGAGGGCGGATTCGGCCGAGGCGAGGAGATTGATCGGCTGGAACCTGTCGCCGAAGGTGTTGCGATCTTGCCGGGTTTGGTACCCGCACCTACGTCCGAGACTACTTTGCGGGGAAGACCCCGGTGCTGGTGACGATCGATGGGAGGGAGATTGCTCCTCCTCCTTGTACAGCTGAGCAGAGGGCTCGTCTGTG